>NC_043989.1:27102666-27702666 GCF_902150065.1 Myripristis murdjan
GGGGTTTTAGCATTTGGTGCCAAGCTAGGCTCATCTCTAAGTTAAAAAAAAAAAAAAATGAAATAACCAAATCATGTTTGATGCTGTAAGGGGAGGAATCACATTAGAGAGTGAGAGAGAAAGAAAAACATGCACACACACACACACATACAGACACACACACACACACACACTCGTGAGAACTGAATGCCCTCACAAAGACGTGGAAAATCTCCCAAAATGAGGACGTTTTGCTCCACGTTGTAAGCCCCTTCAAGTCCACATGGAATCACCTCCCATTACTTTTACTTCATGGAAAGCAGTTTATCTTCAGTGGTGACCTCATACAACAAAAATACATGTAAATATAAACATTTCAAAGAATCAAACACCACAGATTTTTGCTCAGTCAAATAAAAAAGTGTTTTTTTCTCACTAACTGATACCCTGCTGGCTTACACTTTTGATTGATTTGTCCCTTTTCTTTGTCCCCAACGTTCTGTTGCCACTTCATCAGGTCTTCAGGGATTGGCCTACATTGTGTTTCTGGTGCCAAAAGTCAATCCACTGACATCACTGGGAGAAATTCTCAGCACAAGTACAATGGTGTTTAATAGGAAAATTTAACTTAAAGAATTCAATGATTTAAAACACTTAGCATCAGCTGTCAGGTTTCAGCATCAAACCCCTTAAAATATACAAGTAAGTGCTTCTTTGTTGACTCACCGATATGCAGTAATGTTCAACAAACATCCAGGGAGTATATAGAGGGAGAGCTGACTTTTTCCTTTGTAGCTGCAGCTGCTCTCTATGTGCACAGCCAGTTTAATAATAGAAAAACAGAATTACACCCTAAAACTACAGCAACAAGCAAGGCACCAGACACACAATGCAAGTCAGTTTTAAAACAGTTATTCAAGTGTTTTTGGGAATGTACTTTCTTTTGAAGTGAGGATTAGAGAGATGATGAACTAAATTTTCTTATTTTCTTGAAAAGGTTTCGTTGTCATGACTTGGTGGAAAGAACATCACAAAACTGTGAGAATCTGAAGTCCTCTCCATGTGGAAATAGGCATGTCAGCTGATTTCTGCTCAGTCAAACCAGCTTTTTGGGAAATTAAAAGCCACTTTCAGATGTGATGAGTGGAGTGGGTCTAATCAGAACACGATGTCAGGTTTTATTCCTTGATTGACTCTTCAGCTGCACCTGTGATCCTCCACCGGGCTTGTTAGCATGGCATGCTGAGTTTGTGCTCTTACTGCATATAAATCCATCATTTATTTTACAAATCTAATGTTAAACCAGAAGGGTGAGGGCCAGCAAAGCACTTCAATCTAATGTGGCACATTAGGCATCAGACATGGACGTCAGCTCTACCAGTACAAGCCTCCACATCTTTTAGCAAGTTAGCTCCAGAGCAGAGATACTCAAGTAGTTCAGGCCAGGGGCCAGTTTTGAAAAATAAAAGGGGTTAGGGGGCCACTGGATAAAATGAGACATTAATTACTTCTTTCCTTTTCAGAATGTATCTCAGTCATTAGTCCTACTGTAACAAACATGCTAAACATACATAAGACATAAGGCACTGGTCACAATAGCAGAAACTTCTTTCCTTTTTAACCCACTGAAACCCATGATATTTAAAATTAAATTACAAAAAAGACTAGAATAACACCATAATTTGCAATATCAGAAAATGACCAGACAAACAATGAAATGAAATGATGAAATTCCAAAAAAAGAAAGACCAGAAATACATATTTGCAAATCATGTATAATTGTAATTTTTATTTAAAATTAAATTGCAAGAAAATTACCATCAAATTACAAGTAAATTATAAAATTATTCTGGGATTCAGAGGATTAAAGGGAAACCCTGGGATTGCAGTTACTTCTGCACAAATCTGTTGTGATTTGATTGGATTTTTGAAGCAGCACTATCAATGTCATGGCATTAACTTTGAGTATCTATTCTCTACAGTAATGTTAACTATGATAACCTTTGCTCACATGTCGCAGTGCAAGGAAGACCTGTAGCTCTTTCAGTTCCAACAAGCGGGATATTTTCTCCTTGCTGGACAGGTGGTTGGTCTTACCGAGGGTCCAGACAATATTGTTACCTTACAGGAGGAAATGAAACCCACCTAGCCCTGCTGGACTGGATTACTGGAGAATGCAGCTCCTAAAACTCTATTTTATTAGAGTTATTGACTTTTAGGAACTCTGATAAATGTGGTACTGAAAGATCAAACTAAATAAGTTGGCTAAATCTCTGTTTTTAACCGGGTTTACCATCCCTTTAAGGTTAGAGATGGCGACTCCACAGTGAAACGAGCTGGTGTAGTCTTTCGTTGGACCCTGCAGACTCTTGACCATCCATTACACATGTTGGCCATCCCTAAAATAGAGAATAACCCAGTGTTTGGTAGGGTCTGACCTAGCAGAATAGTTATTTTCACCCATTAAATCGGTCAAATGATCAACCCAGTTTCTGAATTGAAATAGCAGTTGGGTCAGTTCAGCCCCATGTCTGTTCTGCCCTGTAGAATCCCAGCAGTATGGCCAAATTTGGGCTACTTTTCAATCCAGGTCTTTTTAGAGGGCAGGGTCAGGGGTTAGGGAATGAATGTAGTCAGTGAGGGTCCTCCCAAGTAGACTGTAGCAATGCAAGTGTGCGAAAAAACACACACTACAGACACACACGTGCATATCTTCTGCAGCCAGCCGGGCGTGAGGTACACATTTTCTTTTTGTATTTGTATTCCGCCCTCCCCCCACCTTTACCTCTCTCCCTCTCTCTCCCCCTCTCTCTCTCTCTTCCTCTTTACGGGTTGAAGTGATAACGGCAGACTGATTATCACAATGAAATTATCCTGATTTTCTGCTCCACTTGGAGCCGCAGGGCGGGCAGCTGCTGCCTCCGAGATCGTCCCGTTCATTCAGCGGCTGCATCGCCTCTGTTCACTTGGAAATGTGAATTCTCGCGGGCTGGAAACCTGCCGGTCCCTTCCCAGGCGACTGTGGGCAGCTGCACTGTGTGTGTGCGTGTGTGTGTGTGCATTTGCATGTGTACGTGTGTGTGTGTGTTGAAAAAGGGAGAGAGAGAAAGACTAAGAAAATAAGGGAGATAGAAATATAGATGGAAGAGAGTATAAATATATATATTTTTTGCATGCGTTTGTGCATCTGCGTAAGAGTGTTTTTTTCTCTGTGTGTGTGTGTGTGTGTGTTGTGTGTGTGTGCACTTGCATGTATTTGCCAAGTATTACAGCTTGTTTGTGTGGTGTGTGTTCTCCTCTTGCCGCTGTGATCAGATTTTTTGTAGCCGCTGCCAATGTTTTTGTTTTTGTTGCTCTTGTTTAGCCCATAATTACTGTCTGCATAATTTGACTTGGTGAAGAAATATATAAAAAAGGAAGGAAGCAGCCTTGTCTGCTCAGGCCCGCGGGTTTAATCGTAATCTGTTTGTTATTTTAAGGATTAAAAAAGTGGGTGATAAAAGCAGCAAAGGACGTCACATCTCACACAAGCTTCAAAGGCAAACACAGTCAGTGGTCTCATACACACTAATACTATTAGCCTTCTAATGCTACCGCCAGCACTTTAACTTACACTGATAACCTTGTGAGCTTTGTCCTATCTGTGAAACCTAAAGTAGCTTTCAGAGGATCTAAACTTTTTTAATCAGCTGAAACTTTCAAGTGATCTGCGGGGAGAAAAACTCCCACTTGCCACCCTCTAAAGAGTTCAGTTGTTTAATAGTTTGATCATATGAAGCACTGGGCAAAAACTAAACTCACTAGAGAGGAAAGTAAATGGGAGGACTATGACAAATAAACACAGATTGTGAGGGTCAAAGCCATGGGGAGTTTTATGAAACTCACACAGGAAAGGAGAAAGGAAAGGAAAGGAAAGGAAAGGAAAGGAAAGGAAAATGGAAAAAGGAAAAAGGAAAAAGGAAAAGGATTAGGAGAAAATCGCCACTCAGCATGAGCCTGTTGTATTCTGGGATAGATGGGGGACTTTAGAGGTCAAAGGCCAATTATGATGGGCTCAAGAACAGAGCCACTGCTGGGCTGGCAGTTTGGGGAGAATTATCAGGAAAAACGAATTTCTCGCTCAGCTAAATTTGGAAATAGTCCCACACACACATACACACACACTTTAATCCTCTCATAATCGTGTTATTTTTTTTTTTACCTTGCTGTTGCATGTGATTATTGTTCCTCAGCCATTCCTAGATTATCTTGCTGCTGAAGAAGACAGCACTGTTGCTCTGTTGGCATGCTTTAGTTTTAAGCCTTTTTGTCTGTTGGACTAAAACAAATGGGACAGAGCCATGGCTCTTCAAAATTACATTGACAGTTCTCCCTCGGAAAGTGTTGTGTTTTTACTGTGTGTGTGTGTGTGCACGCGTGTGTATTTGGGTGGGTGGGTGTGTGTCAGAACAGAGCCAGTTGGCAGAAAGGGAATGAACTATGGCACACCACACCAAAGCTGTCATCAGACGTGAGTCAGCTGTGCTTCCTGCATATACGTGTGTGTGTGTGTGTGTGTGTGTGTGGCTGCTCCTCAGGGCTGTGCACCCTGGGGTGTCAACAGAGAGGAGAAGCTGGGTGTGCGTTCTGTCTTGACTCTGTCCATCTCTGTGTGTCCCGTGATGCCCATGAGGAGTGTTTGCCGTCCCAGGAGAAATCAGTCTCCATTTCTCATCCACACACTCATAGAAAGGATGTGTAATCTTCAGTCGCCTCTGGACAAGACGGACAAATAATGAGGTGGCCTCTGTCACGCTCTCACATACGCAGTGTGTCACACATTAGGCTGAATGCTGGGAAATGGAATCTCAAAGTCTTCTTTTACTCCTTTTAGCTCTTGGCATACGTTTTCCAGTGGATTTCATTCCTCACATGCAGCGTTTTGAGCTAAAGGCTCAAAGTTGTATACATTTAATATACTTGTAGGTCAGGCAGTTAGATGGATAACATGATGCTGTGCCACCAAATATTATATGCTGTGAATTAAAGACACACTATGCAAAATTACCAAGGTTCTGGCTCTGGTTCTGGTTCTGGTTCTGACCTCAGGATCCACATTTGCTCTTAGCCAGGAAGTACCGATCCACACATTGGCTCTGATACACGGCCATTCTGTTTGTTGTTGTGAAATGAAAAGTGCGGTAATTCACAATGTTTTCATTCACTGTGAAATTCACTCTGAAAGCTAAATGAAATGCCCTTTAGTTCTTCCAAAAATATCTTCTTTTTTGTCAGACACCATAAGTTTTCCCCCAGTGGTGATTAGTAGTGATGTAGCAATTTTGACTTTTTTTTTTTTTTTTTTTTAAGAAAATCTGCACGGGACCCAGCAGTTCAAATGACAGCACTGTATTGTAAACTTGAAAAAACTTGAAATCAAATTAAATTAAATCTTTATTTATTTATATTTTTTTCTTTGCTGAAGTGGTCTATTTAGAAGCAACCTGTGCTCCACTTTTGGACTGTGACCCACCAGCTGAGAGTCAGTGGCTGCAACTCAACTGGCAAAAAATATGTAACAAGCATGAAATTTGATGGTAAAGTCTACATGGCTCTGCCTCACGCAACGATAAATTAGATGCTTATTCCATGTTTTTGTCAATTAAGTTTAAGAGAGACCTCACTTCCATTGGCCATCTAATTTGCATATTTCACCTTTAAATTAATTAAAAGTATGTTATGCTGATTCTAAGCACCTTCATCTCTTAGCAACTGAAAATAATCACTAAGTAATGTTATTACTCAACAACCATTAATCCCCCGAATATGATCATTTTGCTTCATGGAAAAATAAGTTACTCCTTTAACTCGGAAATGGCACAGTGGCCAGAAGTGATTCAATTTCATCTTTGAAAGCATTAGACTGGATTATGAGAGAGAATAAACAACACAAGTTTTCCAATTTTTTTTTTTTTTTTTTTTAATAGTTAAAATTTACATACATAATGTTTTTAGGTCATTTATTTATATGCAGCATGTTGGCTAACAGCGTTTGGTCTGTTTACTGTTCTCAACGTTTCATTTTCTACCGTATGTTTTCCCGACCGCCCACATATTGCACTTGCACTGACCTGTCAGTTTGTAATGTCTCACACACTGAGTTACGTTTGCCTCCAAACACAGATTCAGGAACAAATAATTGGTCTCACACGCACACACACATTCATGTTCCTCACAAAGACTTTCCCTCATGCTGTATTGTAGGCAAAAGATCATCAGTGAAAACCACATCACAATGAAAAACACATCAGCAACACACAGAATAACAAGCAAGGGGCTGTTTGAGGATGATGACGAGAGGCAACGCGCCCCTTATTATTCAGCACATCTTCTTTGTTAACAATAGATTTAAAGGGAAAACAACAGTTCTCTTGTCTCACCACCCTCCTTGTTAAATATGGACAGATCACCCAAAGATGATAGAAAGAGTTTCAGTTTTTAAATGTAAAACTCAAGAATGAGAAAAATGAAAGTGCCATGAGGTCTGTGCTCTAGCTATAAAGTGTGCATATCTTTAAATGATGCGTCAAAGTATCTGAGTGAATGATGTTTGCTTGCAAACCCAGGACAGTGAAAACATCCCCCGCCAGAAGCGCCTCTTGTTGTTCTCCCAAAATGCTCTTCTTTAATTCCAAGACAATGTTTCTCCATCCTTCTATAAATATTCATCAGAGAGTAAAATTAGAAGCCTGCTCTTTGTGAGCATGTGTGAGTATGTGTGTGTGTTTGGTAAAGTATGTGTGCTAATGTGAGCGTCTGTGCGTAAGGCTGTGTGTGTGTGTCTGTATGTGTTTGCTTGTCTACTTCAAGCAACAGTCACTTATGCGTATGAGAGGGGCCTGCATCTGTGTGTGTGTGTGTTCACAGCGCTCCCATTGGAATGAATTATTTAGAGGAGAATCTCCTTCACTTAGCCACGGTCGACTGGCCCCGGGCACGTACCGTTCTGCTCCCGATGACACGGGAGACTTCCCTAATTCACCGTCCTACCATCTACCCTCCTACCATATGACCCCACCACCACCATCCGCCCCACCCTTTCCCAGCATGCTTCGGTCCACTGCAGATGTCCCCTCGCTAAATTGGTGCACGACTCTCAGCGGCCAGGGCCGACAACGGGGAAAAAAATATTGGGTAGCCAAGAAGAAAGAGAGACAGAATTTTCTACATGTATGTTAAAAAATGTGATTTTTTTTATTTTTAGGAAATATATTGAAAGGGTGGGGGGTTGAAAAAAGAAAGAAAGAAAGAAAGAAAGACAGGAAGAAAGAAAGAGGGAGAGAACGCATGAGGCGGCATGCTGAAAAGAATGACATCAGACTGCAAAATTTTTTTCAAGTTTGATCACAAAAGTGAGGTCATGAGAGACAGCGTGAAATGCTCAAACAGGCACAGCAACAATTCCACTTAGAGAGAGAGAGAGAGAGAGAGAGAGAGAGAGAGAGAGAGAGAGAGAGAGAGAGAGAGAGAGGGAATCCTGCTGCTCAGGATCTGGATGTGAACAGTCTGTCAACATTAAAAAAAAAATCATGTAAAATATTCATCCATGTGCCCGGCTTAATAATGTATTATCCCTCCACTTTACACCAAGCTCTGCGCTCCGCTCTGCTATTCTTCAGTCGCCACCAAGTACATCAGGCACCATCGCTCAAGAAAGATCCACGGGGTTAGAATATCTTACGCTATTACTGAACGTCTCAAGTCAAAGTCAGATTAATGTGGCTTAGACTTTTCAGCAGCAAATGTTAGCAAATGTTTAACAGCTGATTTGTTTGAGCTTGAGTTGGGAAAATATTGTGAAAGTGGTCCAAAGAAATGAAACGGGCAGTGCCTTTGTTGTGGGGATGGGAGGGGGTAGGTGGCTTAATATAAATCTTAAATCAGAAAAGATGTGCTGCCATCATAATCCATGTTACAAGTCTGAAGGGCAACTCAATAAGCTGGAGGGGAACCAGTTAGACAGACTGTATACAGCATGCAAATACTGTCCAAATTTAGCTGGAATGGGCAGCTATGACACTTTGACCTCTCCATCTCTCTCTCTCTCTCTCTCCCTCTCTCTGCGGCTGATCTGTTCATTCTGTAGCAGACAGCTGCTGATGCGACCCTGTCAGGCTGCAGGCTGATAGGCCACTTTGTGTGGCTGCTTGTGCGGCTGCTGCTGCATCTCCATATTTATAACTTGACTTCATCCATTCCATAATCCCCATGTAGCGAGATCCATGCTGGCCAATACACATATGGACACACATGAATGTATACACACCCTCTTACACTCTCTCTTGCTCTTTCGCCCACTCTCTCCCGGTCTCCTCGGCTCTCTCCCCTCCCCAGGTGACATGTCTAATCTTTTTCTCCCTCTCTCATGAGCACACACTCACATAAATACACACAAACATGCGTGTGCACATACACACAAGCAGGGATTAACAGTGGGTGGTTGAGTTGAGCCATAGGGTGGGCCAATTCAAAGCCAGACTCAGACTCCAATCTGACTCGGTTGCAGGGGGGGTGCATGTTGTGCCTTTGCCACCCTGAACTTTCTCTCTGGGTGTGTGTGTGTGTATGACTGTGCTGACAGGCACTTTCAGACTCACCCGTGACCTTTGATGGAGGGCGGGAAAGAGGGATAAAGTCAGAACGGGAGGAAAGCTTCAAAGAAAATGCTTGGCTGTGCTTTTGCTGTGGTACTGAGTTTGTGCTACTTGGAGTTTTTACTCCACCCAAGAGCATCACCATGTGTGTGTATGTGTGTGTTTGTGTCTTTTCACTGTGTTGTGTGCCCAGTCTTCACAGTCGTCAGTGCCACAAGTACTATATCTTATGATTCTCCTATGCAAACACAGGCCTACAAAACACTGAATTTGTTTTAACATAGAAATTCGATTTTCCCACCCATTTCCCCTAAACTCGGTTACTGAACAGTTTACATTTACACACTTGCAGGGACCAATATGAGCATGTTAACCACCAAATGCCTGTAAAATTTGTCCTTGGTGAATAAGGTTCAAGTGCCACACTTTTCGAAACTGTCACATTTAAGTAAAGGAGTCCGTTATATTGACTGCACAACAAGCCGAAGTTTTAAACATATTTTTTCTTGGTTGTTCTTGGATCAGCCCATAACAGGGAGGCAAAACGTTAATTTCCCACACTGCGCATCTGTGTGAGTTTGAATGTGTCTATGCATGCATGTGTGTATGACATGGACCCTATCTTGCAGTTCATGTTTACGTAACTGCAGTGTTGGAGTCCTCACTGGGGACCATGAGATGACTCATATCAGGACCCCTATGACATGAACTAGCCCCTCTAGCAGTTCCTCGACAGCTGGCCAGCTCTCCAGGCACTTCACTCTTTACTCTCCTAACTCCTCCCCTCCCGGTTTTCTGCCTCAGTGCTTCCATCCTCTAGTCCCATCCCCTCACTCCCTAATATTCTGCTCTTTTGGCCCCTTGTTATTTTTCAGTGATGTCCCTCTACACACTGTCACACTCTTTTGCCCATGCGATCTGCTTACTGTAAGTGTTCTGCAGTTGGCTTTTGGGCAACTGGCTGTTTGTCCCAATGAAATCAGGAATGAAATGAATGAAAAATGGAAAAAAAGAGTTACACTGTAATTTGCTGGCTGTAAATAAAATATTTAGTGTGCAGCTCCTGTAAAAAAAGAAAAAAGAAAAAAGAAAAAAGAAAAAATACTATATTTAGTTATTTTTTTCACACAAAAATTGAGTCTTCTTATTTTATATTAAAGGTACAGCATATAGGAATTTAAATTGAGTTGAAGACAGAAACAGGATATAATCTTCATAAACATGCTTTTCATATGAAAACAAGAAGTGAAGAAAGTGCTTTCATAAAGTTAGAGTTAAGTCCCAGTTTTTACTTGGGTTGCCATGTTGCTTCACCATGTTTCTACAGTGGAAGTGGAAGTGTATTTTATTTCGCTTCTGTCCATCACAGATCAGGAAGTTATTCACAACGTGGCAAGTGGTAGCGAGCTTGAAACTAGAATAAATATTGACACAATTTCCATTCAGTGGAAAGAACTGAAAATGACCAAAAGATTTCAGAGTAACAGAAGCTGCATGTTATCTCCAAGACAGGTAGCGAGCCATAATAATTAATTTCTGTGTTTATTTGTTACAATTTTTATTTAGAGGCCCATGATGTGGGGCATAAAATTATTACAATGACTGACATTTCATTGTGATGATGAAAACATGTGGACCTTACTGAAACTGAAAGTTGTTGAAAAGTTTGTTTTTATATGTGATGAAAATTTCATAGACATGAGAGTGTAAGTTATTGCAAAAAGCTTTTCCTACTAACATTGAAAAAACTCTAATTGTTACAAAGTTAAATCTTACATGTAGGTGCTTCACCAATAACTTGCCAGAGTTTAACTAAAGAGTTTTTGGTAAAGTGTTAATATGTTAGCATTCAGTGATCCACATTAGTGTCCCTGTTCTTATTGTTTATGTTCCATTTAGCAGGAAAATTAACCAGTGGGCCAATCTCAGGGTGGGCCCTCAAGATTTTCTGCCTGAGGGAGAGAAAACAGCAGCAGCTTTCAGCCACAGCGCTGCCCCTTGCCACTCACCTGTCTGACCTCCTCCACTCTGGCTTCACATCGTTTTCTCCTCACATCTGTCCCGTCCTTTTTCTTTCCTTTCTGTTTTCTTTTATCTGTCATTCTCTCTTCATCCTCTCTTTCTCTTGCTATAATAGTGCTGTTTAATAAACCCCTTTCATCATCTGACATTAATCCTGGCCACATCACTGAAAATGCCTGTGGGATGCACACACACACACACAGGGACAGAGGGCATTAATTAGATGAGCCATCAGCTGTGATACATAGCTGACAAGAATATAAAACATGTTTTTTGACAGTGACCACTGTCCCCCATATTTACTGCAGATTTCATAAGCTTCAACAAACCCAGTCCCCAGACTAAAATGTTCCCATTTTATGTTTCTGCAACAAAAATATGTTGAATATCACCATTTAGTCTTTGTGGAGCCTGCGCGGCCATGTGACTGGTAATGTCTGTGCAGGCTGCTTAAGGTTAGAAAAAGGTCATGGTTAAGGTTACAAAATGTTAGCTAACACTTCCTAATATTATCCAGCAAAATTAGCTAGTTAACGCAGGGCTTGCTTTATACGACATCATGAAACTTGAAAACATGACATTTCAATTTACCCTTGGTTTGCAGAAATGTAAAATGCCAACATTTTTTTTCCTGGCAACTGGGCTGCTTCAACTTTAAAAAAAAGAACTAAACAGAGTTTGGTTTCTTCAAGTCTCTTTACAAGTTTAATCTACATTGTGCAATTTCAGAGTGTTTGTATATACTTTATGTTCACACTGAAGTTGTGAATTCATGTGAGATGCATATTGTTTTTTATGTTATTTCCATGAATAGACAACATGTCTGTACAACAGATCATAGCCAGTGCCCTCAGAAGTCATGCATAACTTGCTCATATTTTACACAGCTATGTACACGGTAACACAGAGGTGAGAGCAGGTCTGGGACAGAGTCTGTGAACAAATGCAGATGATGGACACGGGTGGCAGCTACAAAATTATCTAATACTGTATGTTACATTACAACCACAGATGCATACAGTGTGATCAGCAGTCATTTTCTTTAACTGGAAACCACAGAAATATTGACTGCTGCTCCTTTACATTGACAAAGTGCTTCTTTAAATCTACTAAGGTATTCGGGTTCTCCTCACTCAGTGATTTTGTTTCTTACAGGTTCTATACTAACTTATGGCAGAACCTTTGTTTGTTTATTTATTTATTTCACTGGATACTGTTGGACATCACATGGAACTGTACAATGGCAATAATACTGCAGAAAACACATGAAAAAGGAATGCACACAAAAAGGAAAATCAGAAGAAGAGCGTGAAGCTAATTGGTCACACAGAGGTGGTGGCGAGTCAGAGCACAGCACAGAGGAGAAGAAAGAGAGAGAGAGAGTCAAAGGGAGCGAGAGGTAAAGAGCTGGAGGTATGATAACCATGGCTGAAACGGTACCAGAGAGGAAGATAACAGCATATTATAAAATGAGTGAACAGGGAAAAATTTTGCATTTCATGTAAGGAAACTGACAGATGAGGGTTATAAGTGAAGGGCAATGATTATTAGTAGAGGAGGAGAAGGAGGGGGGAGGATAGCACGCAGAACGGAGAGGAAAAAAGAGTCCAATGATTCATATGAAAAAACTGATAGAGGGAATTCCCATAGAAACTAAAGCAGGGAAGACAGAGAAAGAGAAAAAGACAAAAAGGGAGACAAAGAAAGTCAGACAGACAGAAAGGCGGATCCAACAGCTTCCAGGGAAAAGTCTCATTTGAGGAAGCTGATGAGTGGCTGAAGAAAAAGTCCCAGAGTTCCCAGCACACACACTGTCACAAAAACCCACAGGAAGATCCTGTCGATCACCATGGCGACATACTTCCAGTCATCCTCCACCTAAGAAGAGAAGAGAAGAGAAGAGAAGAGAAGAGAAGAGAAGAGAAGAGAAGAGAAGAGAAGAGAAGAGAAGAGAAGAGAAGAGAAGAGAAGAACCATTTAGGGCACAACTGAAGTGAGAAAAAAAACACCCTCTCTCCCACCTTCCATCCTGCTCTCCTTTTCTCACTCCCTCTAAAAGAGTCATGGTGTAAACACATGGACCTTTGCTTAATGGCATCTTGGGAAAAAAGTAACAGAAAAAAAGTGCAATTTCTAGGAATGATACTTACCGTCACAGTCACTCCAATCACTGTGTCCACAGTTGAGCTGCGTGGCTGTGGGAAAATAAAGAGGCGTGTGTGTGTGTGTGTGTGTGTGTGTGTGTGTGTGTGTGTGGGTGGGTGGGTGTTTGAGCTAAGAGATCAAGTAATGCCCTCTTCTCTTTTCATGAAACACTGGATATTCTCTCTCTCTCTCTCTCTCTCTCTCTCTCTCATTACTTCTGATCTGGGCCCATCAGTTCCCACTGCCATGTATCTTGTTGCTGTGTTAGTGTTGCATGTATGTTTGTTTGTTTGTGACTGTGTATGAAATGTAAATATATCCCTACAGCAGTCAGCTGTGGCCAACTGGATCACGGCTCAAGTAACCATAAAGCCATTGTGCACTCACGGGAGGGAGCATTCTATATGCACGAAAGAAACTTCCAGGCTTTGCTAAGAAAAGATGGAGCAGCAGCAACAAACGTATCAGGAGCATCCAGAGTGCGAGGGATGCGTCCGCGAAGCGCCCTGTCTCTCACAAACAAGCAGCTTTACACTCCCATTATAGCCCCATGCAAATGGCTTTAACGCCTGTTAGAGCCAAGCCAGGTAGAAATGCACATCCCATGCAGATTTAACACACAGAATATAGATCTACTCTGTGTGTGTGTGTGTGTGTGTGTGTGTGTGTGTGTGTGTGTGTGTGTGTGTGGTGAGTAGGTCATCATGGGTTTTGTGTGTGCTACTAGGCTGTAATATGTTCTGTATGTCTTTGTAGTCCGGAACATGTAGTGCCATGAATGTCAATTTAGAGCATATTTGGCATTTATGGCCATATTAAATATCCCTATATGAAATGTATTTGCATTTGGCGCCTTTTTATATATGGTCATAGACATCTAACATACAGTACATTGTAAAACCATGCCACCACTTCCTTATATGGCAGTATGTGAAACAGGGTGCACATATATGACCACATAACAATAACATGTTGTTCTTATATATGCAAATATATAAATGACACATATATCACATTCATGGGTACATATGGTCAGTTCATATGTCACTATTTGCAACAACTATGACAACATCTCTTTGGTATAGCGGCATGCTGTGTATGTTCATATATTAGATTTCTGTATGCAAGGGCTGCTTCAACTGCAAAAAATGGCCATCTTTCATGCTAAAAGTCTCCTCTTCAGTGTTGCACATTTATTTTCTTAGTCAAAAACACTGCTAAAGGGGTGAGATTATTGAAAATGAAAAACAACAACAACAAAAAACATACAAGAACAATTTGAACTTGACTGGCACTGAAAAAAATGAAGTTTTTACCCCACTGGCTTTTTTCACTTGCTTTCAGGGAAGACAAAAAAAAAAAACAAACAAAAAAAAACACTGGGTATTATTATTACTCTAAAATACAGTTATAGCTCCTATGTGGTGTCAAACACCACAGGAGCCCAGTGTAGAAGATCTCTGTTTTGTCCAGTGTTTGGTGATATAATACTAAACCGTTTTTTCTTGAAAAAAAAAAAGTGGAAAAAAACTGATCTGAGAGTGAATAATCTCACTTGTTTCCAGCAAGTGTCATTTTCTTGATATTAGTGGGCTGAACTGCCTTATTCTAACTTCTTTCAACATAACTATACTTAATCTCAAAGACATTCCTGAAACAACTGAAACTGCATTGGAAACAAGTGGAATTATTTGGCATTAACAAGTGGAATTAATTGATTTTTTCACTTATTCTGAGAAAAACAAGTTTGTACATGTGACTAAATTACTTGAAAAGTAGGATATTTTTTGCAGTGTGGATCATTGTGTAAATTTGTCCTACAGCTGAGAAAGATATTTCCAATCAAATGCTAAATATACCCCTAATAATTGGACTGTGCACAGAGTTAATACTTGCTAATGTACCTCTTTGGCTTTGTTGCGAGTCCTCATGTTCTCGGCGATGTACTTGACGCTCTCGATGGCCTGCTTGATCTCTGGCGACACCACAGAGAAGGCGACCACAGCGTTGACTGGAGGCGGGGCGTTCAGGGCCCTCGGCAGCTTGGGCAGCTCTGACTCCTGAGGCCCCTGGGTCTGGGGGGCCTGGGGAGGAGGCGGCACCATCGGAGGAGGGACTGGGGTTGGCACCTCCTTCCCCCTGTAGGGACACCTCCTGTTTGCATCCCGGTTCATGTCACGGTTCATCTCCCCATATTCTACACAGTTCATGGAGCCCCCAGCTGAGGTGGCGCCTCCTCCCCCAGCTCCACCATCCAGCGGCGGACATGGTACACCCCCAGTGATTCCCCCAACACCGACCCCTCCTCCCCCTCCACCACCCAGGCTATTCTTTCTCTTCTTGCTCCCTCCACTGCTCCCTCCTCCTCCTCCGGTCCCTCCGCCAATACTCCCAGAGGAGGAGCAGCCCTGGTCGATGGGTCGCCTCATCAGCATCACCCTGGGCAGCACTCCCAGGAACACGGACCTCACCCACTCTGGCATGGTGTGGGTCATGGGCGTGCGGTAGTGGACGTTCAGCACGAAGACGGTGATGACGATGCTGAGCGTGACGAAGATCATGGTGAAGAGGAGGTACTCGCCGATCAGAGGGATGACAAGCGACGTGGAGGGGATGGTCTCTGTGATGACGAGCAGGAACACGGTGAGGGAGAGCAGGACGGAGATACAGAGGGTGACCTTCTCGCCGCAGTCGGACGGGAGGTAGAAGACCAGCACTGTGAGGAACGAGATGAGGAGGCAGGGAATAATGAGGTTGATGGTGTAGAAAAGGGGCAGGCGGCGGATGTAGAAGGAGTAGGTGATGTCAGGGTAGATCTCCTCGCAGCAGTTGTACTTGATGTCGTGCTTGTAACCCGGTGCGTCAATGATCTCCCACTCTCCACTCTCCCAGAAATCTTTTAGGTTTACCTGGTGACAGGGTTAATGAACATGAAGGTGAACTAAAAGTCAGCTGGCAAGCTATTTTTAGTCATAGTATTTTGTTATCTATGATCTCCCTCTGTGAAAATTAAAATCAAGTATAGATTTAAAAGATAAAAGACGCTGTTAGTTCAAAATGATCAAAATCGGACGTGTAAACCACTTCACTAAATGATTGCTGGCACAAAAGTAAAATTTCCAGAAAGGAATTTTATTGAAGTTACTCCCTTTTCATCTAAATGTCTTTCTAACACAATAGTAACACTTTTGAGGGTGCAGTCACACCAGCAATGACTAATGAACATCAGTGGACATTTTCATGACATGGTAGGGTGAAACACATCCATTATTCACTATATCAAAAAAGAATACTTTGGCTTTTATCAGAGTTAGCAAATTGTGCAGGACTTGTCTTTCTCTACTGGTCTACCTAATGTTTTCTCCTATGCACCTGTCACCCAGTATTTGGGTGCAAAGACTCTCCTGTTTTATTTTCATTTGTTCATGCCATGCTTGGTATAGTATAGTATAGTGTACTAGCAAAGCAAAGCAAAGCATAGTACAGCATAGTATAGTATACATTGCTACAGTATAATGTAGCATTGTATAGTATAGTATGACAGTGTAATACAGTATAATACAGCATAGTTTATTTCAGTATCATATTGTATAGTATAGTATAGTATAATATAGCACAGTACAGTATACTATAGTGTAAATGAGTATAGTACAGTGCAGTACAATCATAGACTGTGCTAAAGTTGCACTATGCAAGGGTTGATTTATTGTAAGTGAGAAGTGTGTCGACTGAACAAGCAGGTAATTTATCGGTGAGGATGAGAATCATGTAGACTGTCAGTAAAAGTCTGCACAGTGTTTTATTTATATGTGCACGGACATTTCAGGCAGAACCCTTCCTCAGCGTGCTACAAGACAGCCAGCACAAAAAAAAAAAAAAAAAAAAAAAAAAAAAAAACCCACAGACACAGGTGGCTGAAATTATAGCCCATGATGGTGCTCAGATTATACACCAGCGGGCAATAGGCAATGAGTGAAACTGTCTAAACAATGAGCAAGAACAAATGTACACAATGTACAGAATGAACAATTGCATAACAGCACAACTGTAAAAAACAAAAACAGTCAACATAGACACAGTGTTATTGTTACCAATAGGTCAGTGTGTGGAAAAATAGTAAACACTGAACTTTTTTTTTTTTTTTAACATGGGTGTTGTGTTATTGTGCATTTGTTAAATATGTACATTTGTTTTTTACTCGTTGCCTGTTGCCTGCTGGTGTATAATCTCAGTGCCATCATGGACTATAATTACAGCCACTGTGTGTGTGTGTGTGTGTGTGTGTGTGTGCATGTGTCTGAGGAAGGGCTCTGCCTACAATGTCCATGCATATATAAATATGATCTGAATACGAGACATGATGTGCAGATTTTCACCGACAGATTAAGTGTTTTTGCACCCGTGCACAAAACTCTTTGCTGAGTTGAGGGTGTTAATTGCATCCCTGAAGTTATTGTTTCTTTTTATACCCATACAGTGGTATTTGTTGTGCCATGCAAGTGAAATACATCCACCAAGGCTGGTCTCCCTCTGTGTTACAAGAACAAGACCTTCTCTGAGAGTGTAATCCTCCACAATGAATGAAGTAGATACTGGAAAACTAAATGGTTCTGAGCAGCGACACAAAGCTGAAAATTTGTTTTTTTAGGATGCACAACACACCTTTCCAGACCCCTGGCTTTCAAAATGGCAGAACTATTTTCTGCCACTGTCTCACTGTATCATGCCACTGTATATGTCAGCTGAGTCTAAACAGTCCTTTGCTGACCCGCTGCAGTTTTGCATTTGCACTTTAAAAACATCAATTTACAATGGAAATTTCCAGCTCACCTACTTGACAATTTGTTTACCATTATAGGAATTAGTACAAGTAAAAATCGAATTCATTCATCTTTAACAGTTTTCATGGCTGTTGCAAGGGTTGCTGGGAAACAGAATGTTCTGGACTAACCTTGGTGTTATTGGGGGCTGTGGAGAGCATTTACACACACGCCTCAGTGAGTGGAAAAATATAGTTTTTTCGTCACTGATAAGTTTTGCAAATTGGAACTTTTGGCACTTCATGTTGTATACAAATTGAGACTGTCCCTAAATATGAAAAGTAAATGACAGTACATTTTTTAGAATATAACTGTGAATAAAAAATGCTCCGAATTCAAAGATAGGGTCTGATCTTGTTGGTTGTGATCCTTCTATACAGGGGCATTTCAATTCATCTCTTCCTGTTTTAAAGTGTCTCTGGTGTAGTAGTGTGTTGTCCACATGCCTTTTGCAGTTCAGTGTACTATGAGTCAAGGTCCTTGGCTGTTATCTTGAGTATCCCACTGACCTTTGAGCCGATGAGCACCAGGTCAATCTTGGCTTTGTCGTAGGTCCAAGATCCAAATTTCATGGAGCAGTTCTGGTAGTCAAAGGGGAAGTAGGTGATGTCCATGGGGCAGGAGGACTTGAAAATGGCTGGAGGAACCCAGGTGATGGTGCCATCAAACTTCAACAGAGCCTTAGTCTTGTCTTCAACCAGGAAATCACCTACAGCACTGAGAAAAGGTCATTTTTAAGGAGATATTATGTCATTGCATTCAAAGGCCATTATCCCCTTTAACTGCAAAGGTCAGAACAGGGTGGGCATAAATAAATGATGCAACATGAGCAAATGGAAAGAAGGCAAACTCATGAATTAAAAAAGGTTAGAGGGGAACTCATGCCACGGCCCAGTGACCAGTTTGAGCTAACCTATGGCTAACCATAGCGCCATGATGTCGCAGCAATATACTGGAAATGCGATACTGGATCTCTAAAAATCACTAATGTGGCTGCCTTCTGATGGGTGATGTCTACCCAAAGTTCGGCTGCGGCCAACCTCTGCTGTCCAACAAAGAGGAAAGAAAGAGTGACAACATCCTCTGACTTGTCTTAGGTCATAGAAAATGGACTTCAGGCAAATAGTTACTCAGCTGTCTTGCTGTGTGAGGTCACTCTAAACCACAATAAAGGAAACACTCAAGATGCTGGAAAATAAGTGTTTCAGGACAGCAATACTGTGCAAACTGAAAATCTTCACTTAGTATAACGAAACTCTTACTTGTTGTACAAAACAATGTCAGGTCTCCAAATCTTGTTGGAGGGAACTCGTATGAACTCAATGCCATCATACTCAACAGGGATCCATCTCAGTTTGTAGTCATTCCAGACCTGAAACACAGACAAACTGGCATTGTAACTCACTGTGCACAAAGCATATGGTGTCATTAAAGAGCACAGATTAAGGATGGACAGTGATGTTCACTCACATGTCTCAGCCATAGATTGGTTTCCATGATCTGATTCACCTCATCCTAAGAGCACAAAGAGAGGATAAATTAGACAGCAAGACGCGAGCACCTTGAAAGGATGGATGGATGTGTGATGACGTAACTGCTGTCGTCAGAGTGGCTTACCACTTTGACCAGTTGGGAAATGGAGACCTCAAACTCCACTGTGACTGGATCAGATACATTCTCCACTGGTCGGATGAACTGGTTGTACCTCCGGAATAATCTCCGGAATAATCTGTCCTCTCCTTTGGAAGAGTAACAGCCTAGTGAGAAAGAAGAAGAAGGAGAAGAAAGGGAGGAATTATTGTAGGACAGACTGTAATATTAGAGAAATTAATCAACAGTTGGGAAGTCACCATGTTTTGGAAAAAGTGTCTCGTTGGTCAACATGTCCCTTAAATGATGACAACATAGACACGAAAAGATCCACGTTTCTGGAATAGATTATTCATCTGAGTGATCCATGCAAAGCCTTTAGCATATATTGTGTTGAGTGACAGTGGTAGTAATATTGCAAAAGTAAGGAAATGACAACTGGCATCCACTTCAAAGTTAAGCCTCAAACGATATGTGGCAGTTTTGAGTAAGAAATTGTTCAATTTTACACAAAATATAATAAAAACAACATACTGTTTTCACTGCAACTACCATTTAAATCAGTATCTCTCAGCTTTGGATGGAGAGGGTTAGCTGTGAGAGATCGAAGAGTGCTAAAGGTATTGTGTGTTTCAGCTGTGTTTACGTGAGAAAGTCAAGTAAAAGCATAAAGCTTTTAGCAAATCTCCAAGCACAAGATGCTTTCAGCAAAAAGGAATGTTCTGCCCTTGGTTGGTGTGTATCTCTGGACTGTGTGTGTGTGAGTGTGTGTGTGTGTACTTGTGTGTGTTCTCACTGTTAAATGCTGAGTATACTTTCAAGGATGGGCTGAAGGTCATATTGTGGAAAACTGCCACTAGTAACTCTGGTGCCTGGAATGGCACATAGATCCACGCCCATCCAAGCAGAAAATGTTGCTTCACTTGGGACAGCACACACTCACATGCTCACACGCACACACACACCCACCACCATCACGACTTCAAAAACGCTCTCCCAGCGGCTTCAGGAGATGCTAGACACCAAATCTCCTATATATCATCATTGCAGATCAAACACTGAAACACATTTTTAAAGTTTAGTCTTTAATTTCCATTTAATAGAATAATGTAACTGCTGAGACACAGAACCAAGGTGTTTTTTGTTTTGTCGTTATTGTTTCAACACAGCTCAACTAAAAAGCCACCTGATTTCCTAGTTATGTTTTAATGTTAAATTCATCTACAATGTAGAGGAGCCACCAGCGTCTCATCGTGTCTGCTTGTGACTTTTGTACCTTCTCTTAAAAATGATTTGATCATCTTATACGCTCAACACAAAACAGCTGGCAAATATAGCAGATGTACCTGACAAACAAGCCCCGGGTACACCAAAGAGTATTGTTCTTTAACAATAAAGATACAACATGTCATTCAGTGTTTACAGTGTTTAGGCCACGTCTGGCTCTGTCCTCCATTAACTGCATGATACCAGTCATCCAGTTAAAATACCAGCACCTTTTCTGGGCACACAAAACTTTTATTTTGAGAGCAACCACTCCCATCATACCTCCCGAGTCAAGAAGGGGGGCACACATCATTAAACATGTTCCTAAACCATCAAACTTGCTCTTACCGAACTGAGAGAGCTATTTGTAGGAAGAATGCACTTCTATGAGAGGGCAAACAGGGTAACTAATACCGACATACACCCCAAATAGGCACACACGCAAACACTCTAAGGTTTGTTTCTTTGGCAACAAATAAATAAAACATGGCCTTTTAATGGGACACTTTCACCCACTGTGACTCAGTTAACCCTCTTGTAACCAGCAATATTTATCGCCTGCCAACCAGATACTGACATACTGTTACTGTGCATGAACGCATCATCATCAGCTCTCACTAATTTGTATGTTTTATATCATTACTGAAACTGTTACAGCTACATCTACAGGTAAAAGAAGGAACATCTGAAATACTACCTCAATTACATAGGAAATTTTGCTATGCAAGACTTTCTAGAAGACAAGGCTGCTCTTCAGGTTTAAATAATCTCATTGGTGGGCTTAGATTTCAATACATAGGGGCAAAGAAGTGGAGTGGCAAGAGAAACTCTGATGAAACCACAAACCTAAATATGAAATATAAATGCCAGTTACTATCTTACAAACATATGGCCATAAGCTAGTAGTATGAACTTGAAAAGCCATCTAACTAACTTATAGATTAGTAGCAAGTAGGCCTGGGCAATATATCAATATTACATCAATTTCATGATTTGAGGGTAGATATCGTATGGGAATTTAGATATTGTAATATTGTGATATTTTCTGACTAAAGTTACCTAAGGGGAAATTTCAGAGAAAATCAGTATTTAAGGGGTTAATTGGTTGAAGTGGAATACGCCTAGAGTGTAGGGGTAATAAGTCAACCCTGTGGCAATTGTCTGTTTGTATCAATAATGTTCACTACTTTTTGGGAGGCTATGCTCAAACATTTAAAATGTACATAAAGTCATAACATCATTATTCCATTTACTTTTCAATGGGAGCAAACCAGGATGAGCTTTCTGTAATATTATTATACCACTAAGACTTGCTTACTTGCTCTTGTGAACAAATTCAAACTTTCTGAGACCAGTCAAATGTATTAATTACGCTGTATTCCTTAGTTTTAGTTTGTTTAAATGGCTGTATATGATAGGCATGCGCATGATTCATAAATGATTTGAATATTTGTTCAAGATGGCCAAACAAGACTGTTAATTTGTGTTGATTTGTGGTGATTCTGCATCATTCCATTTACATCATTCTGTTTTTTTGTAGTATATATATCTGAATATTTGGGAAATAAATGTGGACTTGAACTTGAATATGTTTCAGCTCTTTCTTTTGCTTGTTGTTTCCAATTTTGCCAAATGATACAATGTACTCTTTTTTCCCTTTATTACACTGGATTTGTTATTAAAGTTGCCTATTAGCAGTAAGTAACTGATGAGGACAAATGCTTGGGCGAGTATATTATTTCATAATATTGCTTTTTTGTACTGCCCTCAAGAGTGTACTTGATGTTTTGCCCACAATCATATTAAAGCCTTTGTGAATGCCAGCACAAACCAATAATTGATTATTAATTCATACTGCCCACTGATTTGTCGATCATGAAAAACTGGGATCCCTAGTATATGAACATTCCACAGGTTCCACCATTGGTTCCACTGAGGAAGCTAAGATCAGCCTGAAACAGAAAAGGCTTGAAGAGTGTCAATGTGTGTGAGTATAAAAATGATAATTCAGAAACTCAAAAAATTCCGTAGCCTATTTTCACATTGCAAAGGCCAGACAAAGCTCAGGGATAGCGTCAGGGTTACAGAGGTAAAAATCCAATCAAGAACACATTAATGCCAGTTACATAAACACAAAATCTGGTGCAAAGAAAACAGTAACCAAACACACACTTATACGAACTTACAGACAGCACTAGAATTGCTGTCCACATTAGTCTGACACAAAACTCCAAACTAAAAGCAGAGGGCAGCAGATGGGAGAACTACTGACTCTGAGACACAAGCAACTGTTCATTTAGTCACACATTGCTTTCTTTTTTTTTTTTTTAATCACCAATGGCAAAGTACTAACTGCTCACCAAATGGCTTTGTAACCAAAGCACTCTGACAAGTCGAAAAGGAAACAAGACTTAATATAGTATTACAGTATTTAGTGACTTCAAAACTTTCAAGAAGTTTCCCGAGGTCACTGACGGAGGCAAGTTAGAGTCTTCAAGCTTAATGAAAAGGCTCCTCTCCTGAGACCCCCTCTGTAATTTCAGCTCTTGGTACCTGCCTTAAAAAACTGTCTGCAGCTCCCTGATTCGCCTCACTCCCACAACCTCGTTTAAGCCTCTAATTGGGTGAGGGGAAATGAGGGCAATTATAATCAGTCAATTAATTGGACCTTTTGTTCATTGTGAAAAACTGAAGGCAAAGCATTTTTCTGTGCTGGTACCGTCACTCCCTTAACTCCCTTTCTTCTTTCTGCGACAGATTCTTAATCTAAAGAAAGTTAATTATAACCTTTGACCTTTCAGTTATGAGTTACTGTTACAATTCACTGTGCGCCTGGGCTCTTAACCCCGGGATCTTAGTTGTGAGGATTTAATTTGTGCACCAAAACAGTTCAACAGTGTACAAGTATAAGAGTAGGCCAAAGCGAGTGATAAAACATATGTAATTTAGTTTTATGAAGAATAAATTAGTGCTCTTTAAAGCAATCCAACCTCTAAGAGTCTTGGTTAAAGTGAAAGTGCCAACTGCAAATTAATGCAACTGCACTGAGCTTTTATAGTCAAATGTGGTTTACTGAATAACAGAGATACTGTAAGTTGGAATCAGAAAATGTTGGACTCTCAACGGCTGCTCTCAAATGCATTTCCAACCACAACATGTTCCTTAACAAGTCTATCAGCTGCATTGTTTTGACCTTTAGAAGAAATGTATTCACATATGTAGACCGAACTCTCCCACATCATGAGAATCACGCATGAATTCAGTCTTAGAGTCAGACTTTGCTTTACTGAACATGCACTCTTTGCTTCCTTGATGTGCTGACAAAGTGACAAGCCTTTATTCTAGACAGCTGACGCAGAGAAAGCCAAGTCAAGCAGTCATGCATTACTCCCTTAAATAGTGACATTGATTTAGAATTAGTGAGCCAAGGACTGCATCTATCTCTGTCTCTTGCGGCTACAGGGGCCTAAAGCTCCAAAGAGCCCTGCGGCCGATGGGGAGGCCCTTTGATCAGGCATGTGCTTGATGTGATGGGCCTACGAGCACATGTTAGACACTCTGAAGGAACTAATTACCCTCCAATAATACACTGCTGAAACACTGTGAGTGTGTGACACAGAGATAGGCAGAGAGTGAGGAAATGGGGAGGGCAGAGATAGCAGGACAAAGAGTGACAGCGAGAGACAGCAGAGAAAAGCTAGATAGCGTGTCTTTGCTCTCCAGGGTTTTTGATAGCCTGACTCTGACATGCTGCATGATTCACAAGAGGATCTGGAGTGATTACTGTATGTGGTGTGACCATCCAATTAAGCATATGGCCTTCATGTGCTGCATGTGTGCTTCTGGGTGCCTGTGTGCCTGCATGTTTTAGCCTGTATGTGTCCTCATGTGCATGGAGTCTTGCCTGTGTCCATACATGTGAATGTGTGTGTGTGCTTGTGTGTATGCATATGTTCCTTTGTGCTTATGTATGTGTTCATGGACTCGGCTCTCCCATTAGAATCACAACGAACAGTACAGATACATTCCCAACAAATACCTTTATAATTTGACAAACAGAATGAGGTGGTTAGCAGTAGAAGCAGTAGCCGTTTTTTGACAAGACATGGAGATTTCAATTCAAATTACCCATAAAAACTTTATTTTTATTTTATTATATTTATATTATTTTTGGGGAAGATTTTGGATATTTCAGACATTTTAAGTATATAAGTGTACTCTTTCTACTGTACTTACAAACTTCATATTTGTCCTGTACTGTCCTGCATGTACAGGGGTCATCACATTTTCAGGTTTCTAGGTGTGGCCTATTCTGAAGACTGCAAGCAGCCAAATTATTCCCTTAGACCCACAAAGATCTTCCACTTAAGCTGGCTGTATAGTCGTTTCAAGTCACTGTTTCCCCAAGTCACTCCCCACAACACTGGTGCATGATGTCAGTTCTGCATTATGCCAGCTTTTCACAATGCCAGCTCTTTGCAATGGCAGTACTTTGTCTTAAAGACAAATTTTTCTAAGAACTTTATGGCCCTGGCAATAGTTATTGTCAACATGTCCTTGGAAATGTGCTGAAGTTTCCTCCTGCACAGTTTTTTCCTTGCAGCACAGCTGGAAAAGTGACAAGTATCACTCCAGAGACTGTCACCACCTTCCTGCTCCAGCTCAAACCATTGGTATTTTGGGTCTTTGCAATGTTGATAGATGTTGCAACAGTGACTTTGCCGAAAGCAGTCATTAATTTTGTCACAGTCTCAATGTCCCAAATCTCAGATGGTCATATCATGGTATGGAGAAAGAGATAGACGGAGAGAAAACACACACTTCAAAGCACAGCCTAGTGTGCAGTTGTAGTAGAGAACTGCTGCTTATGAACTCATTCAGTAAACGGTGCTAAGATGTACAGAGTGACGGATGCAGCACAGATAACCTACCAGCCAAACAAAAAGGTAGGAGGGTGGGAAAAGAGATATTAGACTCCTCCGAGTTGAATGTTTCTCAAAGACAGGAATGCTCTGAATGACAATTACACCTCATGTTTTCATGTGACAGATAGATCCTTTATGGTTAGGATAGAATATATTTAGGTTTAGAAGTAGCTATAGATGTTTCATTTGCAGGAGTCTTTCATTACATGTTTTACATGCAACAGTATACTCCTGCAACACCCCCAAAATATTTGGAAAACTTAAATTTTGCCCTTCTTGCAGCCATGTAAAGGCACCAAGAGTAGCCTGGCAACTGAATACATGAGAGACACAGGAATAGGCATGCATATCTACTTACTTACGCTTATTTACCAGGCGCAACAATGCTGATTCTGTCCTGGCTACAAAATGGAGGCCAGTTTTTCACCCTGTCCAGAACCTCAAGGGATCATGGGTTTATTTTATTTATCAGTGCTATGTACTTGTGTTTTGGAAAAGGCCTACAAGGTATTCTGTGGGAGGTGCTGAGGGAGTGTGGGACGTCAAGGTCACTGTTGTGAGCCATTCAGTCCCTGTACAATGTTCACATTCTGCACATCAAATCAAGCTTGTTAAACTTGTTCCAAGCCCAACAAAAGTGTCTCCTGTTTGTGTAACCCAGGACAGGGTATTAATGCACAGCTGATGTTTGGGGAGTGTCTACTCAGCTGGTTGAGGAGCTGTTGGGAACCCTCCAGTCAGAGCTGGAGGATGTTGCTCGTGAAAACTATGTCTTTCCAACACA
Source organism: Myripristis murdjan (assembly GCF_902150065.1). Classification (NCBI taxonomy): domain Eukaryota; kingdom Metazoa; phylum Chordata; class Actinopteri; order Holocentriformes; family Holocentridae; genus Myripristis; species Myripristis murdjan. The sequence goes on from NC_043989.1 coordinate 27,128,831, forward strand.
ACCCTGATCCAGATACAAAAATGGATGGATGGATGGATGGATGGAAGGATGGATGGAGGCATGTGGAGGGACTTCTACATAAACTGCCTATGTGTTGCAAGAGCCTGAAATCTGTTCATAAATATGACAGAGGTACATTAAGCATGATTTATCACCTTGGCTTTAAGTGATAAAAGCCTTGGGTAAAACAGAGGAGAGGTAATGACTCTAATGCCATGGTATGCTCTAAGTACAAAGGGTAATAGCCATCAGTGCCCATGCTGTGTGTGTTTTCCGCTTGGCAGGGCTGAAGCACTTAGGGCAATGGACAAACACTAAATACAAAATAAACCGCAGCAATGTGTATTCTCTGGCACCGGACAAAACAGAGGCCTGTCCACTTGAACATCAATTCCATCTATGAGGTGTGCACTATCTCCCTCCATCATCTCTCTCTGTCTCTTTCCCTCCATCAATAAGCACGACTCAGCCTGTCCCAGTGCTGAAGACTCTGGGATGTCCCAGGGAAACAGACCTGTTTGTGTGTGTGTGTGTGACTGTGTGTGTGTGTGTGGGAGAGAGAGAGAGAGAGAAAGAGAAAGAGAGAGAGAAAGTGCGTGTGGGTTTGAAGGGAGGTGGGTGTGTAAGCCAATCCATAGGGGGTGAAATAAGGCTTCAGCCTGCAGTGGTTTTGTGTTTATGTGTGTGTGTGTGTGTGTGTGTGTGTGTGAGTGTGAGTGTGTGTGGACAGGCAAAGCTTGGTTGCAATAATCATATGACAATCGTGTTAAGAGCATCCTTAAGCCATACAGTCCTTAAGCCCCACACATGCGTGCGCACACACACACACACACACACACGCAGGGGCCGTCAAACTTTAACGCAGCTATATTGCTACCAGGAGGGAAACCAGTGGTTCCCAGCTTGGAAAGAGCATTTAGGTCCAGCAGAGGAGCAAATATGCTTGACAACGCTGGATGATGCAGGCAGACAAATTTATACCACTGTAAGTAGACTATGAAGGCTATGGGGGCTTCATTTAATCCATTTCAAATGCTACTGAAAGAGAGACAGCTGCCTTTGGGTGGCCCTACGTGGAACTCTGTCTCATTTGAGTCATTTAGTTATTGGGGCATTTTGCTCTAAATTTGTAGTTATGTAGGCTATATTTTTTTAATGAAGTGTCCAACCTGTGTTGGTTAAGCTGCTTTGCCTGCCAAATCTTACTTTAAAAAAAAAAAAAAAAAAAAGATCTTTATAATGTCAACATGCAGCTGCAGCCTGTTTAAATGTGCAGCAAAGTTAAGTAACGGGCCAAGCATTCAGCACATTGCAGAAGTGGATGCACATCGGTTCCATTTGCCTCTACTTAAAGAGTTGGGGGTGATGCAGACAGGATGTTGTGGGGAAAAGCATGATGCAGTAACAGTCATTTTAATCGCTCAAGGTATTTTGCGTATTAATGCATGTCATTCTCACAGATGTCTCAAGCAGCAGCACAGAATCTAGTCTGTCCAGTGTTGCAATATGCAGATCTGTTCCATGAACTGCCCCACCAGGCTGCTGCTTCAATTTTTAAGCTGCACCTTGAACATTTTGAATAACTGCAACTACCAGACTTATGCTGTAATGATTCCTTAATTTAGGCACATTGCAACCTCAAAACTCCTCCATGCAGATCCTCCCTTTTTGACTAAAAATACCCCAATCCCATGGACTGCGGGATCAGCAGTTCCTCTTTTATAGAGACAAATCACCCAGTCCTCGATGGCAGGAGACAATACCTTATGTAGCCCACTAATCAGACTCCGCTGGGAGTGTGTTTGTGTTTGTATATTTTTCCAAGCACTTATCAGCATGCACAGCCCTGTTCGGCATCATACAAAAGCCCACACAGTCACTAAGGGATTGGGGGATAGAAGAGAGAAGAAAAGAGAGGTGGAGGTGTGGACAGAACTGGGTATAGAGGAGGCAGGTGACAGAAGAGTCCTTTAATGTCTAATTATTTTTCTGCATAGCGACAGATCTGAGTAAAATTTTTTGCCTTTAGAGCCAACATCTGGTTCAACTGTACCAGCGCCGGCACTGTCAAGCCCATTTTCTTGCCTTCCTTTTAAAAGTTCACCTCAGTTCAAGGACAAAACAGTCGACTGTGGCAAATCTCTTTCACAAAAGAGGACAAGAGTGGAGAGAGGCAGGGAGAGAAGAGAGAAAGAGAGTCCATCCCTGGGGTCATTTGAACGTACTTGCCTTTGATTCTGCGTCTGTGGTAAGATAAAGGATGTGTGAAGTCTCTGTCTCTAATGTGGCAACTGGACTGTGACAATTTGAAGGCACTTAGTGCTGTCACTCAGCGTGGGTGCTGTGCAGCCTGTCCTGGGACAAACTCACACCTGCAAGTAATAATCTGATGTTTTCATACAACTAAATGTCCATTTGGCTTTCTATTGCCAATCAGTATAACAAATTAGTTAAATAACTTACAGCTAGTTCAAGAAAGGTTTTTGTTGTTCCAAACACTTAGCAGCGATGCCTGCTACATCCAGTAGCAGTGATAGTGCTTTATTTAGAATAAACAGAGGAAGAACTGGGTAGTTAGCATGAGCAATGACATCCACCATGACTGAACAGACAAAGAAAAGAGCGGCACCTACAGCAACTCAAACTTCATCAACCAAAAATCCAAGGAAAAGGACACACACCTTTTGATTGAATCATTATCTTGCAGCAGTCAGTGCTTAGCATCAAAGATATCACTGATTCAAAATTAAATTTAATAAAAACACATATACAAAGTAAAAGATCTCACAGATTACCACTTTAAAAGCCAGTTATTTTGTATCCTTCAAAGAGACACATTATCCCCATCAGTGAGGATAACATCCCAAGAAACCATTTGGTCGGGAAACACAAAATTAGATTTAAGTTTAGGATTAAAATAACCATTCATTTGCATGTGAACGCAGCACTACATTTTGCTTTTGATCTCCTGGGAACCACTCAAGGACTCCACTTCAAAAACCTCTATCTTGGACTACGCAGGAGACTAGACAGAGACTGGAGGCTTTAGTATACAGGTGAATTTGGACACAAGAGGAAACAAACACAGAAAGCATGCAAAGAGAGCGAAACAAAATGTAAAAGCAGTTACCTCACTTGTACAATTAAATCACACCGTAGGGAAGATTGCACTGTGTTACTTATGGTTTTCAAGTTGGCCTTGGTACTCAAGAACCTATCCTTCAACTAGAAGAGCCAAGCTGCAATTAGTCTTTTAGTCTCATATTCAATCTTTTGTTTCTTAAAACAAGAAAAATCTGCCGATGGATTGACACACTTGGATCCCAGTGCATGAATCAGGTGTCATTTTCTTGATACTAAAAGGCTGATCTGCCTTATTCTGCCTTGTTTCTACATATTTGTACTTTGGGATTATCCCATCCCACTGGCCAATTTTTCACTTTGAACACCAATATGAGACGAAATGATTAATAGCAAGATTTTTTGTAGCGGCAGGCATCCACCCTGCATCCACCCCACTGAAGTGTCCTTGAGCAAGACACCAGCATCAGACCCTGTTCTATAGGTGCCCCTGACCTCTGACCTCCTTGTGGAGAGAGCAAGAAAAAATTGCCCTTGGGGGATTAAATAAGTATTGTCACATTAATATTGTAAGGACTGAGAACCACTTCGGGGTCCCGTTTAACTCAGCTCAATTAGGCCTATAGCAGAACATCTGGGGGAATTTGCCAAGGATGAAATCGGCATTGACAGTCAACGAGAGGCTGGGGAAACGTATGCCATCCATGCGTTGGATCATTGTGCATGGATGGCTTCTTCCCGGTAGCTGCAGGGCTGATCGTATCTGGTATTAATAATAGGACATGTCATAATCACTGATCATCTCTGGGGAAAACCGACCTCCAATATGCACGTGAAAATGTCATTTAAATAATTCAGTGAAACCAGGTCACATTAGGCTGTCTATACCGGCAGCAACGTTGACTTATACAACTTTTGAAAGCAAACGGAACAGAATATTTCTGTGATATGTTGCTCTTTGTTGTCAAAACACATGAATACAAGTAGGCAGCGAAGAAAGGGCAATAGAGGCGAAGTATTCCGTCCGTTAAAGGCAGAAGTTTTCGAACAGGAGGGCGCACAGAGAGGCTGAGAGCACATGATTAAATTTTAAAACAGCACAACATGCGTCTCGAGTCTGTCCGAACTGCTTTCATTTGTGTGACTCTGGGTTGTGCGCACCTAGACATATGCTGACGGGTAAACAAGTTTTATTTTAAGAAATGGTGACACCCACTGTAATAATAATAAAGTTACCAATAAAAAAATATATCAGCATTTAGGTTATTTTAAGGCTCTTCAATATGAAATGCACAGCCATATGTTCCACTCTACCATCATAGATGAAAAATTCCAGTAAAGCTGGAAACATTGCCAGCTGTGTGATTTTATGTGGCGTTTGATTCTATTAATGGGACTCATTCACAGAAAATCGGTAATGTGGGGGAGGTGGGGGTGGCTGAGGGTAACGGAAAGTGGTGTAACGGCTTGTAACGAATTACCGCTCCCAGAAACTCCCAGAAAGTGACAGCATTCGTCTTAAGGAACGAGCAGTGAGTAATACACTGCTTTTTCCAGCACGCACGGTTCGAGGCGCACCGCGGCTTACCTTGCGCTGCGAGGAGCACCAGCACGAGGACGTTTGTTAGTTTCCCGGGGAAATTCATCGATACATCGGCGCTGGGAGGACGCTCTTTGCAGGAAAAAGATGATGCTGTGGCGGTGGGTGACCTTCAGTTGGTTCGGTGCAAAGTCTGTAGATGCCGAGGATTAGAGCGACATTTTCCCCTTGCGCGCCCGTGCATGGAGAGGTTGGAGTCGCCGTGCGCTCTCTCGACATGGACAACTTCAGCACGTCCCGCCCTGCGCCTCCCCTCCTCTCCCTCCTGTCCCTCCTCTCCATCCCTCCTACACAGGCCACACTCACCCACCCACAGGCGAAAACTCCCCGACCCAATCCCTGTTTGGACACAAAGTTGTTCAGTTTTTAATAAAGCACTAACTGAACGTCAATGCCTCCGCTTTAGGAGAGTTAAGCGCTCCACATACTAAAAACAAATCATTTACTGTCATAGTCAGTACTGAAAACTTTTTTTTTTAGCAAATATAAAAAAAGCCTATTTTGTCACTGCGTTTTCACCGGCGTCATCTGCCAGTTGTCAATATCCAATATCTGCCCTACTGAATAAGGTCATCCCATTAATATAAAAATACGTATTTCAATAAAAAGTGAAACTAGTTAAATTCACTGAATGCTAGATAAAATGATTTGTTAGCGTGGTTATTTTTGCAGTGCAGCATGACTAACACTTTAATTTCAGTCTAAAATTAGAAATGATACAACAAATCTATAAGAATGACTAAAATAATATTAAATCAACAAATATCTTCCTATATCTATCTATCTATCTATCTATCTATCTATCTGCCCTTGAATCAGTGAGTACTGTTTGCATAATGGTGACGTGGATTCTGCATTTCACTACAGAAACTAAGGAGAACTAGCACAGAAACTGTAACAAAATATGTCTAAGCCAAACTTTTCCTCATTTCTCCTCAAATACACGAAAGTTAAAGGCTGACACACTTACCGACATTTACACACCTACATACATCCACACACATACATACAATGCGAGGACATATTTGTACCGCTGAGCTGAAAATGACCTATTTAGGTACTTAATTGATTTTGTATGCATAACAATGATCAGGCAGCTTAAAGCATTAGCCGCTCTATAATAGAGTCTTGAAGGCAGCAGAGTCAACCCACTTCAAATAATGGGAAGCTATTAATGCACAGTAGCACTACATGAAACTGCACTTAAAATGATTCCACGGCATGCTTTGCCCAGCTTCAGGCTATCACATCACTAAAAAAAAAAAAAAAAAAAAAAAAACGTAGTAGAGCTACATTTTAAATGTTTTACAATTTATTTAACATGATTAAGTGGAAAGTCTGACAGGAATTTGTCATGTATCTTGTTGTGTTTAAATCAGGTGGAATCACATTCAAAGCCATCAGCTCTCAGGATTTTTTCCCCACAGCCACCCACCTACTGAAAACAACATGGAGCTCGTTATATTTGCAGCAAAGTAGTCAAAATGCAAACTGCCTTCTATTTGTTCTTATTTTCTAAATAGCCTACCTAAAATCCTTCATCTGTAGGAAGCAGCTCAATGTGACATTCTCTAACTCAAACAAACAGAAATAGCTTTCAGTTTTGATTGATTTGTCCCTTAATATTTCTTGAAGACAGTGTGTGTATATGCATGCTTGTATATCCTTATGTTTGTGTGTTCTGTGTGTTCTCTCTCTCTCTCTCTCTCTCTCTGTGTGTGTGTGTGTGTGTGTGAGTGTGTGTGTGAGTGTGTGTTTGCACACTGCACATCTGAGTATTCAGCAGCATTAGATGTGTTTGTATCTCGTCTGCCATGCATTCTGTCGTCTTAATCCGCTTACCTGGCACAGACTATATACATATATATATATATATATATATATATATATGCTTCTTACCAGGAGTTTGCACACACACACACCCATGTGTGGACTCACACTCACCCACATACACACCAGGGAAGAGAGAGAGAGGAAGAGATAGATTTGACATTTTTGCTTTCTCTTCATAAGAAGCAACTCACAGGATACCATCTGCCCTGCCATTTCTTTTTATTTATGCTTCTCATGAAGATTAGATAACCTTCATTATGTTTGAAGTAGCGCTTGTGCGTTTACTGTACATTGTGGGCATGCTTGCATACTGCACATCACATACTCCACATCAAACAAAAACTGGTCTCACAACAGTTGCAATGCAAAAGTGGGACCAGTTGCTCTGATGCAACGCGTGATGCAGCACTGATGCTGCACTTGTTCAAAGCACAAAGCAAAGTGCCTTACTGGGTGTTACCAGCTGGAGTTTGGTCAGGAGCAGTTTTAAGCTCAGTTAGTTTTATCATCAAGATGTGACGTTAGTCACTGTCATCATGGAGACCTGGAGGAGGGACTGAGGGGATTAAGTGCATCACATGAGGCAGCAGGGTACAGTTAAAGAGGAAGAAAAGAGAGTGTGAAGGTGAGAAGCGGAGTAAAAAGAGGTTTAAGAGACATAGGGAGGGAACAGTGGCTGAAATAAATGAGATGTAGAGACGTAATAGAGGGAGAGATTAACTGACATAAGTGCAGCATGAAATGTTAAAAGCCTCCAGAATAGATGAGATATAGTAAGGGAAGGGAAGAGAAGAGAAGAGAAGAGAAGAGAAGAGAAGAGAAGAGAAGAGAAGAGAAGAGAAGAGAAGCAGGAAGGCAATTTTTCTTGCATGATGTGCTTCAGTGTGACAGAGCCAGCAGCCGTCTATTTCCGGAAATTTCCTTTTTGATTCAGCAAGATGCAGAGAAAAGCTGAGGAAGAGTCTCCACCCACCGGCCCACTCTGGAGAGAAACACTGGGAGTTTTCGCTCTCTCTCTTTCTCTCTCTCCATTTTCCTCTTGCTTTTTTGCTTGCTATTGTAATGTCCTCTCTTTCTCTCTCTTCTTCTCCTCCTCTCTCCCCTTTCTTCCTGTCCCTTTTTGCCACAATTTTCCTAGTTCCAAACAAATAATAAATTAATTTATTAATCAAAACTAACTTTGAAAATATGGAAGTATTTTTCCCATAAGAGCAAGCTTTAACATCAAAAGATCAGACTGTGATCTCTCTTGCAATTTGTTACCAATTTAATACTTTATTGCATGATTTTTGCCTGTGACTGTATTGCCCTACAGTTAAAGTATGTTTTTAAACAAGACAACTAACATCTAAGTTGGATTGACAGCAGCGGTTTAGTATCAATCATCTGTATTCTCATAATAGTTTCAGTCGGCTTCTGTGAAATATGATATATATATATATATATATATATATATATATATATATATATATATATATATATATGAGTAACTGTCATGTAATCAGACAGAGAATTGACGTGGAAAAGATGCAAGATGAACAGCAAACGTATGACTCATCTGGGTCATGGCTAGGGGTATATGTTTACTTTTTTAATTCATAGTTTCTTAAGTATACACTGAACATACAAAATATGAGAGGCATCATCTTGCTAACGCTGAGCTGCAGCTCTTTTTTGCACAAACCACATGTAAATTGCCTCAAAGCTCCTCACTCTCCAACTCACCTGCCTCTTTTTACCTATATCCCCTCCTTTGTGGTTGGTATAGATTTAATAATGGAAATCAACACAGGATAATGTCTTTCATCTGGAAAAGCTTTAGCAGTGCTCTTCATGCAAAGAGTAAGCCTTCCTGATATTTTGTGCACAGTGAGAAAAACAGATTTCTCATCCTTTTTTTTTTTTTTTTTTTTTTTTTTTTTTAGTGCAGCATTGTATTTTAAATCAGTAGACCCAGATTTAGAAAACAGCCTGTGTCACTGCACGAGACGGGAACACATAACGCAACTATTCGATGAAAATGCAAACATGAAAACAGAACAAAGGCTTATCTCAGTCCAGTCAACCACCAGCACCTTTATAACAGTCCATGGAGGATTAATGCTGTGTTATGATCCAGCTTTGGGTGCTGAAGAGAAGCGTGCTGCGTATGATGCGGCGTCTGAAGAGCCGGATGTCCATCAAGTCGCTTTCACTCCTAGGAAGAGTATTGTGTGTCAGTTACTGTTGAATGTCTCGTGAATTTTTTGGCACAGCCTATTGAATGGGCAATATGCAAGAAAGCATTTGTCTGGATGCATGCACACACAGGGGTGAGCTGTGTGTATGTTTGTGCATGTGTATGTTCGTGTGTGTTTTCATGCATATGTATGTGTGCAGATATGATTGTGTGCCAATGTCAGAATCCTATGCCTCTCCAAGATGATCAGACAGTCTACACACACAAACACACACACACACACACACACAAATACAGAAAGACAGAAAGCGACAGGGAGAGGGAGAAAGACAAAAAAAGATGAGTAGAAAGGGACAAAGCAAATAGAGCAAGGCAGGAATGGAATTAGTCAGGTCTGTAGGAGGAAAATATCGCCCTGGAGTGTCACAGTTGGTCGGCTGGTGTCGTGGGACCGTCCCCAACCGAGATGACATCCCAGCACTGCTTACCTTCCACTGAAGCAGGCGACAGGGAGGGAAACACTCTCTCGCCCTCACATACACTCTGTCTTCTGCTCCGTTTCTTGCTCATTTTGTTTCCCCTCCCTGTGTCCTACCTCTGATCACGCAGCCAGTCGGGCTGTTAAATAACAGCAGGCATCTGGTCAGACAGCTCAGACAAAGCAGAGGGGCCTCGAGGGCCTGGCGGAGACAGCAGAGGAAAAGGAAAAGGGCAAAAGCAGTTATAGCGCTGTGTGTCAGACAGCACTGTCCCGGCTCATCCACGTCAACGCTACACACTTCTTCTTCTTCCTCTCCTTTGGTAAACACATCTTATCTCTTTCTTTCTTGTCACCATCCCACCATCTCTCATGTCTCTCACATTTTCTCTGGGAATCACAGGAAATCTTCTCTCAGGGAATAAGAAGTGATGCTAACACGCAGCCAGTAACAGGTAACAGTTCCTATATATCATTAATTTAAAACCTTTGAAAGATGCCTCTCCATGTTGACCTCAACCCCTCCAATCCCAACAATCAGCTTAAAGGACACACAAGGCTCTGAAAATGCTCTTTCATTGTGAGTTGAATGTGAAAGTTGGTATGGGTGCTGGATTCTCAGCTTTTATAAACTCAAACCTTACCCACCCAGATTTCATTTTTACTGACTCATGGGAAGATGACTAAAATTTTTATCTGCAAGCTGGCAAACTGATGGAGCGAGCACTCTGACCTCTCACCACTTTTTCTCCCTTGCCTCAAACCAACTTACCCTTTTACCTCATCTGAACCCTATAGCCCTGCTCCCATAATCCTCTTCTTCCCTTATTCTCTACCCTCCAATCCCCTTTACCAGCTCTCAGCGACCCCTCTCCTCTCACCGCTCATCTTGTCCTGACAGTGATGCTCCGCCCTTTGCCCTCCTCAACCCCTCTCAGCCCTGCATCCCTCGACTCCCCCAACTCCAACTCCTCACACATCGCCCCTCTTTTTATCCCTCCCATTACCTATTCACACCAAAGAGTTTACTTCCCCTATTCCATTTCCACAGTACTGTCTCGACTATATGGTCCGTGCTTGGTCATGCTGCGGCCTCTTGCAGCTGTCAGCAACCAATTATTATTTTATTTTTTTCGCCCACTGGAATCACAGTTATCAGATTAAAGTCATTTGCTGCTAATTAAACTGCCAGCTCTCTGCTCCCTAGTTTTTCCCACGGTCTCTCTCTTGGTCTCCCTCTTCCTGTCTCTCTCTCTATCTCTCTCTCTCTCTCTCTCACACACACACACACACACACACACACACACACACACACACACACACACACACAGTTACACACACAGATGAATCCACAAGCGACCACCACACATACAGTGTGCATTTGCCATGCTTCCACCCACCCGCTCATTCCCACCTCCCCCCACCCCTCCACTAGGGGGACACCCAGGGCTTATGGTACAGTACATTCAGATTACGAGTCACAGTACAGGCAAGCATGACAACTGCAATGCCACCTACATTAAAGCGGATGTCATCAGTGTCATCATGGGCTTGTGTATGATAAAGTAAACACTGAAATATGCTGTAATCATTTACAGATAGAGAGTACAGAACTTTTACACATAAATAAAGATAAATAAATTGTTACATTCAGTCAGATGACCAACCCACCGACAAAACTCACATGTCAAAGCTGGTGTCTGTGGATAAATTCGAACAAGCCCTCCAACCATATGATCCCACAGGTCGTTTGTTCAAACCCTCTAATACGACCAGCAGGAGTGTCTCTAATACAACCCAAAAGATCATTACGTGAACTAATAAGAGTGAGCTGGCTGACAAAAAAAAAAAAAAAAATGCATAAGGTTATAGGAAAAGGTTATTGTTAAGGTTAGAGAGGTTTGCTGTAATGGTTAAGTTTAGAGAAAGGTCAGGGTAAAGGTTACGAAATGCATATATATGGGTAACTAATGTTAGCTAGCAAAAAAATAAAAATAAAAAAAATCTCTTGCTCGATTGGAAGTCAGGCCAACTGAGTGAAAGTCGTGTTGACTGACTCATCCGCCACCCCACCAACATACTTACAGATACTTTGTTGCTCGCTTAATACTACACAATGGCGTTATTATTCACCTGACCACTAGAGGTCCCGTAAATTTAAAATGTTACTATAAGTCTGACCTCTGCTGGTGAAAAGTGAGTACCTGGTCTTTGGAGGCAGGTGATGTCACCACCCACCATACTTTTCTCCATTAAAGGTCAGGCTTCACAGACACTTGTTGTTGAGGTTTAGTTACTTTTTAATCAGGAGTTTTAAGGCAGTTAGGTGATGTTATGGGCTTTTGTTTCTCAATGTCTAAATGTTTTACAATTTTCAATTTTTATTAGCTATTTTTTTCCATTTTTGATTACAATTATCATTTCATCTTTTTTTCCACAAACCTGTGTGCTCTGGTGTATGACTATGCACAGAACATAACATCTGCTGTATTTCCACTCAGCATAAGTGTTTAAGTGTTCAAGTGTTTCTCCCTTGGTCATGGAATTGTGATTTCATGGCCAGAAAAGGGGTTTTTAGAGGTGAGTTCAACAACGTAATATAACTGCCAGATTTACATTGATAAATATGCATTCAGTATTCACCACATTACAGCGGCACTGCTATTGCAGCTGTCACTGAGAGGAGCACGGAACCCTGTGAATCCAAAGGCAATGTCTGATATGACCACTAGTTGGCAGCAGCAGGCATCCTAAGCAGCTGACAGCAGGTGAGAGACCTGAGCAGACCAACAAAAATTTATTGCTGGAATCACTGTTGTCAGATTAAAGCTGTTTACTGCTAATTAAACTACCTGAGACCCGAGCAGACATGCAGATATTTATTGCTGCACCAGTGACATAAAAGTGCGACCCCTTGGCCTAGTTTGAAGTCGTGTGGACTGAGAGCTGTGTCTGTCCCCGCTGTCTTGCATTTTGATGCCCAGTGGCTCGGAGAGAAGGATTGATGGCTCCCGGACTCACCTCCAAAGCAGTTACAGATTCTGTAATGCAGAAATGTAGTTCATAAATATCGACTGCAGAGCTGGAACAGAACAGGTATAAATCCTAAAGGAATGTCCTGTGGAGGATAATGGAGACAGAGCTCCAGGGAGCAGATCAAGGGCTGTTGACAGCCATGTTGTACATAATGTAGATTTGCACAGAACAGGATAGATTAAAGTGGAAATGTCGTCCTTGTACCTTTTACTCTGCTTCTGAATAAATTGCAAATACATACAACACATCTTGAAGTTTTCTTGAACTAAATTCAGACAGGAGACAGGCATCAGTCAGACTAAAAGCTGCAAAGGGAAAAAAATGACACAGGATTTTCAGTATTCTGTGTGTGCACTGGGTGCCTCAGCTGAAGTGCCTCAGAGCTGAATCCACCCTGTATTCATAACCTGAGGAAATAATGCTTTTTGTGTGTATTTTGCATGCTGTGGGTATATATTATTCAATGCAATATCTGAAAACATTTCAATTGTATGTGGCTGCTTACGTGCCTGCAAATGCTTTGTGTGAATGGGTAAGAGTGGGTTTGTGTATGCGTGCATATATGCATACATAATATATTTATGTGTGTTTCTGTGCCTCCCTGAGAACTATAAAAGCATATTGATCTCTGCCTGCAGCGTGAAACGGCCATTGATGTCGGCTGCTCTCTCGGTCTAACCGGCTGCAGTAGTCTGGTGTCTCTGGTTTATGACCCCTCTCTCCCTCTCCTTGATTCTCTCCCTCTATCATGCCTGTCTTTCTGTCCTTCTTTATCACCCCCAACCAACCCACCCTCATCTGCTGGTTTCATCTCCTCTGTCACGCTTCCCGGTCAGACCTGGTGAGAGACCATAACACCAGCTCTCTCTGCCTGACTTTCTATAATGTTTTTTCCCCCATTTTTCACCCTGAAAAATGGTTGTGTTTGCAGCAGTGCTGTGGTTTTTTAGGAGGTGCAATGCTGAGGGAGGCTGGTGTATTGTGAGCCCCCTGATCCACATGTTCCAGGGGTAACTGGGCTGGTTGGTATAATACAATATAAGTACAATATAAGTGTGATGTTGCTTCAGTGATGCGTTGAAAACCAGCAGATACAGATTGAGTATGTGACATTGTTTACAATATGGAAAAAAAGCTTTTTTAAACTTTGAAGGAAATTTTATAAGGAAATTTAAGAGAAAACTAAGGTTAAAGGAGTTAAGTGTCATTTTTTTGACTTTGTTTGTTGTCAGCTCATTTAAAAAAAACTAAAGCTGTGAATGCCAGTACCAAAACAGGAAACATGCATGATCTGACTGTTCAAAACTTGTTAGTTGCACAGACCATAATCAGTTAAATTCATCTGCCATCAATATGGTGAACTTGTCATTTGCTCCACAAAAAAATCCAGCATCACATGATATAAATGCACTGGGAGTGCTTTGAGAATCAACTTGTCATCATGGTTGACGACGTCATGGTTGTACAGGAAAAGATGGAAATGGAATCACTCATTAAATATTTGTGTGGAGGGTTTATGAGATGTTTAAAAAGCAGAAACAAGTGATCGATAAGCTGACTCTCCACCCACTGACCCACTCCACCCCTACAGTGCTCCTCATCCTACAGTAGCCTCTCTTAATGGAAATTGATGCAGATGTCAAATATGTAATTTATGAGTCATACCAATATCCACATAGAACGGGGGGTATAAACATGAGCTATAATTGCTGAACCCAACTCCAATTCAATGGTTGTCACTACTGTACATCTGTGGGATTATGTCACATGTGTGTGTGTGTGTGTGTGCATGTGTGTGCATGTGTGTGTGTGTGTGTGTGTGTGTGTGTGTGTGTGTGTGTGTGTGTGTGTGTGTGTGTGTGTGTGTGTGTGTGACATGATGCAGTCGATTCTGGAAAATGATGATGCTGTAGTATCTTTGCTGGATGCTGGAAAACAGTGGAACATGCACAGGGGAAAAAATCACCAAGGAGCTGAAAAAATCCATGCAGGCACTCCAAAGCCTCCAAAGACAATAAATTAGATCTAATTATGGAAAATGGTGACTAGGCTAAGATTATGATCTCTTCAGTTCAGCTCTTCTGCTCCATAAATGCAGTCTCATCAGATATCTTATCTACTCTTTCATCATTTACTTTTACTAATACCAATACTACTATTATTACTAAAATGACTACTATAACAACTACTACTGCAACTATTATTACTACAAATTTGACCACTATTGCTAGTATTACGACCACTAATACAAAAAGTATTTCTACGACTACAGTACTACTACAAGTACTATTACTACAAGTACTGCCACTACTACCAGACCTATTACTACTTCTACCACTACCTCTAGTACTACTACTAATACAGCAACAGCAGCTGCTATAACAGCTACTACTGTTATCAATGTTACTACCAACTATTGCTACTATTACCACTTACACTAACACTACACCTGTAAAAAAAAAAAAAAAGACAAACAAACAGACCTTTTTCACAGCAGCCATTTTGACCTGAAATAGCAGGTAAACACAGGTGTTACTAATGTAAGTGTAACAGAGTCCTGGTGTTGTTCATGTTAGCTCACTGGCTCTGCTACACACAAATACAACAGTTAAAGTGTGCAACTGTGAAGAAGAAAGTCTTCATCACACTCAGATCTATGCAAGATGCTTTTTTAAACCACTATCTGTGCCAAGCCTTCAGCCTCTTTTATCAGGGCATGAACATGAAGACATAAAGGTCTGAGACCTTAAGACTAACACATTAAGAAGGTGAAATAAAGGATCTTGCATGGATCTGGGTGTGCCAAAGACTTTTGTTCACGGGTGCATGCATTTTTGAAAGTAGAGAGTGAGATATAAGTGAACAGTTTTAAAAACACAGCCAAGTCATGTAGCTTACAACTGGTCCATATCAGTGTTGTACAGAAATGAATGATGGCTGATGATGCTGGCTCATTTTTACACCACATTTCATCAAGCAGCTTAACTGTTTGAAGAAAAAACAGCATCATAAGAGTTGATATTTTCTCGTCTTATTACTGTATTGTGTGTGTGTGAGCATGTGTTCTCATGCATGTATGTCCCTTAATACCCACTTGCGTGTTTCAGTGCACAAGTTAGCGGGCGTTTTTTCCTTGCTGCCATCTTAGGCTAACACAAGGTGAAGTGAGGACCCTGGGGAGACAAGACTTTCTAATCAAGCCTTAGTAAGCTGACTAACATTTAGCCCCAACCCCAGACACTTCACAGACGCACGCAGCGC
The DNA here is from genome assembly GCF_902150065.1 of Myripristis murdjan. Classification (NCBI taxonomy): domain Eukaryota; kingdom Metazoa; phylum Chordata; class Actinopteri; order Holocentriformes; family Holocentridae; genus Myripristis; species Myripristis murdjan. The sequence continues at coordinate 27,144,299 of NC_043989.1, forward strand.
CCACAGCCATGCACTCCAGAAACTTCTGTCCAAAATGCCAGCTGCTAGGAGAATCTGCTCAATCCTGAGTCATCATCAACACAGCTGAATAATCTGCGAGGTTGGACTCTGAAAAAAGAGCCTGAAGGATGTATTGGCTTTTACTTGGTCAGCACTCATAAGGAAGGTGGTCAAATAATTCCTTGAAGACACATTGAGAGAAAGAGAGAAAGAAAGGGGTGGGGCGGGGGAGGGGGGGGTCTATATTTTGGTATGATGCCTCAAATGGCTTCATATATCAAAAAGAAGACATACCTGCTGTATGCATGCTTGCAGAGTTAAAATAAATGTCTATCTCATATGTTTAGAAGTTTTTACAATATTAAAAAAAACAATGTAGCCTAAAATTGATAATCAATATAACAAATGTGAAATACAGAGACATTGCATGTGCAGTTCAAGAATTTGCTTTTGCTGTTCTAGTGACTCACCACCCCTGTTTGTCACTTTCATTTCCCTTTATTGATCCATTTAAGCAAGACATCAGCATAGTCCCATCTTGTTATTCTCAGCTTGTGCCCACAATGCAACTGTCCATACAGACAAAATTCAACAAGTCATGTATATTTTTTTCTCAGATGATTTGACACACTTATCCATGCTCTCAAAAGAGTGACCATGTCCATCCAACAGCCCAACTCCACTGCAAAATAAAGTGCCGTTTCCATTTCAGATTGCATCTTCATAAAAATCAGATACTGATATCAAAACAACACACATCATCAATCTATTGATAATACATTCAGATATATGCACACAAGAATACTGATGATAATCTGATTTTATGGATATTTTCACATAATTTGTTAATGAAACATTTACTTTGCAGTGAACTCTATGTCTGCTTCGCACATTTTGGAAATACAATATGTAATATTTCACAGTTTCATATGTCCATTTTGGTGATTACATGTATGTCTACAGAATATAGCGGACACAGAAAAGAGGTAGACGCATTTTTAAACATGATGGGAAAACAATTTGCTTCACAAGGAACCACAAACAAGTGAACTGTGTTTTTGGCAAAATTCTAGAGTTCAGACAGCCAGGTGAACTATTTTGAGAGCATGGGCCTTTGCTTTGGGTATTTCGTGAGTTGGAAAAATTATATAGTTTTGTATTTTTTGCACAAAAACAAAAATGTACAGTTACTTTTGCAAAGTCATCAAAGGTTTAACAGTTTCGAGAATGCGGTCAGTATTTTGGAGAAATGTGTCAAATCAGTTGAGAAAAACTGTAAAAACACAACTGGGCAATGGGAAGAGAAAAAAAAAAGTATGTTCCATTTCATCCACTGAGAAAACAAAAGATGAAAGAAATCAGTACAGCTGGATTAGTACAGTACACCTTTTCCTTGGCTATTGTTGGTAGCGGTGACAGACAAGTGAAATATGACAGTGACAAGAAGTTGCAATACGTTCTATAGCAGATTCAAATAACTTCTCTGAGACTCCAGACATATGATATGGAAGATATAGCGAGTGCAGAGCCAGACTCGATACTGCTTGGCCAATTTGCTATAGAAGGTCAATGTGTAGAAAATACTGTACAATGTTGCTGCTGGTTTCCTTGGTGATGGATGCTAATGAGCATTGGTTTGACAAAACTAGCATACTGTACCTTTAAAAGAAGCATGGTGAGCCTTACGGTTGTTGGTTTTAGTTTTTATTTGTTTTTTTCTAGGGCTATATAGCTTGCTACTGTAACCCCCCACCCCCACCCCACCTCCCTTATTCAACCCACAGCTGCTTTTGAACATCACAACACATACAGTTTCACCCAGAGGGAAAGCAGCACTGTTTGTTATCGCTTTGATCAGCCTGTCGAGTCAGACCAGAAGCTATTGCCAGACACAGAAGTGTCCACACGGGGTGGTACGAGGCTAAAAAACAGACTGGCTTCCCATTTTTTTTTAACAGCGCAACATTAAGACCGCTCGCTGTCCTTTCTTGCTCTCCTTCTCAAGGCAAATATTAGAAAATTCCTATGTGTGCTACTGGCAAGGGGACACGGGGAGGTGATCTTCTTCTTCTCTGTCTCTCTGCAGCAGGGATTCATCTTCTCTTCATCAGGGGCATATTGTCCTGTGTTCATGTGTTCATGTATGCATGTATGCACATGTATGTCTGCTCATGATTGTGTTTATGTGGGTTTGTGTATCTTTGGGCTCAGCAAACAATTCTAAAATAATGCAGATAAAAATCTGTGCCCTGCTTCAGCCTCTTTCTCTCCCTCTCTCTTCGTATCAACTAAAAAAAGATGGAACAGAGCATTGTTTTCTGCATGCCAGGCCTCATATTGTCTTATTAGGCCCATTATAATTGAGCAGTGATTGAATATAACCGAGGCTGTGCAGGAGAGAGAGAAAGAGAGAGCTAAAATGGAAAAAAGAACACAACCAATTGTAGTCTAAACAGGAAAAACAAAAACAAGTCCTGAGTTGCTCTTGGCCAGGTGAACCTCTGTGAATCACACGGGGGATCAATGCACTTTCAGTTCAACCAATTAAGGAGGAGGATCTCTTTCACAACAGTGGAATAAAAACTTAAAATCCCAGAGAGACAAGAGAGACAAGACAAGTAACAAAATGCAAACACAGTTCATATTTAGGTCAACATAGGCAAAAATGTTCTTAGTTTAACCCAAACTAACCATGATCCATTAGTTTGGACAACCTTTTTAATGTCTAAAATCCCTTTAAATAAAATCTTAGGCACAGCTTTCATTTAGGAAAAAGCTTAATCTATTGATCCAGTATGTTTCTACCTGAAAAAGTTGTTCATTAATGTCACCTCCCCTCTGTGTCACCTCCCCTCCATGGTTCTTTTTCAGTTTCAATTACACCAACTTTCTGGATGTGATGATCATGACATATGAGACCTTTCTTCCCACACATTTGTGTGACAGGAATTCCTTGCTCAGGGCAAATAGTTTTTCACCCTCACCCGTTCATCAAGACAAAAGGCTTGAAGGAAAGCATGGAAAGGAAATAGGGATTAAAAAAGGAAGGAGTAACTCGAATATAACCAACCAAAACCAAACCAAACCCAGATGTTTTGGTCCAATATTCTCCATCTGGCAAGGCATTGACTTTACAAAATAATTCAATCCACACATAAATAATTAATTCCAACCCCAATTTGCTGTTCAGGAGTGAAAAAGGAAAAAAAAAAAAAAACATGCCACTAAAATCTAATTATAAAACTGGGAATAAGCAAACATTTTTGAGTAACAACCCAGTTGTGGTTATCTTTGCTCAATGTAATTGTATATATAAACGTGGCTCATTTATTCACCCTCATGTAGGAAAACATAATAACATAAACAACTCAACTGATCTGATATATTATGTTGAAATGTCTATGAGGTCAGTCTTATGCAAGGAAAAACAACAAATGCCTGAAATCAAAGATAAGTGAGCACCGAAGCAACATGCACACATGGGACAAAAGAGGCCTTACGGCAGTAAATGTTGCTCAAGCAAGACATCTGGTCAGCTTCTGAAGAGAAAAACATACTGAAATCATAGATGAAACACTCTCTGACCAATGGGCCTAAATGAAGACTTTTGATATAAAATAATTCATGTCAATCTATGAGTGCCTAAATCAGTGCATAACCCAAGATTGCAGTATATTTATAGGCGTTTTGAAGAGTTAAGATTGTTGGAACCTATGCATCATGGTAGTTTGGCTGAAATTAACTATTTGTGGTTATGGTGACCTACATATTGTCGTTTTTACTTATTCCTGGCTCTAGGATTTGGGGAAAAAATGAAACACAGTAGGATGTACAATGAAATGTGGGATTATGGTAGTTTGGGTTAAATTTAGCACAGAAAAGTTACCATAAAATGATGTTAGTTGGGAACTTTCAGTGTCATTAAAATAATAGAGAGAGCACTGAAGATAATGTGCAGTGTTCATTTATTTTCCCCTGTGGTTGTAACTAAATGCCAACACCTGGAAGATGTACAGTATACGATGTGTATTTGGTCACCTCTGATTCTGCCTGTTGTCATCCCACCAACAAATTGCAATAAACAACTTTTCTGATCCCAAACAGCATGAACCCTGAATGCTTGTTTCACCTCACATTTTGAACTGAAATCACTGAAAGTGAACTGATCCCAACTCCTCTGTGAACAACAGATGAGTAGAGCAGAAGTAAAAAGGAGAAGCGGAGGTTGAAGGGGGTAAGAGAAGGAGGGAAGGGAGGAGATGGTAGAGCACATAAGTCATTTCTCTCGCTTTTCGAGATGCAAGAGAAAGGGGTGGACTCAGTGACAGTGCGGTGTGAGGCGAAGGTGTGAGTTTAAGTGTCAAAATGTTTTCAGAGCTCTGTTTCTGGGGGGAGGGGAGGGGGAATCAAGGTTCTTTTCATGTTCAGGGTTTCATGTTCAGATCAAAGTTTAGGTATGAGATTTCAGCTCTAGTCCAGCTCATCGATAGTGGGGGTGTTGTAACTCTGGAACAGGGGCTGCATGAAGAGGCCCACCGTCCCGACCACACACACCAGCACAAAGATCCACAGGAAGAGACGATCAATCACCATTGCCACATATTTCCAGTCCTCAATGATCTAGGGAGAGAGAAAACAGATGTTATATGTTGTGTCTGAGTTCAAAGTGTAAGGCTATACTAATCTATGTATTCTGATTAATTAAACAGAATTAAATAGAATGAAACTGAAACTGAATGGTGCTGAATGTAAGCCGGATAGAACTGAATTGAATCAAACTAAGGGTGGCGAAGTGGCAAAGTGGGTAGCAGTTTGTCTCCTTTTCCTTTCTGCATGATGTCAAGTGAACTGATTGGTCTAAACTGCCCATAGGTATGACTGTGGTTGTTTGTGTGATGTACTGGTGAACTGTGCAGGCTGTTTTCCTGCTTTCTGCACAATGCATTCTGGGATAGGCTCCATCCCCAACCCTAATTCGGAGTAAGCAGGTATTACACATACAAATACATGTTCACATAGTCTTCAGTTGTTCTAAAACACACAGAAAAGCACACACACACTCACATTCACACACACATATAGATACATGGAAATAGATAATAATTCAGATGCATCAGATAACTGGCACAACCTAGAAAATCACTGAAAACATTTTTCTCACATTGTTTCATTGCAGATCTGATAGGTAAGTGTGTTTTTCAGCAGCAGAAAATAGGAGCTACTGATGCACAACTGTGATTACTCCTGGCTTGCAAGATTTTGATTAGACATTTTTCAATTAATTGTAGACTGACTCCACACCACTAAGAAACTATCAAACATTTATGTGTGTAATTTGCACAATAAATACCTAAGAGGTCAGTACACTCATCTTTACCCTGCAGAGGGCTGCTGGGACAAGAACCATCTTGCAAAATATGTGTCAACAAAGCCATTAATTAGTTTTATTAGCCAATTCTCTTTTTTTATTAGCCGTATTGTCACAGAGAGTCGATCACATATGTAAGCAGAATAAACTATATTAAGAAGTAATAAATGACTGTGATGACATTTTGTATGACTGTTTTTGTCCCAATGGCTTTCCATATTATACTAATTTAATGAGCCAACTCAGTACAGCTGACAATAAATATACGCCCATAGTTTACATTTTTAACCTTGCTTTTGAGAAAAAGATTAATGGAAAAAAAAAACACACACACACACAAAAAACTTCCATGGCCAAAATTAAGAAAGAGCCCTACAACAAACACATGAATCAAAAGCCTAAGTTTGCTGCAGCATGTCTCACATGTACATCATGCTATACATCACGCACACATACACACCAAAATGCACACATTCTGTCTGCAAACACTCACCCCTTCATCGTCATCCTCACTCTTCATCTTCTCAGCAATATAGCGCACTCCATCCACCGCCTCCTCCACGTCAATGTTGCACTTGAGCGTCATCCTCTTTCTGAACTCTGTGTTCTCTGACAGGTCGCTGACTTTCCAACCATAGCGCTTGGCCGATTCCTCGTTCACAAAAAAGGAGGAGGTTGAATCTGCCATTCCTGAGGAACTCCCGGCCCCTCCGGATGCAAGTGACCCGTCCGTCCCTCGCTGCTTCAGGTCTGAGTAAGATCGCTGCTGGTGTTTTTTCCGGAACCGCTCACGGATGTTGGAGCTACCGGGTCGCCGCATGAAGAGATAGGCGGGGAGCTGGTACAGGAACACACGCTTGACCCAGGCAGGCATGGTGTGTGTACTGGGAGAGCGATGGTGCACGTTGAGCACGCAAACACTGGTGACGATAGAGAAGGTGACCAGCACCATGGTAAACATCAGGTACTTCCCAATGAGAGGCACTGCTAAAGACGTAGGTGGCACAATCTTTGAGATCAGGAGTAAAAACACAGTTAGGGCCAGGAGGACGGAGATACACAGTGTCATCTTCTCACCACAGTCTGACGGAAGGTAGAATACCAGAATAGCCAGCGACGTGATCAGGACGCAGGGGATGATCAGATTGATGGTGTAGAACAGCGGCTTTCTCTTGATGATAAAGTCATAAGTGATATCGAGGTACGTGATGTCATCAGGGTCTTCGTTCTTGCGTCCAGGCAGCGAAACAATATCCCACTCACCGCTGGGTTTGAAGTCATCACGACTGGCAAAATCACTGAGGAGGATGAGATCGATCTCAGTGTGGTCGTAGGTCCAGGAGCGGAACTTAAGGGTGCAGTTCTGCTGGTCAAAGGGGAAATCGCGAACTTCAATTTTGCAGGCTGACTTGTATATAGCTGGTGGGAGCCAGGCCACCTCACCATTGTTGGAGACAACTGCATTGGAGTAGAAGGAGACTTCATAGGTCCCATCAGCACTAAGAAGTCAAAGGTTGGATAAAAGAAAGAAAAGGTTGGAGACAATCAGAAGGAGTGAAGAAAGATCAAATGGGTAACCAAATCTCAAACCCAAATCTGTGTAAAGCCCAACATCTAGTAACAAGTAGGACGCTGAAGTGACCATTTGCTATTGGCTGATCTTTGGTGCTAGGTGATGTGGCACAAAATATACAACAAGTGATGACATCACCTGGCACCAAAGATCAGCCAATAGCAAAAGGCCAATTCATTACCCTGGTTGTCACCATTAGATGCCACGCTTTACTCAGATTTGGCTTTGCTGATTTTGTTACTCTTTGAGGAGTAAGTAAACCACAAACCCAGCAGATGATGTCACTACCCAGAGGGAACGGGTAGTGACATCACCTGCTACCAAAGACCAGGCGCCCTACTTTTCACCATTAGGGGTCAGTCTGCACTCTGGGGTTTAGTTACACTTTAATGATTCAGAGCACTCACAAATATTTGATAATTCAGCAAAATCACTCCAAATCACATCAGAATTTATCTCTCATTCACACATCACTACCACCTCTACAATCATAAATCTTATTAATGCAAATTAGTTGGAACACCACCATTAGTATAAGAACACACTTAGTCAAAAAAAAACCTCCCCACAGGAACACTGTGTACAAGCAACTGGTGAAGGCTGATGCTGAAATCCCTACCATTTTTTTCCTCTTAAATGCATTTAAGAATTAATTGCTAGCAGAATACATGTTGTAGCACAAGAAAGGTTTATTTCTGTCACAATACTGTTTGTCTTTGCTTTATTTTCTCTCTCTCTTGCTTTCTGTCTTCTTCTCTACCCATGCTGTTTAGTCCCATTAATATTGTCACCTCTGCCAGTTAGTTAGTTTAGTTCCCATTAGTCTCTTGTCTTACCTGCTCTTTGTCTTATCCAGTGTCTTAGGGTTTTCCCACCAATATCTGTCCCTCACCATCTGTGTCGTCTTCCTGATTAGTTCCTTGTGTATTTATACCTGTAGTCTTGTCTTTGCCCCCTGTAAGTTCATTGTCGTCTATGATTTTGACTCCTGCTCCGAACCTGTTGTTTGTTCTTCTTTGTATTTGCATGGCATCTTTGTGATTACCTGCTGACCTGTTCTTCAGTAAAAACTTCAAAATGTTACATTTACCTTCGTTATCTGCATTTGGGTCCACATGCCTGCTCACTTGGGACAATCTGGGCCAATTGGTGTGTTGAGTGGTAGTGCTTACAGAAAATGTATTGGTGATCATTATTGTGTGTCTGCAGAGGTAACACCAACAACAATTATGTGTAGTTAAAGTTAAAAGCTGGAGGCTTGCATTTGTGTCCACCCCAGGGGAATATCTCTGTATCTGAAACTGACACACCCAGAGGAGATGGTGACAACTGCCCACCCACACCTCAAATCTGCTGAGATTGATATTTTTATGTTTTTTTTTTTTTCCCTGTCTTCTCACGAAGGCTGCAGGTAATGCATTATACATCGATGGCCTATCAATTATACAGCAGGTCAGGATTCCAGCCATCACACTTGCTCTCTAATGCTCTGCTGTGAGTATGCAGACTGGTTAAATATGCAGAGGCCCCACCTGCCTGCTGCAACCTCTGATCCTCCAGACTTGGCTACAGACCTCGGCCCATGGTCAAACAGTTGCTGAGGAGTGCTGATCGTCTGATATCATTTTGCCTCTTAAGCCATAATGCCAGTTATGTGGTCTTGTAGGCTGACCAGCAATCTGTGTTCTTAAAAGCTTAATGCCTATGAGCCACCTATAAATGGTTGGGTAGCCCTGCTGACCCAAACAGATGTCAAATGCTGTATAATTTAGTGGCCACATAACGGTGAGCCCGTCCAACTATATGTCAACCTACCTAACAACTTTGCATTTAGCCCAGCAGCTAGGCCTATAGCAACAATGGGTTGCTTTCACTTACACCATTTTGAGAAGTTAAATTACACTGAATAACTACCCACTCTAACATACCACATAATGTATTTTTACAACCTGATTGCTAGCACAATCCCATTATCCAACTTTTGCAGTGCAGTCTTGCCCAGCAAGCATTTCACACACAGCAAAATGCAAGATTTGGCCGCGTTCAAAATCAGCCAAAATTACAACAGAACTTAGCAATATTTTGTTATGGAACAGTAACAATCCATTTCATAAAAGTTTGGAAACAATATCAGAGATATTTCTGTACCAATTTCATAAACAGTGGTCAAGCAGCTATGGCTGCTTGACCACTTGTCCCAACTGTCTCAACTTTCATTTTTGTGTATTGTTTGACAAAGGACTTCGTATGACCATCTTTCCAGTGTGTTTTATGGGTTAGTTGATAGTATAAAACAGGTGACAACTATGAATATATGGAATATTCAAGCCTATACAAGCAAATTACCAAGAAATGACTACTATAGACAGAAGTAGTATTCAAACTGCCCCAAATATCAGAGATAATAATCATAGTAATGCATTTCATTTAAATGTCCCTGACTACATAATATAACCCAATTAGGCCACTAACTTTTCAGCTACCCAGAGAGCAATACATACTATCAATTAGATCCATTTCAACATGCAGAACAAGTACGAAGCCAAAGGCAAATCAAATTTATCTCTAACTCAGAGAAGCATAATTTTCTGTCAGTGCTGCAATTTGTCACTCCCGAAGGGCACAGACTTCGATATTAGCTATATTTCTGAGATGAAAGTCAACTAATGCTCAACAAGCAAACTGCAGAAGGCAAACAGACCCAGGTGTTGACCTATATGAGCTGTGGATCAGGTGAGACCCAAAAGCTTTCGTGTCTGCCAGCTAACACTCCAGTGGATAGAGGCAGCGGGGCGAATGTCTCCTTGGCTGAATTTGTTACCAACTTCTTGTGTAATGAGTTTCCCCTTGCAGGCATTTTGGAATGCTGCAAGATGTTTTTTGGTATAAACATAAAGTGAAAATCCTCTCACATCCAGCTTTTTGCTCAGACAACAGATGGAATACATAAACAGAATATTGATAGTGGTCCAGTCTTTGATGGATCTCATCTACAGATCAGCGTTTCTCCCAGAATGATATTCTTGGCAGGGAGGAGAAACTTCCGAGACAGCACTGAAGATTATGGGTCACTAAAACTCTACAATGAAACCTATTTTAAGAAACTGTAGCTACTGAGGCTGAAAGATCCACAAATGTTCCAGAGGAAAATAGATTGTGTGAGTTGTGTGATTCGGGAGAAGTGGAAAGCAAGTCTCATTTCGTCTCGGACACATCACGATGTGGACTGTTTCATGAAGCGTCTCATCAAAATCCTCCAATGTTTTGGCTTAGAGATGATGAAAAAATGGAATGGTTGTTTAATTTTAATGTGTTTAAGTTACCTCATTTGGGCAAGATGGGTTATTTATCTTCAATTCTGGAGTCTTGAAAGACCATGTGTCCAACCAAAATAAAAGAAATAAAATAAAATAAAATCAGTCATGAACCCTCTTTATGGTGGGTGAGCAGCTCCTTGAAGCACCCATGAAATGGAAGGGAAAACACAATAAATATATTATATTCCACTTATATTATATTTTGTACATCATCATTGAGCCTTGTTTTATGTGACCTGATTGGAAGATTTCATAATTCCAATCCCTCCCGTTCACTCTCCCTCTGTAATCCCTGCCATCTCCTTACATTAGTACAGCATCGTTACGTCTGGGAAACAGTGGCTCCAGCCAGCCGCTGTTTGAATGACCACTTCTCATTATGAGACTGGGAGTGTTAACAGAAGCTTTCAGGTTGTATTTATTATCCTGAAAGAGTGAGAACAGGGATAAAATGGAGAGATAAGAGGATCGGAGAAAGAATAAGAGGATGTGAGGAACACACTTTGGGAAAATGGAGCTTTTGTAACTATTATAACTAAAATTGTCTCTCACTTCATCACTTAGTTTCTAATGCGCGCTCACATAAACACACACAGACACACACACACATATACACTCTCTCTCTCCTTCCCTCACACTGCTGGCGTACTTGTTATAGAGGACGATGTCTGGCAACCAGATGTGTTGTGATGGGAGGCGGATTTTCTTGATGCCCTCATACTCTTCAGGATCCCACATTAACCTGTAGTCATTCCATACCTGATGAAGGAGTGTACACACACACACACACACACACACACACACACACACACACGCAATAAAAATATTTAATCTGCAGACAAGCACATGCACAAACAAAACCACGCAAAGATAAATATGTATCCAAATACCCACATAAACATGCGAGTTCGCACACACACACACACACACACATGCACACACACACACACACACACTTAGTCAGTCCCTGTTTGACAAAAATGCATTTTAAACAGTAGAGTCCTGATGTGTCTGCCCTCCATGCACTGAGCTGAACTAGTCAGTGAACCAGCTGAACTGTCTCTCCATATTTTGCCAAATAAACTCATAAACACCCAGATTTGTGTGTGTATGAGGGCACAGGCCTACATCTGTTTGTGTGTACATATGTAACAATTAGAATGAGTCAGACACTGAGAGGTGTTGTTTTGATGTGACCTGATACACACACACACACACACACACACACACACACACACATACACACACACAAGTAGAAGAAGAGGATGACACAAACCTGAGTGAGCCAGCAGTTTGTGGTCATGATCTGCTCCCTCTCGTTCTGAAACAGACAGACAGGAGGTTTAGGCATGTTGCTTCATTTGCTTTGTTAGCCAGCAAAACTATTTGGATAAGGTTAGGAAAAGGTCACGGTTAAGGTTAGGAAACATTAGCTAAGGTTCACTGATATTAGCTAGCAAATATTAGCTAGCTAACTTTAGCTTCTTAGCTGCTTTTCCCACTTTCATTTGCCTCATTACTTTTGTTAGCCACCAAAACTGCTTGGTTAAGGTTAGGAAAAGGTGGTTAACATTAAAAATGGTTAACATTATGAAATGTTAATGTGTTAATGTTCACCAATATTAAAAAAAAAAAAAAAAAAAAAAAAAACACCGCTCTTGCTTGACATGGGACTCCAGTCTGCAGAAGCAAAGTCCTGATGTTTGTGTCTGCCACCTCAGATACTTACACACTTACTTTATTATACCACTGCACAAAATTTGAAAATGTGACATTTCAGCTTATCCTGTGTTTACAGAAATGTAAAATAACATTTTTTCCTGGTGACTGGGCTGAATGTGGGCCACAGGGCAGGGTTTGATTTGGGGCAGGTGTCTGTGTGTGTGTGTGTGTGTGTGTGTGTGTGTGTGTGTGTGTGTGTGTGTGTGTGTGTGTGTGTGTGTGTATGCTCTCACCACACTGATAAGCTGGGCCAGGGACACCTGGATATAGATGGTGACCTGCTGGCTCTTGTTGACAGCTGGTCTGATCAGCTTGTTGTAGCGCTCTGGAGCCAACAGGTGGTTCACCAGACGCTCCTCCACCTCAGCGCACAAGGCAGCTGTAGACACACACACACATGCGCGCGCGCGCGCACGCGCACACACACACACACACACACACACACACACACACACACACACACACTGATAAGAAACTGCTAGAGTTTGGGACCTTTCTTCCTCTTGCTCTCACATAAGCCAGAGGAAACAGATTGAGAAATCTGAATTTCAATGACCAAGACATTATACAACGTGGTTGTCAATAACCCCCACACAGCACTCTCATGTTTAACAAACCAGCTGCTCTGTGATGCTTCATACCAAAAAATGAGAGAGCACAGATGATAAAGGCAAAGATTTGAAGCTTACAGCAGTTCAGACAGAAAATTAGTAAATGCAAAGTTTGCATTTTGCCTTGAATTTTCAATATGTCACTCCATGTGAGTTGCAAATCTACACGGTCTCAATTTGCTGGGCTGAGTTGCTCAACTCTGTTGCAGCCACTCTTTGTGATCCAGGCAGATAAAATTGCCTTGTGCAGCTTTAAAGCCACAATATGTTTTTGTCACGCCCGAGCTCTTGTCACTTGTTTTCATGAGATGTCTATGGTATTATCAGTGCTGATTCCAGACTCTCTAACAATAAGGTGTTTCTGGGTCAAGGTCGAACCAAACTGAGAATCTGCCCCGAGAATAGTGTAACGTGAGGGGGTTACCGAGTCAAGCTGAGCTGCTCAGAGCCGCTTCGATTTACATCAAACTTGTTTGATATTTATGGTCTCGGCTTGGGTGGCGGCTCTTGCAAAGAAGAATAGTTTTCCATGACAACAACAACAAAGTATGATTAGAGGGTCAAAGTCAGATTGTGCATCAATTCAGAACATTCATTACAAACAGAATTACCGCAGTTCAAGTACAAAAGCTCCTGTAAGTTCAGTCTCTGAGAGGAGACAGAAAGCTGCTGTCTGCTCTCAGGACCAGACAACATGCAGCTAATACTGATGAGCTCCTCTTTTCTGTACTAAAAAGGGAAGTGACCAAACTGCAGAAAGGCTCTGTGAGGACTTTAAGAGGATTTTTATAAGAGCTTTTAAATTTGGTTTAACTAATGCTTGTTTTTAGTCTGTTGCTTAAGGAATAAAATCGGATTTTGACCCTCTGTTCTCGCCTTGGTGCTGCTGTTGTGGTTTGAGGCTAGAATCTGGTTTCTGTATTCTGTGACATTCGGGTGGGTCTGACTCTCTGTAAGTGTCTGGTGTGCTGAGCTCATGACTTTGTCAAGTGTGTGCTCCTCACAGAACAGAAGCAAAGATTGTCTTTATGTGTGTTCTCGCCACCAGTGAGCCTATGTCAGAAATCTTAGTCTGTTCCAGGCCCAACCAGCATCTGTACTGCAGGAGCAGACGTTGAAGAAGCAGACAACAAATGCAGAAAATCAGCAACTTTAAAAAATGATGCCTATGTTTTTGAACAACCCTTGACTGCTACACTTCACTCTTTTTTTTTCTGGTGCATTTTGGCAACTGATAACCATGACCCAGCTGTACGCTCTTAAAATATCTCTTACATCATTTCAGTTTCAAAGAAAGAATGATTTGTGCATGCACACACAGTATCACGCCTGGGATAGTAATTATTTTAATGTCAAAAGTTTCAGTGTGTTAGTGGTCGAGTGGATTAGCATGTTGTTTGTAGTTTATCGAGTCAGTTCACTAAGTGAGGATTTCTGTTTTTTAGTTTAAAGTTTTGAAACCTGAGCAGATCCACTTGGTTTCTTTCAAAAACATGTGAAAAACGCAATTAATAACTTATCAAGAAATGAGACACAAATTTGCAAGAATATTGTAAAAAGTTACAAGAGAATGACCCAAAAATTTGCCCCAAAAAAAACAAAAAACAAAAACAAAACAAAATAACAAAATGATCTGAAATTAAGCAATTAAAAAGTCCTGAAATCAAAGAAAAAATGAAAAACAGCAAAATACCTTATAGTTTTGGTGAGTTTTTTGGTGATAAAGTCAAGTTCTTTCTAATAATTTTCTCTCTCTGGTGTTTTGCAAAGTGGAGTCCAGGGGCCTTGAGGGTCTTCCAGGGGGTCCTCAGCAAAATGACTAGGCTACATCTTTCACAAGCATTTAAACATAAGAAATCTGACATTCACCCGGGTTTCGAAGGCTTAGCTGTCGTTCTCTATGGTGAATTTGGGCCACATTTACAAAATGTTGGGTTTATGCAACAATGTAAGGCTCATGAAAGACGACTCCTACTCCCACAAAAATCCAGTTCATTGTATTGTATTGTATTCTATTCTATTCTCTCACCATGATGTAGTCTCATCATGCTGGATGCCATGCCAAAAATGTCAAACCACGGCCCACACAATCGCCTCAAAAAGCCATTCCAGTGTTGTGAGCCCAGCCTCCCTAATTTCATCATCTCAGTGGAGTGAGTATTGAAATGACGCACTCATATCAAGCCATGCAGAGTGTTGAGGGTGCCTCATATTGCATAATGCGTGTGTCTCAAACTGTTAGGCATGGTGGCTAGACACCTGCGGCCACATTTAAAAAGGAGATCTTTGACTGATTGGATTTGATCTCACAAACGTGCGTAGGTACAAGTCCATGTCAGAGTGGTTATTTATAGAACTTGGACATGATGCGACCTTGGGTTGCATTTTTCAGCTCTACAGCTTGATGTTATCCTATATGAAAATGGCATGACATACATCTGTATAGATGCTGTACATTATATTGTAATGAGCAGCCAATGTAGTATAATGAAGGGCAAAAATGAAGGGCAAAAAGCACTGTACAAAAGGCGGAAGGCACTAATCACTGAATGTTCACCAGGGATGTTAATATTTGTTGAAACTGTTTAACATTCAGATTCCTTTTCTGAAATATTTTCTATGGCGTTTCTGCTGTATCCCCTTAAACTTTGGTTATGCCTTGAATTTTCTCTCAAGTAGCTTCAAAATTCACATAATATTTTCCATATTGTACGACAATGTCACAAGCACATTGTGTATCTGTTGATTGCAACACTTCACTGAATCGACATTACACTTATAGAGTGAAATAGTCATACCCAAGATGCCATTGTTTCACCAAAGAAAGAACATATAGATGTCTTGTGCATCATTTTATACAAATTTCAGCAGCACGTGTTTGGTGGAGGAGACAGTTAGCTTATTACAGCCAAACTAGAGGGCACTGTTTCATCATGCTGCTGATGTTGTTGATGATGCTGTGATGACATGCTCATTTCCATCTGACCATTTTGTGGAAGGCGCACAAAACATTGAGGTGAGCAAGAATTTTACAGCTTTTCAGCTCTTTTCAGCTGCCAGCTGAAGATGAGGTAGCTGGCATAAAACCTTTGTCGAGAGGTCAGGTGAGGATGGCTGTCTCACTGCTCAGGGGGGTTTGTTGTCCATGTCTGACTTATTACAGGCAACACCGCTCCCAGGTCCCACCAACCAATCAGGGTTCACATTGATGGTTTAAACAAATAGACAAATACAAAGTGCCTTGAATGGTATAATAAAGATGGTGATTCTATTCATTTCAAAACTTATTTGGTGTCACAACTAAATAGGTATAAATGCTTTATAAATGTTAAAATCACATTTTTGTTTTTTACTGAAACCCCATTGATAAATGTAACCAACCCCATGATAGGGTTAGCCGTCACAATATGTCAGTGTCTTTGATGGTTAATAACCTGCTGTTAAAATAATTTATAAGAATGAAAGGGATACCCATTTCAACCAAGACCTTGAGTTTCCCTCTTGTGCATGAATGGCTATTGTTCACATGGCTGATGATTCACAAGCAATTCACACGAGAGTAAAATGTGTGACAACCAACCCTGGTTTCCCCCTATCTTTGGAAATCATGGGAACTCTAAATGGGATCAGCAAGGTTGAAGAGGTTAATGGATAGACACAGGGAGATTACAATCAACGCAGACATCACAGTTACGTGATACACAGACTTGCAAGCTAAGCCACCAGGATCTCCAAAACCTTATATCTACCATGACAGCACAGTATGTTAAAATATACCCAATTCCTATGGGTGCAAATAGTAAGAGTGAAAGGGTGAAACAGCCCTTTCACGTCAAAAGCAAGTACAAAATCAAGGAGTGAAGAGGACTCATGAGGACTGAAGCTCCCTTTGGAAACTGCTTAGTCTCAAAAGAGGCACTTTGACCCATACCTGCCAACCCTGACGGTCCAAAAATAGACACATTTTTTTTTAATGTGAAGACTTGTCTGGTATTCACATTTCTGTCTGTAGCTTTGACACCATAAAGGCAAAGTAACCAAATAGTCCAGTCATTTTATGAAAAAACCTAGGACAAATTGCAAGAGAAGCAAACTCAACTGATTTTGTATCCTCAGTTTGTCCTGAGTGAGGGGAAAAAGTCCCAAGGAATCCCATTGGTGGAAAGTTTTGAAAATCACCTATATATGACCATATAATACCAAAAAAACACACAGGTGAATGGGGTTCAAAATTTCCCTTTCAGATATCACTATAAAAATTGACAAGTTGATTGCACACACAAAGACAAGAACTAAAAGTCAATTACAAGTTCTTTGAATTATTCTGTTTACACATTCTGTTTGAATTATTCTGTTTACACATATGTAGTAACCTTGAATTAAAAGGTTATATATAGGATATATATATATATATATAGATATAGATATATATATATATAGATATATATATATTATAGTAACCTTTTAATTCATTGTTTAAATATCTGTTCTGGCATTTATTCCTTATATTCCTTATTAGCGCATATCAAATCAGATCATGTGTAATATGCATGTGTAAACAAAATAATTCAAAGAACTTGTAACTGACTTTTTTTCTTGTCTTTGTGTGTGTAATCATCTTCTGAATTTTTGTAGTGATATCTGAAAGTAAAATTTTGAACCCCTTTCCCCTGTGTGTTAAAAAGTGTGTTTTTTTTGGTATTATATGGTCATATATAGGTGATTTTCAAAACTTTCCACCAATGGGATTTCTTGGGACTTTTTTCCCCTCACTCAGGACAAACTGAGGATACAAAATCAGTTGAGTTTGCTTCTCTTGCAATTTGTCCTAGGTTGACCCCAATTTTGGCCTGAAATTACTGGACTAAAACTGCCAAGAGACTCTTTAAGTGAGGACTGTTAAAATTCAACTAACAAATGCATGGCATGAGCACATAATGTAATTGGCGACTCTATAAATTGTCCAGTCCAGTCCTCGTTTTTGCAATTTTATTTATTAATTATTATTTCATTATTAATTGTTAATTATAATTCTAATTGCTGATATCTTTAACAGAGTGTAAGACTCCCTGAATCACACCTGACCATTCAGTAAAAAAGTCTTGTGCATTCATTTACCCTGTTTTGATGTTTCTTTAACCTTGATTTGAGCATAAAATCCTGGGTCACCTCGTTGTCCATAAAGCCTGAAACACAGCTGATGAAAAGCCCCAGCAATAAGCACCAACACTGCAATTCTTCACGTTTCATTACAGATGCAAGTAAGATGCAGAAAACAGTGAAACATCACCAGAGTTTGTGTGTGTTAAGTGTGGCTGCTGACTCAGCCAGTCTCTCATCACAGCTGACCCACTCTTGATCATCAGTATAGCTGACTGAAGGCACAAGCACACACACGCACGCACACAAACACACATACATACACACACACACACACATACAGAGAGAGAGCAGAGGTTGGTGAACCGATGTTTAAATATCGTGCTATGAGGTCTCACCAATTTGGTACTGCAGTGCTGCTTATACCCAGCTGTAATGAGTGTAGTGTGTGTGAGTGTGTGCATATGTGACTGTGTGTGTGTGTGTGTGTGTTTGTGTGTATGGAAATAGGTTATGCCTCTCTCTGATCACACAAGCAGTTCAGATGTAATAGTCTATTTAGTGACAGCCCAATACACAAAAAACACATACATATACACACCCTGACATACACTCTCACAAAGACATGCACCTTGCTTGCTCCCATCCCCCTGCACATACACACACATACACACACATACATACATTAGTTCATCTCACACACGCCCTTGTGCATACAGTGTGATATCACATGTTAGTTATGCATGCAATCTCCATGGTTCATATGACAATAATGAATCACGATTGATCACACACACACACACACACACACACACACACACACAAAGCCTCCGCAGGGCTGCTTTCACCCATGCCTTTGACACAGAACAATGTCTGACTGGGTCACAGAGCTTTAAACGATAGTGGGTGGGTTAAAAAAGGAAACTGTCAGAGATCGCTGTAGTTTAAACTCGTAAGAACATCTGGTTTTCCACATTTGGTTTGCAAGAGATCTAACACCCAACAGGGGTTTATTTATATGGGAATCAGGGACTCTTTCTGATTTGAATTTAGCTGTCTGCAACCTGCAGAGGCAGCCGACCAGAGCTTGATCTGAAGTTAGATTTCGCCACTCGCTTCAGTTTCCAACCAGATCTGAGAAGCATCGTGTTTTGTTTTCAGTGGTGTGAGGAGCGGCTCGACCTGTGTGCAGTTTTATGAGTTCACACTTCATCAAATTCACTTGTTTAATGAAGGAAAGGTTAAGGTAGTTGTCTCGATCATGTAGTGGAGTACTCCTCAAGCAGACCATTAAAACATATACCAAAAAATCATTCTAATCAAAAATCGTTTTGTTGGCACTTTCCCCCCGAACATTTTATAGGCATGTTATATGTTGAGTAAGTCTATATATTATGGATATGTTTATTTTTGTTTGTTTCAAATTCATGATCATCCATTGTTGTTCTCTGTCTACTCTGGCTGAAGTGTTTCATCACGGCACTCTGACAGATTTGACAATGTTACTGCAAAAAAACAAACAAAAAAACAAGTGTGGCAGTAGGCTATCGCATGGTGTTATTTTGACTCAGATGAAGGAGGAGATAAAGTGAAATATAAACTGTGTCAGGTAGTATCAGGTAGTAAGTATCTAAAAAATACAGCATCAATGCTTAATCATCTGAGGTGGAAGCAGCTGATCCAGTTTACCTCCACCCGACCCACTGAAAGCCCACGGCTGTTTTCACCCAAAAGAAATGTGACAAGGCACAAAATAACAACATCACTAACCTCGTTGCAGAAATGGTAGCCTTAGATATGCAACCATTCTCCATCGTTGAAAATTATGTTTTCATCGCTCTCTTTGCTTATTGTGTACACTCTCCCGAGTCAGCCAACCTTACAGTTTAAGTCAAAAAACTATACCATGACTGCGTGTCAGTCATCAAACATGACCTGTCATCTACCATCCATGATCACTATAACATGATACTGATGCAATAACCACCATAGCACTACACTGACCTGACAAACAAATCAAACGATTATGATTTTTTTTTTATTTAGGGGTCAGTATATTCAACATTATAAGCTATTTGGAATGTGTCGCTGCCCAGTACTGCTGTGCACTTTTTCATTGCCCCCCTTGTGGAGCGCAAAATGCGTTTTTTTTTTTGTTTTTTTTTTTACCAGATCTGAATAGAATCAAGGTCTTTGTCCTGGTACGATGTCAGCCAGGAAACAAAACAGTGTGTGCCATTCTATTAAATGTAAAGTCGCACCACCGTGCATATACTGTGGTCTGTAGAGATGTAGAAAAACAAAACAAAGAAAAAAAATAGGTACTTGCTGGGGTACTGGGGTGTGTATTCGATTAGAGAAAATGCCACATGATCACATCTCTAACACCTTCCCTGCCAGTGTCACCAAAGAAACAGGTCACCCAAAACACAAAAAATATCTATTTTTCCACTTATCAAAAACAATGACACAGACACCTGAAATAATCCACAGCCTTTGAGGGAAAAGAGTTTAATTGAGAACTATTTCCTGCTAAAGACACCAGGAAGCTGTATCTACGCGCTCCCAGCAATTATGAATTAAAAGCAGACAGATTTTTCTGAATTTTGGGTGAACTGTTCCTTTAGGCGAGACACTGAATCCTCGCCCAGCTCCTCTGCTCTGTAACCGAGCCTCACCTCTGACCTCCCAGTGGAGGAATAGGGGAATAAATGATTTACAAGTCTTCATTGTCCTTTAATTAGCGGCGGTCGGCGAGGCTATAGGGCAACTGTCTCTCAACGCTGCTGACAAATCCCTGGTGCGACTGAGGCTCTAATTTTTACCTATGGTTTTTATTCCTTCCCATAATCCTCTCTGCTGTTCGCCTGTCATAGAGAAGTTCTTAAGGCAGTCGAATCCCCGCAACCATTTTAAAGAGGTGAAAGTACAACCATTTAAAGATTAAGATGCATTTATTCACCAGTCTCATGTGCTATCTGTCCTGGTCCTGCCAATATCCATTCACACCCAGAGTCTCTCTCTCTCTCTCTCTCTCTCTCTCTCTCTCTCTCTCTCTCTCTCTCACACACACACACACACACACACACACAGAATCTGGCCCTATCTCTTGTATTTGTGTTGTACCTGATCTATCTTGTTTCTGTGATTTTTTAAATCTGTTTTTATGTCCTTTACAATCTCTCTTTGTTAAAAAGTGTTCTATAAATAAAATCAGCATGGACTGATGGCTATAGCACTCATGTTTATAGAGACAGGAAAACTAGCAGGGAGAGGGGAGAAATAGATGAGAGGTCCAGAGCCAAGCTTGGAAGAGGAAAAAAATCCTAAAACTGAGAGCAGCTGGCATATAAATATTGTGCTTAGCTACTACTGATCCAGCAGGCGCTGTAGAGTCACAAACAGAAGACAGACCAGTACTCCATCACCATAATAAAGCTGCTGCTTTAGTTTTCCTAAAAGCAGCAGCACTGCTGTGTTTTGATGATTTCAAATTGGGTGGAGTGATGTGGTTTCTCTGCCCAGAAAAATAGTCCCCAGTGAAACATTTGCTTTACACAGCCAGTTATCAGTCCTGTGGTTTGTGAATGGTGACGAATTTGTCAGCCACAGAGGCAGAACATTATAAGATGGGTGTCAGCCAAAAATTCATGTTTGAAAATCAAGGGATTTTGATAATATTTTGTGAAATTTTAGTACCCCTGTATGATTTGCAAAATGGTTTGTTGCGATATAAAATGTGGAGAAATTGTGGTAAATTGGTCAAACATCACTGGTATGATCCTTTATGGACTGTCCTGACATTTTTTTAAAAAACTACATGGAAAAGGTCAGATGTAACTGTGTTCTTTTTTTTACTTTGCTATATAAATTTTTGCTTTTAACTCCTTCAACTCTGAATTTGACTTCACAAGGAATAAAAACATTTTTTCGGTATTGTACAACAATGGCATATATATATTCTATATCTGCTGGTTGCAGTGCTTCATTGAAACATCAAACTTATATTGAGTGAAATATTCAAACCGCAAATGTCATTGGCAGTGTTACATCAAATAGAAAATATCTAGATGTCTTGTGCATCATGTTATACTCATTCCTCTGTAATTAAGCAGGATATATTTGGTATCTTTGGAAACTTTTGAATCTTTTTTTAAATTTAAAATAAAGTTCAGTGGGTTTGAACAAACAGCAACAGAAAGGTGACCCACCTCTTCAACCCTGGGATAAAGAGGTGGGTCAACATTAGTTGTCAATATTGGGTTGTTTGTACATCATTGCATGTTAAAAGTTCATGTTAACACAGCTTTGACAATTTTTTCAAACTGATGACAGAAATGTTTTAGCTCTCAGTTCCACAAACATCACAGATATCAGCTAAAGACGTCGCCTCAACATCAACATCACCACAATTTCTCAATTTTGGCACTATAATTCTATTCAAAGTTGGCCATCATACACTATATTACCAAAAGTATTCGCTCACCTGCCTTTACTCATACTATGAACTGAAGTGCCATAACATTCCTAACCCATAGAGTTCAATATGATGTCGGTCCACCTTTTGCAGCTATTACAGCTTCAACTCTTCTGGGAAGACTGTCCACAAGGTTGAGGAGAGTGTTTATAGGAATTTTTGACCATTCTTCCAAAAGCGCATTGGTGAGGTCACACACTGATGTTGGTCGAGAAGGCCTGGCTCTCAGTCTCCGCTCTAATTCATCCCAAAGGTGTTCTATCGGGTTCAGGTCAGGACTCTGTGCAGGCCAGTCAAGTTCATCCACACCAGACTCTGTCATCCATGTCTTTATGGACCTTGCTTTGTGCACTGGTGCACAGTCATGTTGGAAGAGGAAGGGGCCCGCTCCAAACTGTTCCCACAAGGTTGGGAGCATGGAATTGTCCAAAATGTTTTGGTATCCTGAAGCATTCAAAGTTCCTTTCACTGGAACTAAGGGGCCAAGCCCAGCTCCTGAAAAACAACCCCACACCATAATTCCTCCTCCACCAAATTTCACAGTCGGCACAATGCAGTCTGAAATGTACCATTCTCCTGGCAACCTCCAAACCCAGACTCGTCCATCAGATTGCCAGATGGAAAAGCGTGATTCATCACTCCAGAGAACGCGTCTCCACTGCTCTAGAGGCCAGTGGCGGCGTGCTTTACACCATTGCATCCGACGCTTTGCATTGCACTTGGTGATGTGTGGCTTGGCTGCAGCTGCTCGGCCATGGAAACCCATTCCATGAAGCTCTCTGCGTAGTGTACTTGGGCTAATCTGAAGGTCACATGAAGTTTGTAGCTCTGTAGCAATTGACTGTGCAGAAAGTCGGCAACCTCTTTGCACTATGTGCTTCAGCATCCGCTGACCCCTCTCCGTCACTTTACGTGGCCTACCACTTCGTGGCTGAGTTGCTGTTGTTCCCAAACGCTTCCATTTTGTTATAATAGAGCTGACAGTTGACTGTGGAATATTTAGGAGCGAGGAAATTTCACGACTGGATTTGTTGCACAGGTGGCATCCTATGACAGTTCCACGCTGGAATTCACTGAGCTCCTGAGAGCGGCCCATTCTTTCACAAATGTCTTGTTTCACAGTCTGCATGCCTGAGTGCTTGATTTTATACACCTGTGGCCAGGCCAAGTGATTAGGACACCTGATTCTGATCATTTGAATGGGTGAGCGAATACTTTCGGTAATATAGTGTATCTACATCTTTTCATGAGTCCTTAGGGGTGTCAGGATAAAGCAGCTGAGCTTTGGAAAAAGAGTCTGAGAAGTAGATTCTACATTTGGTCACTGTACCCTGACCTCGTGCAAGCCTGCAGCTGAAGAGAAGACAGAGAAAGTGTCCACCGCCTGAGCAACTGTGACATGACGCTGAACCCAGAGGGCAAACGTCCTGAAAGGGCTATGAAACACAGAGCTCTGTCTGTCAGGATTAGATAGACAGAGAGGAGACAGAGGCACAAGAGAGGAGCAGCGGACAATATACCACACACACACAAACACACACACGCACTCACTCACCCACAGCAACACCAAGGAGCACGAGACAAAACACTCCACAGCATGGAGACAATAACCAGATTAGTATAATCATCTGATAAAATAAAATAGGATCATGCTGTATTATGGTGATGACAAGTTCTTTGTATATAAGCCAGGCTCTTTCATGGGAAATCACTTGGATTTATAAGTTCATGGGAGGGGATTATGGCCTGGCACTAATTCATTGTTTATATACAATAAGGATGTAAAAATGCCACAGAATTGGATGCAGGTTTGTTGAACTAATTAAAGGTGGTGTTTTGAGATTTTGGTGGCCTGGGAATTAGGACCACACCTCCTATAAATCCTGTTGCATTGTGGTTTTGTTTTGTTTTGTTTTGTTTTGTTTTTTAAACTGGATTAATGCCTTGTAAAGAAGCAAGTTTATATAAACAAAACAGAGATGCCAAACAGATGAGGGAGGATAAGTATAAAAATTTGAAACATGAGACATACTGTGGTGTGTACCTGTAAAGAGAAGCTATAGACTGAGTGCACTGCCTTCCACATGACCTGGGAAGATATTATAGTCACTGTAGCCACATAGCTAACAGATTTACGTGCTGATTTAATGGTCTCAGGAGCCAGTATGACAATATAGAAAAATAAAACAGAATATATACCTACAGTCTTAAGAGAGCATCGTAATTCAGATCCAAGCAAAACTGAGTTAAATATAAAATCCCTTTGAAATTTTTTTTTTTTTGCTTTTTTTTTTTTTTGTTTTGTTTTGTTTTCCATCAAGTGATGAGCACCTAATTTGGTTTGAAATCCCAAAGCGTTCCATGTGCTTTTTTGTTTGCTTTGGGGGAATTTTTATTTGTTGAGGTCTCAGTTTTTTCAATAATTGTATAAGGTTTTTTAGTTTCATATTGTCTACAAAAAAGATAAGATACCAAAAATGTATTTTGGCATTGTAACTATATTGACTTGAAAATCGCATATAAAGCAGGCATGACCACTGAGTTTCCATCTGCCTATACTGTATTTCAAGATCTCAGTACAATGATAGTGGCTTTCTGACAATAACATGGAATGATGCAGCATTTACATCCTGCTTTAAATGGACACTGGGGGCTAAATCAGTGCAAACATGCGTAATCGTGGTGATAAACTTCACATTCATTGAAGTTATTTCTTATAGTAGGTCTCAGAGCATGCTTCAAAATGAACATTTGTGTTCACTTGTGCTTAATTAATTTCCTCCTCCCTAACTTTTTAAGCCAAGTCTTTTTGTTTTTTCATCATTCTTCCTCCTTGTTTATTAGAGATGCAGCTCCCAAGTCCCTTTCAGCAGAAATGTTTACTTAACCAGAGAATAATCAGTGATGGGCAACAAACATTTCAAAGTGACAATGGCTGAAAGAATCAAGTCAAAGTACATGATCTTTGCCAGTTACTTTGTAAGCCCTTTATGGACGCACATCAATCTGTGTACACATACATGTACATATACATGCACTGCAGTAATGTACACATGCACACAGACCACACTCTCTGAGAAAGAAATAAGTTGTCATGCTGCTTTTAAAATAGGCACTAAAAAAATAATACTAGCCCAAAAAAAGAATAACCTATGAAATAAAAATTATTTTAAGTGACGACTAGAAAAGAAAAGACGGAGGATGTTTAAAGGTGCTGGATTTGAGGATGCAATGTACTGAATTTGATAGTAAAAGCTGTAAAGGTATATGAGAGTAAAATGAGATGTGTATGAGGTTGATGCAAGTAGAGCCACATTAGGGACCAGACCAGCACATCTCATCACACACACACACACGCACACACACACACACACACACACACACTACTCCTGTCTGCCTCGCTGCACTCTCTCAACCTCAATAATTCATTGCTTCTAAAATAAAAACGCCATCATCTCACAAGCAAGACTCAAACACAATCAAAGGTTATTCCTTTACTCTTTTTCAGCTGGAGATAATAAAGCCATATTTTCCATATAGCACAAAAACTGATTAAACACTGATGCTTTTGAGGGGTGCTGATGGGTACACTGACAGGCTCTGCCATCAATATAGATAGAAAAATGGAAAGAAAAAAGGTCCAAATTCTGCATCCTGGTAGGTTCTTTGGGGTGGTGAGGTTCAGAAAGTAAATAATTCAGTGCCTTGCCATCTGGGGTGGCCTTTCAAAGGCCCAAACATTCAGGCATCAGCTGTCAATGCCCTTGCTCAGTACACTAAGGGGTGCTGTCCTGCAGCTGACACTGACCTCTGACCTCTCAATTGAGAGGTGAGTGTGGAGGGGTGGGGATGAGGGTATGACAAAAAATGACCTCCCTACAGGGATTGATAGAATATCACATTCAGTAGAATGTTTTCACGCTTCCTATAACCCACGTCATGCCCTCCCCACCTCCATCAGCCATAACTGCTCCAGCCTAAGTGAGGGAGACTGCCATGTGACAAGCTCAGCCAGGCTGGGAAGCCATCTAGTGCCATCCGCCTGCCTCCATGGCCCACTGGTCAAGTCCCAGCAAGAAAATTGAGATTCATTGCAGCGTATCCCCTGACTGATAGTTTTTATGTGTCGCTTTGGCTTCTTCAAGTGGTGTGTCAGTGGTGTGTCTTCTGCTTTGGGCTTCATAGTGATTTTACTGTTAATGGCTTGGTGGGATTAACTTCAAATGTAAGTAAATATAATCACATATTCCTTTTCCCAATTTTTATCCTCACTAACATTTGTTTCTCTCCAAAAGCCCTTCTTCCTCCTCACCAGTGACAGAAACACATGCAGGCTAAGTGCAGAGATGACAGGGAAAGGAAAAGTCTTCTTCCTCTGTTCTCTGGTCCCTCAGCGTCACTGATGCCTTAACATGCTCTCTGGTCGCCTCTAAATACACCTGATGCAACTCTTTCTGGCTTGGAGAGCATGTTGATCTCTTTTTCTCTGTCTCTCACTCTTTCACTCACTCTCTCTCTCTCTCTCCCATTCAAGGAGAAGCAACTTCCAAACTAGTGCGCCAGAGCAGTGACTAATAGTTTACTACGGGCTGCTGACTCACTGACGGCGGGTCCACTTGAATGAGCACACATCTGTGGCTGTGAGAACTGGAGAGAAAACGTGAGAGAAACAACAGCAGCGGCCCAAAAATAACAACACTTACAACACCAGGACAAACTTAGAGCTGCCCTGCACATTTCCACCTCGCCTGTTAACAAAGTCTGGAGTGCGACAGTTGATTTCCATCACCCAGGGGCTACAGAGAAGCAGGGTCGGGGTTATGTGAGGGTCGCGTGCAACACGCTAAACAAGCCTAGCATGTGATTTCCGCTCTTGCACTCCTAGGCATTGCGCAAGCATTCAATGAGCAAAACATCTAATCAGGGTTATCTGTAGCTCACATTAGCGCACACACCATTTACTACAGCATGGCCCTGCCACTGAGAGAGTATGAGAAAGCCAGAAATGACAACAGAAATCGGGAGGGAGTGGGTGATGAAGAACTGAATATGTCAGAGGAGCTCCAACATAACAGACAGGAGGAGATGGAACAAAAAAAGAAACAAGATGAGATAGAGAAAAACATTAATTATGACATGCAGAAAGGGACAGAGACTGAGATAGAGAGAGAAAAGGGTAGGAGACTTAGACAGGAGACAGAATGAGACAGGAGGCAAATACACCCCTATGAAGTGACTGTTGCTTTTAGTCGTTTTACTGTAGTGGCCAGGATGAGGCTAGATAGGATGGAGACAGTCACAGTCATGCAACGGCTGGACTCCAGACAGAGCCCCGGTGCGCTGAATGGCCTTAGAGGAGAGGGACTTAGATGCACTGGAGGATAAAAGGGATGACAGACAGGGGGTAGCAGAGATAGAGGAATGAAGGGAAGATGGAAGTAAGGAAGCAACAAGGGAGGGAAGGAAGAGAAAAGGAAGAAGAAATAGGGTGAAAGAAAGAGGTCCAGTCTGAAAACTCGACTTTCTCATCAAATGTGCTCAAAGTAAGAAAAAATCACTCAGTTAAAATAACATTAAATAAACATTCACATTCAGGGAGTTGATTCATTGTAAACGTATATTGCTATAATGCTGAAGAAGGGGACAGGAAGGACAGAGGAGAGGAGAGAAGGAAGATGATAAGGGCAGGCAAGCAAACAAATAAAGGCAAAGAAACCTGACCCTAAACCTATCACCTCAGTTAACTTTAGGCCTTTCTGTTAGTAATGCAGGTAAAATAAAAGATTATTGAAAATAATGTTTTTTTCAGATGCTAAAATCCGTGCATCCACTTTGTTTTTAGTAGGTTAAATGGGGATTTTTGTAACCCTAACCCTTTTTATTCAACAAAATAAACTACTAAAAACTAAAAATCAACTTCTTTTGAACGAACTGCATAATATGAACCTTGAAGTATTTTTATTAGAACTGCAGCTAACTTTAGATCTTACCCATGCTGACCCTTACTGTCATACTGTGTCCTTTAAGTTTTTTTGTGTGTTCTTTGACTGTGTGTTTAGTCTGTTCTTATTATGTTCTTCTTATTACCATGTTGTTTTATTTCACGTTCAAGTTTACATGCTGCTATTATTGAGAAGTACTTTGTGACCTTTTTCTATGAAACAAACAAACAAACAAACCAAAAAACTTTTCTGACTTACTTACTTACACTGCATGGGTTTCCAGGCAAAACATGTCCAGAGAGAGGAAAGGAGCCTCTGGCATTGAGAACACAGATGTCAGTGTTTTGAGTTTTACTGAACTACTTATGACTATGTGCAATTATATAGCAGTACATCAGAGCTGTTTTTCACTCTTAACTTCAAGTTTATTTAGAGCCCTTAATGTTATAGTCTTGAATGGTTTTACAGTTTATAGAGAACAAAATTACACCCCCTGACCTCAACCCTTGCGGCAAGCAAGGTTCAAATTATCAACTCTCATCAAATTAAGTCAAATGTTAAATTTTTGTGCTACCCAGGAGGTTGGCAAAGGTTTCTCATCTTCCCTGCAATGCTCACTTCATACGTATCAAGTTGTGAACTGAAATTTACCCTGAATTCATTAAGTGGCTAGTGAAGACTAACCATAGCCACTTTTCCACAGCAGGGCCAGGGAAAGTTCAGGGTCAAGAGCTATTACTTTGTCTATTTGTATCTCAGTTACTTGCATATCAGATGCAACAATGGTGTCTTTGAGGTAAACAAGTGACAGCAGATGATATGTCTGCCCTGGCTGACCCTGCTGACAGAGACTGTGAGCATAGTACCAGTAAAGAGATATCTGGTTTCAGCACCATGGACAGCTCCTGGACGGGAATCCCCCTCCAACGTCTTGAAAACCTGCATCACTCAGACTGACTGGTATCAGTCTGGACATGATTTCAGCACCACAGACAGCTCCCCATAAACAGAATTAAAGCCCAGAGTAGAGGCTTTTAAATCAGCTGATACAAACGTCGTGAAGTTATTCCTCAGAAGTTAAAGGGTCACCAGGCTATAAGGAGGCACTCAGCTCAATCAGCCACCACTGTTATTATCATCAGCAGGTCTTGGCACGGGCTGCAGGCCATTAAACACGGCGCTGGGCCACACAATACAATTACAGATTCCATCAAGCAAATTTAAACCCCCCTGTATGTCCTCAATTACAGCCACATTATGTTTGTTCTGTAATGACTCCTGAGAAGGGGACGGACCCGGCCACAGTGCCAAATGGTTAAAAAATTGCTATTGGATTTTCAATTTAACTTAAAAGCTCAGTATTTCGGACAGCCTGGGGAAATGTGTGCTATAGGTAAAAGAGCCCCTTTGAAATATCACACTCGCACATAAACCCACCGCATAATTGCTCCGTGGGTTTGGCTGTGCAAAAGGGAGCGCGTTAGTTAATTGAGGCGTGCTGAAAAATCACGTGCTAAATAGTCTGACACGCGGAAAACGCGCACTACTTTTCCCACTGGTCTGCTGTCCGGTATCGTTTGCTGACAAACAAAGGCAACGATTTGGCTACTGTATAACATTTCCCTAAATGAAGTCATCATAGACGTTAGACGACTTGGCCTATCAACCAAATGGGAGCGGCAATGGTATATTCAGCCGCAAATGTCACATGCCATTGAGATTACATCTTAACATAGACTTCCCACACCCAATATTGTTAATTTTTGGCATTGAGAGACCCCTTGCAGGCTGTGACAAAGACAATTTACAATGATTCGCTTGTCGGGTAAAGCCTACCCAAAGTAACAACTACACTGTCCCGTCCCGTCCTATTCTGTTGGGCCGGGTGGGTTTTACTCACTTGCCACGGTGAGAACCAGGAGAGCCAGCGCTGCTTTCACCGGGGCTGCCATCGCTTCCTCCCCTCCAGTGCGACCGACACACGAAAACTTGCAGATGGAAAGTGTTTGTCGCTTCGTTTTCTCCCTTTCTCCCGTCAGTTCGAAGTAAAAGTAAAAAGAAAAAAGAAAAGAAAAAGGGAAAGTGCAGGTGAGGTTGATTATACCGGTGTCATTGCAAGACAATGAGCAGATGCCCGGCGGTAGTTTTATTTAGCTGAAGCTTGGAAGCTTGGAGAGGAAGACTGACTGCTGTCTGTACCGGGAGATGCGGATGCTGGACGCTTTCTGCCAGAGCGCGCCGCGTCCTACGACTCCCCCGCTGGTAAAGGAGCTGTGGTTACGCACGGCGAAAACCGGCCGCAGAGAATCCAGCCCCTCTTAATTCCTCTTGCAAACAATATTTTCCTCGGGAATTTTGGTCAGGAGCTAGTGGGGATACTCCAATCCTGTTATCGCCGAGCCGTCCATTCTTCAGATAAAAGATTTAAGCACCCCGGTCCTCACGTCGCCCTGCCCGCCCAGTGCGCTCCCCCGTCGGGCGTCGGTTTCACTCTCTACCGTCTTGATCGACAGAGTTTGACATCTGTGGCAACAAACAGGAAGCGATTACACTGAAAATCTCCCCCTAGGGATGGCATTTTAGACCCAGCACTCTGCATCAAAACGCTCTTCATGTTTTCCAATCAAACGAGATTTCCACCATTGAAAATATACTTTGTTTTAACTTAAAACCCACTTTAATGTTGCTCTGCAGGGAGCCTCCCCAGGAAGTTTTTTCAGTGTAAGATAAAACAACTACAAAAGAGAAACTTCACATCCATAGGTTTTATAATCTGTCAGCACAAATTATGAGAAGATAAAAATCATTAAATCCAGAGTGAAGTTGTGTCCAGCCAAGTCTTAGGAGGGCAGCATGGCATGATATAGGCCTTGTTATCTGCATAAAGCACATTGCAGCAGGGTGGTTGAGTTTGTCGCATGGAGCCCTTCCCTTACTTAGGGTGGGTGGAGGTGGGGAGGGCATGACGTGGGGTATAGGAAGCATGAAAACCCTGAAGCTTTGGCTGCCTGCCATTTTTAATTTTAAAAAATCTTCTGCTGAAAGTGATACCTTATTAGTCCCTGGGGAAAGTCCTTTTTCTTTTACCCCCACCACCACCTCTCTATTGAGAGGTCAGAGGTCAGAGCTGGGAGGGATGTTACTTACTTCAGCAGGGAAGATGATTGTATGTGGCATCCATTTGAAGCACAGTTACACTATAATTATCTATACCTGTTAAAAGTAAAAGTCTCAGTCTCATTTGACAGTGTCTCAAAACCATATAAGTGATGTTAAGAGGAATACAAAAACTAATGGCTCATTATTCTCTAACCCATCTATTTTGCTTTTGTTCGTTGTGTTTTTTCCCTTTGTGTTTTATTTTGTTGATGCACTGAATTCTGTCATTTTGTTTTTGTGATAGATTGCTACAATGTTAAATGTAGGTAGGTCGGTTCTCTGTAAAGTCCTTTACATATTTTGTGACAAAAGACTGTATAATAATCTTGACTTGATACAAGTAAAGGATCAAGAAAAAAGGATAAAAAGTAATTTTATACCAAATATGCCTCATCCAATCAGCTCAAGCATATGGGCAGCAGGGTGAACATTTTCCGTCTCTACTATCATCCTTACAAGCTTCTCCACTATCCATGGACTATTTATGGACTGTCAAACTCTGCAGAATCCATACGCTGCAGTGTCTGAGTGAAATAGGTCAACGCAGTGGAGGAGAACCATGCCAGGCTTTACTTTCTGTTAGGTCTACTACTGAGCAATAAACACACGCAATGTGGCAGGGCAGCCTCAGCTGGTAATAGAGGCCTGATCGGGCATTATTGAGGAGGAAGACGAGGAGGGAGGGGTATGTAATTACCTCTTCCTGAACTTAATCACAGAATGAGGCTTTGAAAGGCTGGAGGCTTCCTCAACCTGCACTCTGAAACACGGTCAAAGCCAGAGCTGCTGCTGACTACACCAGAGATCCCACTGATGATGCATGGACAGAGGAAAGAGGAAGGGCATCCAAAAAGACTGCATGTAAGGATTACTTCTCAGAGTGGAAAGAGCAAAAGAAAAGAAAAGAAAAGAAAAGAAAAGGAAAGAAAGGAAAAAAGAAGGAGAGAATGTGGCATGAGTTGGAGGAAGATAAAAGGAGATAAAAGGAAGGTTGAGAAGGGGCAACACAGCAAAGAAAAGCAGTTTTTGAGTTTTTGAGGAGGAACAGGGTAATATTTTGAAGAAGGTTATACATTTCAGCATGAATAATAAGATGACAAGATTCCTGAGGTTTGCCTGTAGCTTGAAATCGGCAGTTTGATTCCCAAGACAGGCAGCGTCCATGAAATATTTGTCATGCTGACTCTAAACTGGATTTTTTTTTTTTTTATTGATATGGTGATACGGTTTTGCAAGTGTCACAGGGATATGCAAAGCACCTGACTCCTAAACACATATTGTGTAACATGGAGAAACATGAGCTCAACCAAGAAGTTGCACTAAAACAGTGTCAGTGTCCTCGCTTGCACCTGAACTTCAGTTTCAGTCTACCTCACGTCCCATCAAGACGTTTCACAGCTCATCATGCATACATGCTATAAAATAACCTCCCAAGTCACAACTCCATTTGCGGCAAAATACTATTAGCCCCCCCCCAGCCCACCATCCTCCATCACTCCAAATCATACCAGCACTTTAGCAACATGCCAGCATCCCACTCCACAATGTCCCAGCCTCTCTCTCCTAATGAACATTATCTCTGGATCCTAAAAGCAGCGGAGAGGAGCAGAGGAAGGCCAAATCTAATCAGAGCTACTTAGAGCTGAACATGGGCTCTGCTGGGACATCAAGGCAAGGACTCAGACAGGAGCCAACAAGCAGACATGCACACAGGCTTAAATCTATAAACACTTTGTTCCCCTGCTCCGGAACACAACATGACTGATGGCAGGAGGATGATCAATATCATGTAAACACACAAACACACTGTGATGACTTTCACTGACAAAATTCAATGCAAGTCATCCTTTCCAATACATGGTTTACCCTAATTCTAACTTAAAGGAACAGTTCACCCCAAATACAAAAAAAAAAAAAAAAAAAAAAAAAAAAAGTAAAAAAAATTTACATTTTCACGCCTGCCTGGTCTCACAGAAATACATGACATGACATGACTTTCTTAACAAAGTAGCAAAGTATTACATAGAAATTAAAATTATGTGTCTGTACCACAAAAGCAATGCCAGAGCAAAGTCAGATAGAATCCATCGGCATGCTGGACACATGAATTACCAGGAGCATAAAGACTGAAAAAGTCTGTGTATGGAGGATGGTAGGGTGGCGGGTGGCTCAATAAAGTGTGTTCATTTCTTGTGTACAAAGTTAGCTTAATAACGTTAGCTTGTTCATTTCCCATGTTTGCTTCCCATGGTAACTTTAGCTTGTTCACATCATCCATGACCTTTCTCTAACCACAACAACTTAAGTCTGTTAGCTTGCCAATGTTCATTGATGGTGGCACATAGTTTTAACCCATTTTGTGCCACCACCACTTAATGCATTGTTAAAAAAGTCATGGTCTGGGGCACCCTGGTAGCTCACTTGGTAGAGCACAGACCACTTATCAAGGCTGAGTCCTTACTGCAGGGGCCTGTGTGGGAATTCAAGCCCAGGCCATTTGCTGCATGTCATCCCCGCTCTCTGTCCTGCTTTTCCTGTCTCTCTTTAGTGTGACTATCAAATAAAGCAGAAATGCCTGAAAAATTATTTAAAAATGTTGATTATTTCACACATTTCTGTTAAATCAAGTAGTTTCCCACTCTTTCCAGAAACAGTGACACAGACAATTGACATAGTCCATAGCCCACTCAGTGAGAGCTACAGTATTTCCTGCTGAAGAACACCAGCAAACTGTATCTATATGCCCTCAGCAAGTACAAGTTGCAAGGTAGGCAAGGCAAGGCAAATTTGTTTAGATAGAACAATATTATACAAATAAATGAAATTCAAAGTGCTTTGCAACAAGAATAAAATACAGGGATTACAGTACATGTAGATGAAACCAAATAAGACATGTAGGTAACACTTTACAATAAGAGTACAACAATTAACGTTAGTTAATGCCGTAAAAAACATTAAGTAACAGGTAATAAACATGAAGTAACAGTTAACTAACCGTTAACTAATGTGTCTAAGAATCATGCACTAATGCTATTCATGCTAAGGTATTAATTTATATGTTATTTAAGGGTTATTGTAGATATTATTAACATTAGTAAATGCCATAATAATCATTAACTAACAGTTAATTAACCTTTATGGCATTAACTAACGTTAACTAACATTAATTGTTGTACTCTTAGTGTAAAGTGTTACCAACATGTAAAAACAATATGCAATAATGAAAAAACAACAATAATAATAATAATAAAATGAATGCATTCACAGTGAAAGGCAATCTTGCAAGGGGATTTATAACTGTAAGAACAAGGATGGAGGAAATAGTTCCAAAAAAGTCTTTGCCCCCATGTGGATTAGGTAACAGTTCTGTTTTTGCAAGCTGATGCTGCTGATTTTTTCACATGAATATGTTTAATGGTTTGAGCTCCACTAAACGAAACATGTCCATTGTATTGAGGCAAACAGAGAGAGACTAGCGGTAAGTGGGGAAATATTTTTGTTTTGTTTTGTTTGTTTTGTAGGGATTTTTGCTCATTCTACTTGTTAGGCCATCAGCAGAAGAGGACAAGAAGCCTTACATACCCTTGGTTCAGTCTGGCAGCCATAGTGTTGTGACTGGACAGCCACATTCAGATGTGCCTGAGTGGTCATCAGCTCACTTCCTGAAACACTGGTAATCTGAAGCCACTCTCATCATAATCCAATTAAGCATACTATCCTGTGCGCTGTACCATGTGCGCATTTAGTGGACATCTTTACACTCTAAGACATACACACACACACACACACACACTTTACACACGCTCACCCAATCTCAGCATTCTTGAGATTATCCAGTACCACACGTGAAAATGTTGTATCTACATCTACATTCTAATAGCTACATCTACTGTACAGATATATTCAAAATTATATTATACAGTCATTTTATTTAGCTGACTCCAATCCAAAATGCTCCTCCAGTGCCTCCTCTCCTTTTTCCTGCCACCCTCCCTCTCATCTTGCAGTGTGTTTGCCTCCAGGCAGCCCAGTCAATGACTGTGTGTCCCGGTGAAGTGGCCGATTCCCCCGTCAGATTAACATTATCATAAATTCATATCACTAGGGGACATTTGTGTCTTGGAATGACAGGATGAGATGGGCCTTTCCTAATTCCAGACTGGTAGCCTGTCACAACTGGTCACTGTCCCACTCCAGAGGGGCAGATTCAGTCTGATGGGACCTCCTGGATGTGTACTGATGAGTGCATCTCATCATCTGTCTTTATCCCTCTGCTTTTCTTCCTCATCTTCCTATTGCTGCTCTGCCTTCTTCACCATTGCCAGTATCTGTGTCTCCCGCTCCTCTTTTTGTCCCTTTCTCCCATTCATTTTCATCCTCTCTTTTCCCCCTTGGCTTCATGTCTGACTCTTACTGTTCCTCTCTCTACTTTCGCTTTTTCAACTTCGGTCCCCCATGGACTGTACCCTGTTGCTGTCCTCTCATCTCTCTTAGCCGGACAGGCATATGATCTCCTGTTGAGCTCCCAGTGGGTGGGAGAAAAATGCGGTGAAAATGGATGAATCTTATCTTGACTGAACTCAATTAAATGTTCTGACGGAGCCTGCATCCTCCAAGCGTGTCTCTGAAAATGCCTCTGAGTGTCCCTGCTGCTCTGTGGCATCCTCTGTGATTTGGTGTTTCATAATGTTAAAAGTAAGGTGGATTTCTGTGGCAAGAGCCCGCGGATTGCCCCCAAACTTTAGATGCTTGCAAGGGCTGAAGTGAGCAAATCCAGTGATTCAGGCCATTTTAATTTTCAAAATTTTACATACAATATGTATGCTCTCCTTATTTAAATACTGGCTTTTTAAGTATTGCAGTTTAAGACTGTTAGATGCTGCATAACGTTTGGTGTGGAGCTGGAAAAGTCACCTCAGATCAGATGACACCACCAATGCAAATACTCTGGCTGATCAAATTTTAAAACAGTCTTATAGGGTTTTTAGTGAGACATGGCCTATGTACTATACATAGCGACTCTATGTGAAGCCTATAGCAGTCTCTCTGAGCATAAAGCTTCTCATGTCATCTTTACTGGCGGCCAAGAAGATTCAGCACTGCACATAATCCACTGGCAGCAACAATCTGACAGGCCTGGACCCCACATGCTGCAAAACAGTGCACTGTGGAAGAAATATGATAGCATTACACAATCCAGCATGTTCCCACGACACAGTCACGCTCCCTGAAACACCCAGAGACAACCGGGAGGAAGATGAACACAAGCAGACTTTGAGGGGACAACAATGGGTAATATGTGCATGTGTGCGTGTGTGTGTGTGTGTGTGTGTGTGTGTGTGTGTGTGTGTGTGTGTGTGTGTGTGTCTACATGCACAAATTTGTGTGCGCTTGTGCCATAGCTGCCTTGTGTAGGAGGTGTCACCATACATTTTAGATTTCCAGATCATCACGTGCACTCATATGAACATGAGCACCCATGAATAATAAATACAGAGCTCTTTACAGCTTTTTTTCATTCCTGGAGTGACTCCTGTCCTTTTATAACACCAGACTGTTAGATTCAATAACACTGAGCCACAGCACAGGTGGATCCATCTCCATTACTGGATTGGTTACTCACTCATAGCTAATTGAGTTAAGTGGTAGGTGAGTGGATTCAAAAGG
The DNA here is from genome assembly GCF_902150065.1 of Myripristis murdjan. Lineage (NCBI taxonomy): Eukaryota > Metazoa > Chordata > Actinopteri > Holocentriformes > Holocentridae > Myripristis > Myripristis murdjan. The sequence goes on from NC_043989.1 coordinate 27,181,235, forward strand.
CCCAAAGCAACATTTTCACCTCCTGTTTTCAATGCTTGGATTGGAAATCGGAGGTTGACGGGAGACACCGAGAGGAGGTAACATCTGGCAGCTGGTCAAAACAGCAGTAGAGGCGGTCTAAGGGGAGAAAAGGGATCCTTGGATGAGTGCAGTAGCAAAGGTTTTCTGTGAGTACTGCCTTACAAAGAAATAACTAGAAACTTCCTAAGTTATTAAGTTGTTCCTAGGTTGTTAAGTCATTTTCACTGGTATGACATTGCCATTGCTTTTTGTAGGGTAGAGAGGCTTGACAGTCAGCTGTTTTAGACTTAAACTGAGTTGAGTCAAGAAACTAAATTTTTCATCATAAATTTGGGATGGGATGCAACACTGTGCATCTTTTCACTCATTGATCCTCTTGCCATCGATCCTCTTGAATTAAGCCCAAATCTGACATGAATGTGAGATACATGGCACTGGCCTAGATAAAACCTTAAATGTTAGCCAGGGCATTTGTAAACAAATCAGTACCGTTCATATAGGTTGAGCTTAGCTTGCTCTACAGCGTAAGGAACAGGATGTGAAGTAATTATCTAGGGCAGAACATACAGCATGTTGTAGCACACATGAGTCCCATTGAATAGGTCAGAGCTGTAGCATGAAAAGGTTGCAGCCGTAGTCCAAGTTATGGTAGAAAGGCAGCATGGCAGACTTATGGCGCTTTGCTTTAGGGTGGTTGAGGAATTAGGATGTAGATGATCCATGAAAAAGTTATCCCGTTTTGGCATATGATCACACATATGCAATATCAGCTGGCTGGTCGCTCCAGTGTACAGTTATGCCATTGTTTTCAGTACGCTTTGGAAAAAAATATATTCATGCGAGTGAGTTGTTGGAGGAGAAATAAATTGAAAATCTGGAATACATAAAGAAAAACTCAAATTTTGGTTCAGAGACATTTAAGGCTCGATAAAATAGATTTTTGTCCTGAAAATATAGTTTTGTTGGCTGTGTGTTGGCTGTGTAGAGAACATTGTTAAAACACAGTCAGAGGTTGAATTAGTCCTCTCTTTGCCGGCAAATCAAACACAATTCAGTGAACCTAGAGCAAGAAGACAACTCACTCTGCCCTCTTTCTTTTTGCTACTTCAGGAAACTGCAGCAAAAAAAAAAAAAAAAAAAAAAAAAGAGACTAGGTCAGTGGGGACGGCTGGAAAATTCAGAAATTAAGAACTCTAGCCTTAAAGGAAGAATTGGTCAGATGGAATGTGTAGTTGAAGTGTGTGTGTGTAACTCTGTGTGTGTGTGTGTGTGTGTGTGTGTGTGTGTGTGTGTGTGTCTATGTATGTGGGTGTGTTCAGTTACAGTGCAGACTGAGTACAGTGTTATGTCACCCTGACGCAGACTGTGGCTGAAGACATCCACAGCACACCTGACTCGCACTGCACCATGGCCTGCAGCTAACGCCTCGTCCTCAGATGACACACCCAAAACACATGCACACACACAGAAAAAGGCAAACAGATGCACAAATAGCCTAAACCCACAGGGTCGGATATGGACGTAATCAAACACATTCACACACACACACACACACACACACACACACACACACACACACAAAGACAGATGGACAGATACGCACTTACACACAGGTGAGGACACATACATAAACAGACATACAAACAGAGAAACGGGAGCACAAACTGTTATTTCTGTCAGAAGGGCATGCATATGCTAGCTGTACACAGCCTGGGGGAACAAACACACACACACACACACACACACACATATCTGGAGTTTGGTGTGAAAGGGTCATGAGTGTGTTTTTGGCTGAAAGTGAGTTCATTATAATATGTTTCATTGGAAATTTGTAGTTCAACTTTATCTGCTGGTTAAAGGAGCACATTTGTAAATAAATAAAATCAAATAAAAGGGAAACCTAATAGACTGAGCACAAGGGCGCAGTATCTTAGCTGTTCCAAGGACTGCGCTGGACAGAGATCTGAGATCGGCATCGCTAAACTATCGTTCATTTTGTGATAAAAGCACCAAATTTGGTACACTCATTGCTGAATATATGTTGAATGAATCTGGATATTGGGCCACTGCAATTTTTTATTCTGATGACTGTGGCAGCCATTTTCAAAACTGGCCACCAGTGGTTACTGGCATGGAATGCTTTGCCTATCCTACAGCTGCTGTTTCATGTTTTCAGCACCACAAATATAATTTAGAGACATTTTAAAGTGGGAAAAATCTTTATTACAATGTAACAGAACAGAACATAAACTTTAATAGGCTCTCACATTCCCCTTCACAGTCTATGAATCTTGTATTTTAAAAAATTCTACAAGGGCAAAATCCTTGTCCTGAGGTGTGTGACAGTGATGGAGTGATAAAATAAATAAATAAAAAAGAACCACATGGGTAAAGGAGATGTTTAAGTTCTAAAAAAGCATAATGAAAGTAAATTAAGTTTCTTGCTTTCAGGAACTGTTTTTTTTTTTTTTTTTTTTTCAATATTTGTTTTTAGCTCAAACAGTCACAAAGCTACAGTAAAATAAATATGGCTTGTTTGCTGTCACTAACGACATGGCTTTTTTTTTTTTTTTTTAGCATTATCAGTACAGCATTTCAAAGAATATCAGTATTTTATTATACCCCTACTATCTATAAAAATGTAATTATTACAGTTGAAATAAAATGTTTAGGCCTACCTTGATGGACTGTCCACTGCACTGCTTGTCACAGGAAGCATAAGCCAGCTAGCTCGTTGGCTAGCTGGCTTGCAGCGGTGGTTGTGGTGGTGGGGCAGAAAGTGTTTGAGAAACTGAGTGTGTATAACTTTTTTTTTTTTTTTTTTAATTTAATGTGTATTTACATTTTTAAAATAATGAATCATTTTAATATTTTTATTCATTTTAGCAAATCAAATGCGTGCTATAGCCACTAGGGGGCGATTTTGTGATGGCCCAATATCAAGATTTGTTTGAAATATATCCACCAACACATGCTTTTATCACAAAATGAACAATTGTTGTGATATATTGAGCTAAGCCGCCCCTCGAATCTGCTGGAGCCGCTCTCCCAGTCTGGGGGTCACAGCCTCGAGAGCTCCGACTATCTCCACCACCACTGCTGCCTTCACTCCCCACATCTTCTCCTGCTCCTCTCTCAGCCCTTGGTGTTTTTTGAGCTTCTTGTGTTCCTTCTTCCTGATGTTGCTGCTGCTCAGGATCGCTATCACTACTGTCTATCACTACTGTCTTCTTCTGCTGTTTGTCGACCACCACAGTGCCTGGTTGATTAGCCACCACCAGCTTATCCATCTGGATCTGGAAGTCCCACAGGATCTTGACTCTCGTTCTCAAACACCTTTGGAAGTGTCTTCCATTTTTCCCCTGGGACTTCCAGCCCCAATTCGAGAGAGAGAGAGAGAGAGAGAGAGAGAGAGAGAGAGAGAGAGAGGGCAGAGATACATAGATGGATATATAATATAGAGAGAGAGATTTTATTTTTGCTCTTCTCTAAATATCTAGAAAAGGTCACTTCAGCCTGTTTTGCTCAAAACTCTTGACATGCATCAGAAACAGCCAAGCTCTCTCCTCCTGCTTACAATTATTTATAACTTTCCTTTCTCAACATTTCTTTTCACTGTGTGTGTGTGTTGTGGTGGTAGTGTATAAGCCCACTGGCATCACCATAATCATCATCATCATCATCATCCTCATCAGGCTGCCTTGTTTACTGCCCTCTCGATGGGATCAAATGGACCAATTATCCTGGGAGTCCCCGGCATCACAGCGCTTAGAGGCAGATTTTAGACATGAACATCAGGACAATGAGACAACTGTAATACTCAAACTGTGACTCAAACCCACACTGAAACACCGGAGAAGGCAACTGTATGTGCTCTACACACCGCCTTCAGCCTGCGTATGTGTGTATATGTGTGTGTGAGAGGGAGGGACGTCAACTCCGAACATGATCCTCAAGGTTAAGTGAGGGATTGTTTACGTGTTAGATAGTGTGGGGTCTGGAGGAGGACATTGTTGTGTTACATACACTGCATACAAACACACAATATGCACTACTGACTCAGACGTTATATGACATATATCTGAATAAACCCTCGTCCCTGCCCTCCAGTGCCATGCCAGCAAAGGGCTGCAGCTTAGTGATTTTGAATAAGAATAAGAGGGTCAGGAGAATGAATGGTATTAGAATTAATTGTGTTATGGCTCTAAATGTGCTTCTTGAGAGCTTGTTGAGCTCTTGTCCATGCAATTAGCACACCACTAAATGTTGTTATCTGAGAGCACATGCAGTAAACGTACAGGAGGGCTTGTTCAGGTTCACAAGACAATATGGTGTAATGTTATAGTGGAGCCTTCCATTATTCAAAGCTTCACCGTTTAGGAGGGACAGTATGTTCTCTGAATTCAACAAAGTGGAAACTCATTCCTCTTACGTAACTTTTACAGGATCTCCTGTATTTTAAGTTTTGTTACACAACCACCTCATGCTGAGCCATAATCGATGATGAGGCTGGGTCTCTCCTGCTTTTCATCACCATCATCTTTCTGCTCGTCTTCATCTTCCTCCTCAGTCCACACTTGTGAATCAGCACGCAGAGAGGCTCAGCTAGAGGCTTGTCCAGACGCGAATGCTCACACAAGCAAATAGTCTCGCTCTGCATGTACTCACACACAGACACACACAGACACACATGCACACACACATATACACACACACACACACTGAATGTCAGTGTATGTCTCTGCCTCAGGTGTGAGGTGAGTGTGTCTCTTCTTGCCTGTTTCAAGCTAAAACACATTACAAATAGCCTCCAGAGGAAAAGGGAGGAGACGGTAGGAAGGAGAGAGCGGGATATGGGGAGGAACAGAGTGTGTGTGTGTGTGTGTGTGTGTGTGTGTGTCTGTGTGTGTGCACTTGTATTCATGTGCAAATGACAGACCTGTACAGCCTTCTGTCACTAAGGCCAGTTGAGACTTTCCAAGATCCATCTGGCTCTGGCTGTCACATTGCTTAACACACCAACACACACACACACACACACACACACACACACACACACACACACACACACACACACACACACACACTCACAAGTGACTTTGTGCACTGTACATACAGCTTTTTGTGCTCTTTGTCCCTTAGCCCGAGGGGTTTTCAAACCTTTTCATGCATGTTCCAGACCCCCACATTAACTTTCAGTACACTGCAGATCCCAAATTGAAGTGATCTTGCCCTGTGAACTCTGAAATGAAAAGATGTATTGCTCTGTGTGAAATATAATTGTTTACTTAAACTGATGAATACAGTCATACTCATACATGTTTGTATATTTAACAATTTAGTAAAATACATTATGGTGAGTCTTCATATTGCTGGGGGACCCATGTAAGCCCCTGACAGACCCCTGAGGGTCCCCGGACCCTACCTTGAAAACTGCCTCATGGTTCTCACTCAAGGTAAGACACAAACTGCAACGGGGCAACATCACTGCTAGTGGGCAGGTTTGCCAGCAGGCATGACCAGCAATATATTTTGATTAGATTGCCATCTTCATAGTTTACCGTCTCAGCCATATTGATCCACACATTATCCTGTTTGCCAATCCCCCTCCTGACAAAGAGAATATTTTACCCTTTGTCATTGTTGCTGACAGTTACCCAGGTCAATCACTTTAGCAGAGCAACAGTAACCACAACCAAAAATGAGGCCCACATATATTGCCAAGCCAGATTGTCTTTAGTGTACAATATATTATGAAATCGATAAAGAACAGCACAAATACACAATTATATTATATCAGTGGAGATATACAGGGAGGTTTGGGGAGGTTTTGAAAAGATAGCCAGGGGCCAAAGGGACGGGGAAGGGGACAATATGATATAAAGAAAAACACTGCTGATGATTCTGGTAGGATTAGATTACCGTTCTATTGCAGCATGAATCACAAACACATGTTTGGCGTTGCCACAGCAAAGACATATACTGACATGTATGTGTGTGCATTTATGTTGATTCATTTGTTTGTATGTTTATTTGCGTGTGTGTGTGTGTCCTTGCGTGTCAGTATTTGTGTGCACTGGTGCAGCAGGGGGCCCTTTTGCCCTCTCGGCAGGCCCATATGCGTGCTGACCAATCACATCACAAGAGCTTTCATAAGAGGGAGAGAGTGGCATCCAGCATGAGGGACAGAAACAGCACACACGCTCATCAAATTGTAGGGCAACACACTCATCAGACACTCCAATACACACAAACACACACACATATACATACACAGAGCCTTTACAAAAAGATTAACACAAAGCAGTGCAGGAGAATAGGATTATGGGAGGAAGCAGCAGGTCTATTGTCCTTCTAATATGGTCGGTGCTTACCTGAAAATACAGGAGGCAAAAGCGGGTGAGAACAAAAGCGGGGCAGAAAGGGGAATTGACCTGTGCCTGGTTGTATAAAGCATCTAGGTGCTATTTTTGCCTTACCTAAAGACTGTGTGTAAGGGTGTTGTAAAAAACATATATCTTCTTGAAGATAGGCAAATACTTAGTGTTTTTGACTGTCCAACAGCAAGACAGCATACACAGTAGCTGACATGGTAGCAGTGTCACAATGTTGGTTAAAAAAATATCGCATTCGCCTCATATTGGAAGAAAAGTAGACTTTCATCAATATAATATGCAAGTCTGTTGGAACATAAACTAACATAATGTTGCAGTTCCTCTAAATCAATAGGTAACACTATTAAACCATTCATTTAAGAAAAACTGCTCAGTAATGATAGGCAGAAATAGGCAGCTGCCATAAACCTGCACTTATGCAGGCTTATGGTGGTCCTTTTCCATATACATTGATGTTATTTACCGGCTAGTCAGATATATCGGCACTTTCAGAAGAGAGAAAAAAAAAAGAAAAAATTCCTCTGTGTAATTACGAGTTGGATGTTGATGTTAGAGGATAGTACTTACAGTAGGATAAATACCATTTGACGTAAACACAGCACAAGGCCACAGCTACATTTTACATGGCACTAATTGCAAAAGAAAGAAAAATAAAAACAATAGCCTCAATTTTGCTGCATTAAGCCAGGCTGCAGAGTTAGCTATTAAGACTGTCCCCCGACAAAAATGACCCCATATGGTATTTGTACATCAGCCAATTACCTTATTTCACCAATTAATAGCCCGGGCGTTTAATACGCAAAATCAACTTGGACCCCAGGCGTTTAAAAGAACCAGGCGGCTATTTGCTGCAGGCCTTTATTTATTTTTACACAGACCTGCACCAGGCCATTATTGTGATGACAGTTACTGTCCAACATATTTTTTAGTACAAAAGTACTAACAGTATGGTACAATATGGTACACCCTTTTTTCTAACGTTAGCTAGCGCTCTTATTTTGACAGAATACGGAAATGCCACACAGTTATTATGTGGCTAACTGTTTACTTCTGCAAAATAAGGTGAATAGCCTTACTTTGGGTTTACCTCAATATAATGCAAATAATCGCTCCAGCGGTTATTTGGGTGGGCGTTTAATATGCAAAATGGGTGCAGAGCCCAGGCGTTTATAAGAACCAGGCGGCTATTTGCAGCCTGGCGATTAATTGGTGAAATACAGTATGACCTATAGGTACGTTTGAAAGTTAAGTGACCTCTAGTGGTCCTGTAAATAATGACACTGTGATGTAGTATTACAGAAGCAGCAAAGTCTGTGTAAGGAGGTTGGTGGAGTGGCAGATGAATCAATCAACATCACTTCCACTCAGCCGACATTATCCAACATTTCGTAACCCTAACCCTGACCTTTTCCTAACCTTAACCATTATGATGATCCTTTGCCTAACGTTAACCAAGTACCTTTAGTGGTTAGTGAACCAGCCAGCTAGGTTTATGTTCGTTAGGAAACGTTAGCTCTGTAGCTCACGTGGGTCGTATTAGAGACGGTCCTGTGGGTTGTATGCACTACAAATTTAGGAAACACCCCTGTTCGTCATTTTAGAGAGTTGGAATGAACAACCATCCTAGTGGTAAGGGTAGAAGTGGTAGGGTCAGGATTACGGTAATTTTTTTTTTTTTTTTTTTTTTTTAGTTCTCCTCTGTGTCCACAGGCAGATTTGGATACAGCATGGGAAAACCAGGAGAGGGTTTAGCAACTCCAGCAAGACCACATCAGTGCTAGACGCCTTGTTTATTATTATTATTAATTTACTGAATAATGGCATTGGAATCAGTAGTGGGGAAGTGCTGCCAGTTTGTTGTCCCAACAGACTTTTCACAGCAGCCATTTTGACATGAAATGGCAGGGTAAATACTTGCAACTAATGACATTAATTAAGAATTTATTCCAGCTAAGTTTAGCAGAGCCTCTCCAGTGAACCAACATGAACAATAGTAGGACACTGGCTCTAAACCTTAGTTTATATCATCAGTGTTTACCCTGCTATTTCATGTTAAAAATGACTGCAATGACTATTGAGGCGAACATAACTGCTAACTAAACTAACAACTTCACTACAACTTAGATCGTTTATTAAGATTGTTCCGGTTAAAAATGGCAAGGATTTAGAGCCATAGCATTCATCATGTGAGTTAGAGCTGATTTGATTTAGTCCATGTTTTCCTTAACTTAATTTAAACTCCAACAGTTGCCGAAAGTTAATGTTACTTATTACCATAGTGCAGATGCACTCCATACTTTTTTTTACTCTTCCTTGAGCGTCTGAAGGCACCCTAACTATTAGTTTACAGATATTATCTACATAACTCACTTAAACTTATTTTTTTCTTCAAATAAAACAGGGATTAAACTGATGAAAGCTTTGCTAGCTTTGGCTGCCATTACCTCTTTCCAGCGGCTCAGTATAAACAGAGAACACAATAAATAATGTCTTTAATTCTAAATCATAAAGCAGGAGTTCATTTACAACCAAACCATGCAGGTTGCTTGTTAAAACCCTCAAAACAACTTTGACAGTGTGGCATGTTGGAATAGTAGTCTGTGGCTGTGACACTGACTTCAGCGACAGATCGATCTTCACCAACCCTTCAAAATGTTGCACGATGCAGGAGCTTTAGTACAGCACTGTGTGGGGAAAACAGCAGAAAGCACAACACCTGCATCCTCTCATAATCCACATTTTGAATTCCGTCGTTCAATATTTGAAGATAGATAATCCTACAGGACGTGGCTTTAAGGTTGCCTAAGATGTTTACTAGTGCGAGTTTTTCAATTGAAAAATGAACTCAAAAGAATTCATTAGGTTTCACTTTGTTTCAGTAAGTAGCATGTTTTTTTCTCATTTCTCTGTTTTGGACTGAAGCTGCATGCCACATAAGTTGATGACAGCAATGACAATGTTTCTAGTTTGGGGAGTGAATTCATCAACTTTGTTCCTTGTTTCATGGCTCACACTGGCTCCCCGGAGAGGGAATTATCCAGCAGACTGGGAGGAGGACCAGAGGCCCCTACTGTCCATGTACAGTGTGCATATATCACACAGTGTGTATATATCACACACACTTCCATGTGATGCACTCTGCCTCCCGGCTTGCCTCTCCTCAGTTGTGCCTAAATGTGTCAAATGGAAAGTCTTCGCCTGACGCTCCCACTCCCTCGGAGACCCCGATGCTGCGCTATTTCCACTCCGCCTGTCCACACACACAGACACACACACGCAGCAGTTCTATGTCTCTGTCGCTCTCTTTCACTATCTTTCTCTCTGTCACACACACATGCGCACACTTCAGGTCCCACGGGTGACAGTGATGGCCTCTGACAGCTCAGAACATGATGACATGGCCAACAGTCACCAAGCATGCAAAGGGGGAAATCCCCATGAAATAAATATCTCTCACACACACATACACATATGCATGCACGCACATGCACACACACACACACACACACACACACGCTCGCCAACAGGCTCAGTTCACTTGAGGAGGTGAACTCCCAGCTGAGACAGGCAGGGAGTAACAACCCTCCTAGATTTGCCCTGATGACACATTCGCATTTAACCCTCACACTGCCAAGTGTGTATGAGCATATGTGTGTGTGTGTGTGTGTGTGTGTGTGTGCTGAAAAGTGAGAAAGAGGCATAGAGAAGAAAATACAGTGAGCGCTGGTGTGTTCATATGCGTGTGTGTGTGTGTGTGTGTGTGTGTGTGTGTGTGAATATAAGTGAAGCAGGCAGAGCTTGTTGCCTTCAGTTCCTTTTATGAGGCCACGATGGAGAATCCATGTACCCTGTCAACTCGGGACACACACACACACACACAGACACACACTTGCACATTAAAGTGTGGAATGCTCTGGGAGGGCGGGGCAGAGACTGCAGAGGTGTATGAGCCTCCGTTCTGTTTGTTAAATATCAGATGCAGTAGAGATGAGAGTTAAACAGGGAAAGCAAGCTGGGAGATGAAATGACGAAAGAGAAGAAAGGATAATTCTCTTGAATTCGGGCATTTTTCTTTTTAACAAAGGGATGTGGTTTGCTTAAGAGATGGAGTGGCTCATCATAATCCTGGTTTTCGTGAGACCACCTTAGTTTTGTCCCAAAAGACAAATGCAACCTAGGAAAGCATAGCTCAAACCAGCGTACATATCCAGTCATGTGTAATACCTCTTATCACTGAAGTTTGAAGTTTGTTTTGTGACTGCACACTTATGCACACACACACACACACACACACACACACACACACACACAGGTGGACGAATAGTACCTCAGGAGGAGGAAAGTGCCATCATGACTTTTTTTTTTTGTTTTTTTATCAAGAGTAGGATGTCCTTTACTCCACATTACCCTGCTTGTAAACTGAGTGCACACAGAGTCTGATTTGAAGGTGGGAGTCATTTTAATCAAATCTTACAGATGAAACTATGTGAAATTATGCAGCAGGCAAAAAAATAAGTTATAGTAAGTATTTTGCAAGACAAAAGCCTTAGGTTAATTTATGCAAATTAATAAATCTAAATAATGTTGCAAGAACAGTACTAATCTGGCACCAATTTACCTTAAACACATGAACTGATCCTTTCATGCTTCATCTCTTCCATAGCCCTCTCGTCCATGCTGAGTTCAGTAAAATAAATAAATAAATAAATAACACTGTGTGAAAGCAGCCATAGTGTACACACACACAGAGAGTGGTCTTTTGATCATTAAGTTATTTTATGTTTAAAGCCACAAAAATCATGGCAGCTTTGGGACTGTTTCATTCAGTGGCGGATACAGAACATGGCTAATGGGTGGGCCTAAAAAAATCTGGATAGGCCTGTTATTTCATTTTGTTTATTTTTTTAGATAGACATGCATAAAATGATATGATGAAAGAAAAGAAAAACTCTCAGTAAACGAGCCGAGAGGTTGTAAACGAGCATAAAATACACGTTGGAAAAAGGACATTAAAACATTTATTTATTTATTTAGTTATTTTTTGGTCTTGAATCTGATAGGGTGGGCAAGCTGTCAATCTGGGTGGGCCTACACCCATCCAGGCCCACCCATAGATCCGCCTCAGGTTTCATTACAGCAGGAGGCATAGGACATGTCTTAGCAAGATTCTTTGATTTGGCAAAGTTTTAAAGCTGCAGTAAGCGATTTCTGACCACTAGAGGGTGTTGAGAGCTCAAACTCTTTTTGTAATCAAACAGAATCAGTCCTGCTTCTGGGTTCATGGCAGATCACATGTACAAAACAAAAGAGTAGAGATGAAAAAATGTGATTTGGGATGGAAATGAGGGATGCATTTGTCACTGATTGATTTCTCTCTGACCTCCAATTTGAAAAAGTGGTGAAGTTGCAGACTTTCATCCGCAAGGTAAGCTACTTTGAATGTACTTTTTCATCAGCACTGCAACTGATCTGAAATTTGGATATGTTTATCTGCAGAATGTGCGGGTTCAGAGACACTTTGAATGAAGCTGAAGCGGCCAGGGGGTCAAGTGGAGGGCAGAGGGCGATTCCTGAGACTGTTACAGAAATTTAGAAAGCTAAAACCAGGAAATGACAACATGGTGGCTGTAAATTGTATGGTAGAAAGAAGACCCACAGTGATGGCTCTCACATCACAAGGTGTCATTTTACTGTGAAAAAAAAAACAAAACAAAAAAAAAAAAAACATGCATTATGTAGAAACATCAGGTGGTTCTATTGCCGTGTAGGATATCCCATAAGAGAGCATGTGGTGAGCCAAAAGTCATTACAGCCTGTTGTTGTGATGGTGGACAGAAACGTCACTAAAAGAAAAGTCAGGAATTAAAGTTTATGAAATGTACATACATGAGACCAGCTATTGTTCTTGTGTTACAATGTAAATTTGTCAGTATAGATTCAGTTAAGGAGGTATTTTCACAAATAAGTGAAATAAGGAATATTCCTTTCAGCAAGGTGATGAGAAGCCTCCTCCAAATGAGACAGACTTCTTCTTCCTCTTCTTTTTCTTCTTCTTCTACTCCTTCTTCATAGGGCTTTAAAGGTCAGTTTTCACCTTGACACTGACAAGAGTTTTATAAAGTTCCTCTTCCTCTCAGACATTGTGTCAAGATGCTCTGGGACATATCACCAGTCATGGGACAGTTTGAGGACAAAACAGCCAATTAGGGACGAGCATCTGGGGTACAACTAATCAGGAACAACTAACTGAATGTTTACCAGTCGCACTTCTCATGTGGAGCTACTGTGTCGCTGTAAGCAATTATTTGGCAAAATGTCTCTGTGTGGTAAAAGATGACAGGGTCTCCAGAAAAGTTTCAGCAGAAAGTAATATTGAAGATTGAGTTCAGAAAAAGTGCAATCCCATTAAGCAGCTTTCCATAACATTGGGGAAGGGATCCAAAGTGGATTCCGCGGATATGAACATGGGGTCACAGTAAAAAAAAAAAAAAAAAAAAAAAAAAAAAAAATCCTAATCAGTTCAGAAGACTGCAATGACATCTGCTACTGTTATGAAATGAAAAGCTACATCTGAGCTGCAAAAGCAGCTAAGAAAATTAGGTCTGGCTTATGTATTTCCAGCTCATCAGTCAATGACCAGAAACTCAACTGCTGTCCCAGCTGGGAATCCAGAATGATTTGGTAAGTTTAAGACTCCTGGTGTTATAAAACTCAGGGAAAGAGCTGGGAGAGTGGGAAGGAGAGTGCAAGACAAGACAAATATTGTTTGTTCCCCAAGTGCAGTAACTGGGCAGACAGTTTTCGGCGGAAATCCACTTCCACTTCATTGCTCTGCGGCGGAAGCGGGTAAAAGAGTGGGTGGTGATCACAGCAAAGCCAAAGAGGCGAGATGCATAAGTAAAAAGACAGAAGGAAAACAGAGTGCAGAAGAGGAAAGAAAGTAGAGGAAAGGAGGAAGAGAAAGGCAGAAACAGAAAACAAAGGACAGTGCACGAAAGGCAAATGAGGAGAGCAGAAAGAAGAGGAGTGCAGTCATTGGAAAGGAAGATAGAAGTGGAAGAGGAGAGGGGAGGACGAACAGAGATGGGCAAGTGGGAGAGAGGACAACGGAGAGCAAATAAGGTACAGAAAAGGAAGGGGAAGAAGTAGGGACATTGGAGAATTAAATGGATGAGGAGGAGCAGAAAGACAGAAGGGAAGGAGAGAGGAAGCAAAGGGTTAGACAGGGTGAAGGACGAGCAACGGAGGACAGTTGACTCACCAGGCCTCAGCCAAAAGACATCTCATTTAATTAAACATGAAGTTTAAAAAAACCAAACAAACAGAAAAACTCCCTTCCTCTCTCTTCTCTCGCTCGCGCTCTCTCTTGGTAATCAGACTTTTGTTGGTTAGCGTAAACCTTTATTACTAGAGGCATTTCAAATTTCCACAGAAGTTACCGGGTGGGGAAAAAAGATGCCAAGTGATTTAAAGATGCCAAAAAGTGATGCCAGGAGAACAGTATGCATCAGGACTAGGAAACACTGATTATTAACATGGTGTCAGCTGAGATTATCTTGTTCTTCTTGCTAGACTGGCCTTCCTTTATCCTGATCTATCTACCCCGTCCAGCATGCAGGAAGCAGTTTTGTACTTGGAGTAATGTTAGCAGACATGTATGAGTGGCGAAGTGAAGGTGATATAGAATGAAAGGAGAGAATAAATAGAAGGTGACAAGAAAACCAGTCGGGAAGAATGAAATAGCGAAGAGACTGACACTGAGGGACTTTCCAAATCAATTAGTATAGTTTGGCCCTTCAAAAAATGCTTTCTAGTTTCAGTTTCCTTGGGATAGGCGAATTTAAACCTGACACTATATCTTACTATTTACACCACAAAACCAACAGTTTTTTGCCGGAGCAAAATCTTACCAAGATTATATGTCTTATTTCAAGTCAAAAATGTCTTATTTCTAGTCAAAATATCTCATTACACTTAAAATAAGAGATAAGAGATAAGAAGTAAATTGTTTTTAGACAATTTTCACTTGTTTCAAATTCACTTGAAATAATTGAAAATTAGCTAGAAACAAGAAACAAAATTTGCCAATGAAACAAGCAAATTTTCACTTGTTTCAAGCAAATTTTCACTTGAAACAAGAGACAGTTGTCTAAAAACAAGTTACTTCTGAGGTGATCATGTCTTATTTTAAGTGTAATGAGATATTTTGACTGGGAATAAGACATTTTTGACTTGAAATAAGACAAATAATCTTGGTAAGATTTTGAGTTTTTGCAGTGAGGTCTTCAAAAGCTTCTCCAGCAGAAAAAGAAAACACGAGGCAGCGCAAGTCAGTAAAAACTGCCTAAACAGAATCAGTGTGTAAGAATGGCAGTATGTGTAGACAAGATGAAAACTGTCCCTTGGTAACAATAACCTCTAGGTCACATGCTTTGTCAATAATTGTGCTTTGTAAAGTTCTGTCTGATGCAAAACTCTGACATTTGTGCTCTCTGTGCCTCGAGCAGCTCCCCGAGCAAGTTCCCCATCAAAAATGTACCCATGTGTGCCGCAGAGCCCAGAGGGGGGGTCTGCCAATTGGAATGCAACGCCATACTCCCCATATAGTAAACTACCACATAACGCACTTCCTCTGTCTGTTGTGGGCAGAAGGTGCTAGGCAACAGGCATGTGCTGCTAGGGAAACAGCTGTGTGCAGCCAGGGATGGGAAACAAGCATGTACATGTGCAGCGAGGGGAAGTGGGCGGCTAGAGGAAGCAGGCATGTGTCACTGGGGTCTGGCTTGCATGTCTGTACTCCAACTGGGCTTGCAGACAGAGCTGTAAACAAGCCATCATCAGCCATCTATTTTAATCTCTGAATAGATCTAAATATAAAATGGTCGTTTCACTTTTAATACGCTCTCATTTTATATCCCCCGACTCAGATCTTTGCTTTGCTTCATTAGATGCTGGACTATAATGGTTTGATTCGATTTGAGTTTGCTCAAAATACACGCTACCATGCGAGCATTTGGAGATTCTTAAATCCTGAGTGTTGGAGGTGTTTCAATCCCAGTTTAAACCAAGGCTTTGCTCTAGTTTGTCATGACTTTTTGGGATTATCCCCCCAAGAAAAAGGGAATTAGGCAAATCCGGGTTAACTGTTGCCAAACATGGCTATGGCTCAGTGTGACAGATGCATCGGTGTATTGTCTGGAGCCAAAGGAACAACACACACCTTCAATTTTGGGTGCATAAAAAGATGCTGTGTGATGACGCTCTGCTGAACCAACAGTCACCACCTACAGTGAAATGTTACAAACACTAACAACGAGACATGCAGCTGCAATGTCAGATACCCCTGTTTGGATGGATGTGTAGCACAAGGCCCGTCAGGAAGAGCAGTGACACCGCCTAGTGGTAGCCTGGGGCTGTTGCACTTCAAGAGCACAGGAACAAAATTTGACCACAAAAAAAGATGGAGCCAGCCACAACACGAGTGTGCATCAGCATGTTTAATAATATACCACCACTTCAAGTCTAACACAGAAATCCGGAAACAAACTTGACTCGTTTCACTAGGTCATAATCTGCTTGTTAAAAAAACTGTACAAAAAGGTGAGTTTAAAAAGTTCATATCAAGCCTTTTATTTGGTATACAGATATTCATAGATTTATACAGTATATATAGATATATGTATATATGTAACACATGTGCCACTGCAAAAAAGGAAATCACAAACTCATCTCTGATAGGACAGTATAGGAAAAGAAATACAAATATAAAATGTGCTTAACTTCAGAGGAGTACAGTGAAGTGTGTGATGAACGATGATCAAAATCGGAATGATGAGGTAACTGCCAGGCAGAAGAACAATCACTTATAATGGTCAAATAATAATAATAATAACAATAATGATAATAATAATAATAATAATAATAATAATATCATCTATTAAAACAAACTGATCAATCAGGCAACCTAGGAGCACAGTGGCAGCATGGACCCTTAGTGTCAAACTAGAGAAAAGGATTAAAGTCTATTACATACATACACACACAGTATGCATACATACAGACAGTGCGTACAAACAGGAAGTAAAGTCAGTCACTCACAAGAGCAAAAACTCTCAGATGTCATTACTTTTGTCTGATACATGACAGAAACTCAGGCATGCTCCGGGACATCCGAAAAGATCTCGCCCACGCACACACACAAACCCACACACAGGCATGTACCAAAGCCCAGAATTATAGGGGCCACCAAACAACGCTTGCACAACGTCAGTGCACGTGCGTCCGCACCCACACACACACACACACACACACACACACACACCACTGCAGCGTGAAGACCCGGCAAAGTCTGTGTCGGAGGCTGAGCGAGCCGAGCGGGACGCCGCTCAGCGCTACTGAGAGATGCGAGGGCTTGCATATATGTAACGTGGAAGATGGAAGGATGAGGAGGAGAAAATGACAAAAAAATATATATATATATATCAGACGGTATGTTAAAGGATTCAAAATGCAAACAGAAGGAGGAGGGAGTAGAAAGTGCTGCAGGGGGAGGCGAGAGGGTGGTGTGTGAGTGTGTGCGCGTGCATACACAAGTTAATATTTCAGGACTGGAGGGGGGGGTGCTCAAAAGGGTGTGAGGGGCAGTTAGGTGTGTACAGCTCCCCCTTGTGGTCACTCTGAGTCTCGCTGGACCTCTGAGGCGTCGGCGCGGCAGATGGGACACGTCCTGTTGGCCTGTGGACAGAAAAAAACGACTCAGTCAGAAGCAAGTGACGTTTTTTTTGTTTTTTTTGTTTTTTTTGACACACACTCCTGCATTAAAACGGTTGCTAAGGTTTCTAAGAGTTCATTGGATGTTTGGGTGACATGTTTTGTTTTGATTTGAAATCCAACACAACCCTATGACTCACTGAGGCTTTGGGCCATGGTTATGCCTCTACATCATATGACCAGGATTTGATTAACACAAGGATTTGGTGTCTCCGGTTCAAGTGCCTCTTTAAAAAGGCCAAACAATGGATGTGTTTTAGGATTCTCAGTGGAAAAAAACACGTGTCGATGCATGTCTGCGGCTCCACCAGACGTTCCTGTCCTGAGGTTCAGTGTGGTTTACACACACACACACACACACACACACTGTGCTGAATCCTGGGGCTTACACACAGAACCCCGTGGATTTCAATCCAACAAATTTAACAGGTTTTCACTCGACTTTCCTACAGCCAGAGAGAGGCTGCTTGTGAGATTCCATGAATGTATAAATGATTTGAGTCTGTATGTGCTTCACAATAAAGCAAAGTGAACAACAGCAAGCTGAGGCTGGGTCACACCGACAAGAATTTGTTTTTAAACCAGATTAAATCATGGAGGATTTAAAGTTAAACTTAAATCTCAGTTTTTATTCTAAACCTAGATTAAATATAATTCTACTGCGCACTACTTTAGTCCAATTTAAACTATGATCTAGTATTAGGGTTAGTTTAAACTTACCCCTGAGCATGTTTAACTTTTAAAAATGGCTGCATTTTTAGATGAATTGAATAAAATAATCAAATTCTGCAAAGAGAGAGACAGATTCTCCTTTATTGTTGGTGATCAGTTAAAGTCTGACAGCTTCTGTCAGGCAGTCTCCTTTTTCCTCGCTGTGCCATTTCATCTTCTATAATCTGGTCCTGCTTTATTTATTCAGAGAAAGAAAATTTTGAACTTCCTCCAAGCCATGATGAGTAGGCTAGCTAGTTAACAAGGGTGCATAGCAACCTTTTTACATTGTCGACAGATTATTTTTTTTATATTTCTGACAGCATGTTTTCTTTTCTTTGAGCTAAAATGATCATTTGATTACTTCTTCTGTTTTTTGGGGGTTTTTTTGTAAGCAAACATCATCATCTTGGTTTAACTAATTATTTAATTTAGGTTTAAGCCACTAAATTTGGGATTTACGAAATTTGGGATTAGTTTTAAAATTGTGCAACAGAGTTCTACTTACTTTTAAAGCTGGATTTACTCATTTCAAACCTAGTTTATACTAAACTCTGATTAGAACTAATCTGCAATTAAATTAATTCTTGTTGGTGTAACCCGGCCTCAGTCTCTAAACACATTCGCCTGGTCAGGGAACATGCAGAGAGCAGACCTGGAGCACTGATCAGCTTTCCACCGGCCTTGCCTTTGCCGTTGAAGCAACTGCTGGGTGACATTTCAGCTAAAAACACAACGTGTGATAAGACCTGGACTGACTCAAGGCTTGTGTGCGAGTTGCAGACGGACGGTGTGAGTCAGCGGGGCTCCACAGCGCCCATCTGACTCGGTGTGTGAACTCACCCTCAGCCACTTGTCGACACACTTCCCGTGGAACTCGTGGCTGCAGGGCAGGACTCGCAGCAGCTGGCGGGACTCAAAGTCACTCATGCACACCACACACCTGCAACACAGTGGCCGTTACAATGCGAAGCAGTGCCAGACCACAGGTCTATAATTTAAGCTAAACATGAGTGCTTTTTAAAAATCAAAACAAAGCAAAGCAAAAATCAAAAAGAGCCCTTTATTTCCTCAAGGCAGTGGGCATCAAGACACAGATTTAGGTCAGACACTTGTTCCCTTTACCCACATGATCAGACTCCATCACAATTTACTGCATTTGACACATATGATTTTCAATAGGGCTGGGTACTGGGACACACTTCTCAACTCCTTATGAAAATAGTAATAGTAATAATAACAATACTACATTTCATTTGTATGTACCTTTCAAGAAACTCAAGATCACAGTACAAAAAAGTTGCTGATTTCAATTCAGGTCAGCTCATCATTTCACTATGAATATTTCAGTTACCATGCCAATTTTGCACAGGCTATAGCTTTGCTTTAGTCCAACTCTTCTGTAATATCATACTTTTAAAATGGAAAATGCTTCAGAGGCGAAGCTCCCGGCCTTGTTCATACAGTAAATATAATTTGGTCTACTGGGTTTCTGTAGGCTAGTAGTTCAGAGGGTGGCATCTGCCCGACAGGAGACAAGCAACAAAATACATTTAGCAAAAAGCTTCATATATCCACCGAAAAGGGAAAAGAGTAAACGATCGATCTTGAGATTTTAAGAATCAATATTGGATTCCACTTGTTCGTTGAACATGGAGCAACCGGTGAAGTTTGTTTAAGAATAGCTCGGAAAACAAACTCTGGATTGATAAAATGTTGTTACAAGGGCAGCACTCACAGTGTTTGTTCAGATTGGTGGTTGTTAGGATTGAACCGGTAAGAAGGCAGCTGTTCGATGTCTCCCTTGGTCAGTCCTCGGAGCTTGGCCTCTCCCAGGCGCTCAGCCAGGTTCAGGAGAGCCTGTGGGAGTCATCAACAAACACATAGATCATATTTCTGCATCCAATAAACAGACAAGGGAAAACAAGTGGAGGAAACAAAAAAAAACACAAGAGACAAACCTCATAATTTTCCACTTCTCCGTCGTCTACATCCAGTTCAAGACTGATTGCAGGACCTGTGGGCTGGACTGGCAGCATCGAGCTACAGAGAGAAATAGTTAAGACGGAGAATTTGGGGATTTTAATTTACCCAAAAGACAAACATCAGTGTTGCGACATTAGAAGAATTTTTCAACCCAAAATGTAGAGTTGAGTTTGACTATTTTGCTGTCATACAGTATGTCCTGTCTGCTTTGTGTGTGAGGCTCTGCTACATTTTCACTCAGTTCAGCGTGGATGGACAATTTAACGATCTACTTACAGGAAGTAAGGCAGAAAGCTGGGGTGGTAAGGCGAAGGTGGCAGTGGTTGTTGCGAGCGGTAACGTCGCCCTGGGATACGCCGAGGCATGAAGTTGGGGTAGGACTAGGGGGAAATTGACAAAAAGCATGTATCCTATGTCAAACAAGATCTAGGCAGAGAAAAAAAAAAAAAACATCACAAAACTCCACTGATAAAAGCCTCTTCAAAAGGAGGGAATAATCCATTCTGGCTAAACTTTTGACATCAAGAAGAAATAATAGATGCTGCTCACCACTCCGAACTTTGTTAATTCTGAAATTGACAGGAATTTCTCTTTACACGCCATCAGTGCAGAAGGCAACAACGCATTCTTACAATGTTCACAGACTAAACACTGACAGCCCAGTTAGGGTAACGGTGAGAGATAAAAAATACCAAAATAGGCTTGATTGCTCACCACTCCAAAGAACTCCTGTGGCAGAGGATCATGGGAGAGGAAGTGGAGCTGTGTGGAGTGTGGGGTGAGGGTGGGGTGGGCAGCAGGGGGGTAGTGGAGCCCCGCGCCCAGGGACAGATGCTCTCCTAGCAGCTCCACATCGTTCTCTATCCTCTGTAACGGCTGCAGATGGGCGACACGGAGTCAGGGTGGAGAAGAAAATGGGAGGAAAAAAAGTTACAGCATGAGCGCATATTCAGGATTTGTAAAAGACTGATATTGATTTGTGTAATCACATCAGTTCAAACATCAGATTACAAAGAAATGTTGATCGAGCACATATCACTGCTTCTCTCTGGATGTGATACAGCTGATAGATAAACTGGTGGGGGGGGGGGGGTTGGGTCTTAAAAAGCTAATATCAGCAAGGATCAGTATTGACTTTTAGCATTTTCATCATTCCATGGTGTTAAAATAATTTTGACAACACTTTATTAGGGCTGTTTAATGGTAATATTAAACCACTTACAATCAACTTTGTATCAGGTTAGAATCAACCTAACCGTAACTGATACAAAGTTAAAAGTCAGCTTCTTGTCTATTGATATTACGTTGAGTATTTACATTGGCAGGGTTAGTGTGAAGTATCTGAATTGACTAAATTGTGAAACTCCACACAAAAAGTTCACCATAAACACTGGGCAGTCCAAATAAAGTGTAACCACAATTTCAACAGAGTGGTATTAGATCAGCATGTAATTAGTTTCAGAGTAAAAACTAAAGCGGTACACCAGCAGCTTAGCAGCTTTGGGTGGCAAAAAATTAAAAAAAAAAATTCACGCTTTATCCTCGGGTACCTGCTTTCACTAGAAATTATGCCATTATCAAAGCCACAGAAAAGGCCCAGCATGGACAAACTTCAAAAAAACGTTAAGCACAATCGACTTCAGTTTAAGGTATGTGGAGGAGAGCTGTCAAACCGTGGCGCCACAATGACAAACCTGAATCATCAGAGAGAGCGATGCAGCTATTTCTACAAGTAAGAAAGACGGAGAAGGCCAAACTAGCATGACACTGGTGCCAGCTCCTTAGAAATGTGAAACAAGCCCAATCTTTGCTGTCAGCGCTGACATGATTGCTAAAGATGACTGATCAGTACCTCCAAGAGTCAAGTGATGCAACTTTTTTTTTTTTTACCATAATCTGCTTTAGCCTTTACAGCTTTCCAACCCACACCAAATATGTGAATGTTTTATTACAAGGACCACACCCTTAATCATCAAACATGAAAAAAATGGACTTGTACCTCCCGAATGGGTGCAGATAAAAATGATTTTTTTTTTAAACTTGTCAACTCAGACTCAAAATTAATATGCCAGGCTTGCCGATGCATTAAATAGCTGCATTGCCTTCTTTTCAGTTTGTCTGATGGCTGGAACGAGCATGCCGGTCAACACAGCACGTCCCGTTTATTCCTACTCACCGATCGCGCCTGCTGTGTCGGGTACGGTCCAAACTGTCCAGGCTGGGGTAGGTGAGGTGGGTGGTGGGACAGGTGTGGAGGAGGGTGGGGGAGGTGGGGAGGGGGGAGGAGGAAGGCCGGGTCACTGGAGAGCAGCGATGGGAACGGGTAGGGCATAGGTAGGTGCTGCACAGAACAGGTCTGGAGGACCTAGGGGGAAATCACAAAGGGAAATTATGTTTTATTTATCAGTAGAAAGCATTTAAAAACAGAGGTTGAGGTGAAGTGAAAAGACATCAAATACAGGAACCTTGTCAGAAGATCAATGTGAGACTCTACTGACCAAAAAAAATCTACACAGTAAGGATAAAATAAATCATATCCCAGCTGAGTGAAACTTTCACGCACGCAAACACTCACAGGAGGCGGGACGCTGCAGACAGGGTAGTGCTGTCCGCTGAAGACCACCGAGCATGCTGGGATCTGCTGCGGGGCAGAGCGAGGCGGCAGGCCGGGTGGCGCCCCCGGAGGAGAAACGGGATATGACACCGGAGCTGAGCCCTGAATTTAGAGATGAAACAGCCAAAGGTATGACCCTTTATGTCTGAGCAATGAATCAAATTCTATTTCTGAGTATGATTTTGGCTTCCAAAATGTATGAAAACAAGACAAATTGAGATAAAAAAAAAAGGATTATTGTGTCGCATTCTGTTTCGCAGTGATGCTCTGGTTTTGTCTTGTGTTGTAAATCCAGCGCACCCCTTCCCTTTGCAGCGGTGCACTTTCGGCCCGCACCACAAGCCCAGATTCACTCAGCCAGGCTGTGGCATGTTTATGTTTAAAGTTCACGGAAAACCACCGTTAAAAAGATATTTCCAAAGATGATTTCAAAGTCAATGAGTGATCATGTTAAATAATCATAATCTGAATATTAGTTCAAATAACTGATTATGATTTTTGTTGTAACTGAGCAGGCCTATGACCCTTACACATCTGGAGTGCAATTTAGAGCTGAAGAGCTCTAAAGCGTCATGAAATCTGCGAGCATCAGTACCTGAATCACAAACAGAAGTGTACTATTAGCATGAACACATTTTACAATTAGGATGCTAAGAAAACTTCAATACTTTCCCATGTTGCACTTGGCACAGAATATTGTGGATATGAATTTTGGATGTGATATGCATTTGGTTGATTAATGATTAAGATGTGAGTCGATTCCTCTTCCAATTTTCACGTGATATTGTTTTTGATATTCTATTGATATTTCCAAATGAGACACACACTCCTCTTAAAAATTTAAGAGGAGTGGAAATTTAACTAACCTCTGGAAGTATATATTTTTAGATTTTGTGGTAGCTAGAAGGTCACTGAAGAAAAAAAAACTAATGGTACAATATGAAAAAGGAGGCTACACTGTATAATTTACACTGTATTGAGTTGTCCTTCATAAATCACAGGCGATATGAAAAACATATATACCCTGGCTGCTACTATGCCTTTTCGAGATCAAACAGCTCACAGCAATAAATTAAAACAACATTATTCATACTTGCACTGTAGTCCAAAAATTTTGCAGTCAAAAAATGAGCTAATGTACCTGTGATCATGTGAAGTGAGTTGATACATGGCAATATTGATGAATCAAGCCTTCAATCATTAACAGCATTCTATGTTTCCAGAGGATTCAGAAGTTCCCTGGTCTCATTTCAATGTGAAAGACATTAATGCTGCTGTGCTAGGGCCTTCCCAATTGTAAGGACGTCTCTGCTGGCCAGTGGTGCTTTTTTTTTTTTTTTGCAAAGCAGCAGGCAACAAGGCCCCATCATCTATTCTGCTCACCTGCTCGTGGAGGTCCAGCACTACACTGCTCTGCTGCTGCGATGGGTGGGGGTGGGGGTGCTGTGGGTGTGCGGCCGGGTGCAGCAGCCTGGGGGACAGGTTCGGCGACTGGTGGAGGGGCCTCGGGGAGAGATTTGGGGGGTGATATCCTGGGCGCTCCTCAGGCCCAGGACCAGGCCCCGGCCCCGGCCCGGGCCCCCGGGGAGGCTGCTGGCTGTACGGGGGGTAGCTCTGCGGAGGTGCCGGGTGACGGTAGTTCTCGTCCTGGTGGCCTGGCGACGGACCGTGGTGCGAGTGCAGGTGGTGGTGGTGATGGTGGTGGGGGTTGGGGTGGTGGTGGTGGTTACTGTTGCTGTTGTAGTGGTGGTGGTTGTTGTGGGCGTGGTGGTGGTGGCGGGTCAGGCGGTCCCTTCGGCCGCGCTGGCGCCTCATCGGAGGACTGCGGAGAGAGAGGGGGGAAATTAGGGAAGGGGGATAGAGCGTTGTGTTTACTCACGATTTGCATCACCATAAATACTAGGTTTGTCAATTGGCCCTCATGAATTACAGAGGAGTCAAATTTGACTGTAATTTGAATATTAATGATAAAAATTTACATAATATTGACACATGAAAGCAGAGCGTAATGAACAGATAATGCATGTTAAATTAATAGACTTTTTTCTCCCAAGAGATTCACAGCATGCAGTTTTTTTTTGGTTATTCAGTTCCTTGAATGATTTGGGTTGATATTTACTTTCAAATTTGTAAGACTGAAAGAAGTAAATCACTGAGTGAGTCTTGCCTTTTACTGAGGGAAATCCAAACATTTTACAAGCGTTACTTATTAAATTAGGATAAATGACAATCTCTTCATCAGGATGAGTGTTTTCTGCTTCAATACTGCCAGCAAGTGTACTAGTAGGTTGGTAGGAGAGCTTCCTGAGAGTGACAGAGAGTGAGAGTCTATGAGGAGACAACGAGGCATTAACTTTAACCAGATGATAAAAGAAAAGCGCTGTTTTGACCCATTTGATGGACAGGTCAGGACCAGAACTAAAAATATGGCATATTGAAATTCCTTCTAACAGTCTAAGTAAATACAGCAAACCAGAAACACTGTGCATCACTAAACATAATTACATACAGACTATTAGTGTATTATTTCAATAAACTCTGTTACTTTGTATTTTAGGTAGTTCGAACAAACCTTTCCTGTTTTCAAGGTAATATATGAAAACCTGAATGATGACGCACACAGACACATACACACCCTTACCTGCGACGGTTGCGAACAGGCGTGTGGCATCTCTCTGGCATGTAGTGGGGGTGAGGTCTGCGACTGGGGGGCAGCTCCCAGGGGCGAATGGGAGAGGAAGGAGTAGAGGGAGGGGCAGAGCTTAAATCCAACATGGACTGCTGGGAAAGACGCTGCCTTTTCGGACTTGGACTGTCTTCCATCTGCAGAGCGAGATGAAGGGGCAGGGAGACCAAGAGAGGTGGTAGGAGGGAAGGAACAAAGGCAGGGAGAGATGGAGCATGAACAGAAAATAGAAAAGGCTGAAATACAACTCCTGTTCAAATTGAGAGCATGCTGTGGCCATGTTTAACGCTCACCTTGTCCCGATCCTCACTGCACACATTATCTGGATGAAAGTGTAGCACTCCTCCTGTGGGCCACAGAGAAAAAAAAATGAGTGAAAAAAAAAAAAAAAAATCACACAGAATCAGATAGCACTGAGCAAGCCCATCAACATCACAAGACTCTCAGACATATGCCTGCTAAAACAACAGAAATAAACCAGCAACGCAGACAGCTGTGCTCCCAGTTGATTGTATTTTCCATTCCAAGATCACATCAGAAGCCTAAAAAGCCTGCGCCTTGGTGCAGGCCGGCCCATTTTCTACAAGTATTTCATGGACTGAGAGGTTAGAAGAACACGGACAAAGACTCAAATCTAAACTAGACTATGACCAAACTTGTACAGTGAAAGCAACACCATGTATCGTTGCTCACGCTACACAGACGCCCATGTAAATACTGGCTGCGTCCGGTGCTACAGTCCCCTGTCCTCAGTGAGGATCTGGCTTCAAAACTGCCTTTTGAATTTCCTGCTTCAGACAGGCAGACCAGAGAGGAAGCCATCTCTGGAAGATGTCACACTAGACTCTCATCTTCTCCCGCTCTCACAGACAAATCATTCTCTCTGATCTAACATGAAAAGCATGCTGCCTTTGGTTATACACGCACACACATGCCCACACTGACTCGCACACACTAACACACACAGTCCTCTCCTTATCAAATACATGCAACACTCGAGGGTGTCCTGTTGGCTCTGCAATCTAGCCTACATGCACATCACATGTTTTAACCAAGTTTCCAACCCATGTCGCATGTCATTATCGGGCTCCGACAGCTTTTATTTCAGTCTTTATGGTATGAACAGCAGCGAGGTTGTGCTGTGATGAGCGAAATCATTAAATCTGGGTTCACGTCCATGTGATAGCATGCGTCTGCCCTGCTGAAGTACACTTGAGCAAGGTACTGAATCCCTGGTGGCTCCAGGGGTGGTGTTCTGCAGCTGACCTGACTTTTACACAAACAAAAAGCTAAATTTCTCCTTTGGGGAGCAACAGAGAACCACAAAACAGCAGGGCACATAAAAGCAGGATAACAGTAATCTCCTTGAATATATGAATGGGAGCTGTGTGTCAAAAAAAAATAAAATACTGGGGAAAAAAGTGAGGGAATCACATCTCTGATTTAAGTACTAATACTATAAACATAATCTCAAAAAATAGCCAAAAAAAAAAAAAGCTCTCCCCTCTGCTTTTCCAATTGTTTATCTGACAGTCCACATGTGTAATCTGGCTGCTGCATGTGCACACACAATTCTACAGCTTAAGAAGGATGTCCTTGAACTCAGATCACAAGAGTTTCCTTCAAGCATCCCCCCCAAAAATATTTAATCACCAACAACAAAAAAAAGAAAGCCCTCTCTACTCGCCTCATCTCTTTTCTGTCTCCTTCTCTATGCCTCCCCTCATCCAACCAGCCCCTTCTGCCTCCTCACAAACAACAGATCTGAAAGCGCCCTCCCTTCTCTTTCTTGTCTTTGCAACGCCACACCAGAGCCATGTGAAGTCTGCAGAGAGTGACAGCTCAAAGGCGCCCTGCTAGTGGCTGTGGAGAACAGAGGGACAGGCGGCTGACTAACCGGCTGGCTGGCTGGCTGGCTGGTTCTCTGGAGCTCAGCCAGGTAGGGATCCGGCTGATACACTAGCCTACATCTTAACTTGTCCACTATCCCTTTTCTTCAGACCTCACACTCCGGCAGGCCTCCAGGGCCCGGGCCTCACCCACACGTGTTTTGACAAGAACTATGCCTGTTAATGCTGATTCACCTCAAGCGGTGGGAGACGGGGTGGTGGGCCCGGTCGGGGTGGGCTGTGTTGGCTTGCCGGGAGGCTTGACACAACTTCTCAGCCACCGCCAATGTATTCAGACAGGTAAACTTTAAGTATCAGTTGACACCGAGTAGAAATCTGATGCCTTTCTTTAGACCATTAATTCAAGGATGACTAGCCAAAGATAAACAAACTGACTAGAGATCTTATGCTGCTCTTCATGTGATCAAGCAGAAAATCAAGCGTCTGGGCTTTGGTTTCCTAGTTATTACACATAGATCTTTGTATCAAATAAAGATTTTAATGATCAGGAAACTTTCAGACATCAACATTTTAGCCTGGGTTCCACACAATATGTAATTGCAGTATTGGTGCACCTGTTTAAAAAAAAAAAAAAAAAAAAAAACACACAACAACAACAACAACAACAACAACAACAACAACAAAACAGATGCTGTGTTGCTGTGAAGTTTTTAACTTCTCCAATTCTGCCAATCCTGTGGGTGGGTTTGTCAAATGCATGCTGCTTTGTTCAAACTCAGAACTTTATTTCAAATTCTAGTAGAGATCCCACGGTTTCCAAAGATCTCAAATACGTACTGCTGAATTCCAGGGAAGTGTGAATAAAATGACTCGCAAGACATCTAGATATTCTCTATTTGATGTAACACTGCTGTCATAATGCAATGGCATCTGACATCTTAATCTTGCACTCAATATAAATGTAATGACCTTCAATGAAGTGTTCCAACCAACAGATACAGATATGTATGTGACACCATCACAATTGAGAAAAACAGTTTTTTACAACTTTGAAGCTATTTGAGAGGAAAAAAATAGACTTCAAGCGGGCTAAAGGACGCAGCTTCTGAGATGGGACACTCACAATTGAAGTTATGGAAAGTCATGACGTGTCTTGATGGGATTACACTTGAAACATTGGAGGGAGAGCAAGAGAGGGAGAGTAGTGGGAGACAAAGGAAAAGAGATCGGAGGGACAAAACAACGGCTAGGCAACACAGGGACACATTTTCAGCACCCCAAAAATCCTATCCTGACACGTTCTACTGAAAATGATGTTAAGAGGCGTAAAATGCTGAGATGTACAAACGCAAACAAGCACTGACAGACGGGAAATCTATAACACACTCAAACAGACACACTCTTACACCACACACACGCCTAAATCTAACAGATCACACACACACAAAGACACCGAGTGTTGAGGAAGAGACATCTGCAGCTGCTAAGAGCAAGGAGGTGGATCAAACAGCTGGGAGATACACTGTTTAAGTCACACACACAAATCCCTCTGTAGTGTCTCAGTTTGGGAAGCATGTGTGCATGTGTGTATCCCTTCTGTGTGGGTTATTTTGGGTCTGGATGGCAACAGTGCTGCTATTAAAACAGGGCTCCATTAAAAGTCTCCATTCATTTATTCATTCATTCATTCATTGCATGGGGTTTTTTTTTGCCTTTGGGGGAATCTGTTCTTCTATACTGGCATGCTTCCCCAGTCTCCCTCCAAATGTTAGTGAGTGGAACCTGCTGAACACTAGACAGACTGGTGTCACTGCTGAAACCACTGACAAAGTA
Organism: Myripristis murdjan; assembly: GCF_902150065.1. Classification (NCBI taxonomy): domain Eukaryota; kingdom Metazoa; phylum Chordata; class Actinopteri; order Holocentriformes; family Holocentridae; genus Myripristis; species Myripristis murdjan. The sequence continues at coordinate 27,210,101 of NC_043989.1, forward strand.
AAGACACCAACAAAGTGCCAACCCAACCCCATTGTTCCTTCCTCTGTGGCACTGTCATCTGACAGCTCTTTAAAACTACTAAGCCTAACCTATTTTTACTCTATTCTATCTCAACCACTAAATGGGAGCGGTGTGTTTATTTGTTTGTTTGTTTGTTTCTGGGGGAGCAACCCAAAAAAAAACCCTGAGCTTTTCAATGACCAAACTCACTTCTATTTGGGTTTAGGAGGTTGAAAATCATTATTATTTTCACTGTAAAATGGTTTATAGATGATAGGCTTAATGGTTACCATGTATTTAGAGTATGCATACTGTGCTAGGTTACTGCCCAGAGATGAGCAATATGAAAAAAGATACTCAGAACACCACCAGAAAAAAAAAAAAAAAAATGAGTCTTTTAATTTCAAGACATTTCAAACCATTTCACGATTTCAAATTGATCTCTTAACAGATTCCTCTCATATATAGGTCTGGTTAAAGACTGTAGGAGGTGTGTAGGCTGTGTTTGAGTCACTAGGCGATTGCATACTTCATTGATCTGATGATAGATGAAAAAGCTTGCTACCCATCAATACTGCAATTTGAACATGCTCTACTTCCAACTATCCACCTGCTGGCTGATTCATTTAACACTGTGTCCACAAATTGTTGGGAGATGATCAGCATTCATTTTAATTTAATTAATTCTAATTTCTCGTGTTACTGCACTACCTTGCCCACCTAAAGAGGGGTAATACGATGTCATTTGCAGTCTTCCAGCACCACCATGTTAGAAAATGTGTGTGGGGGGTTGCTCTATGCAGTTTCACATCTCATGCTGAGGGACAGGCTAATTATTAGACTGTACACTGAGTTTATAAAGCACTGCAGTGACATACAAGGTAAAACTCGGGAGCCTAGTGCCCAATTCACCTGCCTACATGCTATAACCCCCCTACAGCATGGCCCCACCACAACACCTGACATGATGCCTGGTTGCTCGGTCCACAGCTGGCAGTGAATTGACCAAGCCTTTACAGTTACATGTCTCCACGCCTGTTACACCGCCAGCGGTCTGCCTCTATCCCCCAGGGGGGTATATGTTGTGAGTGTGTGTGATCATGCATCTAGCAGGGCAGAAGGCCCTATTCGCTGAAGCTTGCTTACCGGCCCCGGGGTGTCTATGCGCTCCGTGCGAGGAGTGGCGCGGCGCCCCTGCGGACAGGTAGCTCCCCTGGGTGTGCTGCTGGCTCTCCGGGTAGCTCCGACCTCCGTGGTGCGGCGCCCACCCGGGGTTGCTCTGCTGTGGGTAGCTCACCCCGCCGCTGGCGTTCATCATACTCCCGTTACCGACCGCGTTACTGCCGTTGCCTCCGCCGCTGCCGTTCATGCCGAAATGATAGAAGCCAGACCGAGACCGCGACCGAGTCCTCGGGGGGTCCATGGCTGAGGAGGGCGGTGGTGGCTGGACGTAATGAAGGTAGGCTGGAGAGATGGACGGTTTAACTATCGAGAGCAGGAACCTCCCTTGTCAAACCGAGTCTCCGCGTCTCTCCACCCACCTGGTAATCTCCGTTACCGACTACTTCTCCTGAGTGTTTTCTTAGGCATTTAAAGCCGTGGTGTGGATGTAATGAGACGGGATAGCTGGAGGTAACGGAGGGTTAAGAGCAGCACAGCCCCCTAATGTCGCGCAAGCACCATCTGCATCGACCAGATCCACTCCTCTGCCTCTCGCTATCTCTGCTAGAACTTAGTGAAATGACGCTTTTTATATGAACTTTTATGAAAATTTAAATCAATTAAGCATATCCACGTCGCTTAAAACAAATTTTCTGTAAGTCTGTGAAGCGTAACTCAGTATAATAGAGAGCAGAACAACAGCTGAGCAAGTCTCAGGTTCTCTATTGTCTTTCCAGAGTGGAGCTCCGGCTGGCTTTCCCACAGTAAAAAGTATTTTTGGGGCGTGTAAGTATTACTTGCAAGCAAACGGCTCCATACACTAAGCGAACCCTTTAGTGGGGCATTTGTTTACAAGGAATTGCGACTGACAGAAGTGAACGCTGCCAGCGAAAACCACCAAAAGCCAAGTTAAATACTATAATCCCTCAACACGGCAGAACTCAATGCAAGCAAGATGGCTAGCTACCGAACGCTAGCAAACTAAAGGAAACCAGCTTCCCAGTTAGCTGACTGGCAAACAAAGTTATTCGCATAGGCCTGTGATTAAATTACAACTAAACTGCAACGGGTAATCTATTCCCGATAGTAACGCTACACCCCTTTAGGTTCGCAAACTATACCTGCCCTTTCATTAGCATATTATCTATATTCCCCCAGCTAGCCCAAGGCTAACAACAGGAAGCTTGATCTAGCAAGGAAAACAAGTCCAACTGTGCCGACATTACTAGCTAGCAAACGTCGTGCAATATCGAGTTGGCGACCATTAATCCGCGCTACTATCACAACGCTATAGCACACATGAGCAAGCAGATACCTTATCTCATGGGCAAGCCTCGCAATTTTTTGCCGAATGTAAATCCCCTCTCACATTCGCTATCGAGTGTTTTCTCTGGTCAGCGGGGAACGTAGTGGAGATCAATCAATGGGATTTTTACATCTCTGCCCAGTCACAGCTAAACGATCACAGAGAAATGCGACGCTCTGCCGGACCGTGATTTACGCGACCTGCGCTGCTCTTCTAAGGAAATCACGGGAGTTTCTGATGGCGAAAACGTCAAATACACTTTTAACACCCAGGCTGCCCTGAAATTTGACTGAGTACAAACGATCGATGGCGTTTTTACCAAAGAGCTGGTTATCTGAGTGGATTACTTCTGCCTGGTAAACCGCGGGCAGCAGCAAAGCTCATTAATAATTCAGTAGCTTTATACCAGAAATACTATGACTACGCTTTGAAGACTGTTGCCTTTATACGGCTTTTCAGGGAGGCTGGCACTAGATACAATGATGGTTATACAGGACAATCTCAACATACTAGATAGATTTACCATTTTTCCTTTTCCTTTTTTTCCGTTTCGCCCTGCTCTGTAAAGATCATATCAACACACTATAATTCTTTGCTTACATACCAATCGTTTACGTTACATTACCTTGGATTACATTTGTATTGTTTTTTTCCCCAATGTAAATGGGATTCTTTGTGGCAGTCAATAAAAAGTAGGTGCTTTTGACCTTGTTTCACGCATTTTAATTGGAAAAAAATCTATTACAAAAAAGTGTGTATGATAAAAGGCTCATAACAAAAGCACTCCTCCATGTCAGTCTGACAGTCCCCACAATGCACAATACATATTCTATGAGCAACTGTGTGGTATATAGTAACATAAGCAAATATGTTAGACTGTACAAGACCAGTTTCTTGACCCCGCCTCTGTGTGTATAACAAGATACGGGAAGCACCTTTATTATTTTTTTCTCCTTTAAGATAAAAATATGAAAAACAGAAAATGAGGCATGAATACAAAGCTGACTGGTTTGTACAAGACTGGCTGGTCTTCTGTCATGGTCCTTCCCTAGGTCCATCATATACACCAAAACAACAGGCATACATCATCTTCTTCGGTGGCGCACCCTTTGTTTAGTTGAAAGGAGGTTTTCATCTATGGCTCCCAGGTGAATGTGTGGGTGCTTCAACCCCCCCCTCTTCATCCATCTCTCTGCCTCTCGGCTCTTCCTGCTCCTCCTGCCACCCCTCTCCTCGTTCCTTCTCTTCTTCGGAGGGTTTTCTGACTGCCTATAATGATGGGAAGACATCCTGAAGGGGTCCGTGGTGCAGACGTCATCATCAGAGCTTCCCCCGGTCGTTCTCCCAAGCAGCGCTCCTTCCCGTCTGGCTTGGGCTTCCCTCCTCAGCTTCTTCAACTCCCGTCTCTCTCTGCGTTTTTCTGGCCACGTCTTCCTCCTGCCGTCCCGGCTTCGTGCCTCCTGGCTCCTTCTCTTCCCCTGGGCTGGCTGATTCTCCTCCCCGCTCTCCACTGCTGGTTCGGACAAGTGCTGGTGCTCTGGAAGAGGCACTGAGCCAGCACTCGCAAGCTCTGGAAGCACAGACAACATGCTGGATGAAATTGTACATTTCTGTATAGTAAACTTATATGTTGGGCTTGGCGATATATCAATATTATATCAATATCATGATATAAGACTAGATATCATCTGGGATTTAGAATATTATGATATGGCATAAGTGTTGTCTTTTCCTGGTTTTGAAGGCTGCGTTAAAGTAAAGGGATGCATTTTTTTAAACTCATTAGACTGCTACAGCTGTTCTATTAAATGTCTCTACCTGCTTGGCCAATGCTAATCACGGTTTATTAAATAGCGTTGTGTGTAAATATCTCATGAAAGCACCAGTCATCATCCCAACAATATTGTCACAGTATCAACAGAGGTATTCAGTTAAAGATATTGTGATATCTGATTCTGTCCATATTTCCCAGCACTACTCCAACTCCACCCCGTGTTTGTTTATAAGAGCAAAATATGGATAAAAACCGGTAGCGACAGTGACTACGCATTCAGATGAAGTAAGCAAACAAGTATTTAAACAGAGTAGTCACAGCAGAGCGACTGTGATAAAGCTGTGTATGACTTGCAAAGTGAAATGGCTTCGTTTGTGCCACAAAGGGATGAGAACCAACTAACTTGTGCAACGTCATAATATTTATTGAAGCCTCTAAAGTGCAAATATAAACATAATGAGCAAGTGAATATAGTTTGTCAATATCAATATACATTCTCTGCTTCAAACTTTGTGAGAACAGTTTGGGGAAGGCCCTTTTCTGTTCCATCAAGGCATGGTTGGGTGAGTTTGGTGTGGAAGAACTTTACTAGCCTGCACAGAGCCCTGACATCAACCCCATCCAGCACCTTTGGGATGAACTAGAACAGAGATTGCAAGCCAAGCCCTCTCGTCCAATATCAGTGTCTGACCTCACAAATGCTCTTCTGGATGAATGGCCAAAAATGCCCACAGACACACTCCAAAATCTTATAGAAAACAAGATTCTCAGTTTTCCTTCCCAGAAGAGTGGAAGCTGTTCTAGTTGGAAATGTGGGAGCAGCTCCATATTAATGCCTATGGATCTAGGATGGGATGTCATAAAAGCTCCTGTAGGTGTAATGTGTAACTGTCCCAATACTTTTGTCCATGAGTGTATATGCAGAATAAGCAACACTGCCTGAGCAACAGCTAGAAACACATTGCTTATTCTGCATTAATATAGATGCACACTACAGCTAGTCTATGTTCACCTGCTCATTATGCATGGATGCTTATTTTGAGCTGTTGAAGCTTCAATAAATATTGACCTTGTACAAGTAAGGTGCCTCCACCTCCTTTATTTTGATTATCCTATATTCTGCATTGCTTTGAAGGCCTTTTCTCCCAGTTATCTTTTGGTGTAGTGCCGTGAAACAATTCAGTACATTTCACACAAAACCCGGCACAATGGCACACAATGTAAAATGCAATGTAGAGGTTGCCAGCAGTCTTCAGCAATGATCCCACTGTTAATTATTGTCTCACCATTATTGTGGTTATCAATTACAGATTTTTAAATGCTGCATATTACACCTTTAATATTTATATTAGCTGGTTTGTTTTGTACCAGTGCTGAACATTACCCAAGCATTCATAATGAAGAACCCACCTGTCTGCTTTATAGAGAGTACTTGACACTTTCATGTGTATATACAGCACAGGTGCTGTGTGTGAGACAAGTATGTTCATCCATTCACATGTATGTGTGTGCATGTGTGTGCATGTGCGTGATGTCACCTTTGGTTCTCCTCTGCATCCTGGTGTGATGCTGGACAATGTCCTCCTTGGTGTCGTAGTGACAAACATAGGGCAGGGAAGGAAACATCCCACTGACCATCCTCCTCCTAGTGCACTCCTGACACCGACAGAGAGAAAAACAGACACAGCAAGGAAGTTTGACAAAGGGCGAGATGAAAGGAGGAGGACAGATGCAGATCAGTGGAGAACAGCAAGGTCAGTGAAAAAGAGGCAGGGAGAAAGTGGTGGATGGGAAGAGACGAGGAAATTTCACATAGAAAGAGGGAGCAAGAGGGTGAGAGAGGGGGTAGGGATAAAACAGACTGATCAGAAAAATGAGGGGTGACAAATTAAGCATTGGAAAAAATTAAAATCAGAAGATTGTTAGTGAGGGAGGACAGAAAGATTAAGAGCAACAGGAAAGGTTTCCTGTTTCTGTTTGCTTACATAACCGTAATGTCCCTGAGCAGAACAGTTGTAGCAGTGAGCACGGTGTTTGGTGTGTTTGACGGAGCGGTCTGGCTGTGGCCTGAGGGGAGCCTCTGACTGGACCTGGAAAACAGTCCAGGCAAATGGAATTGTAATACATGGAAAAAGAAAATGGATGACAAGCCATGCCTTGTTAGCTAATGGTCGCTGATCTCACCTTCTGTAACACAAAATGTCAGGGTTCTCTATCTCTCTTTCAGGTATGGTCACATCACATAACTGTGAATCAGCTTTATCAGCTTTATCAATACTTGCCAAGGTATTCAAGCTGTGAAAATTACCAGGATAATATAACACGAATGATAAAAACGGTTTCTTCCTGCGGGATCAATTCTGGTCTCAAATTTTTAACAGAACTTTGGAAAGCTTAAGTGACTAATGTTTATTTGATCATGAACCAAAAAGAACCTTCTATGTTTAGAAGTTTTTTACACCCTGGTGATTTGGGAAGGCGAGGTGAGAAAGCACAAGCAGTCTTGGAAAAACTTCAATGAACTTGATGTTTCCAATTATTCCTGTTACTCCCCAGTAACTCACTGTCAAGTGGTACTGTCTCCATGTATCCGGGCAGGCCTGGGGAAAATGAAAGTAGAGAGGAGATTTATCCTGCTGAGCAAGAATACAAGAAAATATGACGAAACCACATTGTAAAATGAGCAACAGTTTGCCAAGCTCAAACAACACCTTATTAAAAGCCCACACATGCTCAAGGCTGAATATGTCAACACACAAATGACAAATGTCTTCAAAGCTCTTTCCAACAACACAGCACACAAACACAGGCATCAGACCTGAGGGCTAGTGGACAAACTCACATCAGAGAGGTGTCCTGTCATGCCACAGCGCTGGCAGTGCTGGCTCCATATGGGGGGCTCTCGGCAGGGCCTGAGGCCGTGTGAGGGGAGTCCACAGGTGGGGCAGTGTCGACCTGGACAGTCCCTCTGGATGTGGCCCTGGATCCCACACAGCACACAGGTGCGACACTTCTGTGCATACATACAATTTTTTTTTTGAGTAATTTCTGACTTTTTAAATCATCTTCTACCAAGAGAACATACAGGTCTCAGTGGGGCTGGGCAATGTATCCATATTATGTCGATATTGTAAAATGAGAACAGCTATTGTTTGGGGTTTTGGATATCATAATCCTGTGAAATGACACTCAAAAAATGACATATTTGTTAAAAAGCACTGCAATACAAAGGGTTGAATGCGAGATCACAATACAAGATGTTTGTTTAACATCATTTATTATCTCAATCATTATCAAACCCCTTGAGTCATTGTTTCTGTGGATGCTTAAAAAGCCTTTGATCAAACTCAATGGAAATATAAGTTTGAAATTCTGAAGAGATTTGGCTTTTGATCCAATTTTTTAGGTTGGGTTAAACTTTTGTATAAGACACCTATAGCCTCTGTCTTCACAAATGGTCTTAGGAAGCAACAGGAGGTACTGCCAAAGGAAGTTCGCTGCCCCCTCTCCTGTTTGCCCTGGTCCTATGAGTACACTTTGCAAGTAATCTTGGATTGTTAACCTTGATAACAGTGTGATCATGTCTGAGTAATATCTTTCTCTGTAACTGTGTGTGGGAAAACAGGAAAAGGGGGCTCTTAAGGGCTGGTCTAGACCTCAAACATTTCCCTAGAAGCAAAAGAATACTTGCAGCTTAAAGAATTACCAGCAATGACAACAACAGCTGGAATTTGGAAGGGAGCTGTCGTTTAAAAAAAAAAAAAAAAAAAAAGGATTTTTGTATTGCTAGAATTCCAAGAGAAGTGTTTGGGGAGCAGATAGTTAGCAGCTGGACGAATCCTCTTCACTTCAGCCCGAGAGCTAGGATCCTCTGCTGGGGGTCATGTGGACTAACCTTCACTTATCAGTAAAACTGGGGCTTATCAGGACTCTGTGCTGTTAAGGCAACATCAATCATCTGGGAATAAAAGTCATACCAAAAGCTGTACGCTAAAAATATTAACCGTTTGATAAAACATTGTAAAGAATATATGATAAGATGCAGTAATCTTCTGATATCCTTTCTTGGCAAAAGTAATCTTATTAACATGACAACTGTTCCGAAAATAATTTACCCTGTGTCTATGCTTTTTGTGATTTTCAAACCAAATGATAATAGAGACATCAATAAAGCAATGTCAGACTTCATTTGGACAGGGAGGAAACCCAAAATTAAATTGGAGATCTCACAACTCCGAAAAGAACAAGGTGGGTTGGGTTTTGCCAAGATGGAAAATTATGTACTATCTTACATGGCAGAATTATTTCTTCATGGGTGGCTGAACAAACTGGATTGCCTTGGCTATCTGCAAACCCTTTTCCTCTGTAAATCTATTAGAGAAGCGAGTGAGCGAGTGGCCAATTATAGTTAAGCACAATCTATTAATGATTTACATAATAAAGACAGTAGCTTAAGGAAAATCTTTAAGAAAACACACCCGATAGATGGCCTTACAACATTGGTGGATAATTCAGATTTATCAGTAGAGGACAAGAAGCAGTTATAAAGTGACTTTATGATCAGCACAATATAACCACCAAGGATTTTCACAAATATTTACAAGTCAGGCACTATAAATACAAGAAAAAAAATACTCTCAATTTCTTTGATGATTTCTTAGATTTTTCTTCTGGACCCTCAAATGTATGAAAAACTTGTATCAAAATTTTATTCTGAGTGACAAAAATTTATCTAGTATAGACTTGCACCATTGAGAACATCTTGGCGTACACTGCTTAAGGAGGCAATGGTAAAATAATATTTTACATAAGATCTACATATCTTTATATAGTATACAGCAGGTGCTTCTCCAAATTGTCCCAAATGCAAAATGATTATTGGAACCAGACTAAATCTTGTGAGTCCAAAACAATTTAATTATTCTGGAGAGAAATATGTAAAGAAATGAGCATGGTGATAGTGCAAGTATATCATGCTATATCTATCTGTATATCTATATCTATATATGTATATCGATGTATATCTACATAAAGATACACAGATATATATTTTATGATATATCTATCTATCTATATATATATATATACATACATACATACTTATACTTATATATATATATATATATATATATATATATATATATGTGTGTGTGTGTATGTATATATGTGTGTGTGTGTGTATATACTGTATACACACACACACACACACACACACACACACACATACATATATATATATATATACACTACTCACAAAAAGTTAGGGATATTCGGCTTTCGGGTGAAATTTCAGGATGAACCTAAAATGCATTATAACCTTTACAGGTGAACTTAATGTGACCTTCTGTAAACTTTTGAATGCACATGTCCAACTGTTCAATGTTTCAGTACTTTTTGCACAAGTTGCTGTTCTCTAACAAGGAGTTTAACGGCAAAATTCACATCAGGTGTTTGATGCTCCAGCTCATCGAGGTCGTATCATTAGGGAACGGCTGCTGGAGACTGGGGTACCTCAAATGGAGTGGCCTGCACTTTCTCCAGACCTGAATCCCATAGAAAACCTATGGGATCAGCTGAGTCGCCATGTAGAGGCTCGGAGCTCTGTAGCCCAGAACCTCAATGTCCTGAGGGCCGCCCTTCAAGAAGAGTGGGATGCCATGCCTCAGCAGACAATAAGTCGACTTGTGAACAGCATGAGACGTCGTTGTCAAGCTGTAATTGATGCTCAAGGGCACATGACAAGTTATTGACACTGACATTTTTTGTTGTGGTATACCCACCACTGTTGTTGGCTTTTGTTTCAAGAAATTGTTTGAGATGAGGAAATCACTAGTGTATGCTTCTACTTAAACAGGGTATATGCAGGAATCTTGAAGTTAATTTTAATACCTTTTTAAGACTTTTTCAAGACCCTTTCAATATTTTTAATACCTCACCGCACAACAACGGAGTACTTTTTACCATGGATCTTTTTCAGCACAGAGGAGATACTGTATGTTGCTCAAACACTCAGTATGTAGTGTTAGTGTATGTTTATGAGTGGTAGAACATAATAAATTATCTTGAAGGAGTAGATGCTAAATTATTATTTGTTTTAAAAATGTAAATTAATTATCAAACGGACCTAACAATTCAACTACCATGAGCAGTACTATGCATGTGATAACATGGATTGAAAAATAATCCGAAGTGATACCTCTTCTCTGAATAGACAAGCTAAGCCAGTGTGCCGCTGTTAGCCAGTGAAAATAGAGCGGAGTGGCAACTCTTCGCTTTGTTACACAATCTATGTCAGTGCGCTGCTGTCTTGGAAAGTTTCTTTGTCTTTTGGACTCGTACGGTGCGGTGCAGTTGTTGTAATGTTTTTTCTTGGTGGTGCAGGTGCAGGTGAAACGACTGGAGGGGTTGTGCCACCCAGATTTGCTTCCCTCCATGTAGTTCTCCCCAGACATACGTTCATATTCCACACAAAACAGCATTTCATTCAAATTATGTCAAATTCCGCGTTAAAAATAGATTCCTTTTTATTTGGCTAATTCCGCGATTCCGTCCGCGATTCGGCCCTAGTTAAGCTGAACGCATGGATTCATGTAACATTTCAGTGCGTTCGTAATATGCACTGGGAGTGCCAGAGCGTACTTTGTGTTTCTGAATTTCGACCGCCTGCTCGCTGTGGCGCTCTCAGAGACAATTTACAAACAAACCCACAATAGCCTTGCTTTTTATGTACCTGTTCATCTTTGTTTTTTAATAAAAAGGAATAAATTCACACACTTTTACGATGTTTTTGGGAATCAAACTCTTGGACAGCTAATTCAGAAAAACATACTTTCAAAATTTAAGACTTTATAAAGTCGTGATACGACTTTTTAATACTTTTTAAGGGTCTTAATTTTCCCAAAATTGATTTATCACCTTTTAATACTTTTCAAAACCCCGCGGATACCCTGTTAAATGCCCTACTTTCATGATATAATATCACTGTAGCGTGAACTTTTTACATTTTCCATAAATTTCACCCAAAAGCCAAATTTCCCTAACTTTTTGTGAGTAGTGTGTGTGTGTGTATATATATATACACACACACACACATATATATGAAGATATACTGTATATATGTAGACAGACAGAGAGACGACAGACAGGCACAGATAGATAGAGCTTAGTAACCCCTCAATGACAGTATGAATATTATCCAGAGTGATAGGGAAGTAGGGTGAATGTGTTTCTTTACCTTGCGGATGGGACAGCTTTTGGCTAGGTGTCCTGTCTTGTTGCAGCAGTGACACATCAAAGAGAGGCCAGGCATGTAGTAGCGGCTAGGGAGCAACTGGTCAACGCCCTGCTAAATAATAAATATGACTGAACAGAGACATGACAGATATCCCAGAAAAGCCAATTACATGAGCCCACAAACTTGCGTTAACACTGCAATGGAGACTGCAGCCAGATGTAACTCTTTTGAGAAGTTACTGTAAATTGTGACTCAAGACAAACTCTTTTCTTTCCTCCAGTATGATTTCATAAATCCAAATTGAGCCTTTTATGACTCAGAGCTTATCTTTACTCTTTAGGAAGTATTCAGGGAAATGATCATTCAACTTCACCTTGAGGTATTAGGGATCCAAACTGTGATTTCTAAAATTTTCTTAAAATCATTGCCATGTACTTTTTTAATAGTCATGTACATTTTTTCTCAAAATGTGTACATTTTGTATCTATCCTAAACCTTGAAATTTGGTGATACAATGTGAAAAACTCATGAGTCAAATAAAGAAACTGACTGCTACTCAAGTGATATTTGCCTGCATATTTGCCATGATCAAATGTAACAGTAGCAGGTGCATATTTCCCTGAATAATCTACCTGTGCCAGTGTTAGTGTAAATTTGATGGTTGCTGATAGACTGTTACCTTGTCTTTGTCTGATACAGCCCAGGGATGATCGACTGATTTTAGGTTCTGACCTACGATGGAGAGAGAACAAAGAGAACATTAAATAAACACCCACTAATTCTACTGCCAGAAGACAGGCTGTGTGGCTCTCATGCACTGACATTTATTGAACTGTTACACAAACAAACGAGAAAGCCATTTTTTACAAAAAAAAAAAAGAAAAAAAAAAGAGACTGATAAAGACCTCTCTTTCAAAAGCAAAAACATGCAAAACCACTAGTCAACAGGAGATCCACATGGCTTTCAGGTCTCAAAGAGTCAATGAGTAACACCTTAGTCTTTTCAGAATAACTGCTACTAAGGTACAACAAGACACTTAAAAGAGCAGTTCACCCAAAATACAAAGATGTTTTCTTATTTACACTTTGTGCAATGTGTCTACCCAGATACGTTCTGTGTGATTTAGTGAGGTCACTCCCAACCTCTCCTGTCTCCCTTTACCCCAACACACTTGGGCTGTGAAGAACTCAACACAAAATCATTCCAAAAACAATGACATAGACACATGACATACACTACAACCCTCAGAGATAGGAGGGAGGAAAGGGGAGAGGGGTTTCACTGGGGACTATTTCTGGCCAACAACACTGTCAAACTGTATCCATCCACACCAGATAAGGGCAGAGCTGCAAAACAGTAAAGAGCACAGTAAACTGGAAAACTTCACCAAATCATACAGAAACTGAAGAATACATTGCATTAAGTGTAAGTTTTTTAATTGTTTTTCTTTTGCATTTTGGATGAACTGCATTTCACCTTACTGTCATTTAATTTTGAGATTTTTTTTAAGTTAATTAATCTCAAGTCCACTGTCACTCTTACACCTGGGAACTCACTGTTTGTCAAAGACTATTGTCTTATGTTCTACAGAACACTTTCAATAAAATAATTCAAATAGATACCCAGAGTTAGTCAAGCGTTTCAAGTAATAGTTAAACCTCAAATTAAAATTCGACATGATTTATGAAACGTAATTACAAACACCACAGGGGATGTGAAGATGTCACTGCTTTAAAATTGTTCAGGAGGAAAGAAATCCTAATTTCAAAGTGCTCTGCTGCAATTTCCATTTGTAAAGTGCAGAGTAGCAGAAACAATTGCATTTTAGAATTCATGTGCAAAGTACATAATCCAAAATAACCAGTCCTGTGCCACTGTGTTACAAACTGTGCTAGATTTAGCAAGATAAATACAGCACAGGCACATTTGTCTCAAATGTTCATAGTGTAAACAACACTCATGACTATTTTATGACTAAAAAGAACCTCAAAAAATCTGGGAAATCACTTTTGACCAGATGCTGGTATGGACAGCTGAACCATAGAGTTAAAAAGAATTAAATAAAAATTTTTTAAAAAGCACATATTGACACAACTATGATATGATTCGCGGTTTTATTGGGAATGCTAATTTTTGCATCAATTTTCATTTTCCCTGAAAAAAAAATTAAAAGATGAAATGATAATTTGTGCTCCTCTTTCTGAACTATGGGCACTGCATGAAATTAAGTTTGCTCAAGTCAAGGCAGGTGATTTTGGGAGCAGGCCACTTTAATTTCTTTTTTCCCCAATTCTTTACTATAAGTAGTGGTTCCCAAACGAGTCCTCAAGCACCACCTGTCCTGCAGGTTTTTGTTTCAGCTCTACTCTTTCATCCCTGATGCATTTAAGGGCTTCGTGCTGATCGGTTCAAACACATCTACCTGAACAGGACATGCTTAAAGGTGCATGGGCCTTAATTGGGTCAGGTGTACAAGAGTAGAGCTGAAACAAAAATCTGCAGGACTGGGCAGGGAACCACTTTGAGAAGATTTCATCAAGTACACAAAAATAGCCTTGCAGTTACACAGATCATTAGAAGTCTGTAACGAATAAGCAGCATGAGATGAAACCTTAGCTTCTCATTATCCTATATGGTTTGTTGTAAGTCACCCTGGGAAATGTAAGAAATCCGTAACCGAAGCAGCATTGTTTAATTTATTTGTTTATATTACTTAACTTTTATTTATACAGATAATCTCATTGAGATAAAATGTCTCATTCTCGAGACCTATCCACATCTTACTTAAGTGGGTCCACTAAAAAAAGTTAATCACAACTCTATACTGAACATCATACATTGATAGTGAACAGTGTAAGAGTATCTGAGGGTGTTTTTCCCTGTAAAGATGGCACTGAGGAGCACCCTTATTATCAGTATCATCACTATAACCATTACAAGCTCTGCTGTGATAGAGTGTGGTGAGCTGCCTGCAGCGCAACAGCACACAGTCCATAATTTAAGAGTTATGATGACCAGCAAGACATGCAAATCACTGACTGTCAACCTAGGTGTATTGTCCATAGTCAATCATAACATTCACTATTTTTCAAAAGTGTGAGACAATGGCAGAATTTGTCCTTGCTCCCATCTGCAAATAAAGCACATTAATTAAATGATGGTTTACCAAGGACAACATACTGAACTCTTTCTCACATTGTATGCATGAAATTTCTGTAGAATCCTAGATTTCCTGTTGCCAGAAAGATTTTTTTTTAAATTGATCTCCAATATCAAAACTGCACTGCACATGTGAGGAATAAATCATGGTTTAATTCACCACAATTTATGCTCATCATAAAATGTTATATTGCATATCAGTCATATAATATCACTATATGACTAGATATCATTAGATATCATTTGGTCTTTCATTAAAATCACACTGAAATAATTCTTCTTGGTTACCATAATACACAATGGCTGAATTAATAATAAAAGCCAGAGTGTAGTCTAATTAATATCTAAGAAAATAAAACCTGAATCAAGTTATTTAAACATTGTGCAGACTGATTAACTTGCATCAAGGCCAATGCTGAGAGGCTGAAGAAGAGCCACTACCTCCCATTGTTCTTAAGTGAACTCCTCCGGCCTTGCAAGACTACCCTCAGAGGGTCATCACTATAAATGAGAACCACTTACACGAGCACGTCTGCACATTGTTCACTGATGAAGTCAACAGGCAAGTATTTGCACATCTTCCACATACATATCTACATTCAACATACCTCTATTCATGTACTCATTTCACATACATACATATACGCAGACATGAAGTTTGAAAAACTCTATAAATTTACCAAACCAAAACCACCAGGGGGTGTTTCAGACATGAAAAAGTACAAAATTAAAATAACTAAAAAAAGCGAGCTCTGAGCCTGCCAGGTTCCTCAGCAATGTCAAGCTGCCACTGGGAGGCTCCAGGTCAGTTCTGAGAAAAGTTAATAAGTCTGTGAGGCTACGCTCACACAGCCGGTGCCAAGTGGCCTTGATGTGACACAGATCTGATTTGTCTGACAGTCTGAACAGTAGGGCTGGGACGACATGCTTATCTCCCGATTTGATGCTTTCACAATACTTGGGTGCCGTGTATGTATTGTCATTCTACAAGTATTATGATTCACAATTTATTATTTATTGCAATTTGTGTTTATCAATTATCCTCTTCTCCATTGTGGAAATTGCTCAGAAACTCCCCTTTATTCTCAGTACACGTAGCCTACCTTTGGAGCAATATTTAGCCCCCCTGCCGACAACCTAGCAAAATATGAATAGCACCAACAACCAGAGGGAGACAGTGAGGTTACAAATTTAATAGATATATGGGAAGATGCTTCAATCCAAGCCCCTTTTTGTATCCTCCTCTCCCTCAGCCTGAACACAATGCCACCACACCACAGAACACTATTTTGGAAATGAATTCCTGCACCACTATTTCATTCTTTGTTATGACGGACTGTTACACCGATGTCATTTTTTATTCAGTCACTGTGTGAATGTAGCCTAGTAACAATTCAAGTTTCTAGACCTTCCTTACTAGTGGGGGTTCAGCGACAAGTGAAGTGATAAAGGACTAAAAATATTTATTTATAAATTATTTATAAATATTTAATATGTTTTCTCAGTCACAGTGGTTGTAACTGAACCTAACATTATACAAAGAGAAAGTCTTTTGTGAAGTTCTGTGATGACGAGTGAACTCCTTCTGTGTGGGAACAGGGGCAATGTGTTTTCAGACCTCTGGAGAGCTGCAGCCTACATCAGACAATGGGTCCTCATAGATGACCAGTTTGTCCTCTCTTTATCTTAACATGTGTTCCACCATCGCCACCAGGACCACCAACACACTTTATATTGTTTGTTGTAGGCTGGTCTGCACCTGGGTGCACCTGAGTAAATGAAACAGTTACTGTGTACTTCTACACTTCATTATTAACAGGAACAACACTGCCTAACTTAATGCAAAATAGGAATCAATCTTTAGCATGTCACATGTTTACCAATGAATGTAATGCACACTAATGCAAATGCAGTTCTTTATGAACTGTCCTAACAGCAAAAGTTTTTGACACCAAATCAAAGCATGTTTTTTTAATAGTCTTCGTCAAGGTCTTGGTTTGTCAGTGTGGTATTCTGGAGGGAATTTGATCATTTCTTCATTTCTTATCACTTAACAATTGATAGAAATGGTCAAATTTTGCACCAAATCTGTGTAACAAATGGTATTAACTCAAAAACTGCTGCAACAACCTATGAGACAACAACTTATGCATGGGAATGGCCATCACATCCTTGGATTATAATGTTGTAACCCTTACACACTCTAAATAAATAAATAAACATATGCCTAGAAATGTTTATTACAGATTTATGACTACAAAAACTTGACACACAGTGCTGAGCTGCAACTGAAAATTTACCTCAGGTCCCCAGCTTTCAGATGATCAATGCAACCTCTATGTGGCAGCTACTGTCGAACTTTTATCTCTCCCTGAAAATTGCCTTATGCTTCCATCAGAACCAGATTTTTAGTGATTATTCCTCCGCAAAACTGTGGTAAAGTCATTTCCCCGGTTAACACACATGGTGGAAAAGTCGGCAACACTTTAACTTCAAAAATACAGACACTGTCACTTTTAAAGTTGGCTGTTAGAAATCAATGTGTGGAATTTAGTTTAATTATCGTACTTTCAGTTTGATTTTATTTGTAATATTCCCACATACTGTACAGTGCTGACAGTTGTCCAGTTTAAAACTAACTGGGCTGGGACTTCAAGTTGACAAACCCCAATCCTGTCTGTCTAGCTGGGAGTCAGTGATATGCAAAATGGAAATGTTTTAGCACTCTCAAATTAGATGAATTAACTGGTTAATTCTGCTGCATACAGGTAAAGGTATAATCACCTTCATTTCCAGAGTGACAGTCATCATCCTCAGAGTTGCTGCTGCTGCTCCAGTAGCCCAGGTTGAGCTGGATGCTGGCGTCTCCCTCCTGCTCCTCTCCTCCCAGGATCATCCACTCCTCGATGGGCTCCTCCTGCTCCTGCTCCTGCTCCTGCCCCGAGTCCGGGTCAGAGCAGGGGGCTGGCCCCGGGCTGCCGTCCCGCTGAGCCCCTCCAGTGGAGACACAGAAGGCCAGGACCAGAGGAGGAGAGCCGGTCCTGCTGCTCTCACGGCCGCTGTGACGCTGCTGGTGCCTGAACATAAACTCAAATTCACCTCCCGAGCTGCTGCAGTCCTCAACGAAGAAGCGCTCGTCTTCATCACCTTCCCTCTCTGCGTCCTCATCCTCGCTCTGCTGAAGGTGGTCCATCATCCAACCTGGTGGCAGAGGCTCTGCGGCTGAACAGCGCCATCCAGCGGCCTCTCACAGGTATGACATCCTCCAGGCTCCACTCAGCTCGCGTTACCACAGCCCTGTGTGTGACTCGTGGCTGGCTACAACAGCTAACATTTGGCCCAGCTTCTCTAAGAACAGGTTAGATGTGTCGAGTTAGGTCGCTAAGTAGCTAACGTTAGCTACTTCTTTAAAAATGTCTTGGCACGTGGGCCAGGTTCACGCGCTCAAACACTGTTAACTAACCACGCAGCCGAGGCAGTCTCCCGCAAAACCACAATGACCCGAGAATGTAAGTCACTAAGTGCAAAACGGCGGCATTTATGTGATTTTACCGCTTCCAACCCCCTGTAACAGTACCTCGACCACGGTGACGCACAGCCGACAGTGTTGTTTACATGTTTGAAGCGCTTTTCCGGGGTTTCCGGACGGCTGCCGGCAGGGGAAAAAAATGTTGGACAACCAAAACGAAACCCAGATACTAAAGCGGGCGTGAGGACTATTATGTATCATGAATCCAGAGGCGAATCAAGGATTAAACGTTTAGGTTGGCTCAGCCCCTGATGAGAATGTGACATGCATAGACCAGTAGTACTAGTAGTAGTAGTATTTTAGGGATGCTGAGTTTAACTTTAGGTGTGCAGAATACAGGAAAGGTTAAGACAACTTCAAAAGACAGATACACAAAGTGTGAGTTTTAACATTTGCAACATAAGTCGAAATTGTCAGCCTCTTTATTTCTTCAGCAGTTTCACTGAGCTTTGATTCGTCACTGAAATTCATCATCATCATCATCGTCGTCGTCGTCACGGTTTACTCAGCCACACAAGAACACTATTATGAGAACATCCCTGCCTCATCCCTTACATCCTGTCCATCATGTGTCATGTTTTACTGCATTTCACCTTCAACATTTGCACCAGCAGCAAGGATGCAAGGATCCTTTAGAAATAACTGTGACTTACATGTAAAAATTAACTCATAACATTTCAACCAGGAAATAACACAAAATACACTGAAAATGACTCATCTGTCCTGAGACATTTGCAAACAAATTCACAATGTGAATCCTAAGGACTATTTAAGATTAATATGGACAGCCCGACTGTGATGTGCCTTCATATGATGGCCTATCTTTACTGTAGCTGATAGCTTTACACAACAGAGTAGATTATCATAAATCATGCAGTTTTTATGGTCTTAATGGCTGTGTCGAATTTGGTTTATGTTGACTGGCAGAATTTCAGCACATTCAAGGTCTCAAGTAGCCCACTCAAACCAAACAGATATCTTGCATCGCCATGTTTTGAGTGCATCGTCATGTTTTAAGTGTATCGTCATGTTTTAGGTGTAACAAGATCCCTCTGATGAAACAACATGATTCATTTTAGGGAATGTTTATACCAGTAAGTGTTTTATTAATAGACTCACATCCTACAGATTTCTTGGATATAAAAGAACAGCAGCAAGTAATGCACAGTGTGTTTTAATGTAATTTATGTAGTTTCATAAAGAGGAAATGAAACTGCAATTGAAATGTAAGAAATAAATAAACACAAATATCCTGTTACCAAGGCAGATCTGGCCAAGAAGTTACATATTAGATTTATTGAACCATTACAACACAGTGCGTGATTGTTTATAACAATGTAATCAGAGAAGTGCAGATAATCAGAAATCTGTATTGGATGTTACCAGTGCTCTATATGAACAGGTTATATAATTTCACTGTGCACTCAATTCTACATCTTAGAGGAAAAACCTGCCAGTGGCTCCTCTGACATATACTTAAATCTCTTTAATCAGTGCATTAGTGGTTATTTCCCCACAAACCTCTCACACTGAGGAATTGGTATGCTGTAGGGTAGGTGTAGTTTTAGGTGTCGTGGTGGGGACATGAGTCGTGGTGGCAGCAGTCACTTTGGCCTTTAAACGCCTCTCTCTGGATCTGTAGACAAAAAAAAAAAAAAAAAAACAAATCCATGAAGCCGTGCTGTATCTGTTGGTCAGTGCAATATTTTTAAAGCTTCATGTCAGTTCAGCTAAAGCTCCTAGGACTTGCAGCAGTCTTGATGATCGATGCTAAAAAATCACACTGTTGCTGTTACTAACTGATACAAATTGTATTGTATGATCTCTACAAGAACAATATTTTCCTTGGAAGCTTCTTAAAAATACACACTTCATTTCACTTTTTTTTTCCCTGTTCAGTGGGTAAAGTGGCAAAGCAGCATGTGCACATAAACTTGTTCAGATCTTGTCTACCCACTTGTTCATTGCCTTGATGAGTTGTGTTGCCAAGAGCCCATCAGGTTTGAGACAGTCTGACGTGCCATCTTTCAGTATGATGCTGCAACAGCCATATAATATGATTATTTTTGGCACAGTAGGAAAAAAATTGTAATTTCAGACAGTAGTCCTCATTCTGTTGATTATCTTTATCATGTTTCTTTATCATGCAATCAGGAACATAGTAAAGTAGAATAGGTTTGCAATCAAAACATAAATTTGAGAGCGAAACTATCACCACTGTAATAAAAAAATGTGTTACTGCAAAAAATGTGTTACTGCAAGTAATGTGTTACTGCAAGTAGTTAAAGGGCAATTTTTTTTTTTTTTTTTTTTTTTTTTTTTTTGCAATATAAGAGTTTTGTTTGCAAGCCCAAAAGTTTTATTTGTGAATCCAAAAGCTTTGTTTTCTGGGACTTGCACTGAAAGATGTAAGACACACCTCTCTTGGCAGGTCTCCATCAGAGTGACAGCTTGGCAGCATCCACAGTCATCATGTAATGTTACAGTAGCAGCTCTGATCCACACTCCTGTCCACGAGGTGGTGGTAATACTGTTACATTATAACTGGATGTTGCCAAGCTGTCCTCTCATGAAGACCGGCCAATAGAGAGGTTTCTTTTGGATTTTCTAAAAAAAAAAAAAATCGATTTGCAAATAAAACTTTTGTATTCACTAAAAAAAAACTTTTGGGTTTGCAGACAAGCTTTGGATTTGCAAACAAAACTTTTAAATGTGCACACAAAACCTTTGAATTTGCAAATAAAATATTTGGATTTGTAAGTAAAAGTTTTTGATTCACATTTTAATCGCAAATTTATTTTTCTTGCAATGAAAAATTTTTTGGATTGGCCTGTCTATAGTTTTGCTCTCAAATCTATTTTTTAATTGCAAACCTATTCTGTTCAAAACCCAAAATACTGCATAGTTCTTTCCGGGGACAGTAAACTCACATTAGCTCTTGCTTGTTGCAGTATGGACGTGGAGCGAGCTGTTGCACTTTAGTGATTTTGGCAATGGTACTGGGGCTCAGTCCTCCATTGCGCACTTGAGCACAGCGACATCGAAGCACTAAGTTTCTCCCTGAATGCCCAACAGAGGGGAAGAATGGAGAGTGAGATAAGAAGTGACTGATATTTTAATGCTTTCATCAGTTTGGCACCAACTACATGAGCCAGTCTGAAGAGGACAATAATTCAGTTGATTGCTTTTTCTTGTAAATGCAGCAAATGAATTAAAAATGCTGTTTTCAAATCCCGGCAGTGACAGTAGCCTAGATTTTGACTGAAAATATGTGTTTGTTCACCATGTTCACGTAGCTGTTCGCAAAGAGCAATTCTTACCATCTGATGTGTAAACGGTTACTGAGGCAACCAGAAGAATAAAGGACATGACTGCAGAGTTCATGATCGTCTTCGATGTAAAGTCTTTCCTCCGTGGAGATAATCTGTGGAAACGTTGTCGTGTTCGTCCTCTTCCAGGTGCTGAGTGTAAAACAGGCAGGACAGTCGCAGCGCTGGCCTCCTTATTCTTGAATCTCCACTTTGCGTATCTGAAGAGTTTTACTGCTGTGTATTGTCTCTGCTCCTCTCTCCAGAGTGGACAAGTGGAGTCTGCTGCTGCACCAGGATGCAATTCAGTTTATAGTGTGACTATGATGAAAAGCACAGAGAAAAAAAAACATGAATTGTAGGTGGGCTCTGTGGAGGTGAATGGATGGTCACAGCAGGGATTTATATATGATCCTCTGGGCCAAGTGCATTAGTCTGTCGTATTGAACTGATGTTGTAATCTGAAACTTTTGGCAGAGGGATGCAATTAATCATTTTTACTCTTCATGAGGCTTGCATGAGCATCCCCACCTCACACACACCCACACATGAGTGCAAACACACAGGCACAAATGTACACACAGCATTCCCCAGCCTCATTGCACAAACTTCCTGACCAGTCCCTCTCGCTCTCCTATCAAGTAGACAGAGAAGGCTAGAGCATCATCCCCTTAAGCCAACATACACATATGACATCTTTGCACTATTTATTTCCCATGTAAAGTTACATGTCTTGCGCAACAAACTCTTCTCCGGTTCCTCTCAGTCACTTTAGTTTGGTTGCATGGTGAGGAGATACAGCAGCCAAGAGTTAAAAGGCTGATGAAACACAGAAAGAAGAGGAAAAATCCAAGTCTCCACCGGGAGAGAGAGAGAGAGAGAAAAAAAATCAAAGTACATTAAAAAGATACAATAAATAAACACAAGCCACATGATGATGGCAAAGAGAGATGTCAGCAAACATCAATAACCTCATCACCACAGTTTTTGTGTTATGCAATGTAGATATATCACTATTAAAGTCACTATAAAATATCAAAGAATTAGGGGAGATTAAAGCCATTTAAACCCATTATCCCTTTGGCAGAATAGAGCTTGCAGACCTAAATCATTGCAAGGAACTTTGTTTTAAATCAGTCAAATCAGTGTTTTAAGGAATTAAATCCATAGTCTATAATGCTTCTGTGAGAGTACCAGCCTTTTTGTTTATTTTGACAGGGAGTGGGCATATTTTACGCATAGTTTACCGAAGATCTGCTTTTAGAAAATCTGTACATTGCTCACATTTAAACAAAGATATCTGATAACATCTTTGGCATCAGTGTAGCAGCTCCATCATGAAAATCATTTACCTGAAGCATTAAGATGATGAAAGACCAAAGCGGGGGGGCGTTAGACAGCTGCTGTCCGCCAGGCCTGGAAAAGTTATGAAATAACACAGGTCTTAGGAGGGCCTTTTTTTTTTCACTTGCAAAAGTGGACAGCACGTGGATAATACACAACGCCAGAATTAACCAAAATGGAGAGATACATATTTGGAATATTTGCAGAGTTTACAAAATTCGTCCAAAATCAAGAAAGTACTGCATCCCCCAGTGAATTTTAGGCTGTGTAATCAGTCAGAGCAGGTAACAGCAGGAGATTGTGTACAGAGTTTACAGTTCACAGAGGTCATAAACAGTGGAGATATGCAAGACAGCTTTTATAGTCCCTGAGAAATAAGAAGCCTGAGGGCCCTCTGCACAGTTAGGGGCCACTTGTCGTTTGTGTAAATGACCAGGGGAACATCATCAACATATTAGAAATCCCAAACAAGCCTGAAGTGGTTTCAGTCTGCCAAACCTGCTGCATTTCAACTTGCAAACACTGACAAATACTGGCCATTGAGACTGACATGTCATGAAATAGTAATGAAGACAAATGCCTGCCATTTAATCTGTGTCTATAACCTTGTTGCAAGTATTTAAAAAAAAAAAAAAAAAAAAAAAAACTCCCTGGATACCTCACAAGAAGTATGTATGAAACACAGGGAGATTTTCTTCGTGAAATATGTTAGTTTGGGAGAGGCAGTGAAAGGCCAGGGCAGAGTTGCCTAAAATCAATCAACACTGCTCAAATAAAACTATGTAGATATTGCTTAATCACCCATGTGTTTATCTGGTAGCTTGGGATTGCTTTTTCCCCTCAATTAGCAGCACATGATTATCTACCATGGAAATGTGCTTTTTTCCCTCCTTTGATTTACCACAAAATGAAACGCAAACGATCACTTGACCTTAAACAACATCTAGTTAGGTAACATATTTGCAATTACAATAGTTAAGCTACTTCACAGTGCACTGTATCAAAATTAACTGTTTAATGACTAATTTAACCCTATAGAGTCTGAACTATGAAACAATTGGCAGAAAATTCCAATTTTTTGAACCCTTTATTTAGTCGTAAAACAAAATGAGAGGAAAAAAAAAAGATTTTTCAAAAAATATGTTATTACATAGGATTTTTCTGTTGTATCATATATGACAGTACTTGAAGTGCCAGTGGTATGGTCCAGGGTGAACAGGGGAAGTGTCCAAAGGTATACAACAGTATTTTGGTCAAGTATTGATTAAATTGAAAACGGAATGTGCTATTTGATAATGTGTATCATATATGATACAAATGGCTTTATAGGGTTAAACACAATGACTTGTACAGTTACATTTGTTGTCAGCCATGACAAACTATTGCTTTCTAGTATATTTAAGATTGCTCCCCTCCCCCTTAATTAGTAGCATGTGGTTTATTCAATTAGTAATTATTTATATAGCTCTTTTCACACAAGTACATGTAACACAAAAAGTGTTTCACACAGTAAAGCAATAACCACCCCAACTGAAAAAAGTCTATATCTACAAAAGGAGATTTGTCCTTGAAATTTGTCTTTACTTTTTACAATAGAATTGCACAACATGTAAGAGTAAGCGTGCATGGATTGTGGGAAAAACGCAAAAATAAGCTTACACTCTAAAGTGTGCTACCTTATGGCTACCATATGACCGTGGCTCTGTCCTGTGTGTGCGTGTGTGCGTGTGTGCGTGTGTGTGTGTGTGTGTGTGTGTGTGTGTGTGTGCCCCGTACATCCAATCAAAGATCAAAGGCGCCAGTGGCTGCTCTGTCCGCCGCTCAGGTGCTGAACACACCGGAGCGGCTGCTGCTGGCGCTCACATGCAGCCACAACACAACTTTCTCAACAGTTCTTTACTCAGTCGGACTTTTTTCAGCTTTTGCTTTGAATAAACATGACACGTGGCGAATTTGTAACAAACTAAAGTTTACCGACTGCTAACGGGGAAGTACAGGGGTTAGACACAGTCCTGTCAAGCTCCCGTGATGGAGATCCGCCTCGGACAGGTGCCGCTGCCCGTGACGCACAGTAAGTGACAGGGGACGTTTGTGAGTCAAAGCGGTGTTTGATGCTCAGCTGCCGTGTGTGCGCTCCGGTGGGTAGCCATGTGTGTGTGTCCGTCTCTGCCCCGGTGTCCGCAGGGCACGGCGGGGTGAACCAGCTCGGTGGCGTCTTCATCAACGGCCGCCCGTTACCGCACGTGGTCAGACAGCACATCGTGGAGCTCGCGCACCGGGGCGTGCGTCCCTGTGAGATCTCCCGCCGCCTGCGCGTCAGTCACGGCTGCGTCAGCAAAATCCTGGCCAGGTAAATGCACGCTGCGCATCCTTCCCTCATATGAGCTGAAGTATCTATGAACCACATTTTGTTTATTAACTTGCATAAGACCACCCTTTAGGCTATTTATAAAATGTAGGCTATAAAAGTGCATATAGTCTATAGGCTATTATAAACATTAATGAATGCATATAGCTTACAAAATATTACACAAATACATGCTTTATTCAGAGGCAATAAAGCATGTATTTGTGTAGGCATAAGTATGTTCTACATGAAATCAGAAATACTTTTTTGATCTCCGAGGGAAAATTGGTCAGTCTCACTCGCTCAGATTCTTAAGAGAACAAGCTGTTAGAACAAGTGGAATTATAAGAAATAGAAAAGGAAATAAGAAATATAAAAATATGTGCATTAGAATTTTTTTAAAAGTATGTGCATTATGTAGAAATGTATGCGTCAATTCTACAGCAATATTACAACAATATATGCAGAAATAAGAAATTGAGAATATGAATGCTACTAACATGTATTTCCACATTGGCATTAATACATTTTACATTTGCAGAGTCTATTGTAAAATATTTTTTTCTATGTAAATATTCACTGATATGTTTTTATTTCTGTTTTTTAGGGATACATTCAGAAATTTCTGACCTTTTTTCATATATGTCAGACACAACGGTCTATTGTGACCTTACATAGACCATTTTCATCAATATAGAATTTTGTTTAGACTCATATAGTTGTTCGTGTATGACATCTTTGAATCCAGTGATGCCCTGTTGTTGATTCACTTATCCCAATCTATTCCATAAACATGAATCATGAATCACAGCAGAATCCATCCTATTTATTCAAAACCTGTTTCCTGTCAAGTGAAATGTTCACTCCTCTTGACAGAATGACATCCAAATTGTTGATTCAGGTACAACGAGACGGGCAGCATCCGACCAGGAGTGATCGGGGGCTCCAAACCCAAAGTGGCCACTCCCAGGGTGGTGCAAATGATCCTGCACCTGAAGCAGACCAACCCCACCATGTTCGCCTGGGAGATCAGAGAGAGGCTGCTCCTGGAGAGAGTGTGTGACCGGGACAGCGTGCCCAGCATCAGCTCCATCAACAGGTAACGGGTGTCACGGTACCAGCATTTTGTTAGTGATATTCAGCACAATCCCATTCAGCACATACTCTTTTATTTAAACAGGTTGTGTTAAGAAATTGTGTGTTTCAAGTATTTAAACATATCGGCTAAGGATACGAACACTGATGGTGCTTTTCCACTGGTACCTACTCGGCTTGACTCGGCTCGACTCTACTCAGTTTGTAAGCTTTTCCATTAGGTGGTAGTACCTGGTACCAGGTACTATTTTAGTACCTACTCTGCCGGGGTTTCAAGCGAGCTGAGTCGAGCTGAGTCAAGCCGAAATGTGACGTAAATGCTGTGCAGGCCACTGATTGGACAGGGAGCAATGACACATGAGAGCAACTCCTTCATGAAAACCAAACCCAGCATTTTTAAAAGAAAACAGCAACAGCAACCGTGTGCATTGATCATCACTGAGGTTGACAAAGTTGGAAAATGGCAAGCAAAAAAGTACTGTGGTCAAATGAAGAGGTGGAGACTTTTCTGTGCTTGGCGGTGGGGCCGCCTTGCTATGACGACTCCACCGACAGCGAGGTGGTACTCAATTGTAATGGAAACCCACCGAAACCGAGGCGAGCCAAATCAAGCCAAGTAGGTACTAGTGGAAAAGCGGCATGAGTTACATGTGTAACACTGGCCTATAGCTTTAAAATAGAAAGCAAAAGCCCAACAATATACTTATGTCATATTAGTGGAACTGAAAAAATAAAAACAGGGGTATAGAGTCAGGGATCAAGTTGTAATGATACTACTGTCACTAAAAACAGCTTTGGTATCTGGTTCAAAAATTTTGGCTTTGACTTTCTATCATAGAATCAGTTCTAAGGTTATCCCTAGTGTGTATGACACAGAACCTGTTTCCCTCCTGTCTTGTCTTTGCAGGATCATCAGAAACAAAGTCCAGTCTGAGTCTAGTGAAGTTGGTAAGTTTCTCTTCCCTCCCATCTACCTCTTTTCCTCTTGCTCTGTTCAATATTTCACATTGACCTCTACCCCTGCCAGTGTCATCCACGTCATCCGTCTCCATGGGAACCACCTATCCCACCGAGTCCACCTATTCCATCAGTGAAATTCTGGGAATCAGAAAAAGCAGTAGCCAGCATGAGGAAGGTAATCCCACCTGTATATTTTATTTATTTTTAGTTTATTTTACCTTTATTCAACCAGAAAGTCCCTTGAGATAAAGTCTTTTTTCGAGGAAAACCTGGCTAAGATAGCACACCATTAAGGTTACAAAAACAACAAGACAGAGCATAACAAAAACAGACCAGGGCCAATTAAAATACAGCATTTTAAAAACAGATTAGGACAGTTTAGGAATAGCATTTTTTTTTTTTTACCAGAGTGTAGAACTGTCTCAGGGAGACAAAATCATTAAGCTGTAGTGTGTTTTGAAGATTATTCTTGGGTACCTGGTAGGGCAGAGACCATAACAGTTGTTGGTGAGTGAGGGATGATTACACAGATAAGAAGGGAGTTCACCCAATATGGCTTTGTAAATGAAAATATATCAATGCTGCTGTCTCCTTAGGCTTAATGAAAACCAGATCACACAGAACATAGTGAGCTGGTAATAAAATGCAGAAAACTGTGATACACAGAGTTTAGGCAGCGAAGTGTCGAGGACGCAGAATGCATGTAAATAATAGTTTACATGTATGCATAGCCTACTTACTTAGCCTGGTGTGCATATGTGTATGTTTTTTCTTTTTTGGTGTGTCTTTATGGTTGTTGTTTGTATGTGTGTGTGTGTGTGTGTGTGCGTTTATGTTCATTAGAGCACATCTGAGAGAGAAAGATGCTGCAAAAAATGTCAGCTTCAGCACATCATTTATTTCCATATTCAGTCTAAAAATTTTCTTCTTTCCAATTCCCTCCTTTGTTTCAGCAACTCCCTAGAAACGTGTCGGTATCTTGATATGTCAGTATAAACTTAGTAGATCATACTCCCACTAGCAAGAAAATGTCTGCAGATTTGTGTGTGTGTGTGTGTGTGTGTGTGTGTGTGTTAAATACGTTGTGTCAGTGCCAAAAGTCTTATGAAGATGGATGTTATTTGCAGAGCAGACAGAGACATTATGGTCCATTCTGAGTGCTATTGGACCACATGGCAGACAATGTATGCTGCCGCTGGTGCTGGGTTAATATTAGTCTGGTTGAAGCAACCTCGTCAGCAGGAGGTCCACCTCGCAGCCCCAGGCTTCTGTCCTCAGTGTCAGCATGCTCTCTGTTCCTCTCTGCCTCCCCCTCGCCTTGGCCTCTCATTACAGGCCTGCTTACACCTCCACTCCTCCATCACTGGAGCTGTTAGCAGAGCACATGGATAAACACACGTACATACGCCTGGGAGCACACATACACACACATGCACACACACTTGTATTTTATCATTTTGCTAATTAAAAGAGAATCGATTGTGGATGTTGAAAGAGCCGAGGAGGGAAGGGATGGAGGTTCAGGGAGGGAAACACAATATCTAAAATAAAACTGAACCTAGATAGAGGCCATTTTGTTCTGCAGGTGGGGACGTCTCCTGTAGCGTGTACCACGAGCACCAGTGTTCCTGTGTCAAGGCCTGGGGACAGACTGAACCCTGCCCAACCTCCATCTCCTGCCTGACCTTTCACCCCAGCCTATCAACCAGACACAACCCAAACCTTCCAGGTCAGTCCTCCGAAAACAACCCACTTTTATTTCTTATATAAAATGAATTTGATGTCAGGCTCAAAGAGTTCTCTTCTGATCTGTTCCCTTGTTTAGGGTCTCCATGTCATTACAGCTGAGTGGAGACACAAACTGCTCATATCAGCTCTACAAAGAAGAGATCATCCCAGCGTTGTCAAAAACAAGACTTCACAAATGGAGGGAATGAAATTGTGTTTACCAGAACACCATCTGATGTCTGAAAACGGAAACCCAAATCATCCTTAAAAATGCTCTTTCGTATGGAAAATAAAAGTGCATTGGCATACATGTATGAATGCATGTAGCCCAACTTTATTTTCATGCTTTATTTGCATAATTTGGGGGTCAAACCAGAATATACACATGCTGTTATCTCAGAGGCTTAATAGCGCTTCATCAGTGTGATATATCATCCCCTTCCTCTGCCACCCCAGTGGCTGTCATCTCCCCTGTCAGTTGTTGGGGGGCGTCATTAGGGTTCCCATGATGGAGCACAGCGGCTGCTTTCTCTCTGTAGTAACCGTCTCCCTTGCCTCCCCTCTAGGATGAGAAATTAAAGGAGAAGATGGGAGGCGCCGGAGGGACCAGCAGGGTCAGGAAACGGCACTGTGAGAGAAGTGGGAGGCCAGCAGTGGGTTTAAGTTTGCAGCAGCCACCATGTAATGGTTGTTCATGCCTAAACGGATATGCACATGCACACGCAAGCAAAGTATTCATATACACACATAAATACTCACTGCCGAATGGGAGATGTATATGGGGACACTTTCCAAAGTATGAAAAATCTTTAAGAGTGTGTGTAAACTAATGTGTTTATTTGCTCCTCAGGATTGCGAGTCATGAATAAGTAAAGCAAAGTACAAGGCATGCAGACAGGAACAAGAGGTCTAGAAACTGTTTAAACAAATTTTGGCATGATTTCTTCTAGGGGTTCTCAACCTTTTCCACCCCAAGGTCCCCCTATTCATCATTATAATGTGTTAGTTCTCACAAGGTCTTTTGGTGAATCTACTCTTTTGTTTATTAAACAAGTGCTGACACTAATAACAGTTTTTCACATGAATTTTCACATGAAAGCTTAAAAACATTCATAAACTCTATGAGCATGTAAGTCAGAATGATTACAATCACTATAAAATTAAAACTGTTCAATTAAAGTCCTTGAAATACATAACTATTTAAAAAACAGTTTTTTTTTGTTGTTTTTTTTTTGGATTTTTTTGTTTTTTTTTTAAGAAAGAAAAAGAAAAATAGGTCCAGATCCATAAACCGGATCTAGATCCACAAAAAGAAGCCATCTCAACATCCCACGTTATCACCCATGATTTCAAAAATTTGTGATATGCTGTCTTACCTACTTTAATAGCATCTTGCTGGCTCGAAAAAAAGGTTGAAGTGGTGAACAGGGCAAGTCAGACATGTTTGAGAAATTCAGTGTGATTACAAATGGTGAGGAAGACTGCCCTTGGCCTCGCTGTTTTACGGCAAACTGAACCTAAACACCTTTTTACACAGAATGTGGCGCGCTATGTTTCACAGCGGGTATGGGTCAGGTTGTGAATCTTGCATTAACAGGTAGGGTCCAGAATTGATTAAGAGTAAATCACAAGTAACAGGGGCATTATTGATCTTTGTTGGTTCGGGTCAGACATGGGCTTGTAAAACTGGACCCTTACAGGACTCTGGCTTCTTCCCATGGCGTTCAACAGCCCACAAGAAGAGTGCTCACAGTGCATCAGTGGGTCCATTGGTTAAGAAACTCTGATTTAAGCAACTCTGCACATGGTATGGCCATTAGCGTCAGACGCACAGCTGTTATGTGTTTCCAACATCTCAGAAATGTGCCCATACTGAGAAGAATGCGATAAACAAAACAGATCCAGCCAGCATCAGTCCTGTGAGAAGAAACCTCTTGGTGATGAGAAAGGTCAGAGAAGAATGACAAGACTCATTCAAGTATCACAGGCTCCAAGTATGCAGACATTATCAACAGAGTGCAATAGTGATATGCATAAGGAAAAGATCAGCTTCAAAGATCAGCTTGTCAAACCTCGAACAGGACGGACCACAGCAGCTGAGAACGGGGTTCAGCTCCACTTTTGTCAGGCTAAGAGACATGATCGCCTCCTGTTTTTAATCTAAACTTTGGAACAGCTTATATAGGGCTCTGTTGTTTTTGCAGGAAACTGATTCTGTCTGTCTCTGACACCCACTTGTTGAAACGTCCATGCACGGAAATCCAGAGAGAGCTTGGGGCAACAGTACAGTTTAGCATTTGCTGTGCTGGTTTGCATGTATGTACAGATGTGTAAGGTTGTATCCACTTATGGACTGTCTCGAGCTATTGTTATGTATTTGCACATAGGATAGCTAAAGTCAATTAGCTAAGCAGGCTGCGCTGAAGGCAGGCCAAGCAAAACAGGTTTTACTGAAGTCCAAATTGAAAAGCTCCTATCAAACTTTGGTCCCAGAAGCCAGTAGAAGATCAAATTGCTGCATTTCCAGGTGCCAGGAGCATCTTTTTCTGGGACTGGACAACACACAGCGACTGCTGATGGGCAGCTTTCCTGCAGGAAGGTGACCGAGATGGAGAAAGACTGTTTAGTGAGCTAAAGTCATCAGACATTTCTCTGCTGCTTTTGACTGATAACCAGAGCCGGATTAGGCACTGGCTAACCAGGGCTGTAGTCTTGAAATTCATCAGAATGTACGAATAAATATTTGGTCTCTGTTAGTCAAGGAAATGATGTAATTGTTTTGCCTGCTGAGGCAAACTTGCAAATTGTGTCCAAAATGGAAAAAGTACTGGATGCTCAGTTGTAAGTCTAATCATATTTAGTTTTGGTGGGCTGTCAGTGTGATCAATCTTGGCAAATTACAAAAAGTACAAGAGTAGGGTGCAAAAAAAAAGAGATTCAAATCAGTCCATAACAATGCCGACCTCCAGCTGACCTGGACATAGACCATGTGGAGGAGATTGTCCAGGGCAATGAGTTCATAAGCAGCAAACATGCATCATCTACCAGATGGCTTTTACAGTGCCCGAGGGAAACAAATTTGCATGCCATCTTCCTAAAGGTGTTTTTTTTTTTTTATCCCATTATGGCCATGTTCACTCCAGTTGTAGGTGAGCAGACACATGGGAGAAAAACACTGTAAAAAGTGTCAGAGGCTGATGTAATCTGTCAAAAAGCGGGGGTTTTAGGTTAAAAAGATTTATGTTTCAAAACTATAGAAAATGATGTGTAAAACAGCCGTCACTGAGTGGTGTGTGATTGTGTGTGTGTGTGTGTGTGTGTGTGTGTGTGTGTGTGTGTGTGTGTGTGTGTGTGTGTGTGTGTGTGTGTGTGTGTGTGTGTGTGTGTGTGTAAGAGAGAAAGAGAGAAAAAGACATAGAGAGAGGGAGACCTTTAATTTAGAATTTTGCTATCTTAATTTGAGGTGTTTTTGAAACATTGTTTCTGACAAAAGCCTAATGTCTTTTGGCTGAGAGTCAGAAATGGTTTGTGAGCCATAGGTTCCCAACCTCTGGTATAATGCATGTAATAAAGAGAAACAGATACAGAGAGAAAAACAAAACAGTTAAACCCAAGAGGCTTTGGAAGTTTTGCAGTTGATTTTCAATACTGTACTGAATGATTTTTTAAACAAACAGTTATTTAATTTGTAATCACT
The DNA here is from genome assembly GCF_902150065.1 of Myripristis murdjan. NCBI lineage: Eukaryota > Metazoa > Chordata > Actinopteri > Holocentriformes > Holocentridae > Myripristis > Myripristis murdjan. The sequence continues at coordinate 27,242,744 of NC_043989.1, forward strand.
CTTTGACAAAACAGTTGTCTGTTGAGTTTCTCCCACGTTTTGCTCAGCACAAAGGAAAAGCAGAAAAAAGAGAAGGGAAAGGGAAAGGAGGAGATACACCTGGTGGAAATCTGCACCTTGCATGCAATTTTGGAGTGTTTTGGTGGACACCAGAAGGATATGTTTTGGAAATGCTGTAGGAATTTTTATGTTGGATTTTGATCCCAAATTGGGTACATTATTTGGCCCCACACTCCCATATAGCAAGGCTGGGTATAGAATTAATTTTAATATTTTTAACTAGATTCTATTTTGTTTTGATTGAATGTTACTTTCAAATTCCATATAATTAATTTTTTGCAAGGCCAAAACCCCCAGAAGAGTTGATGTGTATACCCAGGTAGGTTGGGTGGTGCTGTGGTTCAGAGTGTGATCCCTTTATGTGAACTAATTGTGAATTTGTGACTGTGAATGTGTATGAACTGACTTTTATCGTCTTAAGATCTAACTTTTCCCTGAAAAATTATGACTAATGTCTTGTCTCCCTGTCTTGCCCTGTTGTTTTATTTCCACACAGCCAACTCTGCCAGCTGGGGTTGCTAGGAGATTTGTGATGTAACAGAACAGTCAGTGGTGACACCTTGTTTTTAATCCAGACTGAAACAATCAACTGGGACCTGTCCAGGACCTCACGCTGAGTTCTGGTTCATAAAGGGTTAAAAGGTCTGTGATGTAACTTGCTGTGTCAGTCCCACTCATCCCTGCCTTTAAGGACCATACTGGTGATTACGCATGTGTAACATAATATGTACAAAGTTGCACGTTACTGCTAATATTTCCCCAAAGCATTCAGTTATATTTCAGACCTCATAATTTTTCCAATCTTTAATCCAGCCATTGGTTTCCATTCTTTCCACTGTGATAAGAAAATGCACTTTCAGAGACCTCGAACTTTCTTCACACCAGTATTCCATCACTGTAATAAAGTCATCCACATTAGTTTTCCTAAAAACAGCAGGACTGTTGTTTTTGGATGACTTGAATCACTTGAAATTGGGCAAAGTGAAACAATCTATGCATCAGAAAATATTCCTGGGGAAACATATGCTTTAGACAGCCATTTATCAGTTCTGTAGTTTATGAATGGAGACAAGTTCATTAGCTGATGAAGCAGAAGATTATAAAGTGAGTGTTTCAAGCAAACATTCAAATTTAAATTGAGTGATATTGATTGTATGTTGTGACATTTTCAGTATCCCCCATGTGATTTGCCAAATGGTTTGTTGTGATGTAAAATGTGGGAAAACTGTAGCCATACATTCAAAATGACCGGTGTAATCCTTTAAATATGATTAGTAAAATGCTAAAATTGATTCTGAAAATTGTGCAAAAATGCTCAATTTGATTGTGAAATTTTCATCACCATCACTGCCCCTCCTCTTTGCTTACTACTGCTTGCTGTGCAGTGCAGCCTCCTCACATATTCAGAATTAAGATGTTCTTGTGAATAGTATTTTGAGCTAGAATTATGGAGAGAGGGTATGAGCACATAAATTTAAAAATAATTAATAGATCTATTGAAGTAGACGCTACTTTGTTATATCCATTTCTTTTGAAAGTAGATAGAGAGCTATTAATGTGAAACCAAACTGTATTTAATCATTATTAAAATCAAAAATATATTTAAAAATATATTAATGATGAATCATGTAAGATAGAAGATAAAAATATAGTATTTTTTATATTGCCTTAGCACTAATAGATGGAATCGCAGTCGCTGACTGAGCCGCCCGCAGTCAGACTGAAGTGTCAATGTCAGTGAGTGAGAACCTCTTGTTACTGCTACCACTACTGCTGCTATTCATCACCATGGTTTTGTTTTTGTTCTAATGAAAGCCTTATTTATCTAGAGAAAGTAACAGCTAATCCACAGTTGTTGGCCAATAAAGAGCTACAATGGAGCAGCTGGAGTTTAGGCTCCTTGCTCAACAGCATTTTAACAGCATTTAGCTGTACAGAGATCACTCACTCTTGCCAAGCACTTTGGTCCATTGTTAACTGGAAGTGATGAACACTTCATATTCAAGTGCATCTGATCTATCGCACTTGACCAGTTTCTGTGGAATTCGTGCACACTGAAATGAAAGTAATTGATGTTTTCTTTCCTTTAAAACACTAGGTCAGTCAACGCATAGGGAAGATCGGGTTTCATAAGAGCTGTGTGCTGATCTTCTGTGAGCTACTTTCCCTTGTGGCTTTCACTTTTCTCAGGAAGGCAGGAAATTTACTCTTTCTTTGGAATATGCTTGATGGGCTTATGATGGACGGGACAGCTGGTGGAGCTCAGGGATTCAAGGGAATTCGGAGATAAATAAATTTAGACCATTTTGACAGACTTTCTATGTCTTTCTATCTACTCAGTTTTTTTTTGTTTGTTTTTTTTTTTTTTTTTTTTTTTGGCTGGTCAAAAGAATTCAACTTTACAACAAGACATATTATTTTTCCTCTGGCTTATATAGGCACTCTTTCGGAGGACAGCAGTGAAGAAGAACCTGCAGCACAAATGAGATGGATATCAATCCTTCTATTTCACAAGACAGTGTATGCTCCAGTGGAGCATACACTGACTCCAAAATAAATATAAACCCCAACACACTTAAGTAACATACTCACAATGTCCCAATGCTGTCAGATCTGAGCCAGAAGACAGAAGAGCAATGTAACTTCATTATGAGGAAAATTAGCTTTTGACTCTCTCTCTCTCTCTCTCTCTCTCATAATATTATAATATTTTTTTTGTTGCATTAATTTCCCATTTAACAAACTAAGAGCCTTATTTGACATCTACAGTCGCAGCACAGCTCATTTTATCATACAAGCATTTACACACTATGTGAATGTTTACAGTGATCACCAATGTTAAGAATGCATGAGAGCCTATTAACATCCTCAGACTGTGTGTACTTGTGTGTTAATCTCAATACTTATATTTCATTGTGTCATTTGTTATTCTTTTGTTTGTTTTTGTGAAGCCAAAAAGAACAAATTAAACCGATCATTAACTGGTTTGGCTGCCACAACGCTCCCTCTTTTTATTTCTCAGTGGTTGAATTTTAACATGGACAGTATAATACTAATCTCCTGGACAATCGAACAGATATCAGACACTGTCTGTTGCTACATCACAAACATTCAAATGAAGTGGTACTGTAAATGAGTGCAAGACTGGCCTGTATCCAATTCTGCGTTTCCACCTGCTATTATCACACTCCTCATGACTTTCATTGATATACATGGGCCTGTTTTGCTGTAGTAATGTAGTGTGTACTGTCGCATTATAGTGACAGTGAACTTGCCCCTGCTAGGAAAGAATAAGACCATTTTACCAGACTATAAAAAAGGAATCTCTTGTTAATGAAGTTCATCTGTGAAAACAGTTTGAGGCTCTCCGATAGTGAAAAAGCATTAGACGATGTAACTGATTGTTATCCCGCGCTGAATAAAGGATCAGAGTGCCCCAGATTATTGGACTGTTTTTCACCGATGGACTTCGTTCACAAGACAATTTGGCAGTCACTTTTTATTGTCTTATGTTGTCTTACCTCATCCTGGAAGAGCACTCGATTGTGTTTCACATTTTATTTCATTGCCATTATTTTCTCTTTATGTTTGACGCGGTGCAGCACTCCCAATCTCTTACACCTCAACCCCAATTTAGTATTATATATATATATAATGTGCATATGCGGACACACGTGCGCTGACCATGACCCTAATCCCTTAAAACCAACAATTTTTTCTTACAAATTTTACCTATTGTAGCATACCAAAATGAAAAAGCTTATAACAGAAGAACTGTATGGCCAAAACACATGTATGATTCAAGTGCATCTGATCTATCGCACTTGACCAGTTTCTGTGGAATTCGTGCACACTGAAATGAAAGTAATTCATGTTTTCTTTCCTTTAAAACACTAGGTCAGTCAACGCATAGGGAAGAGCTGTGTGCTGATCTTCTGTGAGCTACTTTCCCTTGTGGCTTTCACTTTTCTCAGGCAGGGAGGAAATTTACTCTTTCTTTGGAATATGCTTGACGGGTTTATGATGGACAGGACAGCTGGTGGAGCTCAGGGATTCAAGGGAATTCAGAGATAAATAAATTTAGACCATTTCTATCTACTCAGTTTTTGTTTTTTTTAGCCTGGTCAAAAGAATTCAACTTTACAACAAGACATTTTATTTTTCCTCTGGCTTAGATAGGCACTCTTTCCGAGGACAGCAGTGAAGAAGAACCTGTAGCACAAAATGAGATGGATATCAATCCTTCTATTTCACAAGACAGTGTATGCTCCAGTGGAGCATACACTGACTCCAAAATAAATATAAACCCCAACACACTTAAGTAACATACTCACAATGTCCCAATGCTGTCAGATCTGAGCCAGAAGACAGAAGAGCAATGTAACTTCATTATGAGGAAAATTAGCTTTTGACTCTCCCTCTCTCTCATAATATTATAATATTTTTTTTGTTGCATTAATTTCCCATTTAACAAACTAAGAGCCTTATTTGGCATCTACAGTCGCAGCACAGCTCATTTTATCATACAAGCATTTACACACTATGTGAACGTTTACAGTGATCACCAATGTTAAGAATGCATTAGAGCCTATTAACATCCTCAGACTGTGTGTACTTGTGTGTTAATCTCAATACTTATATTTCATTGTGTCATTTGTTATTCTTTTGTTTGTTTTTGTGAAGCCAAAAAGAACAAATTAAACCAATCATTAACTGGTTTGGCTGCCACAACGCTCCCTCTTTTTATTTCTCAGTGGTTGAATTTTAACATGGACAGTATAATACTAATCTCCTGGACAATCGAACAGATATCAGACACTGTCTGTTGCTACATCACAAACATTCAAATGAAGTGGCACTGTAAATGAGTGCAAGACTGGCCTGTATCCAATTCTGTGTTTCCACCTGCTATTATCACACTCCTCATGACTTTCATTGATATACATGGGCCTGTTTTGCTGTAGTAATGTAGTGTGTATTGTCGCATTATAGTGACAGTGAACTTGCCCCTGCTAGGAAAGAATAAGACCATTTTACCAGACTATTAAAAAGGAATCTCTTGTTAATGAAGTTCATCTGTGAAAACAGTTTGAGGCTCTCCGATAGTGAAAAAGCATTAGACGATGTAACTGATTGTTATCCCGCGCTGAATAAAGGATCAGAGTGCCCCAGATTATTGGACTGTTTTTCACCGATGGACTTCGTTCACAAGACAATTTGGCAGTGACTTTTTATTGTCTTATGTTGTCTTACCTCATCCTGGAAGAGCACGCGATTGTGTTTCACATTTTATTTCACTGCCATTATTTTCTCTTTATGTTTGACGCGGTGCAGCACTTCCAATCTCTTACACCTCAATCCCAATTTAGTGTTTTTAGTTGTGGTGTCACTGGTATCTCCAAACCCTAACCCTAATCCACTGCACCGCCAAACCAGTGGATTTTAACAGGTTATATTATGTTTCCTCTATTGGTCTGATGAATTATGCAAAATATACTCCCGTGTGTGTGTGCATGTGATCCTATGATTTTTTATACTCTCTCTGTAGTTACCGTAGTTTCCAGAGGTCATAGGGAAAATGATGTTCTCATGATCAAATATGTTTTTCTCAACTGTGCAGCCAAGAACTGGCACCATTAAGTCTTGAAAACATGCTATATGATGTCTCTATAGTGGGAGGGTTTATGTCTAAAGGATGTGTGTAGGATAATGAGAGAAACCAGATGTTGTTTGCCTACTGATATAAAAATGTATTCTCTCCTCTTATGCCAGATACACCAGCCTACAGTTTTATGACCCAGGATCATTAATAAATCTTCACTTCGCTTTATTGTCAGACTAGTCTGAAATTTGTCTTGCACTTTGCTTGAAATCATCTACACATGAGTGTCCAGTTTCTAATCTGATCATAACAGAATTATTACTCCCTTATTTCACCCTTGCACAGTGTGTGTGCGTGTGCGTGTGCGTGTGCGTGTGCGTGTGCGTGTGCGTGTGCGTGTGTGTGTGTGTGTGTGTGAATAGGCAATTCCATAGACCAAACTTGCCTTGATTCTCCAGGTATGGTGTGGTAAGACGCGCTCCAAATTGCAGTACAAACAAAAACTAGAGATTTTTTTTTTCAAAGTATGATTTGTCATATCAGTTAGTTAGTTAGTTAGTTAGTTTACTTTAATGATACCAGAAAGATAAAATTGGCTTGCAGCGAGTCATTCATACAAGACAAAAAGGACAATAGAAGACAAATAAATAAATACACAAGTTCATATATCAGCCTCAATAGGTCACTTTAACTCGAAAGAAACAAACAAGATTGAGTGAGATAAGCCAATAAACTGGCAATAAAGTGTCTCCCTGAGGCCTCCTTGAACGCTGATTACGTGCCCAAATATAGGAGTGGTAAAAGAAAAACATGAGAAAGAAGGGGGTGAGACCCCATATTGGGTAACCATAACGAAATATAATAAACCCCTTTGATAAACTCAAAGCACAATGTAGTTACTAAACTGACTACCTAATGGGGCACTAAAGATACAGTTTTGACCATATTCTAACATAAGGAGTTTGACAGTATGTCTCAACAATGGAATAAACAGCAATACACACTAAACCACAATTTAAAGCTGGGCTCTATTAGAATAACTGGCCAAATCTGACCACTCAATCAAAGACACCTCATTATCTTTGGCGGTGTAAAGACTTTCTGTTTTACATTAGGACGTTTTGAGTGAAATTCCCCTTTAACTCTGTCGATGTTTTTGTAATGGTCATGTGTAAGTCTCTTCAAAGTCTTAAAAAGTTTTAAATTGACACCACAGTGAGGTCTTAAATATGCCTGAAGTTACTTTTCCTCAGTGCACTACTTTTCAAGTCAGAAATCTCCCTGGACACAGCTTCACTGCACAGAAAATATTCCTGTAAGACGTGACTAATCATACTTTATGCCATAAGGCTGCCTTTAAATAAAGAGGAGTTTTAGCACTGGGTTTTACCAGCCTGGAGTGTATCTGTGTGTGTGTTTGTGTATCTACCTGTGCACATGCATGTGTGCTTCTTAGTTTGTTTTCCTTAAGCTGTGCCCAAGTACAAAGTACACAAGTGGATCCCACTTGGATACTCATTTTACTTCCTTCTTTGTAAATCACCGCTATTTCCTCATTCTCAGAGTCAAAACAGCCGTGAAGCACAAAGTCAGAGGGAAAAGGGGAAGACTAGCTTATCAGTGCAGATTTATGGACCAATAATCAACTCAGGTATACTGGAAAAGGAGTGTAAAGGCATCACTTCTCAGACAGCTGCTAACGGGCCAACAGGGTAAAGAATCATCTCAGGACTGTATTGCACACCTGAATGTTCAAACTGCAGGCACAGCGACTGGACAGCTGGGTCTAAACAGAACTGAACTGGGCTGAACCAGCCAGAGGAGAACAAAACACACTCGCTCGGAAGTGAGCCGGACCGAACCGGGCCAAACTGAAACACAGAGAACAAACTGCTGAAAAATGGCTGTTCCCACCAGGGTGGTCCACAAGAGGAGGGCCGCTATCACAGATCTGCCTCTCTACTACTCCGGACACCTGCTGAAAAAATCTGCTGGAGAGAAGGTGAGGACAAAGATGGAAGACAAGCAGTGCAAATACACTCATTTATAGAGACAAACAAATAAAAAAAAAAAAAGAAGATATGACATAATGGGAGCAAGAAATAAGAGTTAAATAATGTTGTCTAAAAGTTCATTTTCACAGGTATGTATTTATGAAGCACAACAATGAAAGTTTAATGACTGCAAACCTTACACAGTTGATACCTTTGAATGGTGTCAGAATGTAAATAATTAGACAATGTAATTAATAATTTACAATGATGGCTCTGATTTCCAGGATTTTGCTAAATATTATGGAGAGCTCCGTGGATGCACAATTTTTCTGTACACAGACGACACGCAGGATACAGTAAGAAAACAGTTTTATTTGCTTTTTAAAGTGACATTTTTAATAATTGTAAGTTCTTCGCTCATAAATTACCGTAGTAACATTATTTGCATCTGACTGATTGGGAGCTGGAGGTGATATTTGCTCCTTAACGATGAATATATAGAGTTTACGTGCAACAGCTCTTTGGCTATGAGACAAGAAAACAGGGAGAGAAGGGCCATAAGGAAGCTGGTGGAAAAGCCACAGAGGGCAGAGGGCAATAGAGATCAGATGCACAAATTACTTTATGCTCCTTATAATCCTGTTCCAAGTCGTTATTATATTAGCATGCTATTATTTTTGCCTAGGAACTGATGCACGTTTTACAATTTATTTGAGCTAATCTTATCTTATAATAATAATAATATGATGGTTGATGCGTCACTATCAGCACGTGAAGTGTGTTTTCTGTCTTGTTTTTCTAGTACACAGAGAGGCTGGAACTAGAGAAGTTGAAGTCACCGCTGTTAGATTGTCCACATCAGAGCAAGACATCAAATGTCATCACTCTCCCCCTGCGCACAGGGGAAGTCCAGCTAAAGGTGTGTTGCAGTCAAACGTCCCAAGTTTCTCTCCATGGTTTCATCCCTTTCTCCTCATCAGGGTCATGTTTGTGCCATTCAAACCTGGAGATCAGTTTGATTTGAGGGAATTGAAAGCCAATTGACCCCAATCCTGGTCGTCATCTCTCTCTCTTTTTTTTTTTTTTTTTTTTTTGTTCTTCTCTCAGCTTGATCTCTGATTCATGTGCCAAACCCCTTTTTATTCTTGAAAAGAGACTGTAAGCAGCATATAAACAAATGTCTGTTTGTGTTTGTGTGAAGATTGACGACTTTAAGATAGGAGAGGAGTGGAGGGGCTTTATCCTCACTGTGACCAATGTGAGTATACACCCGTACTCACACACAAAACACACACACACACACACACACACACACACACACACACATAGGCTGGAAGATTTGTTTTATCCCTTGTGGTGCAATAATGCAGAATTTTACCAAAGTGCCCCTAAGCAAGGATACCTACCATCAACGTATTACTGACAGCTGCTCATCACCTCTGTGGTTTTATTAACCCTCCATGCAAAGACTACAGAAAACTACTAATACTACTGGAATACTACAACGTTTTGGGCAGAATAAAAAATTTCCTACTTGGTCAGACTGAGACAAAATGTTCGATACCATTTTCACCTCTGTACATCCAGTGGTTCGGTTCCAGTGGGTAGCATTTCAGGTTAGCTTAGCATGAAGTCTTGAAGTCTAAGGGAGTCATTAGCCCAGCTCTGTCAAAAGTGATTCCACCTATAGGAGCCGAGCCACTGCACATACAGAGGTAAAAATGGTATCTCGGTCTGAGTAAGTCAGTAAAAAATGATTTTGCCCAAAACATTGGAGTATTCCTTTAACAATTACTAACCCAAGCCCAACAGGTGAGGCAGATGGCCGCCAACCCAAAGCCGAGTTCAGCTTGAGGTTTTCTATTTGTTAAAAGGGACTTTTCCTTGCCACTGTTGCCATGCACTTGCTGACAGGGGAGATAGATAAGAAATGATAAATATAATAATGCTTATCTCAATGTTAATAATGACGCTGACAAGACAATGACATTGACTATTATGTAAATGTTTATGGGGATAATAAAAAAAGGTGACGACAGTAACTATAGCATTACGGGGTTTCCACGGTCATGGAATTACTGGAATATCATGGAAGTTGTGACTACGTGTGTAAAGTAGAGAAAAATGGAAAATTTGATCATTTCTCAGGTGAAGTCAAGGGGTAACAGGGACGGTCCACTTTACAAGTGCATTAGATTTTGGATTTAAGCTGGTTTTCCCCACAGTGGTCCAGCAGGATTGACAAAAAAAAAAAAAAAAAAAGTCATGGCATTTTATATCAGGGCTGTGGTGGGAAGTGGAAGGTAGCACTAACTGACAAATGTGAAAACTGTATGAGTCATAATTGTTTTAATATTATTTAATATTTAATATAAGTTGATGCTACCACTAATGGGAATGAGCACAATAATGCTAATGAGCTCTTTCTATGCGCCTTGTAGAAGGAGATTCCCAGTACAGTGCAGCTGCTGCCAGGCCAGAAAATGGCGCTGGAGGATACACTGGAAAAGGAGAAAAAGAGACAAACCCCGCAAACTCGCCCACCTCTCCCACCCCGTCCCTCCCACTTATCCTCCACTGAGCCCACAACCTCCCATCCTTCAAACAAAGACACATCCGACCCCAAGATGCCTGTGTAAGTTTCAGCATCTGGCTCTGAAAATTCAGCTCAGCTGTTGGACTCTTGCTCTCTCTCTCCCAGATGCAACCTCCCTCCGACCTTCACATTTACCACCTGTCTTTCACTTCCCGCCCTTTATGTATTCCCAGTTATACTTTAGTCATTGCTGGGAAGACATAAAGGCCTGACTGATAGTAGAGGAAGATTAAAAAGACTGTAATACAGTGCAGTAAAACAACAACTGCACTCAAATGCTTTGTCTTTCTTAATTCTTATGCAACAACCCCTGACAAATGTGTCTGGCAGGATAAGTAGTTGGGCAATATCTGTGAGCAGAGAGTGGTTTCCCCCCTATTTCCCCCTATCACTTGAACACTTTTTTTTTTTTTTTTTTTTTTTTATCAAAAATTGATAAATCCTTTTGCATGTACCTTGTCCTTTGCCTTCTGTGAGACAACACAGTATAACCTGATTGCCCATGAATCTGCACTGAATCTGCTGCTTCCTCTAGGTGTTTCCATGATGTGACTCGCCAGGAGGCAGAGGAGATGTTGGAGAAGAACCCGGAGTATGGAAGCATCATCATCCGCCCATCCACACTGCCCCACAACTATGCTGTGACCATGAGACAAATCAAACCCAGGTCTGGCCCTGCAACCTTAACAGTTCATCCAAAATATTAACAAAAAAAAAAAAAAAAAAAAGTTAAAGAAAAGAAAATAGTTGGAAAATAGATGATTCATCAGTAAAGTCGAAGCCTCTGGTTTGGTCAAACTTTTTGATTCATTCTTATTTTACAGTGCCAAGTTAGATGTTTTCATGCTATTGTGTGTGAACTGCTTCCTGTCATTAATGTAGTAAAAGTTGCCAAATATCTGTCACCATTCAGAACTTTAGTTATTAAATTTGGTCCTTTAGTTATTAAATTTGATGAATATGTATGGAAGAGGACTACGATAATTATAGTAAATGCATGGGCTACATTTCAAACACTCTAATTATTCTGTTTATGTAATAATACCCAATTACATAATGATCTCAACTCAGTAATATAATAATTCGTATGTTAAGAGGAAAATTGTCATTACGTCAATGCCTGATCAGCTTTATTACAATAATTCGATATTCAGGTAATGGCAGGATTATTATACTCTTAGCTGCAACAGGAGGTTAGCTTAATTAGAGGTTATTACATTAACAGTTCACAGTTGTCTTCAAGTCAGACATCTTGGACCCTCTTTGCTACATGTGTCCTACCCACATAATCAACGGGAAGCATCCACCTAATCCTGCTCTTCCTTGTGTTTCAGCGGGCCCGTCAAGAAGAATTACAGAGTGACGGCCACAAGCTCAGGGTTTGTCATCGAACTGGAAACACCAGTAAGTCCCAAAATAGTCTTCTTTTTATTCATCAGGATAAGCAACAGCTGTAGCAGGATGAGTCTTGGGATTCTTTCTTTCTTTTCTGATTCTTCTGGTTATATTTTCCATGGTAAGATGGGAGAGGCTCAAAGGCAAGCTGTCAAAACGTATTGGGTGGCTTTCCATGAAAGCTGGTGATCACATTCATGCTCCTCAAAGAATGAAGCCTTTCAACTTTGGTGGCCTCATATCACTAAATTTAATTAGTGCATTGATGAGTGTATTCATATAATACTCCACTTATGGTGATCTTATGACCTTTCTTCTAGCACCAAACACATCTGTAAAAATAACGGATTGATCAGCAATTCTCCCGAGTGAACTCATGCTTCCTCGGGAGTGAACCTGATCAATTTTGGTGTCACTGCAGCCCTACCTGTAGCACCAATCTCAGGCCAAACTGCTCTGATTTGATATCTCAAATCTAATGGGCAGATTGCTGTGAATTTTTAAAAACACATTCATGCTCCCTTACAGATGAACCCTGTCAACACTGGTGATCACATGATGTTTACGTTTCCTGTAGTGCCACCCTCAGGCCAAAATGAAACAAACCCCATTCTGCCACTACTTTCATTCTCCTGATCTACACCATGCCAATAATAAATCCCTCTTGCATTTTAGGTAATTACCTGATGCTCTTATACAGGCTTAATTATAGCTGAGAGCATCAATAAAATAAGTTTAAATTGCTTGATCACCAACAATACAAGCAAACTAGTAGTAAAGAGTGCAAGAGTCAAAGCCACAGTGAAGGAAATGTAAATATAAATCATATATGCTGTGACCATCGTCCTTACAAGTGTCTTTCTCTGCCTGTCTGGTTCACTAGGTGACAGTCCCCTCCCTGAACGCAGTGCTTAAATACTTCCTGGAGAAGACGGAGCACCGCCTCCATCCCTATGTGAAGTCACAGGGCTACGACACTCGCATCGGTGAGAAAAGCACTGCACTGCCAATAGAAACCATGGTAGCACCTCACAATAAGGTATACAAAATCCTGGGGTGTTACCAAGGAACAAGTGAGGAACAAATGAGGAGCACATTGTTAGTTAATAGTTTACAAGTAGTTTCTGAATAACACTGAATAAAGTGTTACAAATTCAGAATGAAGCATTTTACTCAGTAATAATGATGCAATATCAGTAATAATGCAGTACTTATTTGTCAGTTGATGCTCAACCTTGCAGGGACACAAAAATGGTAACTAATGAAAATGTAATCATAAAACAGTAGTGCATTGATAGGAGCCAAAATCAAAAACAAATAATTAGATACTAGCTTATTAACATGGTGCCTAAACTTCTGTTCTAAGGTAACTTATAGTGATCTACTATTACTCGATTCAGTTATTCAATTGGAGCTGTCACTCCAATTGAGACTGGCCAATAGAGAGGTGTCTTACATTTTTCAGTGTAGGTCCCGCCCACCAGATTCCACTCAACAGCAGGCAAAACTTTTGCATTCACAAACAACATTTTTGGTTTCACAAACAAACCTTGCAGACCAATTCTTGATTCTTGCTTGGTTCTTGACTTGCTCCTTGGTATCAACCCAGGAATTTGTTTACTGTATTGTAAAGTGTTATGAGATCATCTCTGACAGCATCTCAGGCCTTCTGACTTTTGGTGAACGTCTTCATTTACGCACTTGAAATGTGACAGAGCAAGCGGAGACACAGTACAACTCCTGACAGTGTGTGTGTGTGTGTGTGTGTGTATGTGTTCAACAGAAGTGCCACCTCTGCCCAAGTGCGTCACCATCCCCTCCAAAGCACCCAAAACGGTACCCTGGGCTCAAGTGTCACCCATGGTCCAATCACAGGAAAAAGAGCTCTTGCCTCCTGTAATGAAGGCGGCAGAGAACAATTATTTGGTGCCTGATGCTGAAATAGCAAAGCAAGGTGTGCGTCAATGTAAGTGACAGTCTCAACTAGACTAAATTCTCAACTAAACTTTTCTATTTTGGGTGAACTGTTCCTTTGAAATGTTTCTCATACAGTATGAGTGAATAATGTATTTGTTGTATTACAGACCAAGTGATAGCTGTCTCTTTTTTTTTTTTTTCTTTTTTTTTGTCCACTAGTTGGTTCGGAGCTCGAGGCGGTCATGCGGTTACGGAGGGGAGTCATGTACAGTTCAGACGACGAATAAGAAGTTGCCATGAAATGCAATGAGAATCCCACAAAAAGAACTGCTGTCTTATGTAATCACTCGTGTTAGAAACACAGTGTCATCTGCAAATTGGAGCAATGTAGCATATTATTTGGGTGAAAATGTGAAAATGAAATGACATTTTTTTGATTCTCCATTGAGCTATAAAATTCATGGGAGTCCAGCCTGAAATTGGACTAAAGAGCTGAACATTTAGAGAAAACAGCATAATATTACTTAAGGGAATTATTGAGGCATATTTTTTTTTCCTCTAGATGCATGTTTTGCTCTAACAAGTGAGTTGCTGTCTTATCACATGCTGCCTAAATTACAAAATGCTCCCTTTGGTACTAATTGCTTTATGAGCCATCTAACTTGAGTATTATAATGTCTGAATAGTCTAATGGAAGTGGGGTATGCTTGATTTATGTTGCCAAACACTAATATGACATCAAATATGGACAGAAAGAAAGATCAGATCAGGCTCCATCCTCTCCATCCAGGCTGTTTCGTCTCATTTTGCACAACGTATTCACACGATCAAACACCACCAACACACTCGGCAGCCTTGATAAAACCATGAACTGAAACCTTGGCACTTGAGTTGCACTGAAGCTCGATACATTTATCTCATATCTGGAAAATAAGACGCATCGTAGTCATGGCCTTCACTTTTGGGTGGGCATAGCAGCTTTTACACTAATCAGCTGTTTTGCTTATTATCTGTAGTTCTGAAGTGGTAAAACTGATCAAGTGAATTATATGAGCAAACTTTTTGTATGGATCATAGTGATTCTGTTATTCAAGACTGATGTGATGCTCAAAATGTAAGAGAACATATAAAACGGAAATACAAATATGCATTAGTCCTGTATTTAATTTCATGTTCATAAGCGTGAAATAAAGTACTTAATCATTCAGGATCTTTTTTTTTCCCCACACACAGGAGTCATCCAACATAAATATGTTTCAGATGTTATAATCATATTTTTTATCAGTTATTCCATTATAATGGTAATTTCTTAGTTTTCATCATTATCAGTATCATCGATAGTTTATATTATAGGATTACAGTTGAAGGATCATTCATCACTCAATAAAGACAGCAGAATTTGTGAAAAATATAAAAGAAGAAAAAAACAAAGACTCTCCCTTTTGCCTCCTCCATCAGTGTAGTGTTTAAGAGTACCTGTTTTCACCTGCTCGCCCTCCCACTCACTTCGCTGAGCTAATTCACCCCATATTAACCAAACACTTGTAGCAGCCTTTGTTTGAGAAACAAATAAAATATCTGTAATAACTTAACATCTCAGGATTAAAAAAAAAAAAAAAAAAAAAAAAAAACTCCAAATCAAACAGAATAAATTAAGAGGATTGTTCCTCAACGAAGACCCGCCTCCATCGATGTTGTTGTGACATTACTTCTCGGTGAGTGACAGCTGAAGGATCCTCTCAAGCTCCTCCTCTTCCTCCTTCCGCTTCCTGAGTCAAGAATAAGAAATAGAGCTGATTGGATATAACTGATACAACTACTTTGCAGGCTATAAGCTAGGAGGAGCACTAAACAAAATAGTGCACTAGGGCTGGACATTTTATCACAATATTATCAAAACTGCAAAATGGCCAGGTGCAATGTCCAAATTTCAAGGCCTGCAGTTTTTGATAAAATGTGTGACAAAATAAACCATGGAATGTATTGCATAACCAATCATTAGGGGTGTAACAAATTCATTCATTGCAAATCAAGAAATTCTGCCAATTAAAGTGATCTGAGCTGCTACTGACTAGAAAATCTTTTTTTTTTTTTTTTTTTTTTTTTTTTTTAAATTGTGAATGAATCTTTTCATAAGTTAAACCTATAATATGGAGATTGTACATATAAATTTGTTACGCCCCTAGGTGTTCAGAAGCATTAACAGAATTATGACCATGTGCACTCAGCTGCATTTGTTCTCTGCTGAAGCATGAAGCAGGTAGTTACCTGGCTCAGTCCACGCCTCCTGCCTGAATGAACTACTGTGGAAATTTAATTCCAGTATTTTTCAACTTTGGCCCCATTTTTCCACCTTCTGGGTCCAAATGACCCATAGGGACAAAAACTTTTGGAATTGGTGCAGTATTAAGCAAAAGCCCTAACCAAACAGCCGCATGATGGGCTGCAAAGTAATCAAACAGAGAAACTGCACACAACAAATTAATGTCCACTAAAAGTGCTTGTTTTTGCCACTGACAGGTTCAGATTGTTACTGTATGCGTCTGACAACATTATGGAATGGATCCCTACAAACATATACTATCACTGACTTCCTTCCCATCATTGATTTTAATTGCATTTTACCAACTTGAATCAAACGGAATTGTTCCAAATCTGAAAAATCTGTTTTAAATCAAACTGACTGTGAAGAACTGTGTCGATGTTAACCCAAAGAGTCACACCCCTACCAGTCATTTGTAAATATTGATTTTGTTCCTCTCATGCCTGCTCTCCTGCCAGGCTCTTACTGGCTATTGCTGCTCTAAAAGCTTGTCATTGCACACAAACTCAAACATGTATGAAAATGTGCAGGTGTGTGAAATGAGGAATGCCCCGGAGCCTCACCTGTCCATCTCCTCCTGCTCCCTGCACGACAGCTCCATGGCAATACGCAGCTGCTCATCGAAGCTGGTTGCCACGCCAAAGTGTCCCGGCAAAAGGGGCTCGGCCACTGTGCTGTAGGAGGGCGGGGAATTAGCAGAAGGGTCCAGTGGGGAGGCAGAGGAGGGCTGGCTGGGGTCAGCGGTGTCTTCTCCCTCTCTACTAGCCAAAGAGATGGACAGGGACTCCTGGATCGCTCTGTCAGAGGAAAAAATAAAAGAGTGGAACAAGAAGGGGAAGACAAGGTCAAAAAACACGGGACGACTTCAAAAGAACATTTCCCTGCTGGACTTAATTGCAACATGACTGACTCCCAGGAAAAGGTTGAAAAAGTTTCACTCTCAAGCCTTCATGGTTAAGTTCCAGTTCAAAAAATGCTAGCCATCTCTGATTGAGTGTGGGGAAAAAGAGGGTCCATGCTTTTACAACAGCAATGATATAAGATCAACTTTGAGTAAGTAAAAAATTTTGTTTAAAAAGCTCACACTCGTCATGAAATATAATCCAAGTCTCCAGTCGTCTCTCTCTTCCAGAGAGCTTGTGAAGGCTTGTGCTTAAATATTCTTCATCGGGGATTCAAGGCAACAGAGAGTGAGTGCTTGAAGATTTCTATGTTGACCCCTGACATATTAAGACAGGCAGAAGTCAGGCCAGCTCACCTCTCCAGCTGAGAGTCTTCTTCATACAGTGGAGACTGAGGGACTGGGCGGCTGTTGGTTAGGGCCTCCCAGATGGTCACCTACATGGGAGACAACTGGCTTTATATGGGATGGGAACAACACTGACGGGACACTTTGCTGCCAAGAGAAAATAGGCTAATCGTCAACTTAAAGGGATGGTAATCTGAAGTATGTGATGTTTAATTATGTGCTTGCCTTGAAAAGGCAACACATCTTATTATTGTGCATATTTATTAGTGGGCAAGCTGCAGCTTGCACACTTATGTTATTCCTACTATTTCTTTCTTTATTTATTATTCCGTACGTTTTTTGGACCGTAACTCCTCCTACAGCTTTCGTTTTAGGCCCACACAATGAATTAGGAAAATGTGCGGCCCGATTGGGAATAGTGTGCTATTACTTTTCTAAGGAATCCGACTTATGGAATTCCCAAAATTCCCATTTTCCTGAAAATTTCGGCCATAGGAAATGAATGGCCAAAACTTTGCAAGGCTCCAGGGCCCACAGCTTTGGACCTGCGTCCACGCACAAAATACGAAAAACGTGCATCTTATTGAGAAGAAGCAGGGTTTCGATTTTCAGACCGATCCGACATTCCGTTTTTCCGCAATTCCGGTTTGAAGTTGGAATTCCAGACGCAATACACACTAATGGAGTTGAGCTAGAGTGGCATTCTTGGCATTCCTGAGCGGCTAGAGTGGAGCAGCCCTGAAAATTCGCCTAAAACTTTTGTCTTTAACTTGCTCTCCTGGCCACAATTTTCACTCCACATGCATAAATTTGGCATCAAATTGTAGGAAAAATAGTTGTGCTTTGAAAAATGTAAATACAAAAGCAAAGTAGCTTCAACTTTTTAAACTGTGACCCTTAACGAGGCAGGAGTGCCAGCTCTCTCCCCCATAGACTCCCATTATATCTGGAATGCAAAGTCTCGGGAGAGAAGCAGAAACACACACGTTTTCAACTCGCCGTTTCTCGGGCATTTTTGGGAGTTGGAAAATAATTTTGACACCGTTTGAAAGCCCAAAGCGTTACCTTTCTCATGATACGTTTTATTTTCTGCTCGGAAACCGCGCGCCGCGGTTACGCTTCCAGCTTGCCCACGCAGTTTCCCCAGAAACTGCACAATCCTCTAGTTATGTGCTTGCCTTGAAAAGGCAACACATCTTAAAATCCTGCATACTTATTATTTTTATTATGTGCTTGCCTTGGAGAGGCAACACATCTTATTGTTGTGCATATTTATTCTTATTATTATTATTATTTTTATTCTGGACATTTTTGGCGCGCAACTCCTCCTACAGCTTTCATTTTAGGCCCACACAATGAATTGGGAAAATGTGCGGCCCGATTGGGAGAAGTGTGCTATTGCTTTTCTAAGGAATCCAACATCTGGAATTCCCAAAATTCCCATTTTTGTGGCACATTTTGGCCCATTCGAATGAATGGGCCAAAACTTTGAAAGGCTCCAGATCGTACAGCTTTGGACCTGCGTCCACGCACCAAATACGAAAAATGTGCATCATGTGGAGAAGAAGCTGCTTGCGAATTTTCAAACCGATTCGACATGCCGTTTTTTCGCAATTCACGAAAAACAGCTCACGAAATACAACAAATGGCCGAGGATTCAAGTGGTACGTAGGAAATAGAGCGACGTGCCTGAGCACCTAGAGCGAGGCAGCCCTGAAAAATCGCCTGAAACCTTTGTCTTAAACTTGCTGTACTGGCCACAATTTTCACTCAACATGCATAAATTTGGGATCAAATTGTAGGAAAAATAGTTGTGCTTTGAAAAATGTAGAGACAAAAGCAAAATAGCTTCAACTTTTTTCATTTCGACTCTTAACGAGGCGGGAGTCCCAGCTCTCTCCCCCATTCAGTCCCATTATATCGGCAAAGCAGAGTCGCGGGAGGAAAGCAGAGACACACACGTTTCCAAATCGCCGTAAATCGGGCATTTTCAGGAGTTGGAAAATAATTTGACCATGGTTTAAAAGCTCAAAGCCTTAGGATTCTCGTGGTGCAATCCATTTTCTGCTCGGACTTACTATCGCGGAGAAAAATGCGGTAGTTTGACCCGTGTTTTTCGGCGATCTTGTCACCAGCAACAGTGTCATTGCTGGTGTCTGCCTCATAGAATGTAATTTCGGGCTCCGCCCCCATGAGCTCCAGTAGCGTAGCGGTAACTTCTTTACCTCTCAAGGTGGAGAACGGAGTTCAATTCTCCTCCTGCCAGGATTGTCAGATTGGGCTATTTTTAATTCCGTTGGGCAGGGAACAATCACGTTGGGCGTCTACTTCAAAATTGGGCTGCTTTTGGCAACATTTGGCTGCTTATGAACTTTCAACTTTCAACACTAATTCTGCATCAAGGTAAGAAAAAAATATGGAGCCTATTTGTGTGACTGTGACTGATTTACGGTAGTTAAATGAATAAATAAATGAATAAATAAATACATGAATAAATAAATAAATATGCTGGAATGTGATACTTATCTCCAGTCTTCACCCACTCTACTGATTTCCAGTCTTAACTCTGTTTGTGACTGTATCTACATTTACATCCAAAGAGCGTGAGCTCCCTCTACTGGCAGCCCTGTAAATATATACAAAATAGATGTTATTATAGTTAATAATATTAAAATAATAATAAAAAAATGTATGAACATTTTTGAGATGTGTTCTAATATCCCTCAGTAATTGTCAGGTAGCATAACAACCTTTTATTTATCTATATAATTCTCTTGGGATTTTTTTTTGGAATTTTTTAATATTGAAAGCAAGAGGTATGGTGTCAAAACAAAGGCCCACAAAGGGGCACTACAAAAATATTAAAAACCAATCTTTTCATGGATAAGGAAGCCTAACAAGGTAACCAAGAGATAAGAAAAATAATTGTTTTTTGTTGGTATTTTATGGCTGATTTAAAACATGGGTCAAAACTGAGCCTAACACCGGGGGTGTTACCATGAAATCAACACAAGAGCAAGGTTAATGTCCTTTATCTAAATCTTTCTATCTGTTTATGTATCTGATTATCTATCTGTCTACAACAACAACAACAACAACAATTGTAATAATAATAATAATAACACCTATAGCAATAATAAGGTTATTATTATTATTGTTGTTGTTGTTGTTGTTGTTGTTGCTGTTGTTCTTGTTATATAGTTTTTTTTTTAGTAGTAATAGTATTAGTATTAATAGTATTTAGTATTAATGGGCAAATTCTTTTTGTGCACTGCAGCAGACACATACGTGTCCCCCAAACGCCCAGCAGGTGGCTCACTATAAAACTCATGTCTCTCATTGCTCACCCACCTCTCTCTGTATCTGGTCTAGCTCTATTTAGTCAGTCATCTTAAGAGAACGAAGCTGCATTATTTGAAATTGTGAGCTCAAGAGCAACTTCTCAGCTTTCAGGAGCAGTCGGAATTTGTCCGATAGAGCAAACCTTACGGATGTTACCATAGACATAATGTTACGGTATTTACAATATGACATGCGCAGTAATGTCGGTGACGACACGTCCGGTTTAAAAGGAATACGATGCTGCATTATTTGAAATTTTATCTACAAAAGCCGTGATTGGGTAGCGCTTTTGCTAGCGGAGTATGGACCAATCACTGCTGCAGTATTGAGTGACGCATCCGGGGACTACAAAAACACGCCGCACTCCGAACGTAACCCCCTTTGACTCTGCTGCTGCTGAGAGGTAAGAATGGTTTTGATTTACGATTAATTTTCTTGGTTTACAAATGCTATGAGACAGTAAGATTAATTTTCTAGACGCATGTTTCTGATAAACTTTGTTGTGTAACACATAAGGCAGTGAGTTGGGTAAGGATACAGCATGGGTCCGTTTCACAAAGCAGGTTTAGTGAAAACTGAGACTGTTAACCCTGAAATCCCTCATTTTAGGGTTAACAGGCTCCCTCTTAACAGATTCAGAGTTTTCACTAACCCTGCTTTGTGAAACGGAGCCCACGAGTGACAGTGCTGCTTGGGAGAAAATCGCCTCTAACTGATATACACATGGCCGGTGCTTGTTTGCTAACGTTAAGCTAGCCGCTCGCCTATAACTGATATACACATGGCCGGCGCTTGTTTGCTAACGTTAAGCTAGCCGATCGCCTCTAACTGATATACACATGGCCGGCGCTTGTTTGCTAACGTTAAGCTAGCCGCTCGCCTCTAACTGATATACACATAGCCGGCGTTTGTTTGCTAACGTTAAGCTAGCCGCTCGCCCAGCACTGACATACATATTGCCGGCGTTTGTTTGCTAACGTTAAGCTAGCCGCTCGCCTCTAACTGATATACACATGGCCGGCGTTTGTTTGCTAACGTTAAGCTAGCCGCTCGCCTCTAACTGATATACACATGGCCGGCGTTTGTTTGCTAACGTTAAGCTAGCCGCTCGCCCAGCACTGACATACATATTGCCGGCGTTTGTTTGCTAACGTTAAGCTAGCCGCTCGCCTCTAACTGACATACACATGGCCGGCGTTTGTTTGCTAACGTTAAGCTAGATGGCTGGCTCCCGCTGGTGCATTCGCCGACACAAATTCACATGTGTTTTTACTTTGCCTTGTCACACCATAGGTTCATTCTAGAGGCAATAACTTATACTGCTCTAATATATTGTCTGTGCATGATGGCTCTGCGTATTTTTAAATAGATGAAGCGGTGCATACCCGTTTGCCTTTATGGCAGACTAAGTTGACCATTTTAACATAGATGGGTTAGAGATATATTACAGTGCAGAAATACATAACAGCACCTACTTAGCAATAAATTGGTCTTGATACTTAAACTTGCACATCATTACTGTGTATCTCCTATATCTTCATCCTGTTTATCACACTTTTTCCCATTGTAGCACCTTTTTATTTAGTAAAAATGAGGTAGTGATGATGTACAAGATCTAACTGTATATCTTTTAATTCATAAATTGACAAACCTTTGCTTGATAGCTCACTGGTGGGTTAGGTGTCTTTCAAATGTCTGCATCATCTTATTGTTACTGCTCTTGTTTTAGGTACAACCTCCATTTGCACTGGTAGTGTTAAATTTAAAAAAAACAATACACTGTGTGTATATATAGCAATACAGTCTAGTATAGTTGATGTACACTTATGTTTATTTTGAAATTAATTCACTTATTTTTAGTAGAGAAAATGTAGTAATTGTTGCTGTGGTCATGTATGTTAAGTAGTTTCTCCTCTGTTGTAGACGCTTGTTCCAACTACAGTGCTCACTTTCAGTGCTTTTCAGGTAAGGAAACTGAAATGCTGAATATTAATTACAATTTAACATTGCAACCTTCACATCACATTGCAGAAATTGCAGTGAATCACAACTGTATGGTTAATGTTACACCATTGATTTATTGAGCTACAGTTTTAGAAGTTTTTTAGGTTTCACTACGTAAGTTTTATAAATGTACAGTTTATACTCACATAGCTACACGTAGAGATTTGCTCTTACAATGCTTGAAAATAAGTTTTTACACCTCAGTATCACTGTTGAAAGTTAAACTTGTTGCTGTAAGGTCATGTTTCCTTTTCTTTGCATTATAAAGAACATATTATTGCTACTATTAAATGTAGGCTTTCAGTTTTATATGGTTATGCTGCAATTTTTCATTTTCGTTCAGGATTGCCTCTGCACAAGCAGAATGCCAAACCTATCACCAATACAATTTTGCGCATTTACTTGCAGTGATCTGAAGAGTTGAAGCATCTTTAGTTCCTTATTTCCTTAAGTATGAAAAGACTTAACTAATGTTATGTTTATAAGACAGATAATTGAAAAACATGCTTATTTGACTTGTTTTTTTTCCTCCTTTATGTTATACTACAGATCCATCTATACCACAACGGTCCTTTTCAGGTAGGTTATGTTGTCAGTTTTGCTTGATTTGGTCTCACATCACATCACATCACATCACATCAAAGCAACCATATTAAAGATCCAGCCTTGAAATTGCAGTGACTAATGTTATCTGGAAAGCTACCACCAATTTAAAAAATGTGTTATTACAAAAGCTATGGAAAAATACATCTTTTTAGGAAATAGGAATAGGAGAGAACTTATTTTGGGGCTGACTGCATCTCCGTTGACTGCTTACTGTATCATAGTTTTGTTAATTTCTCACATGTCTTTTGTTATTTCTTTTCAGGACTACACATCTTTGCATTTTACATCCTGGTAAGAATATCCCAGTTTCAAATTATGATGATTTGACATGCAGTGATTAATGTTGCATTTAACAGTACTGTATGTACTGCAGTTTAGGAAAAAAAAAAAACCATTTTTAATTTCTTTCTGTCTTGCAGGTTTCCTGTGTTTACCAACAACAGAGACCAGTTACTCATATTTATTTTAAATCATTTATTTTAAATCACACATATTACAGTCTTAAATACTTACACAGTAAAGTTGTCCTGTTTAACTACTGTCTCCAGCTTTCCCCAGTGTTTTTCAGGTGAGTAAACCATTTGAAGTAATAAAGTTGCATGAAAAAATCCACTATCCTATCTAAAAGGATGCTTTCAGCCTTTGTAAACCAAGAACATCACTCGATGCTGGTTAGATGAGGGTTTTTTATTATTATTATTATTTGTTTTTTTGGTAGTCTGTGCACCACTGGAGATGTCAGATTACAATTACTATATTACTATTATTATTATATTGTAAGTAAGTGGCCCTACCAACTCATAGGAGACCTTTTCAGCATCATCTGACTGTTTAAGTAAGTGACATTTTGGATGCACTCTGAAGTCTCATGCCAAAAATGACAGTAGACAGTAGA
Organism: Myripristis murdjan; assembly: GCF_902150065.1. Classification (NCBI taxonomy): domain Eukaryota; kingdom Metazoa; phylum Chordata; class Actinopteri; order Holocentriformes; family Holocentridae; genus Myripristis; species Myripristis murdjan. The sequence goes on from NC_043989.1 coordinate 27,266,727, forward strand.
TGCGAAAAGCTGGCATTGTGAGTCTAAGCATCATTGAAGCAAATCTAGTCTTACTGTGTGCTTGCTCTCAAGTGTTTACTAGTGTGTATGTGTGATCACATTTTTTAGTGTTAAAATGCAACATTCTTAAATGGCAATATAAACACTCAATTGGCATATCACATGGAGCAGCAAGTAACCTTCATATGGGTAAGATAAGACTTTAAACTTTCTGTCTCATAGCTGATTTCCCTTTTTGTACAACAGGTCCACAACAGAAGAATTCACGTGACAGATTGCAAACTTGCACTTTCCTGCCTTGGTGAGTGTCACACCAATGTGTCATTTTGTCATCCTGCTAGGTCAAATTGTTGTGACATTAATTTGTTGAGTTGCAACATAGTTGGCTTTTAATACCTGTATGTTTATATGTACATATAACGTGTGTATACGTTCTTCTTTTTTTTTTCTTTTTTTCTCCCCCTTCAGGTTCCCTCTTCTCATTCTACAACTACAGACGAACTACATACTAGGTAAGTAACAGGTGTTAAGTAACTGGAAGGATTTCTGCTTGTTTTTAAGATGCCAAGAAGAAGCAAGAGATCCCAGGCTGCACGCGCCCGCTGGACCAAGTTGGACCTTGCTGACACCCAGACAAGCTCACTTTCGACCAGTGAAGAGGTACAGTTAGAATAAGTGTGTGCACTTCTCCTGCATTTACATAATTAATATTTTCTAATAACATGACAAAACAAATTACAATTTCAAAATTTCCTCTCCTGTTATCTCTGAAAATTAGCTTTAGCCATATTTCTTAGAGGATGACACTTGCTAAAATTTGAAGGCATAAAAGGCTATGACATACATTTGAAACTCCCTTTAGACATGTTACAGGGTTGCTGGGGCTCCTTATGTCCTAAATTAGAATTTCTACAATCCGGGGCATAAAATTAGGTTCTCAATTGCATACGCAAAATTGATCCCCTAATTTTACTTGTAACAGTAAACACACTAAAACTTTGTTTACAAAATAAAGGTTGAAAAAACATGTACATCTTTGTCGCTATTTGCTAATCTGATCCCAGGCTGCAAGAGACCAGTCAAGGAAAATGGACCTGGCAGATCCTCAGATGAGCCAACCTATGACAAGTCAGCAGGTATATTAAGAAATGTGGTAACATTTGACTTATTTACTTCCTGGAACTGCTGATAATGTCTCACTGGTGAGAATCATGAGAATGCACTATTATTCATATCTGCCTTTTTTGGGAACTGGTTTCATACTATTTGTGGTATACTGCAAATTCTACAGGTAAATATAAACCGTAAATATGAAGTTAATGAAAGTTAGAATACATTTACATGTTTTGAAATACTTATTTTTGGTATTTAGTTTTTTTCCCATGTTATGTAAAAATGCATGAGATAAGAGCAGTTTTTTTCTCTTTTACAAGTAGTCTTATTATGGTTTTTCGCACCCTACACGTGTCATGAATACATATTCTTATACCAGTCAGTATCATTAGAACCACACATTAAATCAATATACACAAAATAGACTGAAACATTGTTTTAATCAAACTTTTGATACTAAAGACACTGAAACGCTCTAGAAAAACATTAAGGTTGACATAACTTTTATTTTCTGTAGTACTGATTTGCTAATCTGGCTAGGTTGGTTCCTAGCCAGTTATTGTTACTAATTTCTTCAAATGTATATATAGTTAACATGTTTAAGATATTCTATTGTTAAAGAGATGATGGTGGTGTATAATACAAAAGTTCTGTTGTAGGGGTTAAAGTTCAGTATAGGTTGTGTGAGCAAATTCAAGAGGTTTTATACTGGCAGAGGAGAGAAATGTGCAGGATGCAGCAGGGCTGTGCAATATGTCTTAAATTTCCGATCTCAATATCAGTCTTCATGTTGTGAGATACACATGATTATACAGCACATTTTCTGTAAGTTTCATTATAAATAGTTCATATACAATCACTAAATTTTAAATGTCGTTTTTCCTTTTTACATTTTGATTCACTAAATGTAAAGGTTTTTTCCTTTTTACATTTTGGATGACCTCCCTGACAAAGATAATTCATCATGTTATGTTTTTTTCATTTTATTTTGATCTTTTTTGCACTTTTTCAATTATGTAGTACACAAAACATGTAATAAAAGTAAACTGAAAGGGTAATGATTGAAGATGTCTGTCAGCTCAGTTGCAGTCTTTACTTTGTTTACTGTTGAATTGAAACACAAATGTTCCAAATACAAGGAGAAAAATATGAAAACCTGATCAAGTATTGTTTATCAAGTATGAAATTAACAATGTAATAAGAAATAGACTTCTCAATATGGTCATTTTATATAAACAATTAATTAAATATTAAGTAATTGTTTTTGCTGTGCAATTGTTATTAATGTAGTCTGTATAGATTAAAAGAATATTCCTATGTTTCAGGCAGAACACTCTGTTCTGCTTACTCATGCTGGGGTGAATACATGCCATTTTCACATCTAAGTTCAGTGGTTTAATTCCTTTGCATTCGATATTGTGTTGGCTTGCTTTATTTCATACCTCCTCATGTGAATGCATGTGTTGTTGGTATGACAGTAAAGAATCCTTAAATAACGACTTGAAGTCATTGCTCTGGCTCTGTCAAAGTGCAAAAATAAACCTTACAGCGGTTCTGAAAGCGTTTTTTTTTTAAGTGTATCACCAGCTTACTTCTCCTAAAATAACATCTTTTTTTTCTCCCCTATTTCAATGTCAAGTCATATTTCAAATACCCATGCTAAATATTTTTAATAACACAGCTTTGGTGTTACTTTAAGGTTTATTTTTTCACTATGACGGAGTCAGCCATCTTGTTTCTGGATGGTTAACTTGTAAAAACACTATTCTGCCTGAAACACAGTTGTATTGCTTTAATATCCTCAATATCACATTGCTTGATCAGTCTCCTACCCATCAAAGCCACTCCATAATAATAAAAAAAAATCTAGGTATTGTGAAATCTATACTCCCTCACAGATGTAACAAATAGATTGTTTTAAGACCCTGTTACTGTTATCATGGATATAGGATTCTGCACGTGAACCCCACCTCCCCACTTTTATAACATTTGTGTCAATAATTCTGCACTTTTTGTCTATTCACATATTCATAAGGTACGTGGTCTGGAGCATCAGGAGCCAAGCAAGACCAAAGCTGCAATTGAACATTCTGCCAGGGAGCACTCACAAGACACTGCTTATGCACCCAGGGTAATATCTGTCCAGGCATCCCATCACCAGGGTGATAACAGGTATGCTCCGTCCTCGCGCAATCACCAGTGCACATGTAATGCTCTCATGTTTCTGGCTTACAACAGTGAGGGAACACATTTTTGTACCAGCGACCTTGACAATGTGCTACAGGGTGGCGATGCCCTGTACGCTAGCCATATACAGCAACTTAAAGATGAGGGGAAGTTTCAGGACAACCACTTGACCTTGGAGGAAGTGCCAGAGAAAGTCACAACAGACAGGCACACTTACAAAGTACATAAGCATGACATAATGGCGGGATCCCTTAGAGCCACTGGAACGGCTGATTATCCAAGCTGGTGGATTAGTCTTTCCGAAAGACTTCAGTGTCTGTCGACAGATGTGTCCCATGCCTTGCTGACAATCAGTCCACTGTGCATTGCAGTGTTTAGAGACAAATCTGGACGGTATGGGTTTTTCGATTCTCATTCCAGAACAGCAGATGGTTTGCCTGCCCGTACAGGTAATGGCACTGCTGTCATGCTGACATTCACCCACCTCAATGAGATGATTGACAGACTGCATATGATGTACAGCCGCTGGGAAGACAATGTACAGTATGATTTCATGCCGGTACATTTTGAAATCAAAAGCCAACATACGACTGCTTCCACCATACCAAAAAAGCAGGAGAGTGCAGGAGCCCAAAACACACTCATCACACTTTCTGAAAGTACAAAACCTACTCTTGTAAACCCTACACCAAAACAAGTTCAATCAGTAAAAAATCAGGATCAACTTGTTGCATCAGCAGCAAAAGAAGTACCGGTAAATGTGAGCAAACTCAACAAATCTCGCCGAAGAAAAACGACTCGCACTAAAAATCAAACACATACATCTATGTCTCACAAAACAAGATTGGAACAAAAAAGGCAATGTGAGAAAAAACGTTACGAGCTGAATCTTGATTATCAAAGCAGAAAGAAAGCATTACTGGTGGACAAATACCACACAAATACTGCATTTAAAATTATTCACAAAGCCTACATGCTTGGAAAATATAAAAATGATTCAGATTTCCAGAGTAAACGCAAAGCATACATAGTCAAAAGATATAAAAACGATCCTGGTTTCCAGAGCAAACAAAAAGGCTACATTGTTAAAAGATATAAAAACGATCCTGATTTCCAGAGCAAACAAAAAGGCTACATTGTTAAAAGATATAAAAACGATCCTGATTTCCAGAGTAAACAGAAAGCATACATACTTAGTAGATATAAAAAAGACCTTGTTTTTCAAAGCAAGCAAAAACAGTACATGGTTAAAAAATACAACACTGATCCTGAATTCAGACATAAACAGAAATCATACATGACGTTAAGATACACATGTAACCCTGATTACAGATCCAACAAAAAACAGACTGTTCAAAGCAGATATCAAAATGACCCAAAGTTTAGAGTGCAACATATTAAATGGTGTGCATTATATCAAAAAAACAAATCTAAAGATCACACATTTAATATTTACCGTAAAATGCAATGTGCGTTGAAAATAAAAGCTAAATACAATCGTTTCTACAAACAAAAATTGCAGCCAGATGCACCTCTTCTGAACAGCCTGATGCAAAAGGCAATATCTACATTCCATTTAAGAATTCAATATGGTCCCACTCATGTGTGTACAGTGTGCCACAGAGCTCTTTTTCCTGATCAAGTTAAGGTCTGTAATAGGACAAAGTATGTAAAAAACATTAACATTGTAACAGCTTGCTTGACAGGAAAATATGTTCACTCTTGTATCAGTGAATGCACAGGTCCAAAGCCATGTATAGTTCCCCAAGAGAGAAAGAAGGAATGGATTTGCCACACATGTGATAACCATTTAAAAAGAGGGAACATGCCATCCATTGCAGTAAAAAATAAACTGGAGCTGGCATGTATTCCTGCAGAGTTGCTTGATTTGAATGTACTTGAAAGGCAGCTTATAGCCAAAATTATTCCATTTGCCAAAATTGTTAGCTTGCCTAGAGGTCAACAAAGAGCAGTTCACGGAGCCGTTGTGTGTGTTCCATCAGAGATGGAAGAAACTGTGAACTGCCTCCCAAGATGCAGAAGTGAATCTCAGATTTTGCAGGTCAAGTTAAAACGTCGTCTTAATTACAAAGGACATCAGCTGTTCCATACTGTAAATATGAGCCGTGTATTGGCAGCGTTATCAGTACTAAAGGAAATGCATTCTGAGTACAAAGATATATCCATTAATGAAGTAGCTATATTGGAAAATTATTTTGATGATGAGTGTGATGAACATGAGCCTGAAGTTGCCACAGAGGAACCAGTTAATGATAATTGCAATGTGCAGCCCCATAGCTCTGAGGGACTAAGGGATGCTGCAAATCAGGCTGTCAATGCACAGGAAGTACAAATAAGTGATACACAGCAAGTAGATACAAATGACAAACTTAGTAACGATGAAGAGAAAGATGAACTTAGGCCAGGCCTAATGTTAGATTCCTGCATGCAGCCACCTGACATAGGTCATGAAATCCTTGCATATGGTGAGGGAATATTTAGCATTGCACCTGCCCAAGGAAATAAGCCTGTTGGTTTCTTTGCGATTCCAAAACTTGAGGCTATGGCGTTTCCCGTACAATTCCCTGATGGACAGAATACTTTGGATGAAGTAAGAACAATCAGTGTATCGCCAAGTATGTACTTTAATGTAAGGTTGTTCTCGGTCGATACCCGTTTTGCACAAGACCAAAGTTACTTATTCTTTGCCCAGTTTGTCACTGAAACACACATGGCTAGAAACAGCATGTCCATCCAACTGCGAAAGAGTAAGCCCATCACGAGAGATGGCCGTAGGATTAGCAACAAAATGGTTCAGGATAAACAGGAACTTGAAAGACTTTTACGACACCAGGATGCAACCCGCTTTATGCAGCCTTTAAGAGGGACACCAGCTTATTGGCAAAAAACTCTTAGAGACTTGGTTGCAATGATTAGACAGCTAGGCAAACCTACATTCTTTTGTACATTCAGTGCAGCTGAAATGAGATGGCCTGAAGTGATAACAGTTATAAAGAGGCAACAAGGTGAACAAGTAGACTTTTCACAACTTGACTGGAATACAAAATGTGAAATTCTGCGTAGTAACCCTGTCACTGTAATGCGCATGTTTGAAAAGCGTGTTGACGCATTAATGAAAGATCTTCTCTTGTCACCTGCTCAGCCCATTGGTCAAGTAGAGGACTTCTTCTATCGCATGGAATATCAAATGAGAGGATCTCCACACATACATTTAATTGCTTGGATCAAAGACGCCCCTGAATTTGAGAGCGACCCCGACGACAAAGTTTATGAATTTATTGACCGGTACATAACATGCCAGATGCCTGACCCCAAAACTGACCCAGAACTCTATAAAATTGTCTCAGAGGTTCAAATTCACAGCAGAAACCATTCCAAATCATGTAAGAAGGGGAATGTTCACTGTAGATTTGGTTTTCCTAAAATGCCCATGGAGACAACTCTAATAACCCGTCCCAGACCACTTGATGATGATGATGATGATGATGATGTGACATTTAAAAAAACCAAGAAAACTCGCAGAACCAAAGGGGACAACAAGGCAACTGCAGAGGCTAAAAGGAAGCTTAAACCCATATGGGATGTGCTCAATGACCCAAAAGTGTCAGTTGATAATTTGTCAGAACTCTTGGAAAAATGTAACCTAACCTTAGATGAATATGAAAAGTGTGCTGCTGCAGTGTTCAGCTCCAATGTAATTCTGATGAAGCGTCGACCAAAAGACTGTTGGGTCAATGGATACAATGCTGACCTGCTAAGAGCTTGGAATGCAAATATGGACATTCAATACATTCTGGACCACTATAGCTGTCTGATGTACATGCTATCTTATGTGTCCAAGCCAGAGCATGAGATGGCTGACTACCTGAAATCAGTATTTCAGGCTGCGCGTGACACTAATGTAAATGAACAGGATCAAATGAAACAAGTAATGCAAGCTTATTCTAGGCATAGACAAGTCAGTGCACAAGAGGCCGTTGCGCGAACTTGCAGCCTAAAACTCAAAATGTGCTCACGCAACATTGTGTTCATACAAACGGATGACGACGCGTTGAAAATTAGTATTCCTATTGAGAAACTACTAATGCAACAGGACAACAGTGAAGATATTTGGATGAAAGGAATTACAGATAAATACAAAGCTAGACCTCTGGAGCCCGAATTTGAAAACATGTGTCTCGCGGAATTTGCTTCAAAATACAGGATAGTTTATGGCGAACAAACAAAGGGGAAAAGGGTGAAAAGTCTTTTACGTGACATGGGACACATTCAGGAAAGAACAGTAGGAAAGCCAGCCATAATCAGATACGCTCGCTTCACTGAACAAAAAAATCCTGAAAAATATTACAGTAGATTGCTTAAACTGTATCTCCCCTACCGTTCTGACACCCAGCTAAAAACAGCCCAGCACCCAACATATGAGCAGTTCTACAAAGGTGCTTATGTTAAACTTCCTGGAACTGATTGCCTCCTAGCAGTATGCGTGATAGTCTCAAATAACAAAAAGAACTATGAACAACACAGTGAAGAAATAGATGTAGCCTATGAAGAACTTCTTAGCCATCCATTTGAGGATGCATGGGCAACAATTGCACCTGCAGCAGAGGCAGATCGCTTAGAGTGTATTGCTGAACAAGAGTTAAATAACACAGAAAATGAGCAGGATGAAGTTCCAGAGTACCAACTTGATCCTAAACAGAAAACTGGAGTTGTACCCTCAATACAACCACCAAAGGTTAGCCGTGAATACGTCATACAGCTGTATCAAAGTCTAAATGCCACTCAAGCGTCGATATTCTACACTGTGCGTCAGTGGTGCCTTAAGCGTGTTTGGGGCCAGAACCCGCAGCCATTCTTTTACTTTGTTTCTGGTGGTGCCGGCTGTGGCAAATCACACGTAATAAAATGCATTTTTGAAGAGGCAACAAAACTATTTCGTCAGCTTCCTAATCTACGCGAGGAAGCTGACATTTCAATGCCAACTGTGTTATTGACTGCATTTACTGGTACTGCAGCATTCAATATTTCAGGACAGACCTTACATTCTCTGTTAAAACTGCCACGTAGTTTAAAGCCGCCTTACCAAGGCCTTGGAAACAATTTAGATGAAATGAGAGGAACCCTCTCAAATGTAGAAATACTTATTATTGATGAAATTTCCATGGTTTCAAAGCCTCTGTTTGCATATGTCAACTGGAGATTTCAACAAATCAAAGGAAATAAAAAACCTTTTGGGGGGATATCAGTCCTCAGTGTAGGTGATTTCTACCAGTTGCGGCCCGTCGGCAAAGCCAAACCGCTCTGCGTGTATGAGGAAACTGAGCCAGACTTTTGGAGGGAAAATTTTACCATGATAACATTGACAGAAATCATGCGCCAAAAAGAGGATCTTGCCTTTGCAGAGCTTTTGAATAGGATTAGAGTGAAGCAAAAAACTGAACCTTTTAGTGACACTGACAAAACTCTACTTGCCCGCGCCATCACCACATCCGAAGCCTGCCCAGCTGATGTTATTTACATATTCCCTACCAATAAAGAAGTTGACCGCCACAACAGTAAAACAGTTTGTGCCCTTCATAAAGAGATTATAACCATTGATGCGGAAGACTATCTTAAAGACACACGAACAGGGCAGATGAAAAGGCTCGCAGCTCCCACCAACAGTAAACAGGGAGAATTACTTACAACTCTAGAAGCAGCTGAGGGAGCACGCATCATGATTACTAGAAACCTTGATGTAGAAGATGGTATTGTTAATGGCACATTTGGAAAAATAGAAAAAATAGTCACTGAAACCAAAGATGGGCACACCAGAGTACAAAAGCTAGGACTTAGACTGGATAATCCAAAGGCAGGTCAGAAACAGCGCCAGATCCCGCAGGGTACACCAGATAGCTTGTTTTACATGGACAGATTGCAGGAAAGTTTGAGCAAAAAAGGTGTAGTTCGCCATCAGTTCCCTGTTAAATTGGCTTTCGCATGTACAAGCCATAAAGTACAAGGCATGACGGTACAATCTGCGGTTGTATCACTTAAACATGTATTTGAAGCAGGGATGGCATACGTCTCTTTAAGTAGGACAACCTCTCTAGATGGATTGTACATAACAGATTTTGATGAAAGCAAAATTTATGCTGATGGTGACATTGCTGTCGCAATGCAGTCCATGAAAACAACATCCCTCACAGGTATTATGCCACTTTTAAAACATGTACGTGAAGCAGACCTTGTACAAATGTTTAAAATAGTGCACCACAACACAGAAGGTTTAGTCTGTCACATCAATGACATCAAACGCCATCACGAATTGAGACTTGCAGATGTTTTATGTCTAACTGAAACACATCTGTCAGACTCAATTCCATTCGACAGTTTAGCATTAGACGGATACAGACTGTATTTATGCAACAGACAGCACTGTTACATGCATTTTCCTGACTTGGCTAGAAAACAAGGTGGGGGAGTTGCAATGTACTGCAAATTCCATGTTAGCGCAGAGGTATATGAGTATGTACCGCATGTCACCGACCTTGAGTTTTTAGCTATCAAAATTAAAGCACCAGTGAATTTAGTGATAACAGCTATATATAGACCTCCAAATTATAGTCTCAAACATTTCATGCCAAACCTGCAAAACCTCCTAGATTATTTGCAGGTTAACTGTCCACACCCAATCATTGTTTGTGGAGACTTTAACGAAAATTTATTAGATAATGTAAATAAACCTATTTTAGAGATGTTTGTGTCAAGGGGTTATACACAGCTTATCACTGATGCCACTACAGAAAAAAATACACTTCTGGATCACATTTATGTTTCTCAGCCAAATGTCTGCTTCACATCAGGTGTACTGCAAACGTATTATAGCTACCATAACCCTGTGTATTGTATAGTTTAGGCACATTACAATTTCCACTTTGCGCAATAACTCCTAATGTTCGGTTTCTGACTTGCTGCGCGGGCTGTTCTATGCAATATTTTTATGGAGGTATGGTTTCTTCAGACCCAGGGTGTGTGGCCCAGTACCAAGAGACACCCCTGGGACAACGTAACAAAGGAGCAAGAGCTCCACTGAGGCCTTGTTAATTGTGTGGCACAGAGTTCAGTTGGTCCTGTGCATGGTCATAGCGAGTCACCGTTGTTCAGTCCCCAGTTAGGTGTAAGAGCGCGTTCCCTTTGGAACTCGTTTAGGGGGGATGTTAGTGTGGCGTGAACGTGGTTAGAGCAGTTGTCTCAGGAGCACATCCAGAGCTGCAGGTGGGTCGCCAGTTTATGGTTGCTTAACCGAGCTCTCGGGCTACAGTGCATAAATACCTGCCGCAAGTAACGCCTGAAGACTAGGGAGGAGCTTAGTTAGATTTTGGTTAGGCAGTTAGGGGGACAGGACTTCAATGACATTTTGGCTGTGTATTTGGACTTATTGAGCATGTTTTTGTAACTATGCAAATGTGATTTGTGTGTGTAAATCTTTGTGTTGCTCTTTTGCTGAAAAAACAAGGTTTGGATTCATCAGGCCCAGGGAGTGTGGCCCAGTACCGGGAGACAGCCCTGGGATGAGGAAAGTTAATTACTTCCTATTTGGGTAATAATCCCCCTTCCCTACCCCCCAGCCACTACATTGTTTTATTTTCACTATTTATCCTGTTCGTATGGACAATACATTACAGTGTAACGTGTATAGAATTATAGTTAAACTGGAGGGAAGAGGTGATACCATGAGGCAAGATCAAGTCTAACAGTTCCTGAGGCCCAGTACCGGGAGTCAGGTTCTGCTACTTGGTCTCATGGTTTCACACTAACCCTGACCCTCTGTCAGAGCGTGTTGTCCCTCAGGTTTTAGGTTATTTTCTTCTGTTGTTTAAATGGTTTATAGAGTATTTTTCGACATTCCTTGTTTATAATCTTTATATTGCTTTTTGGTACTTTAGTTCTAGTGTTCAGTTCTGTAACTTTTATAGATACCATACGCCTGGATCAAGTCTGACAGTTCCTGAGGCCCAGTCCCGGGAGTCAGGTTCTGCTACTTGGTCTCATGGTTTCACACTACCGCTGATCCTCCATCAGAGCGTGTTGTCCCTCAGGTTTTAGTTTATTTTCTTCTGTTGTGTAAATGGTTCATAGAGTATTTTTTCTACATTCCTTGTTTATAATGTTTATTTTGCTTTTTGGTACTTTACTTCTAGTGCTCAGTTCTGTAACTTTTATAGATACCATACACCTGGATCAAGTCTGACAGTTCCTGAGGCCCAGTACCGGGAATCAGGTTCTGCTACTTGGTCTCATGGTTTAACACTAACCTTGACACTCCCTCAGACATGTTGTCCCTCAGATTTTAGGTTATTTTCTTCTGTTGTTTAAATGGTTCATAGAGTATTTTTTCTACATTCCTTGTTTATAATGTTTATATTGCTTTTTGGTACTTTTGTTCTAGTGTTCAACTCTGTAACTTTTATAAACACCATACACCTGGATCAAGTCTGACAGTTCCTGAGGCCCAGTCCCGGGAGTCAGGTTCTGCTACTTGGTCTCATGGTTTCACACTAACCCTGACCCTCTGTCAGAGCGTGTTGTCCCTCAGGTTTTAGGTTATTTTCTTCTGTTGTTTAAATTGTTCATAAAGTATTTTTTCTACATTCCTTGTTTACAATGTTTATATTGCTTTTTGGTACTTTAGTTCTAGTGTTCAGTTCTGTAACTTTTATAGATACCATACGCCTGGATCAAGTCTGACAGTTCCTGAGGCCCAGTCCCGGGAGTCAGGTTCTGCTACTTGGTCTCATGGTTTCACACTACCGCTGATCCTCCATCAGAGCGTGTTGTCCCTCAGGTTTTAGTTTATTTTCTTCTTGTAAATGGTTCATAGAGTATTTTTTCTACATTCCTTGTTTATAATGTTTATATTGCTTTTTGGTACTTTACTTCTAGTGTTCAGTTCTGTAACTTTTATAGATACCATACGCCTGGATCAAGTCTGACAGTTCCTGAGGCCCAGTCCCGGGAGTCAGGTTCTGCTACTTGGTCTCATGGTTTCACACTAACCCTGACCCTCCGTCAGAGCGTGTTGTCCCTCAGGTTTTAGGTTATTTTCCTCTGTTGTTTAAATGGTTCATAGAGTATTTTTTCGACATTCCTTGTTTATAATCTTTATATTGCTTTTTGGTACTTTACTTCTAGTGTTCAGTTCTGTAACTTTTATAGATACCATACGCCTGGATCAAGTCTGACAGTTCCTGAGGCCCAGTCCCGGGAGTCAGGTTCTGCTACTTGGTCTCATGGTTTCACACTACCGCTGATCCTCCATCAGAGCGTGTTGTCCCTCAGGTTTTAGTTTATTTTCTTCTGTTGTGTAAATGGTTCATAGAGTATTTTTTCTACATTCCTTGTTTATAATGTTTATATTGCTTTTTGGTACTTTACTTCTAGTGTTCAGTTCTATAACTTTTATAGATACCATACGCCTGGATCAAGTCTGACAGCTCCTGAGGCCCAGTACCGGGAATCAGGTTCTGCTACTTGGTCTCATGGTTTCACGCTAACCCTGACCCTCCGTCAGAGCGTGTTGTCCCTCAGGTTTTAGGTTATTTTCTTCTGTTGTTTAAATTGTTCATAGAGTAGTTTTTTCTACATTCCTTGTTTACAATGTTTATATTGCTTTTTGGTACTTAAGCTCTAGTGTTCAGTTTCAAACTTGTTGAGCAAGCTGTTTCAAACCAGCAGTCTGTCATAACTTTAAAACACACCAACATTAGTTGTCAATATGTATGCTGCTCTGGAAATCAAAACAAACCACTGTAGGCAGATGTAGGCAGATAAGTCATTGCTCTAAGTGTTAAAAAAAACTAACTCATATTCAATTTCTGACCTGCCAAGCAAGCTGTTTCAAATTAGCACTCAACCGTTACTTAAAATCAAACAACATTTTGATCACTTCAGTATGGGCTCTGTAACTTTTACAGATACCATAAGCCTGAATCAAGTCTGACAGTTCCTGAAGCCCAGTACCGGGAATCAGGTTCTGCTACTTGGTCTCATGGTTTCACACTAACCCTGACCCTCCATCAGAGCGTGTTGTCCCTCAGGTTTTAGGTTATTTTCTTCTGTTGTGTAAATGGTTCATAGAGTATTTTTTCTACATTCCTTGTTTATAATGTTTATATTGCTTGTTGGTACTTTACTTCTAGTGTTCAGTTCTGTAACTTTTATAGATACGATACGCCTGGATCAAGTCTGACAGTTCCTGAGGCCCAGTCCCGGGAGTCAGGTTCTGCTACTTGGTCTCATGGTTTCACACTACCGCTGATCCTCCATCAGAGCGTGTTGTCCCTCAGGTTTTAGGTTATTTTCTTCTGTTGTTTAAATAATTCATAGAGTAGCTTTTTCTACATTCCTTGTTTATAATGTTTATATTGCTTTTTGGTACCTTAGTTCTAGTGTTCAGTTCTGTAACTTTTATAGATACCATACGCCTGGATCAAGACTGACAGTTCCTGAGGCCCAGTACCGGGAATCAGGTTCTGCTACTTGGTCTCATGGTTTCACGCTAACCCTGACCCTCCGTCAGAGCGTGTTGTCCCTCAGGTTTTAGGTTATATTCTTCTGTTGTTTAAATGGTTCATAGAGTATTTTTTCTACATTCCTGGTTTATAATGTTTATATTGCTTTTTGGTACTTTAGTTCTAGTGTTCAGTTTCAAACTTGTTGAGCAAGCTGTTTCAAACCAGCAGTCTGTCATAACTTTAAAACACACCAACATTAGTTGTCAATATGTATGCTGCTCTGGAAATCAAAACAAACCACTGTAGGCAGATGTAGGCAGATAAATCATTGCTCTAAGTGTTAAAAAAAACTTTAAAAAAATTTCTGACCTGCCAAGCAAGCTGTTTCAAATTAGCACTCAACCGTTACTTAAAATCAAACAACATTTTGATCACTTCAGTATGGGCTCTGTAACTTTTACAGATACCATAAGCCTGAATCAAGTCTGACAGTTCCTGAGGCCCAGTACCGGGAGTCAGGTTCTGCTACTTGGTCACATGGTTTCACACAACCTAATAAGCAAGCTATTTCAACTTAGCAGTCAACCCTTACTTGAAATCACACAACATTTTTATCACTTCGCTATGGGCTCCATAACTTTTATAGTACAAATAACTATATGGACAATACACTTCTGCACAATAATTTTATGGAGGTATGGTTTCTTCAAGCCCAGGGTGTGTAGCCCAGTACCGGGAAACACCCCAGGGATAAGGAGAATTAATTACCTCCCATTTCTGCAATTATCCCCCTCTCGCACCCCCAGCTGCAAAACTGTTTCTCTTTACACTGTTTAACCTGTTTTTATGGGCAAGACATTACAGTGCACTTGGTGTATGAAGGTATATTTCTCAGACCCAGAGTGTGTGGCCCAGTACCGGGAGACCCTCTGGGATGAGGAGTATTATCTCCATTGTGAAATGCTCTCCAAACTGCTACTACAATGTTTCTAGACATCAGTCACCTGTTACTTTGAATCACACCTAAATTGACTGTTGACATGTATTCTGCTCTACAAAACCAAACAAAAACTGTAGACAGACCACTCATTGCTCGTAGTGTTAAAAAAAACTATATATATGATAATATTCGCTGTGTGACCTTCTCAGCTGGCTGTTTCAAGCCAGTAGTCCGCCACTAGGTTAAATCATACCAACACTGCAATCACACTAATGTCCTTTTATTAATACAAAACAAAAGCAATCTCATAATGCTTGGTTGTCACTTTAACTAACTTTTCCCAGCCTCTTTTTGGAAGAGAGCAGTCTTTTTCTAACTGTATTGCAGGTCTGCCAAGCCCCTCTGTGACAGCCTGGATCAGCCACACCCGCACTTCATCCATAGAGCTCAGCTTGTCCATGTACGAAGACGCCTTGCAGGTTTGAAATGTAATGTCAAGTTGTACAAATTATTGTGTATACATGTCACTGCTAAGTCTAGTCCTCACAGCCCCAGTCAGTTGGTCAGAGGAAGGATGGCAACTTCTCCAGTGGGCACAAAAATGAAGGACGTGACACGCTCCAGACCAAGAAGACCAATGGGCAACTGTCAGGAAGACCCCAGCCACCGAAACATTGAGCATCTGCATAGGACATGAGCACACAGGTACAAAAAATCCATCCTATTTATCCTGCATCACAATCTACTTAATTTTTGGTTTTGTCTCATTTACAGTTAACCAAAGAATATTGCAACTCTGATGGTTTTGCATATGAAAGTTGTGTACTTAATTCCATAGCCCAGTGTTACAATGGCTTAATATTACATGTGTCATTTTAAAGGCACGGCAGCCGAGGAGACTGAAGATGGCCAGGCAGATCAATGGCACCCCTGCTGAGGAATCAAAGCAGCAACAAATGAAAAAGTTCAGGTAAAATGAGAACCGATAACACATTTGAAAAAGATGTAGACATAGATATATCTATAAGGGGCAACAGAAAAGTTTCACTTATTTATACAGAGTTTATTTTGATTGGATTGTACTCAACATAGCACGAGTATGGTCACATAACTAACAAGTAATTATTGTCATTTTTTGTCACATGAAAAACTGACCAAGTACTAGAGAAATTCTGACCTTGCTCCAGTGAGGAGACAAAAACATGTTACAAAGAAAAACAATAATACCTGCATGTAAAGTGGTTTGCATTCAACTACACATAATCTAATATTAGAATATGCGTAAATCTCAACATAAAAATTTTTGTGTTGATTTTCCTTAACATGAATTTAATACACTACTTTGAAGACCTGTCTTTTACACTGTCTAGATACTGTCTCATGACCTTATGTTTTGTTTATATACATTATGTATGCTTCCAAAGCTAATGTCAAAACCACTATACAAACACAAAACATGTATTGCATTGTCTTGTCTCTTTCCAACTGTAGATACTGCAGAAGACTCAAGAAGAAAACAACCAAAGAAAGGAACAAGAGCTCCACTGAGGACATGTTAGTTTTGTGGCACAGATTTCAATTGGTCCTGTGCACAATCATAGTGAGTGGACATTGTTCCATCCCCAGTTAGGTTTAAGAGCGGGTTCCCTTTGGAACTCGTTTGGGGGGGGGTGTTAGTGTGGCATGAACGTGGTTAGAGCATTTGTCTCGGGAGCACATCCGAAGCTACAGGTGGGTCACCATTTTATGGTTGCTTTACCAGGCTATCGGGCTACAGTGCATAAGTACCCGCCACAAGTAGCGCCTGAAGACTAGGGAGGAGCTTAGTTAGATTTCAGTGTGTTGCTCTTCTACTGTAAATAAATGTTGTTCCTCACAAAACATTTGGTGTTTCAGCAGTCATTATTTCCTATATTTACTTTTTCCTGATTCCCTTTTGTAGAGGTAAACAGTTTTGGTCAAATTGTATTAATCCTGTTAGATCCATTAAAAACATATTTTGTGTTGTATCATAATTTAAGCATCAAAACTACTACTAAGTTAATAGCATGCATGTACTGATACCAAGTTTAGCATTTATTTCCCCTTTAAATGCATTGACCATTTTTAGTCTTGCCATGTCACTGCAGCTACAATGACCCACACCCTGCTCAAAGTCAATGTCACTCACTCACTCCTAGTAACACAACACAACATTAAAAGGGTATTGTGAATCTAAAAATGCAGAAAAACATGACTAAATCCATTAATGTTACAACATTTGACAATGAAAATTGTAAATGGCACTATCAGCATACTATACATCAAAGAAGAGATGGTGATGTCGCATGGTGTCTCCTACAGGTAAGTCCATGAGTTGGTGTATGATGAAGACAAGCCCCTTCACAGTTAGTATTTTTGTTTCAGGTAGGACAATGAGTTGTTTTATAATGAAGACAAACCTCTTTGACTTAGTATTTTAATTTCACATAGGTTTACTTGTGAATTTACTACTATCTGTAGTAAATTATGGAGGCACACAGCAGCCTCCATAGTCTAGCAGTAGGTGAGGCTGCCGTTTATGTGAGAGAACGGGGTTCGATTCCCGGCGTGGGCCAGAGCAGGAGCAATACACAAACCACAAACAGCATTGGCCAGGCGATTTCACGTGAAAGCCAACATGCGCAAGGCAAGCACATTAAAGTTTCTTCAGAAACTTTCTATCCTCTAGTTATTATTATTATTATAGTTTATTATTCTGCACGTTTTCGACGCGCTACTCCTCCTACAGCTTTGGTTTTAGGCCCACACAATGAATTGGGAAAATGTGGGGCCCCATTGGGAGAGGTGTGCTATTACTTTTATAAGGAATCCCACTCATGGAATTCTCAAAATTCCAATTTTCCTGAAAATTCTAGCCATCCGAAATGAATGGCCAAAACTTCAGAAGGCTCCAGGGCCCAGAGCTTTTGACCTGCGTCCACGCATCAAATACGAAAAATGTGCATCTTGTGGAGATGAAGAGGTGTGTCAATTTTCAAACCGATCAGACTTTGCAATTTTTCATAATTCACGATTTAAATCACGATTTTGCCCTCATAGAAAAAGAATGGGAAATCGGCAGACACTCATGCATTTTCAAAGCCTCACAGCTCCCTCATTCTTTGGCCCACAGACTCCATTCAAAGCTTAAATGACTCAGCAGATGTTCAACTTTATGTGTGTCATCTTCAATTTTTCATGTCTGCTTTAGTTTGCCATAAAACACAGTTTAGGTTTGGAGTTATTTTTGAGCCGCCTCTGACTTTTGAATGAGTGTGTATTGCGTGAGCTAGAGTGGCATTCCTGAGAACTAGAGTGGAGCAGCCCTTAAAATTCGCCTAAAACTTTTGTCTTTAACTTGCTCTCCTGGCCACAATTTTCACTCCACATGCATAATTTTTTGGAAAGTAGTAGGAAAACTAGTTGTGCTTTGAAAAATGTAAATACAAAAGCAAAATAGCTTCAACTTTTTAAACTGTGACCCTTAACGAGGCAGGAGTGCCAGCTCTCTCCCCCATAGACTCCCATTATATCTGGAATGCAAAGTCTCAGGAGAGAAGCAGAAAGACACACTTTTCCAACTCGCTCTAAGGTGGGCATTTTTGGGAGTTGGAAAATAATTTTGACACAGTTTGAAAGCCCAAAGCCTTGCCTTTCTCATGGTACATTTTATTTTCTGCTCATTGACAAAAAAGCATTTGTTTGACCACTACTTTTAGGTGATTTTTCACAGAAGCAGCACTATCACTCATGCTGTGTGCTTCATAGAGCCTCATTTCTGGCTCCGCCCACACAAGCCCCAGTGGCACAGTGGATAGTGTCTCTGACTGCCATGCAGGAGACCAGGGTTCAACTCCCCGCCTGGGCAAGAGCCACAACACTACACAACCCTCAAACAGCATAGGGCTGGCGGTTTAGCGCATGTCCAGGCGCTCGCAAGGCAAGCACATCAAAGTTTCTTCAGAAACTTTATATCCTCTAGTTCTTATTATGTGCTTGCCTTGGAGAGGCAACACATCTTACTATCCTAAATTATTATTTTTATTATTATGTGCTTGCCTTGGAAAGGCAACACATCTTACTATCCTAAATTATTATTTTTATTATGTGCTTGCCTTGGAGAGGCAACACATCTTATTGTTGTGCATATTTATTCTTATTATGTGCTTGCCTTGGAAAGGCAACACATCTTATTGTTGCTCATATTTATTCTTTTTATTATTATTATTATTATTATTATTCTGCAAATTTTTTGGCACGCTTCTCCTCCTACAGCTTTCATTTTAGGCCCACACAATGAATTGGGAAAATGTGCGGCCCCATTGGGAGAAGTGTGCTATTAGTTTTATAAGGAATCCAACATCTGGAATTCCCAAAATTCCAATTTTTATGGCAAATTTGGCCCATTCGAATGAATGGGCAAAAACTTCCGAAGGCTCCAGCGCCCAGAGCTTTGGACCTAGGTCCACACACCAAATTAGAAAAATTTGCGTCTAGTGGAGAAGAAGCTGCTTGCGAATTTTCAAACCGATCCGACATTCCGTTTTTCCTAAATTCCAGTTTGAAGTCGAAATTTAAGACTCTATACAAACGAATGGGAGAGGTACGTAGGCTGAGCTAGAGCGGCATAGCTCGAATTCCTGAGAGTTAGAGGGAAGCAGCCCTGAAAAATCGCCTAAAACTTTTTTCTTAAACTTGCTGTGCTGGCCATAATTTTAACTCCACATGCATAAATTTGGGATCAAATTGTAGGAAAAATAGTTGTGCTTTGAAAAATGTAAAGACAAAAGCAAAGTAGCTTCAACTTTTTTCATTTCGACTCTTAACGAGGCGGGAGTCCCAGCTCTCTCCCCCATTCAGTCCCATTATATCGGCAAAGCAAAGTCGCGGGAGGAAAGCAGCGACACACACGTTTCCAACTCGCCATAAATCGGGCATTTTCGGGAGTTGGAAAATAATTTAACCATGGTTTAAAAGCTCAAAGCCTTAGGATTCTCGTGGTGCAATCCATTTTCTGCTCGGACTTACTATCGCGGAGAAAAATGCGGTAGTTTGACCCGTTGTTTTCGGCGATCTTGTCACCAGCGCCAGTGTCATTGCTCCTGTCTGCTTCATACAATGTAATTTCGGGCTCCGCCCCCCTGAGCTCCGGTAGCGCAGCGGTAACCTCTTTGTCTCTCATGCTGGAGAACGGAGTTCAATTCTCCTCCTGCCAGGATTGTCAGTTGGGCTATTTTTAATTCCGTTGGGAAGGGAACAATCACGTTGGGCGTCTACTTCAAAATTGGGCTGCTTTTGGCAACATTTGGCTGCTTATGAACTTTCAACTTTCAACACTAATTCTGCATCAAGGTAAGAAATAATATGGAGCCTATTTGTGTGACTGTGACTGATTTACAGTAGTTAAATAAATAAATACATGAATAAATAAATAAATATGCTGGAATGTGATACTTATCTCCAGTCTTCACCCACTCTACTGATCTCCAGTCTTAACTCTGTTTGTGACTGTATCTACATTTACATCCAAAGAGCGTGAGCTCCCTCTACTGGCAGCCCTGTAAATATATACAAAATAGATGTTATTATAGTTAATGATATTAAAATAATAATAAAAAAAAATTATGAACATTTTTTAGATGTGTTCTGATATCCCTCAGTAATAGTCAGGTAGCATAACAACCCTTTATTTATCTATATAATTCTCTTGGGATTTTTTGGGGAAGTAACAAGGTAACCAAGAGATAAGAAACACATTGGATGAAAAATAATTGTTTTTTGTTGGTATTTTATGGCTGATTTAAAACACGGGTCAAAACTGAGCCTAACACCGGGGGTGTTACCATGAAATCAACACAAGAGCAAGGTTAATTGTATATTTGAAGTTATTTACGAATCAATTTGAAAACTCCATTTTCGCGGCTGTGTCCCGCCCTCTCTCCCCCCTTCCCCGTCCCCTGCTGGCCTGCACTCACATTATCAAGCCCAAACGCGCTCCAGCGCGACTGCCCCCGGTATGCACGTCACATTGAAATACACACATACATTCATCATGTCTTCCTTTTAACTAACAGACGTTTTGTTTCATTTAAGGGGTGTTTATTTACCTTGACAGTTTCAGAGGTAACTTCCTCCGTCTGTGTCCAACTGACAGCCGGAGCCCCCATTTATTTTTTATTTTTATTTTTATTTTTGAATCATAATAAGAAATACCTGTTATTGTGGGACTTACCTTCAGTTGTGGTAAAGGGAGAACTGTCTATTGTGGTGATACCAGTTCTTATCACAAGAGGGCACGCTAAGACAAGAAATACAGTCCGTTCAGACCCCGTGCTCGGCTACATTCGGCTGTAATCGTCAGAAGAGTTCCGTATGCAGTTATCAACCAGGCTGAAATGTGTGCGTCTTCTGTGATGTATGATTGACAGGTAAGCAGACTGTTTAGTTTAATGGAAATGTGTGTGTGTGAAATAGTGTATGTGAGTGGGGTAGCGAGACATATCAAAGAGACTCACGAAGGAAATATATTATTTATTTGATGACGTGAGTAAGCTAACTGTTATGGCTCTCTCGCTCGCTAAGCGCTAATTACCCTTAGCTTGCTCCCGCGACCCGGAGCTAACGTCAACGGACGGTGGGTGATGTTTATTATTATGGAATGCAAAATGTAACTAATATAGTCTGCCCCCTTTACTTGATGTCGTAGCACAGTGCACATGACGGTCGCCTTTGTTTTTATGTTGATCCCCTGTTGTGTTCGTGCTCTTTACATTCGGCTGTAATCATCAGAAGAGCTGCACGTGCCGTTATGAACCAGGCTGCAATGTGTGTGTCTTGTTATGTATGATTGACAGATGGAGAGTAAACTCGTCTCGACCACAACGCCCTTGTAAGCGTCGTCCTTTGCAAGTGTGCTACACTATATGACAGTCTGTGTGCGCAGCGCACCTGTCAGATCTGGTTGATTATTATTATCGGTTGATTATTGATTGCGCAATGCCGCCGTTCGCATTAAACGATTTTGCGGAGGGAGGAGGACTGCATGATTTACGTCGTATCCACGTTCGCGTGCCCGACCGTGCATGTGCTTGTGCATGACATAACCACCGCGTGTCTTTGAGTATCACGGATGTGTGTAGAGCGGCGAGGAGAGACAGAGAGAGAGAGAGAGAGAGAGAGAGAGAGAGAGAGAGCGCAGCACGCAGCAGTTTGTTTTGAAGCTGAGGCGCGTGATATCAGAGAAACTCTAATACAGTAGACAGGCTCTGGTGATGTTGCGTGTAACCCGACATGCGCAAGGCAAGCACATTAAAGTTTCTTCAGAAACTTTCTATCTTCTAGTTATGTGCTTGCCTTGGAAAGGCAACACATCTTATTGTTGTGCATATTTTTTATTTTTATTATTATTATTTTTCTGGACAAATTTCGGCGCGCAACTCCTCCTACAGCTTTGATTTTAGGCCCACACAATGAATTGGGAAAATGTGCGGCCCCATTGGGAGAAGTGTGCTATTACTTTTCTAAGGAATCCAACATCTGGAATTCCCAAAATTCCAATTTTTATGGCAAATTTGGCCCATTCGAATGAATGGGCAAAAACTTCCGAAGGCTCCAGCGCCCAGAGCTTTGGACCTAGGTCCACACACCAAATTAGAAAAATTTGCGTCTAGTGGAGAAGAAGCTGCTTGCGAATTTTCAAACCGATCCGACATTCCGTTTTTCCTAAATTCCAGTTTGAAGTCGAAATTTAAGACTCTATACAAATGAATGGGAGAGGTACGTAGGCTGAGCTAGAGCGGCATAGCTCGAATTCCTGAGAGTTAGAGGGAGGCAGCCCTGAAAAATCGCCTAAAACTTTTTTCTTAAACTTGCTGTGCTGGCCATAATTTTAACTCCACATGCATAAATTTGGGATCAAATTGTAGGAAAAATAGTTGTGCTTTGAAAAATGTAAAGACAAAAGCAAAGTAGCTTCAACTTTTTTCATTTCGACTCTTAACGAGGCGGGAGTCCCAGCTCTCTCCCCCATTCAGTCCCATTATATCGGCAAAGCAAAGTCGCGGGAGGAAAGCAGAGACACACACGTTTCCAACTCGCCGAAAATCGGGCATTTTCGGGAGTTGGCAAAAAATTTAACCATGGTTTAAAAGCTCAAAGCCTTACGATTCTCGTGGTGCAATCCATTTCCTGCTCGGACTTACTATCGCGGAGAAAAATGCGGTAGTTTGACCCGTGGTTTTCGGCGATCTTGTCACCAGCACCAGTGTCATTGCTCCTCTCTGCTTCATAGAAAGTAATTTCGGGCTCCGCCCCCATGAGCTCCAGTAGCGCAGCGGTAAACTGTCTGGCTCTCATGCTGGAGAACGGAGTTCAATTCTCCTCCTGCCAGGGTTGTCAGATTGGGCTATTTTTAATTCCGTTGGGCAGGGAACAATCACGTTGGGCGTCTACTTCAAAATTGGGCTGCTTTTGGCAACATTTGGCTGCTTATGAACTTTCAACTTTCAACACTAATTCTGCATCAAGGTAAGAAAAAATATGGAGCCTATTTGTGTGACTGTGACTGATTTACGGTAGTTAAATAAATAAATACATGAATAAATAAATAAATCTGCTGGAATGTGATACTTATCTCCAGTCTTCACCCACTCTACTGATCTCCAGTCTTAACTCTGTTTGTGACTGTATCTACATTTACATCCAAAGAGCGTGAGCTCCCTCTACTGGCAGCCCTGTAAATATATACAAAATAGATGTTATTATAGTTAATAATATTAAAATAATAATAAAAAAAATGTATGAACATTTTTGAGATGTGTTCTAATATCCCTCAGTAATTGTCAGGTAGCATAACAACCTTTTATTTATCTATATAATTCTCTTGGGATTTTTTTTTTGGAATTTTTTAATATTGAAAGCAAGAGGTATGGTGTCAAAACAAAGGCCCACAAAGGGGCACTACAAAAATATTAAAAACCAATCTTTTCATGGATAAGGAAGCCTAACAAGGTAACCAAGAGATAAGAAACACATTGGATGAAAAATAATTGTTTTTTGTTGGTATTTTATGGCTGATTTAAAACACGGGTCAAAACTGAGCCTAACACCGGGGGTGTTACCATGAAATCAACACAAGAGCAAGGTTAATTGTATATTTTAAGTTATTTACGAATCAATTTGAAAACTACATTTTCATGGCTGCTGGCCTGCACTCACATTATCAAGCCCAAACGCGCTCCAGCGCGACTGCCCTCGGTATGCACGTCACATTGAAATACACACATACATTCATCATGTCTTCCTTTTAACTAACAGACGTTTTGTTTCATTTAAGGGGTGTTTATTTACCTTGACAGTTTCAGAGGTAACTTCCTCCGTCTGTGTCCAACTGACAGCCGGAGCCCCCATTTATTTTTTATTTTTATTTTTGATTCATAATAAGAAATACATGTTATTGTGGGACTTACCTTGTGCATTGTGATAAAGGGAGAACTGTCTATTGTGGTGATACCAGTTCTTATCACAAGAGGGCACGCTAAGACAAGGATTACAGTCCGTCCAGACGCCGTGCTCGGCTACATTCGGCTGTAATCGTCAGAAGAGTTCCGCATACAGTTATCAACCAGGCTGCAATGTGTGCGTCTTCTGTGATGTATGATTGACAGGTAAGCAGACTGTTTAGATTAATGGAAATGTGCGTGTGTGAAATAGTGTATGTGAGTGGGGTAGCGAGACATATCAAAGAGACTCACGAAGGAAATATATTATTTATTTGATGACGTGAGTAAGCTAACTGTTATGGCTAGCTCGCTCGCTAAGCGCTAATTACCCTTAGCTTGCTCCCGCGACCCGGAGCTAACGTCAACAGACGGTGGGTGATGTTTATTATTATGGGGTGCAAAATGTAACTAATATAGTCTGCCCCCTTTACTTGATGTCGTAGCACAGTGCACATGACGGTCGCCTTTGTTTTTATGTTGATCCCCTGTTGTGTTCGTGCTCTTTACATTCGGCTGTAATCATCAGAAGAGCTGCACGTGCGGTTATGAACCAGGCTGCAATGTGTGTGTCTTGTTATGTATGATTGACAGATGGAGAGTAAACTCGTCTCGACCACAACGCCCTTGTAAGCGTCGTCCTTTGCAAGTGTGCTACACTATATGACAGTCTGTGTGCGCGGTGCCGGCTCGGTGTTGGCCAGCACCTCACGCTGTGTGTGGCCACCCGAGGGCTGTACTACGAAGGAGGCTCAATATAGCCAGGCTTTGTGTTCACTATCAGGCTCAACAAAACCTAAAGCTCCAGTCAAAGTTAAGTGGTATCACGACGGTGGTTCTCATCAAGGTTTGTTAAGTCCGGCTGTCAGCTTTGTGCTCTGTGCGCGTTCACAGAAAAGGGGGCGTTTTGGCGTCATATGATTCTACTTCCGTGAAAAATGGACCGTTCACGGGCTGCATATTTCACGCAAGAGGAGCAGCTTGTCCTCATGGAAAGCTATGAAAATTTCAAAAATAAAATTAACGCTAAGAACAACACTGTGGCCGCAAATAAAGCGAGAGAGGAGAGCTGGCGATTAATTTCAAAGGAAGCACAAAGGGGGATTCTGTCACTGTTATAGCCATTTTAAATAATTGCTGCAATATTCATTCAGTATTATGAATTTTAGTTTAGAAATAGGTAACTTCAGTAGCCTTATGGGAGTGTTGCCTAGGAATTGGAGGTAAAGCCTGAGGTTAAGTCAGGTGACTGAAGGTGTGTGTGGGTGAGTCTAGCAGTGTCGGACGGAGCAGGCGGTGGTTACCATGGTTACATGACAATTTTGACCACTTTACGGTGCTTAGAGCCATTTGTCAGTAGTTTCAGATAATTGTTCGTTACATTTGAAGTTTAACTTGAATTATGGAGCCATTTCGGTTGATGTTTGTTTGCTCCTTTTTTGTTAAATCTTGTTTTCTAAATCGAAATAAGTGGCGTTTGGAGTGCGTTTGAATCACCACTGGCTGCTCCCGTCCAATCATCATGCCGTGACAGTCACCGTTATAAGGGGTTTCCTAAAAAAGTAGCCTACTATAACAAAGTCTGTGATGCAACGGAATATTTCTAACAAACGTGAAGTCTGTGCACCACTAATAGTATACCTGCATTGTGCATATGTGTTACCAAACACCGGACAAAAATTACTTTTCGTGATTTCACCTGGGTGAGATAGCGCCGCTTTTATATCCGGGCGGGGTTAAACTTAACTCATAACCTGGTCGGGACCAGGTTATGAGTTAAGCATAAGTTACCATGGTGATCTAGCCGGGTTAAAAGAGAGCCACCTTCGTGATACAGGAAAGCCTGGCTTTAGACTCAACATACCTCGCTAACCCACTGAACCTGCTTCGTAGTACACCCCTCGGGTTAGGTCTGTCGGATCTGGTTGATTATTATTATCGGTTGATTATTGATTGCGCAATGCCGCCGTTTGCATTAAACGATTTTGCGGAGGGAGGAGGACTGCATGATTTACGTCGTATCCACATTCGCGTGCCCGACCGTGCATGTGCTTGTGCATGACATAACCACCGCGTGTCTTTGAGTATCACGGATGTGTGTAGAGCGGCGAGGAGAGACAGAGAGAGAGAGAGAGAGAGAGAGAGAGAGAGAGAGAGAGAGAGAGAGAGCAGCACGCAGCAGTTTGTTTTGAAGATGAGGCGCGTGATATCAGAGAAACTCTAATACAGTAGACAGGCTCTGTGATGTCGCGTGTAACCCGACATGCGCAAGGCAAGCACATTAAAGTTTCTTCAGAAACTTTTTATCATCTAGTTTTTATTATTATTATTTTTCCGCAAATTTCTTCGGCGCGCTACTCCTCCTACAGCTTTCATTTTAGGCCCACACAATGAATTGGGAAAATGTGCGGCCCCATTGGGAGAAGTGTGCTATTACTTTTATAAGGAATCCAACATCTGGAATTCCCAAAATTCCCATTTTTGTGGCAAATTTGGCCCATTCGAATGAATGGGCAAAACTTCCCGAGGCTCCACAGAGCAGAGCTTTGGACCTAGGTCCACACACCAAATTAGAAAAATTTGCGTCTTTGGGAGAGGAAGCTACCTGCGAATTTTCAAACCGATCCGACATTCCGTTTTTACGCAATTCCGGTTCGAAGTTGACGCAATACACACTAATGGAGAGAGCTAGAGTGAGTGACGTCACACTTAGAGTGAAGCAGCCCTGAAAAATCGCCTGAAAATTTTGTCTCAAACTTGCTGTACTGGCCACAATTTTCACTCCACATGCATAAATTTGGGATCAAATTGTAGGAAAAATAGTTGTGCTTTGAAAAATGTAAAGACAAAAGCAAAGTAGCTTCAACTTTTTTCATTTCGACTCTTAACGAGGCGGGAGTCCCAGCTCTCTCTCCCATTCAGTCCCATTATATCGGCAAAGCAAAATCGCGGCAGAAAAGCAGAAACACACACGTCTTCTACTCGCCATTTCTCGGGCATTTTCGGGAGTTGGAAAATAATTTAAACATGGTTTAAAAGCTCAAAGCCTTACGATTCTCGTGGTTCAATCCATTTTCTGCTCGGACTTACTATCGCGGAGAAAGATGCGGTAGTTTGAGCCGTGGTTTTCGGCGATCTTGTCACCAGTACCAGCGTCATTGCTCCTGTCTGCTTCATAGACAGTAATTTCGGGCTCCGCCCCCATGAGCTCCAGTAGCGTAGCGGTAACCTCTCCAGCCTCTCATTGTGGAGAGCGGAGTTCAATTCTCCTCCTGCCAGGATTGGCAGATTGGGCTATTTTTAATTCTGTTGGGCAGGGAACAATCACGTTGGGCGTCTACTTCAAAATTGGCCTGCTTTTGGCAACATTTGGCTGCTTATGAACTTTCAACTTTCAACACTAATTCTGCATCAAGGTAAGAAAAAATATGGAGCCTATTTGTGTGACTGTGACTGATTTACGGTAGTTAAATGAATGAATAAATGAATAAATAAATAAATCTGCTGGAATGTGATACATATCTCCAGTCTTCACCCACTCTACTGATCTCCAGTCTTAACTCTGTTTGTGACTGTATCTACATTTACATCCAAAGAGCGTGAGCTCCCTCTACTGGCAGCCCTGTAAATATATACAAAATAGATGTTATTATAGTTAATAATATTAAAATAATAATAAAAAAAAAATTATGAACATTTTTTAGATGTGTTCTAATATCCCTCAGTAATAGTCAGGTAGCATAACAACCTTTTATTTATCTATATAATTCTCTTGGGATTTTTTTTGGAAGTAACAAGGTAACCAAGAGATAAGAAACACATTGGATGAAAAATAATTGTTTTTTGTTGGTATTTTATGGCTGATTTAAAACACGGGTCAAAACTGAGCCTAACACCGGGGGTGTTACCATGAAATCAACACAAGAGCAAGGTTAATTGCATATTTGAAGTTATTTACGAATCAATTTGAAAACTCCATTTTCGTGGCTGTGTCCCGCCCTCTCTCTCCCCTCCCCAGTCCCCTGCTGGCCTGCACTCACATTATCAAGCCCAAACGCGCTCCAGCGCGACTGCCCCCGGTATGCACGTCACATTGAAATACACACATACATTCATCATGTCTTCCTTTTAACTAACAGACGTTTTGTTTCATTTAAGGGGTGTTTATTTACCTTGACAGTTTCAGAGGTAACTTCCTCCGTCTGTGTCCAACTGACAGCCGGAGCCCCCATTTATTTTTTATTTTTATTTTTGATTCATAATAAGAAATACATGTTATTGTGGGACTTACCTTGTGCATTGTGATAAAGGGAGAACTGTCTATTGTGGTGATACCAGTTCTTATCACAAGAGGGCACGCTAAGACAAGAAATACAGTCCGTCCAGACGCCGTGCTCGGCTGCATTCGGCTGTAATCGTCAGAAGAGTTCAGCATTCAGTTATGAACCAGGCTGCAATGTGTGCGTCTTCTGTGATGTATGATTGACAGGTAAGCAGACTGTTTAGTTTAATGGAAATGTGCGTGTGTGAAATAGTGTATATGAGTGGGGTAGCGAGACATATCAAAGAGACTCACGAAGGAAATATATTATTTATTTGATGACGTGAGTAAGCTAACTGTTATGGCTAGCTCGCTCGCTAAGCGCTAATTACCCTTAGCTTGCTCCCGCGACCCGGAGCTAACGTCAACAGACGGTGGGTGATGTTTATTATTATGGAGTGCAAAATGTTACTAATATAGTCTGCCCCCTTTACTTGATGTCGTAGCACAGTGCACATGACGGTCGCCTTTGTTTTTTATGTTGATCCCCTGTTGTGTTCGTGCTCTTTACATTCGGCTGTAATCATCAGAAGAGCTGCACATGCCGTTAGAACCAGGCTGCAATGTGTGTGTCTTGTTATGTATGATTGACAGATGGAGAGTAAACTCGTCTCGACCACAACGCCCTTGTAAGCGTCGTCCTTTGCAAGTGTGCTACACTATATGACAGTCTGTGTGCGCGGTGCCGGCTCGGTGTTGGCCAGCACCTCACGCTGTGTGTGGCCACCCGAGGGCTGTACTACGAAGCAGGTTCAGTGGGTTAGCGAGGTATGTTGAGTCTAAAGCCAGGCTTTCCTGTATCACGAAGGTGGCTCTCTTTTAACCCGGCTAGATCACCATGGTAACTTATGCTTAACTCATAACCTGGCCCCGACCAGGTTATGAGCTAAGTTTAACCCCGTCCGGCTATAAAAGCGGCGCTATCTCACCCAGGTGAAATCACGAAAAGTAATTTTTGTCCGGTGTTTGGTGGCACATATGCACAATGCAGGTATACTATTAGTGGTGCACAGACTTCACGTTTGTTATAGTAGGCTACTTTTTTTTTTTTTTTTTTTTTAAAGGAAACCCCTTATAACGGTGACTGTCACGGCATGATGATTGGACGGGAGCAGCCAGTGGTGATTCAAACGCACTCCAAACGCCGCTTATTTCGATTTAGAAAGAAAGTTTTAACAAAAAAGGAGCAAACAAACATCAACCGAAATGGCTCCATAATTCAAGTTAAACTTCAAATGTAACGAACAATTATCTGAAAATACTGACAAGTGGCTCTAAGCAGCGTAAATAGTGGTCATAATTGTCATGTAACCATGGTAACCACCGCCTGCTCCGTCCGACACTGCTAGACTCACCCACACACACCTTCAGTCACCTGACTTAACCTCAGGCTTTACCTCCAATTCCTAGGCAACACTCCCATAAGGCTACTGAAGTTACATATTTCTAAACTAAAATTCATAATACTGAATGAATATTGCAGCAATTGTTTCAAATGGCTATAACAGTGACAGAATCCCCAACCTTTGTGCTTCCTTTGAAATTAATCGCCAGCTCTCCTCTCTCGCCTTATTTGCGGCCACAGTGTTGCTCTTAGCATTAATTTTATTTTTGAAATTTTCATAGCTCATAGCTTTCATAGGACAAGCTGCTCCTCTTGCGTGAACTATGCAGCCCGTGAACGGTCCATTTTTCACGGAAGTAGAATCATATGAGGCCAAAACGCCCCCTTTTCTGTGAATGCGCACAGAGCACAAAGCTGACAGCCGGACTTAACAAACCTTGATGATAACCGCCGTCGTGATACCACTTAACTTTGACTGGAGCTTTAGGTTTTGTTGAGCCTGATAGTGAACACAAAGCCTGGCTATATTGAGCCTCCTTCGTAGTACAGCCCTCTGGTTTGGTCTGCCGGATCTGGTTGATTATTATTATCGGTTGATTATTGATTGCGCAATGCCGCCGTTTGCATGAAACGATTTTGCGGAGGGAGGAGGACTGCATGATTTACGTCGTATCCACGTTCGCGTGCCCGACCGTGCATGTGCTTGTGCATGACATAACCACCGCGTGTCTTTGAGTATCACGGATGTGTGTAGAGCGGCGAGGAGAGACAGAGAGAGAGAGAGAGAGAGAGAGAGAGAGAGAGAGAGAGAGAGAGAGAGAGAGAGAGCGCAGCACGCAGCAGTTTGTTTTGAAGCTGAGGCACGTGATATCAGAGAAACTCTAATACAGTAGACAGGCTCTGGTGATGTTGCGTGTAACCCGACATGCGCAAGG
The DNA here is from genome assembly GCF_902150065.1 of Myripristis murdjan. Lineage (NCBI taxonomy): Eukaryota > Metazoa > Chordata > Actinopteri > Holocentriformes > Holocentridae > Myripristis > Myripristis murdjan. The sequence continues at coordinate 27,297,603 of NC_043989.1, forward strand.
CAAGCACATTAAAGTTTCTTCAGAAACTTTCTATCCTCTAGTGTTATTCCTACTATTTCTTTCTTTATTTATTATTCCGTACGTTTTTTGGACCGTAACTCCTCCTACAGCTTTCGTTTTAGGCCCACACAATGAATTGGGAAAATGTGCGGCCCGATTGGGAATAGTGTGCTATTACTTTTCTAAGGAATCCGACTTATGGAATTCCCAAAATTCCCATTTTCCTGAAAATTTCGGCCATAGGAAATGAATGGCCAAAACTTTGCAAGGCTCCAGGGCCCACAGCTTTGGACCTGCGTCCACGCACCAAATACGAAAAACGTGCATCTTATTGAGAAGAAGCAGGGTTTCGATTTTCAGACCGATCGGACATTCCGTTTTTCCGCAATTCCGGTTTGAAGTTGGAATTCCAGACGCAATACACACTAATGGAGTTGAGCTAGAGTGGCATTCTTGGCATTCCTGAGCGGCTAGAGTGGAGCAGCCCTGAAAATTCGCCTAAAACTTTTGTCTTTAACTTGCTCTCCTGGCCACAATTTTCACTCCACATGCATAAATGTGGCATCAAATTGTAGGAAAAATAGTTGTGCTTTGAAAAATGTAAATACAAAAGCAAAGTAGCTTCAACTTTTTAAACTGTGACCCTTAACGAGGCAGGAGTGCCAGCTCTCTCCCCCATAGACTCCCATTATATCTGGAATGCAAAGTCTCGGGAGAGAAGCAGAAACACACACGTTTTCAACTCGCCGTTTCTCGGGCATTTTTGGGAGTTGGAAAATAATTTTGACACCGTTTGAAAGCCCAAAGCGTTACCTTTCTCATGATACGTTTTATTTTCTGCTCGGAAACCGCGCGCCGCGGTTACGCTTCCAGCTTGCCCACGCAGTTTCCCCAGAAACTGCACAATCCTCTAGTTATTATGTGCTTGCCTTGAAAAGGCAACACATCTTAAAATCTTGCATATTTAGTGGGCAAGCTACAGCTTGCACACTCATGTTGTTCCTACTATTTCTTTCTTTATTTCTTTATTTCTTTATTTATAGGTCCGTTTTTTTGGACCGTAACTCCTCCTAGGGCTTTCGTTTTAGGCCCACACAATGAATTGGGAAAATGTGCGGCCCGATTGGGAATAGTGTGCTATTACTTTTCTAAGGAATCCGACTTACGGAATTCCCAAAATTCCCATTTTCCTGAATATTTTGGCCATAGGAAATGAATGGCCAAAACTTTGGAAGGCTCCAGGGCCCACAGCTTTGGACCTGCGTCCACGCACCAAATACGAAAAACGTGCGTCTTATTGAGAAGAAGCAGGGTTTTGATTTTCAGACCGATCCGACATTCCGTTTTTCCGCAATTCCGGTTTGAAGTTGGAATTCCAGACGCAATACACACTAATGGAGTTGAGCTAGAGTGGCATTCTTGGCATTCCTGAGCGGCTAGAGTGGAGCAGCCCTGAAAATTCGCCTAAAACTTTTGTCTTTAACTTGCTCTCCTGGCCACAATTTTCACTCCACATGCATAAATTTGGCATCAAATTGTAGGAAAAATAGTTGTGCTTTGAAAAATGTAAATACAAAAGCAAAGTACCTTCAACTTTTTAAACTGTGACCCTTAACGAGGCAGGAGTGCCAGCTCTCTCCCCCATAGACTCCCATTATATCTGGAATGCAAAGTCTCGGGAGAGAAGCAGAAACACACACGTTTTCAACTCGCCGTTTCTCGGGCATTTTTGGGAGTTGGAAAATAATTTTGACACCGTTTGAAAGCCCAAAGCGTTACCTTTCTCATGATACGTTTTATTTTCTGCTCGGAAACCGCGTGCCGCGGTTACGCTTCCAGCTTGCCCACGCAGTTTCCCCAGAAACTGCACAATCCTCTAGTTCTTCTTTTTATTATTATTTTTATTATTCCACCTTTTTTTCGGCGCGCTACTCCTCCTACAGCTTTGGTTTTAGGCCCCCACAATGAATTGGGAAAATGTGCGGCCCCATTGGGAGAAGTGTGCTATTACTTTTATAAGGAATCCGACCCACGGAATTCTCAAAATTCCAATTTTCCTGAAAATTTCGGCCATCCGAAATGAATGGCCAAAACTTTGGAAGGCTCCTGAGCCCAGAGCTTTGGACCTGCGTCCACGCATCAAATACGAAAAATGTGCGTCTTGTGGAGAAGAAGAGGTGTGTCAATTTTCAAACCGATCAGACTTTAGGATTTCTCATAATTCAATTTTAAAATCGCGATTTTGCCCTCATAGAAAAAGAATGGGAAATCGGCAGACACTCATGCATTTTCAAAGCCTCACAGCTCCCTCATTCTTTGGCCCACAGACTCCATTCAAAGCTTAAATGACTCAGCAGACCTTCAACTTTATGTGTGTCATCTTCAATTTTTCATGTCTGCTTTAGTTTGCCATAAAACACAGTTTAAGTTTGGAGTTATTTTTGAGCCGCCTCTGACTTTTGAATGAGTGTGTATTGCGTGAGCTAGAGTGGCATTCCTGAGGGCTAGAGTGGAGCAGCCCTGAAAATTCGCCTAAAACTTTTGTCTTAAACTTGCTCTCCTGGCCACAATTTTCACTCCACATGCATAATTTTTTGGAAAGTAGTAGGAAAAATAGTTGTGCTTTGAAAAATGCAAATACAAAAGCAAAGTACCTTCAACTTTTTAAACTGTGACCCTTAACGAGGCAGGAGTGCCAGCTCTCTCCCCCATAGACTCCCATTATATCTGGAATGCAAAGTCTCAGGAGAGAAGCAGAAGGGCACACTTTTCCAACTCGCTCTAAGGTGGGCATTTTTGGGAGTTGGAAAATAATTTTGACACAGTTTGAAAGCCCAAAGCCTTGCCTTTCTCATGATACCTTTTATTTTCTGCTCGGACTTACTGTCATTGAGAACAAAGCAGTAGTTTGACCACTACGTTTAGGTGATTTTTCACAGAAGCAGCACTGTCACTCATGCTGTGTGCTTCATAGAGCCTCATTTCTGGCTCCGCCCACACAGGCCCCAGTGGCACAGTGGATAGTGTCTCTGCCTGCCATGCAGGAGACCAGGGTTCAACTCCCCGTCTGGGCAAGAGCCACAACACTACACAGCCCACAAACAGCACAGGGCTGCTGATTTAGCGCATGTCCAGGCGCTCGCAAGGCAAGCACATCAAAGTTTCTTCAGAAACTTTATAAAGTCTAGTTATTATTATTATTATATTTTATTATTCTGCAAATTTTTTGGCACGCTTCTCCTCCTACAGCTTTCATTTTAGGCCCACACAATGAATTGGGAAAATGTGCGGCCCCATTGGGAGAAGTGTGCTATTACTTTTATAAGGAATCCAACATCTGGAATTCCCAAAATTCCAATTTTTGTGGCAAATTTGGCCCATTCGAATGAATGGGCAAAAACTTTCGAAGGCTTTAGCGCCCAGAGCTTTGGACCTAGGTCCACACACCAAATTAGAAAAATTTGTGTCTAGTGGAGAGGAAGCTGCTTGCGAATTTTCAAACCGATCCGACATGCCGTTTTTCCTAAATTCCAGTTTGAAGTCGAAATTTAAGACTCTATACAAATGAATGGGAGAGGTACGTAGGCTGAGCTAGAGCGGCATAGCTCGAATTCCTGAGAGTTAGAGGGAGGCAGCCCTGAAAAATCGCCTAAAACTTTTTTCTTAAACTTGCTGTGCTGGCCATAATTTTAACTCCACATGCATAAATTTGGGATCAAATTGTAGGAAAAATAGTTGTGCTTTGAAAAATGTAAAGACAAAAGCAAAGTAGCTTCAACTTTTTTCATTTCGACTCTTAACGAGGCGGGAGTCCCAGCTCTCTCCCCCATTCAGTCCCATTATATCGGCAAAGCAAAGTCGCGGGAGGAAAGCAGAGACACACACGTTTCCAAATCGCCGTAAATCGGGCATTTTCGGGAGTTGGAAAATAATTTAACCATGGTTTAAAAGCTCAAAGCCTTAGGATTCTCGTGGTGCAATCCATTTTCTGCTCGGACTTACTATCGCGGAGAAAAATGCGGTAGTTTGACCCGTGGTTTTCGGCGATCTTGTCACCAGCGCCAGTGTCATTGCTCCTCTCTGCTTCATAGATAGTAATTTCGGGCTCCGCCCCCATGAGCTCCAGTAGCGCAGCGGTAAGCTTTAAACCTCTCATGCTGGAGAACGGAGTTCAATTCTCCTCCTGCCAGGATTGTCAGATTGGGCTATTTTTAATTCCGTTGGGCAGGGAACAATCACGTTGGGCGTCTACTTCAAAATTGGCCTGCTTTTGGCAACATTTGGCTGGTTATCAACTTTCAACTTTCAACACTAATTCTGCATCAAGGTAAGAAAAAATATGGAGCCTATTTGTGTGACTGTGACTGATTTACGGTAGTTAAATAAATAAATACATGAATAAATAAATAAATCTGCTGGAATGTGATACTTATCTCCAGTCTTCACCCACTCTACTGATCTCCAGTCTTAACTCTGTTTGTGACTGTATCTACATTTACATCCAAAGAGCGTGAGCTCCCTCTACTGGCAGCCCTGTAAATATATACAAAATAGATGTTATTATAGTTAATGATATTGAAATAATAATAAAAAAAAATTGTGAACATTTTTTTTCTATGTGTTCTAATATCCCTCAGTAATAGTCAGGTAGCATAACAACCTTTTATTTATCTATATAATTCTCTTGGGATTTTTTTTGGAAGTAACAAGGTAACCAAGAGATAAGAAACACATTGGATGAAAAATAATTGTTTTTTGTTGGTATTTTATGGCTGATTTAAAACACGGGTCAAAACTGAGCCTAACACCGGGGGTGTTACCATGAAATCAACACAAGAGCAAGGTTAATTGTATATTTGAAGTTATTTACGAATCAATTTGAAAACTACATTTTCATGGCTGTGTCCCGCCCTCTCTCCCCCCTCCCCAGTCCCCTGCTGGCCTGCACTCACATTATCAAGCCCAAACGCGCTCCAGCGCGACTGCCCTCGGTATGCACGTCACATTGAAATACACACATACATTCATCATGTCTTCCTTTTAACTAACAGACGTTTTGTTTCATTTAAGGGGTGTTTATTTACCTTGACAGTTTCAGAGGTAACTTCCTCCGTCTGTGTCCAACTGACAGCCGGAGCCCCCATTTATTTTTTATTTTTATTTTTGATTCATAATAAGAAATACATGTTATTGTGGGACTTACCTTGTGCATTGTGATAAAGGGAGAACTGTCTATTGTGGTGATACCAGTTCTTATCACAAGAGGGCACGCTAAGACAAGAATTACAGTCCGTCCAGACGCCGTGCTCGGCTACATTCGGCTGTAATCGTCAGAAGAGTTACGTATGCCGATATCAACCAGGCTGCAATGTGTGCGTCTTCTGTGATGTATGATTGACAGGTAAGCAGACTGTTTAGATTAATGGAAATGTGCGTGTGTGAAATAGTGTATGTGAGTGGGGTAGCGAGACATATCAAAGAGACTCACGAAGGAAATATATTATTTATTTGATGACGTGAGTAAGCTAACTGTTATGGCTAGCTCGCTCGCTAAGCGCTAATTACCCTTAGCTTGCTCCCGCGACCCGGAGCTAATGTCAACAGACGGTGGGTGATGTTTATTATTATGGAGTGCAAAATGTAACTAATATAGTCTGCCCCCTTTACTTGATGTCGTAGCACAGTGCACATGACGGTCGCCTTTGTTTTTATGTTGATCCCCTGTTGTGTTCGTGCTCTTTACATTCGGCTGTAATCATCAGAAGAGCTGCACGTGCGGTTATGAACCAGGCTGCAATGTGTGTGTCTTGTTATGTATGATTGACAGATGGAGAGTAAACTCGTCTCGACCACAACGCCCTTGTAAGCGTCGTCCTTTGCAAGTGTGCTCCACTATATGACAGTCTGTGTGCGCGGTGCCGGCTCGGTGTTGGCCAGCACCTCACGCTGTGTGTGGCCACCCGAGGGCTGTACTACGAAGCAGGTTCAGTGGGTTAGCGAGGTATGTTGAGTCTAAAGCCAGGCTTTCCTGTATCATGAAGGTGGCTCTCTTTTAACCCGGCTAGATCACCATGGTAACTTATGCTTAACTCATAACCTGGTCCCGACCAGGTTATGAGTTAAGTTTAACCCCGTCCGGCTATAAAAGCGGCGCTATCTCACCCAGGTGAAATCACGAAAAATAATTTTTGTCCGGTGTTTGGTGGCACATATGCACAATGCAGGTATACTATTAGTGGTGCACAGACTTCACGTTTGTTATAGTAGGCTACTTTTTTTTTTTTTTTTTTAAAGGAAACCCCTTATAACGGTGACTGTCACGGCATGATGATTGGACGGGAGCAGCCAGTGGTGATTCAAACGCACTCCAAACGCCACTTATTTCGATTTAGAAAGAAAGATTTAACAAAAAAGGAGCAAACAAACATCAACCGAAATGGCTCCATAATTCAAGTTAAACTTCAAATGTAACGAACAATTATCTGAAACTACTGACAAGTGGCTCTAAACAGCGTAAATAGTGGTCAAAATTGTCATGTAACCATGGTAACCACCGCCTGCTCCGTCCGACACTCACCCACACACACCTTCAGTCACCTGACTTAACCTCAGGCTTTACCTCCAATTCCTAGGCAACACTCCCATAAGGCTACTGAAGTTACATATTTCTAAACTAAAATTCATAATACTGAATGAATATTGCAGCAATTATTTCAAATGGCTATAACAGTGACAGAATCCCCAACCTTTGTGCTTCCTTTGAAATTAATCGCCAGCTCTCCTCTCTCGCCTTATTTGCGGCCACAGTGTTGCTCTTAGCATTAATTTTATTTTTGAAATTTTCATAGCTTTCCATGAGGACAAGCTGCTCCTCTTGCGTGAACTATGCAGCCCGTGAACGGTCCATTTTTCACGGAAGTAGAATCATATGATGCCAAAACGCCCCCTTTTCTGTGAATGCGCACAGAGCACAAAGCTGACAGCCGGACTTAACAAACCTTGATGATAACCGCCGTCGTGATACCACTTAACTTTGACTGGAGCTTTAGGTTTTGTTGAGCCTGATAGTGAACACAAAGCCTGGCTATATTGAGCCTCCTTCGTAGTACAGCCCTCAGGTTAGGTCTGCCGGATCTGGTTGATTATTATTATCGGTTGCTTATTGATTGCGCAATGCCGCCGTTTGCATTAAACGATTTTGCGGAGGGAGGAGGACTGCATGATTTACGTCGTATCCACGTTCGCGTGCCCGACCGTGCATGTGCTTGTGCATGACATAACCACCGCGTGTCTTTGAGTATCACGGATGTGTGTAGAGCGGCGAGGAGAGACAGAGAGAGAGAGAGAGCAGCACGCAGCAGTTTGTTTTGAAGCTGAGGCACGCGATATCAGAGAAACTCTAATACAGTAGACAGGCTCTGGTGATGTTGCGTGTAACCCGACATGCGCAAGGCAAGCACATTAAAGTTTCTTCAGAAACTTTCTATCCTCTAGTTATATTTTCTTATTCTGCACGTTTTTCGGCGCGCTACTCCTCCTACAGCTTTGGTTTTAGGCCCACACAATGAATTGGGAAAATGTGGGGCCCCATTGGGAGAAGTGTGCTATTACTTTTATAAGGAATCCGACCCACGGAATTCTCAAAATTCCAATTTTCCTGAAAATTTTGGCCATCCGAAATGAATGGCCAAAACTTCAGAAGGCTCCAGGGCCCAGAGCTTTGGACCTGCGTCCACGCACCAAATACGAAAAATGTGCGTCTTGTGGAGAAGAAGAGGTGTGTCAATTTTCAAACCGATCGGACCTTGCGATTTCTCATAATTCAATTTTAAAATCGCGATTTTGCCCTCATAGAAAAATAATGGGAAATCGGCAGACACTCATGCATTTTCAAAGCCTCACAGCTCCCTCATTCTTTGGCTCACAGACTCCATTCAAAGCTTAAATGACTCAGCAGATGTTCAACTTTATGTGTGTCATCTTCAATTTTTCATGTCTGTCTTAGTTTGGCATAAAACACAGTTTAAGTTTGGAGTTATTTTTGAGCCGCCTCTGACTTTTGAATGAGTGTGTATTGCGTGAGCTAGAGTGGCATTCCTGAGGGCTAGAGTGGAGCAGCCCTTAAAATTCGCCTAAAACTTTTGTCTTTAACTTGCTCTCCTGGCCACAATTTTCACTCCACATGCATAATTTTTTGGAAAGTAGTAGGAAAACTAGTTCTGCTTTGAAAAATGTAAATACAAAAGCAAAGTACCTTCAACTTTTTAAACTGTGACCCTTAACGAGGCAGGAGTGCCAGCTCTCTCCCCCATAGACTCCCATTATATCTGGAATGCAAAGTCTCAGGAGAGAAGCAGAAGGACACACTTTTCCAACTTGCTCTAAGGTGGGCATTTTTGGGAGTTGGAAAATAATTTTGACACAGTTTGAAAGGCCAAAGCCTTGCCTTTCTCATGATACCTTTTATTTTCTGCTCGGACTTACTGTCATTGAGAACAAAGCAGTAGTTTGACCACTACGTTTAGGTGATTTTTCACAGAAGCAGCACTGTCACTCATGCTGTGTGCTTCATAGAGCCTCATTTCTGGCTCCGCCCACACAAGCCCCAGTGGCACAGTGGATAGTGTCTCTGCCTGCCATGCAGGAGACCAGGGTTCAACTCCCCGCCTGGGCAAGAGCCACAACACTACACAGCCCACAAACAGCATAGGGCATGTCCAGGCGCTCGCAAGGCAAGCACATCAAAGTTTCTTCAGAAACTTTATAAAGTCTAGTTTAAATTACTTTTCTACTTTTTACATGCAGGAGTGGAGCGATCCAGTGTTTTGCTTATAGCCTAAGCGCTAGTAAAACTTGTAGCTGTTCCCATAGTTACCCTTCAAGGGGAACTAAAGCCCACCTAGCCCTGCTGGAATGGATTACTGTAGAAAATGCAGTCCCTAAAACTCCATTTTGTTACTGTTATTGCCTTTAGGAACTGTCAGAACTTGGTGGATGCTGAAGACAGTACTCAAAAATATTACCAATTAAGAAAATCCATGTTTCTCAATGGGTTTGTCATCCCTTCAAGATTGATCATAATACGCTAAATATATTGAACACAGTCTATGCAAGCATGTTAAGAAGAAACAATTCTTTTCATGACCCGAAATCTAAAGGAAGTTTTCTTGTGGGCAGACTCATTATGAAGCACTCGTCCCAAACCTGAGTTGTTTAAAACTGGTTTTGACAGGCCTTGTTCTGACCTGGTCGCTCTCTGTGCCGGCGTCCAAGAGGCTCTGCTGGATGGCAAACTGCAGAAGGTTGTCATCCTCATCCCTCATTGGCTCACTGCGGCCCGGACCGAGCGTGGTGTAGTCCGGTGGGGGCTCGAACACAGAGGGGTCCACCTCACACTGGAAGGGAGGGGGAGACTGACCTGAGGGCAGAGGGGTTAGAGCATCACTGTGTCTGCAAGCCAAAGACTTTCCCTGCTCAACAGCATCACATGATCATATTTCTGATGGTGGCTAATGACTCAGCAATTTTGCTAAAACGTTAAATGGCCAAATATCTTGTTCTCACGCAAAAAACAAATTACAAAGCAGCTTTATAATTTGTTGCTAATAATGTATAATATTAGTGTTGTAGTATTATACAATGGCAGCCAAAACCAAATCCTCTAAACTAAGACCCTAAGGAAGCTACAAAACCTACAAAGAGAAGACTCTCCCCCTTGCTTTGTGGCTCCTATTGCTTAGTTAGCAGTGCGTACCTTCCTAAACAGGGATTTTAGGCAGGCTCTTGCATCACGGGTGTTAGAAGAATGAATTTTGTGTGCCTGCTTCGAGCAGGGCACACTGAGAAAAGAGCAGAAATGCAACTACTGCAGGCAAAGGCAGGAGAAATCTCATTCATTTTAAGGGGTGTAGAGGATTTTTGGCTGCCACACTGGTTCCACTCGAAGTATAACCTCCAACCGGCAAATTCTTGACTCGGGGTCTACGAAGTCCTCCTCAGCTCATCCAGCCAACTCACATGGAACAAAGTGCAAACACCCACATGCATCCTGTTTTCCAAGACAGGGACCGTCATCACATCCTGAGCAGATGCTCCAAGGCACTAGGCAAGTGGCGCTATCGCTGGAGACACGACCAGGCCCTCATGATCATAGTTGAGCCAATCAGAAAGGGGATCAGTGAGAGTAGATATGTAAATGCTGCTGGAGAAAAGGCTCAAGAACCTGCTCTGTTGGACTGGGTGATGACAGGTGACCTGCAGAGGCAGCTGAAAATTCCACCACATATCATCCAGTCCTCATTAAGACATTATCTTGGTCTGAGGCCACAAAATAGCTCATGTTACTGAAGGTAACAGGAGCAGGTGGAGGACCAGGTGCATGCCAGTGGAGGTGGGCAGTCGGGGGTTTGCAACTCATTCCCTCAGCAAGGCCTACAGAACCCTAGGCATTATGGGATCAAGCAGAAGAAGAGCAACCCTTTCTCTGCTAACACACACCAAAGCTATCTGGCTCCAGATGGCTTTGGTTGAAACGCGGATGACCGGTGGGGTCAGCAGATTTCCACTTGGATACAGGCCAAGGTTTGATCAACCAAGCCTGGAAGATGTATGAAAAACCGCATGGCAATAAATTACCTCTTCATGAGGAAGTTCTTATTCATCTCTGCACTGATCAGTGAGTTCACTTTTTCTACTCTGAAAATGTGCCTTTTAGATTTCGGTCAATTACAAGCCACTGTACGTTATACCAGAGACCTGTTGGTGTCATTACAATGGCTTCACTGCTGATAAGGCTGATAAAAGACATGAATCAATTAATGGCCCTTTCGAAAATTCATAATGTGTGTGTGTGTGTGTGTGTGTGAGAGAGTAGATAGTTACCAGCCTCTGCAGAGCCCTCTGGTGTGTGTACGGTAACAGAGCTGACAGGCTCATCGCAGCCACAAAGGTTACTGAAGGTCACTCTGGCATTCAACACATGGAACAGGGGAATCTCTGGAGGGCAGAGAGAGTTCATTCAGGCAGGAGGCGTGGACTGAGCCAGGTAACTACCTGCTTCATGCTTCAGCAGAGAACAAATGCAGCTGAGTGCACATGGTCATAATTCTGTTAATGCTTCTGAACACCTAGGGGCCTAACAAATTTATATGTACAATCTCCATATTATAGGTTTAACTTATCAATACTATAATTAACAAAATTTTTTCTGACTTGTGATATAGATCCTTGTAGACAAGTGCAGGATAGCACCACTGGAGCTGGTAGTGATTCTGTGTTGAAGACACTTTGACAGGGCAGAAACAGGGAGTTTGAACCCAAGTTAAAGGAGAGTTACCCTCACATCTCACTACACTGCCCTGCTGGCCACACACAGCGACACTGTTTGATCCCTCACACCAACCTATCTTGACAGGGAAACCCGGAGGCAGGCGCAGGGTGATGAAATCCCGCAGCTTGGCAAAGTGGGCGTTGGAGATGGCCATAAGGTCGATGATGGGCGTCACCTGCTCAGCCAGTGACAGAGGATGAACCTCACTCAGCCACAGGGTGGCTTTAAACCTGGAAAGAGAAGGTGAGAGCTTAAAAACTTGAACAATCCTTTATGAAAAAACAACTGAAAGTAGAAGGGTGCACTCAGTTGAGTGCTGACCTCTGCCTGGGCGTGCCTGGGACACGTGGGTGGTGAACAGGGACTGCAGAGCAGGCGGTGTGTCCAGTGTGTGTGTGTGTGTGTGTGTGTGTATGAGAGAAGTGGAATGAAAGGGAGACAATATGCAGAGGACATTACCATGCCACCATAAGTGGTAAGTTATCCAACAAAGGTATTTCAGCAGCTGACTGACATTAATGAATGTTTTCAAATGACCACAATATTGTAATGTTTGTTTGAATGAATACAAGCCACAACTGTCTTACGTTGGCCTGAACATCTGGACAGGAACAATTCCAGAAGAGCAGTGACATACAATGTCAATTTTAAAGAGAAAATGACAACAAAAGAGTCTGCCAACTAACAGCCCTGGCACGTATGTTAACTTTTAAGACGTGATTGGTTGCCCTTAGCAGAAAGAAATGGAAAGTGAAGCGGTTGTTGATCACTTGTGGCTCCTACCAGCTGGTTAAGAGAAATGACTTAGCACTCAACTGCGGCATAAAACAGGTTTTTCAAAGGTTTTGAATCACTGCAACCATGAGAAGTCCTTGATGATACAGTCATAACTGTGCACAAAAAATATAGTGTGCGAGATTAGCTGTAGACAGATATATACACACACACACACACACACACACACAGGGACAGATAAATATGACTAAATGCATGATACCGTCCAAGCTGCCACCTGGCTAAGAGTATTATAGTAAGCCAAAATCAGTTTTGTCTTTCGCAACGTTTGCTGACTGAAATGTGCAGATCGTTTGCCAGCCCTTGGCCCTTGGTAATACTTAACATACATCACATGGAGAAGTGGGGGGAATTTAAATGGAACACACTTTCCCTCTGTACACAGTTCAGCCCATGCTGCACTGTTGCTTTTCCCAGGTAGAAATACTTGCCGTTTTCTGCAGATGACTGGGATACACTGGCTTTTGGTTATCTGGCCTGTATTTGTATTTCTGAAACGTCTCTGTTTCTAATGATGACACTGGTCTACAAGGGTAACATGAGGTAATTCCACAGAGCAGTAAGTGATATGACAGTTCATTCCACTTCCCATGGGATTACTGTTATTGTAAGGACACAGGGAGGTTGTTTGTTTACTTACACTTAAATTCCTTGCTGCCTTTGCATGCTGACTTCTAATTGAATATAACAGAGAACTGCAATGCACTGTGGTTAATAGACACCTCTGGGGTGACCATTCCTGCTGACTTGTTCCCTCCACCCTCCAAGGGTTAATCTCATAAAGTCCAGGCAAAGTCTTACAGACAAATGGAACAACACTTATGATAGCGGTGGGGATTCCCTCAAGGAAAAGTGGCACGAGGGTGAGTTAAACCACTAATGAAACTGTGTCTGCAAAGATTTACCAGTGCTGCCAAGTTGAACAGACTGAGGACAGACAACCTCAGGGGAGAGATACTTGGAAAGAAATTTTTCTCTGAATGACTATACAAATCTTTTTGCACAGCTGTAAGCAAAGTGATTTCCACTTGTTCAGCTTGATGTTATTTATCACGCTGACTAGAGATGCACCGATACCAAAGCGACAATACAAAGCTCCAGACTTAAAGTGCCAATCCATTTCTTTCAATGAACAAAGAACGCTTGGCACATTAGTTTGGGGTCACTGGTTACAATACGACATTTCGCTTATAGTTTCTAACATTTTACTCAGGGCTTTTGGTGTTGGATATAGTCTTTGCCAGGTGAAATCTCTGATACCATACTCTATTTTAGCCTGGTAGACCAACACCAGTATCAGTGTCAATGCATCTCTTAATGCTGACTTTAGTTTTAGAATCTAGATCTAGATAGCTAACTGATCCGGGGATGTTTGTCCAAGGTGTTGCCGTGGCGACAGCGTACCTCTGGACTTTGCTGGTAAGCTCGACAGGGCGTCCGATATCCCGGCCGTTCAGATTGAAGTCCGGGTTGAAGTATTCCTCAGCTGTGATGGCTGTGGGGTTGTGGGGGCTGGCGCACTGAGACACATTACTCTGACAGAGACACACAGAGACGTAGAGTCAGTTACAAGTCAGTCTGTCCATCAGAAATCTCACGTCACGTGTAGATGTAATGCTCGAGCAATGCGGCAACACTCACCCCATTGTGAGTAGTGTGCTGTTCAGCTATCCCGAGGAAAGACTGCAGAGGGGTCTTTGACCCTGAGTGGGAATAAGGCAGGGAGCTCATGAGAGATCATAAAACAGCAGCCCACCACCATAAGACCATTACTCTCCATGCTAAGATTAATCACTAAATCATTTTCATGTCAGGTTCACTGTCTAGATCTAGACTCTGAACGTCAGCATGACAGCTAACACCCTGCTGAACAAAAGGAAACCACTTGGTTAGAGATATGGAGACAGATTTGTATTGTCAGTCAAACATCTAATGTCTCTCCAAGCAACTTATCGTAAATTAACTTATTTTAAAGCCACTTATCATAAACACTGGCATACACAAAACAAACACTCAAGTCTGTGTGTGTGTACCTGGTATTGCTAATGTTGTGGGGACATAAATCTGTTTACACAGTCACGTTGTGGGGACTCACCTCCCTTATGGGGACAAAAAGCAAGTCCCCATAAGTGAAAATCATTAATTTTAGGGTGAAGACTTGATTTAAAGCTAAGATAACTTTAGGGTTAGGGTTAGGGTTAGGCAGGTAGTGGTTAGGGTTAAGGTTAGGATAAATCTACAGGAAATGAATGTAAGTCAATGTAATGTCCCCAGAAGTGATGGAAACCAACGTGCGTGTGTGTGTGTGTGTGTGTGTGTGTGTGTGTGTGTGTGTGTGTGTTCACCTTTGCTCCTTGACTTATCCTGGTCTGATAGATGCTCCGTTCTTGAGCGAGTCACCAGCTCCACATTGGTAGCACTGTAAACCTGAACCCACCAACACACAGACGAGCAACATGTCAGATACACCTTTATGCACTTAGGACGAATGAAGCTCAGTTTAAAGCCGTTATTAGGGCTATAAAACATGGATTTACTGTCATGTATTAGTCATTGCCTTGGTAACATCATTGTTTCCTCGTAGAGCCATGCCAGTGTTTCTGACAGAGCCTAAAGCACACTGTGATTTTTCCCCCCCCCTAATTTTATCTGACACTGAACATGCTCTTATCTTAGCCAGGTCTCCCTTGCCAAAATGATTCTGGATCTCAACCAGACAAATGTGAAAACATGAAAAATATATTAACATCCTAAAAAATCTCTTCGCCTAATATTTCATGTGAACCCACACGTGTCCATGACTGTGTTAGCCAAACAGTTTTCAAATATTTATTCAATATGTCATTATTGTATTTAATATTTCAGAGATTTTTCAGGTGTGCTAGGTGGAGTTGCATCTGGACAATTCAGATAATTTGTCATCACAGACTGACTTTCCAATGGTCTCAACTTTCTGGCACCCACTGTGCTGCTCTATGTGGTTTAGCCCAATGTGCTATATTGAGCAGTTTAATCAACATTAAGAATTACAGCCACCAGACAGGGTTTCAGTCAGCAGGCACTGACCTTAGCTTCATAGCCACTGACCACCTCGCTCTTCTCAGAACGCCAGCCCCAGATTCCCGACTTGTTTCTGGACATTGAAAAGCAGGCAGAGAAGTAATAGGAACAATGCAGTTAGATAATGTAGTGATGAAGGTACTGCAATAATAAAAACCCTTTTTAAATCAGTTCAGTGCCTTTACTGTGGCAAAGAAGAAAATCCCACTTGCAGGTGCAAGAAAAAACACACAGTTAAAACAATGCACAGTACCCATACTGCACACACACTTCAAAGCGAAGAAAATACTGGAGAGGTTTTTCCATCTTCCTCTATCTTGCCTGAAGAGCTCTGTACCTCTGACCCGGTGGATGAAACTGGAACTCTTGAGTTTAATGGGTTAAAATACAGCTGCTGTCTGTTTTTGCAGATTGCATTGGTGTTTTAAATCAAACTTCACTTTGTTATCAATAGTAGTCCCAAAGTCTTTACAGCTGCAGTAAAAGCAATGGATGAATTTGATGGAGACTGAGGCACCCTGTGAAAGTCAGTTACCATATCTTTGGTTATTGTAATAATTAGCTCTAGATTTGCATTTGAGCACCATTGCACAAAGTCTTAAATTATCAGCCATGCCATTTCACAGAATCAAGATACAATGAAAGGTTATGCTCCAGCAGAAATATAGCACCATCAATAGGAGTTTTTGAAGGCTGATTCTAATGCTAAATTTGACTATTTTCACGCCAAAAACTCCCAGGTCCTTGGTTCTTCCCCAGAATTATATCAATGTTTTAAGCTAAGTGGAAAAGCAACACATTGTGAATTACATGTAATCTGGTGTTAGGAGACATTACAAATGTTTTGTTGTGGCATGAAAAGGGGAGAGGGGGCTGTTCTTGTAGGCTACCTGTGTGGACGTGTGTGTTACCTCTCGAAGGCGATGTTGCGTGTGTTGAGGTGTGTGGAGACGATGGGCGACGTGAGCCTCTGGGCCGTGTTCTCCTGTGACGGCTGCATGGCGGCCAGGAGGGAGGGGGCATCGCGAGGGGACAACACCAAGGGCTCTGTGTACACCACCTGCTTCTCATGGTCCACCTCCATCACCATGGCTCCGTCATCTAAGGAGGGAAGCACGCAGGTAGAGTGGGAACACAGCAACCGGCTGCAAAAGGAGGCTTTTGCTGTATTAAAAAACACAGAATGATCAGAATTTTGCATTACAAATTAACTGAAAGCATAGCACGTCCACACCAAAGGCTTCATCAAACGCAAGCCTGGAAAACACACACACACACTATTTCTCTCATAGTCATTGACAGAGCATACCACAGGGTGGAGGCAGAGAGACAGCTGTTCCTGAGCCCAGACACACACCAAGGGGAGCATTCATTAAATACACTTCACTTTTTAAATTAAGAGCACCAGCTGAATAACTGTGAGCTGCACAAATAAGGCAGTGATACACTTTCAAGGGCCCCTGCAGTGGAAGGAATGAATCTACCAGGACCTGAATCTTAACTACTGTATGTGCTTTAAAAAAAAAAAACAAAATAAAAAACCTGAACCCCTTTACATCTGGTGTAGACATCTTAATCAAATCAAGTCGTCGTATTGTGATCAGAAAGAGCAAGAACCCGTAAAATCCAGCAGTGAATGCACACATCATGCATTGAAGATGTGATGTCCGCAAACCCGGAAAACTCAGAAAGTCAACATCATTGTCAACAACATTGTCGAAAATGGACTGACCAGATACTCATGGATGAGGAACAGGTGAGAAAAGGAAAATATTAATGTTTTAAAAGGGCATAATTATTATGAGAAAATGACAGTGAAGGAGACAAATCCATGCTACAAAACACATAAAAAGTGTAAAATGTAATTCAATGTAATTGCAAGTCAAATTTAGACAAAATCTGTATAAAATATGGGTTTTGATGGCAGGAGAAAAAGTCTTTTCGATGTGTTAACTGAGCCCAGTCCTTCTTTCTAACAGTCTAATGGTGAAAAATGTGCAAATATTGTCTACAAATACAATACAAATACAGCTGATCAGTGTGAAAGACTGTACTCGGCTTCCCTCCCCCTCTGCCCTTGGTTATTTGCTGGACGTCAGGTGTTTTTACTATGTGATGCTGGTTCTGGGAATGTTCCGTACCTCCGCCCTTGAAGATGTAGCTGCGTCGTCCTTTGAGCCAGGTCATATGCTCAAACCCCAGCAGGGTGGTGTCCACGCGGAGGCACGAACCGCTCTTCCACACCCGGTAAACGTCACTGGGACACACCTTTGACACCAAGGGCACTGGAGGGAAACAGAGGAATAAGGAGAGGAGAGGGGAATGAAAAAAGAAATGGGAGAAAGACAGAAAAGAGAAAAAGAAGTTGGGGAAAGAGAGGAAAAAAACAGGAGGAGAAGCAACAGTAAGGCTTGTGGACACACTTCCAAGTCGAAGCCACTTAAGACATTTTGATAATGGTATTATGAACATGTAGATCCTCCAACAATGGCTGATAATTACAAAATTGTATAGCTTGAATCCATTAGTCATTGTAAAAAAAACAAACAAACCAAAAGACATTTAGGCAATGAAATTATAGATGATATGAACTTCTCTGATAAATGACTTAAGATGGGGGCATTACTCAAATACCAATCTACAAAATGGAACTAATTGTTATTATTAATGCATTTTCAGTGGATTGTGAAGGCAAAGTAATCCAAACATTAGAAGCCAGACTACACTAGTGAGCGATGCAGTGAACTGCATTATTGATGAATCAGTGTTGTGTTATGGGTTACAGATTTCCCCGGTCACATCTCTCAAAGTGCACTGAGTGACAGCTGCTGTTTGGAGCTGTCCACTGACCGTGGTGCTGAAACTGACCTCTGATCCCCAGAGGGACCAAACTTCTCAGTGAAACAACAAACTCACCCCAACTGGTGAACTCCCACTTCATTTCCACATAGAAGTCCCGCGCCTGGAAGAAGCAAACAGTTACAGAACAGGTAAATGTTAAAAAAAGGTAACAGTCAGTGTGCCATTTCTTCTGACATCCCATGTATCCTCATTTAATGAAGCATAACATTAGACCTGCGAATGTGTGACCATACAGATGAACATACAGCAAATTCACTGGGCCAGGTGGGGAGAGATGGCAGCTTTCTGGATTAGTATCACTCCTCCCAGCCTTTACCCAAGTGAGAACATCCATCACCACCACAACGTTAGAGCAGTGTTTGAGATTTGGTTGGTCTGTGCTGTATCGCAGGTAGTGGCAGAGCAGGTTTTCATTTTTAAGTGAATGATCAGTCCTGAGCTGCCTAACCTGTCGTAGTTTGCTGAGCAGCTCTGGGATGCCAGCCAGTCTCTCAGTAGCACGCTTGAAGTCTCTGTACTGGAGCACCAGCTGAACAAGCTCCGGGTCCCCAGTGCTCACTGCCTCCTGCAGAACTGAAACATGCATCCAAATTTAATGACACTGGGTCTTTGGACTCACTCAGCAGCTGCATTACATGACACTAAGAGCCACAGCAGACCACTTACTGGTCCAGCTCTGTGAGTTGCAGTGCGTTGGGTCAGCAGAGTGTCTGAGCAGCACACGGGTTGACTCCAGGTGGCCCAGACACACTGCCAGCTCCAGCGGGGTGCGCCCCCTCGGGTCCAAGCGCTCCACATCCTGCTGCAGAACAAAGCACACATCCAGGATCAGTGGGGCGCGACGCGACGCGCAATGCAGTGCAACACAACAAACGCACCTTTAAAACTCATAATAGTTAGTCCAACAACTGCAAAATAATCTGGTCTTGCCGATTTACCTCCTTTTTCTGCAGCTCTCTGTCAAGTTCCAGGTACTGATTATTCCAAACCAGAAAATGTAGGGGAAACGCCTCTTGAGCCATGGCTGTCGCTCGCTGGCTGGTTTGACAGTAGCCAAGCTACGTTTGCAATATGTTTACTGCAAGAAGCAGATTGCAGTGACACCACAGCAGACTGTAGCAAGGAAGTTCAATGCTGATCCGCACAGCTGGTTAGCTAGCGTAGTTCACACAGCAGCAAATGTTTAAAGCTTGTTTGCAAGTTGTGGTGCGGGCAGGTGTTAAGTGTTCGTCTGCCAAAACTGCCAGCAGCGCTGTCAAAGTGGCTGATTAGCTAGCAAATTAGGATGCTGTGCCCATTTAGACACATGGCTAGCTAGGCTAACTCAGCCCTCTAATTTGTTGTAATATTGATAGCTAGCCGAGGCGCTAACGTTAGCTAACTGGCTAACAATAACATTGTTTTCTGCGCTTGCCATCTGTTTTCCATCCTGCACACTGCAAGAAAGCTAGCAGACTAACCACACACTTCCAACCTCATCCATACTTTACGACGGTTGTTATTTCAGAAAACAGTGTCTTAAATGCCGCTTGACAAGTTAGCTACCCGCCGCTGCTGTAATCATCCTGTGTGTGTATCGCAGTGGGTTTGTTTCGGGCTGTCAAAATAAACCGAGATACGGCCTCATTCCAGTTTCACATCCAGGTCACTCGAGTTGGAGCCATCCGATCCGATGTTGATGACAGCTGCTGCCGATAACAGAGCCCTGCCTCTGCCTCAAATTAATCCAGATCACATCTGTCTTGCCAAAGCTGAAGGACAAAACGATGCCGTGTTACTGAGCAACACACACAAATGCTGAGGTAAAGCAAGGCACGGCTACGGCATTACTTATTTATTTTCACGTCTTTTTCTGCGTCGCTTTATTTCCAGGTTATGAGGAGAGGCTGGGTGGGGTTGGGGAGGGATTCATGTTTCCTCTGGTAGAAATCCTGGCAGAGCAAATTAGCTACAAAGATCAACCACAACTCAAACCTAGTGACAGTGCACAGAGAGGAGCAGGACGAGGGCACACACACACTGTACTGGATGTACGTCTCATACACACTCAGTAAGAATATATCTGACCGTTTACCCTTATTTACCATTTTTTTATTTTTCTTGAAAAATAACACAAACAATAACATAAAGTGAAAAAGGCTTCTGAAAATAATTACAATGCTACAGGATTTTCGTTTTCATATTCTAAAAGAGGAGAACACATTTACACAAAAGTATATATTTATATATTTATATTCTTTTTAGGGATATGGCAAGGAGAAGGATCTTGTAAGAGACCCTTGTTACAGAACCACTAGACTTGAAGGGAACAGAAAATTAAGCACCTCTCAAAAAAAAAAAAAAAAAAACCTCATACATTTCTGCAATGATTTCTGAAAAGACTGAAATTCAGTGAAAAGTGGGTACTCACATTTTCATCCATGACAAACAAACAAAAGTGTGTGTATCAAAGAGGGGTAGGGAGGAGTTTTTCTAGAATATTAACATTTTGTTCTAAATTTTTTATCTCTGTACAAAAACAAAGCAAGAGGAGTTTGGGAATAATAGCACCTGAATTCTAACGGTTGTTTGATGCACCATTTATATGACACCTACTCCTTGCCTAAACTCACACCCTTAAACCTTACAACTACTAAAACCCGCCCTGGATGGGGAGTGGTCTTGTTGCCATGTCGATTGCCTTCTCACAGTCCTTTTATTCTCTGCAGCCTCTCAAGCCCTCATGTCAGGGTGAGACTCAGACTAACTACAGTCAGATCACTTAAGTATACCATAGGGAAGCTGTAACCAAATGTCTGACCAGGTCATTCATACAACTGATACATACATGCTATTTCAGTATCTCACTTTACTGTGACATGACAGACCTTTTGCCTTTAGTCGTGCGAGGGAAAAAAGTGCCAACAAGGCATCACTTTTGTGCGAAAAGCATCATAAAATCTTGCAAAGACCTGGGTCTGTGACTCACGAAAAACAATCCAACGAGACCTCACCAGCCTTTAAATTTTATCAACCTAATCAAGAACCTAAGAGTAACTGAGGTCAAATTATGAATATAAACTGGTCACAAGATAAATCTGACTTTATGGGGACCCAGTGAATGCACCAAAACAGGTACACCCAAGGCTGAATCTCCAAGCCTTTGCTTATCCCCCTCTCACAGCTGAAGAGTTTGTGACAGCGTCAAAATTTGAGAAACTGCCTTAAGATGAGTTGAGACAGCTATGTCATGAAGCACTGGGTTACCCGATGGATGTGTAGTCTAACAATAGCTAATTAATTCCCCATATTCTCCCACTGCTAGCCATAAAAAAGACCTCCCACTCTGTCGTGCAATGTTGATTCCCAAACTCCAAAACTCCTGAGTCTCTTTTTCAGTACTTGAAAAGAAGAAAATAGAAATGTATACAACATTTAAAACAAAGATTGCTCCAGCCCTGACAAGCCCCTTCCACCAATACCAGAAAGTGAATAAGCGCTCCCAGTTTAGACCCCAAACCTCCTTGTGCAGAACAGGTGCTTGTGACCTTCTCTGACACTCTGAAGTCTTTTTCTGCATTACACAGCATCTTGTCATGACTGCCCGCGTCCTCCATGCACCTCAACCACATCTGCTGTGGATGCTTTAGGATATCCTCTGGATCAGCTTTTCATCAGATAGGCAGTAGAGGGTGTTGACGGACAGCTCAGAGATGAAAGACTCGCAGGCTTTGCGGGAAACACCTTTGCAGCCTCGCAGGTCGAGCAGGGAGATGCAAGAGAGGCGGCGGAGATACTTGAGACATGTGTCTGTCAGCTTACTGCAGCCTGAAAAAGGAGCATATGCACAGCACAACAGTTGATGGCAATGCAGTATTAGAGAAATTAAAATAGTACCAATGACTGTACATGTGCATCCATAAAATAAATTGTCTGAGATGATGTGTGTTCAAAGTCTTGGCTGTTCCCATCTCCATCCCTCTCTCACCTCCCAGGTTGAGTTCTGTGAGTGTGTTGCGGGTGGATGAGCCCACAGCGGTCAGCAGGTTGATGGAGTGGTCAGTGAGGCTGTTGCAGTGGGAAAGGTCGAGTCGTGTCAGGTGGGGCATGTGGCGGATCACCAGGCGAAGGGTGGAGTCACTGATGTCCAGACCTGCCAGGCGGAAACACTGCATGGTTCGCAACTGGCTGCGGTTGTCACAGCCTGGAACAAGGAAGGGCACGGGAAGGACCGGAGACAGAACAACAGAACAGAACAAGGGGCAGGCAAAGGAGTGCAAATGGCATGAGATTGTAGATGATTTTGCAGGGACAGGGGAGAAAGAAAGGGCAAGGGGGGTGATGATTTGAGAGTAGAGATAACAGACAATTAGCGCAAAGTTAATTGGAGGATAATAAAACTTGATGACTTCATTCATATCCATTAAAGGGCCACTCAAAAATCAGACCGGTTCTCTCGGCCGCTTTGTCCTCACCTGGAGGGATGACCAGGTCCCTGATCTGAGAGTCTTTGACCCCATCAGAAAACCGCAGGTCCAGAGAGCGGAGGAGAGGGCAACTGGGTGAGCTGAGAGCTGAAATGGATGACCAGGAACAACCTGACAGCATCAGATCCTTAAGCCCTGAGAAAATCAGAAAAGGATTCGGTTTTTGTGCATTGTGAACATGTGACCCCCCCCCCATTTTAGAGAGGTTCTGCAAAGGGATTGGGACATAATTATTTTACAAGCGTGCAACTTGCACATACAAGAGAGTCAGCCATGAGTTTCTCTTTGTGTATTTGTGTGTGTGTGTGTGTGTATACATATGTATGTACCAGGCAGGCGGTCGATAAGCCAGCTGAGCTGTTTTTTGGAGATGTTGGTCCAGGAGAGATCCAGTGTGACTGGCTGTCGTTTTATGATGCCTGTCAGGGCCTGGGGAGTGATGGTGCGCTTGATGCTCAAGTCAATTCGCGACCAAAGCCGTTTATCTAGGCACCTAATTACAAGTACAAAGCCATGACAATAAACATTCATTTATCTAGTTATCTATGCACACAGAAATACTTGTCTTAACAAGGACCCACTGAGTTATGATAATACACAAAATGAAAAACAGAGCACTGGATTGCATATTAATTTCTGAAAATAGACAAATATCAATGAAATCCTAAACAAAACACTGAACAATGGCAGAAAGCTTAACATGGCAAAATGTTAACACTTGACTACTCATTAATTTGCAATAAAAACAACAGGAACTATGACAGTAAGTCTTACCATTTGTACCAGTTCTTGCAGACAGCCATGCAGACACAGAGATCTGCTCGACTCAAGTAGCGGAAGACAGATACCCACACCTCCCTTTCACAGCCAGGCCCACTCCCTCCGTTTTCCCTGTCTGCCTCACTCCCTCCCTCCTGCAGGGCTGACAAGGGAATGCGGAGAGGAGGAACCTGAGAGGACGAAGAGGAGGACGCACCATTGTTCAGTTTAGCCGGCCTGACCGGCCTTGCTCTTTTAGAGACCTCCAGCCTTTCTGAATGGGAGCTGTGAGAGTGTGTATGTTTGCTGCGGGTGTGTGGCGGTGTGTATCTGTCAGAGTGTGAAGGGTGCTGGTCAGGGTGGGGGCTGTGGTTTCTGATGGGGGGGCGGGCTAGCGCCCTGGACTGGCTATGCATCGTGGAAGTGGCAGTCCGAGGGGAAATGGCTGCCTCTAGTTTGGGGACGATGGCTGATGGGTCCCGCTTGGCCCTGGATGGCTTCTGGAGTGTCACTTTCAGATACGAGCCTTTCACCATGACGTCCCTGTCCCCTGACTGACTGTCTTGCTCCATCTCCTCCTCTTCCTCCTCCTCTGTGCCGTTTTGGTTGGCCACCTCATTTGCTTCCTCCTCTCTTTCTTTGGCTGTTCGTCCTCCTCTCCTTGCATGTGGTTGATTCTCTTTATCCCCTCCCCTTACTCCATTCTCACTCCTGTCCTCTTCCTCCTCATCGTCGCTGCTACTGCTGCTGCTGCTGGTGCTGTTGTCCTCACTCTCCTCCTCCATTTCTCCGTGGCTTCTTCCTCCTCTAATCCCTCGTCCTGCTCCTCCCCCCCGCAGTCTCACACCTCTTCCCCTCCCTCTTCGTGGCTCTCCCCTGGGCTCCAGTACCAGACTGGAGGAAGACGACTGCTGTTGATGCTGGAAGGGCACTGTCCCTACTGGAGAGCTGCGGTAAGGCGACCCACTGGCCCAGGTGGTCCCCCGTCCTCTGCCCCGAGACAGTCTGCTGGTTGGGGAGCGCAGCCGGGACAGGACCCTGGAACCCAGCAGCCTGGGAGAACGGTCTAGAGAAGACTGCTTCTGTAAGGAGGGAAGGTGGGCAAGGAAAGGAAAGGGAAAAGGAGACGAAATGGGGTCAAGATAAAAGGGAGACAGGTTAAGCTTCAAGGAAGATGTAGAATGCATACTTAAAATAATACTGCTACATGCATAATGCTCTCCATGATATTATTGCTTCTATGTAAAATTTACCAACAAATGTATATTGTCTAACGACAGCCTATAGTATCGACCCGACTGATGTTTACTCAAGCTGTGCTCACTGTGATTAATGGACAATCAACGTGGTTGGAACATAATTTGGAAAAAGAAAATTGCTCGGCCCTTGGTTTAGCACTGCATATCTACTGTATTACTTAACTGCTCTACAGAATGTTAGCCAAGCATGCATGTTGCTTACCGCTAAAATTTTGCTGCGCTCCAGTTTTATCTGCAAGGAAAAGAAAAAGGGAACATTTAGGGAATAAGATAAATGACAAACAAGAGAAAAAAAATCACATGCAGAGTGATTTTCCTGACTTCAAATCTGGTCTTTGTTTGTTGGCACTGTAAGGAGGTGCTGGGCTGCATATTGGTACCATCAGCCTTACCAATTTTGGGGTGCAAGTTTTATCAATGTGATGAAAGTTTTCCAGATTTTTTAACTGATAAAATGAAATATCACTTTAGGTATACAAAATTAGACTTATTCTACCCGAAAAACGCACACCAATAAACTATTCAAATACTGTTGAAAACTTGTATTTAACTTGTATTAAGATTGTATTTAGCAGTATTTTAGTAATTCTGCAGTTTTTAAAATTGATAACCAAATTCAAGACATCTGAGTATTTTTCCCAGCCCTGCAGATACAGACACAGCTTTGTTGATCAATAGAATATTATACAGTAATATAATACAATAATATAAATAACAATAAACAATAATAATTCTAAATAATAGGCTATATAGAATATTCTAAGTTGTAGTCCAAAAAAAGTTTGTGCCAGCGCCTTCTCATGAATAAAACTGCAATCAGAAAGTTAAATATATCGACAAAGTCATAAAGTTGGGAACAGCTGCATGTTTAGTCAATCTTGACTGGCTATAAACAGTACATACCCCACCTACACAGTCAATGAGAAGATTGCTGTTATTATTTGTTCTACTTAGGAAACGTGTTATGTTATTACTACACACCCTCTGCTGGTCATGTGGTCGCACTATGTCGTGGTTAAATGATTGGAGGTGATGTTTTTCCAGTTTGTGTTTCCACTTCTTTTTTGTCACTTTTGTGCCAAAGGAAAAAGCTTTGGTGTTTGCAAAATCAACTCCCATTGCAGGAAAAATGCCCCTCTCACTTTCACCTCACTCCCTCACCCTCTTCCTGAGTCTGAACTCCAGCGCACTCGCCCGCTTGCGGTTCTGTTGGTGCTGCAGTAGGAGTCTCTGTGAGGGTGGGGGTGCCATGGGTCGGGATGGGGGTCTGCCACGTCTCCCTCTTCTCACCCCTTCACCCACACCAATGCCCTCCCGATGAGTGAGCTTGGACGGCTGCAAGGAGGTTGAGTCCTCTGACTCCACACTTTCCTCATCACTGGAAGACTGGGGTGTGAGGGGCAAAGAGAAAGAGTCAAAAAAAACAAAAACAAAAAACAGATGTCACTGTCAACTTCATTGCCAACCATATTATGGTAAAGGCAACCTGGGAAGAAGCAATTTCAAGAGTGAATGTGTGTCCCAGAGAAGCAGAGAGTGATTAAGGCAGAGTGACGAACAGAAAGAGTAGGAAGAGCAGATGTAGGCTGGTACCTCTGAGGCAGAGTCTTTGCCTTGGTAACATTTGGGACATTCCCAGCAGCTGGGTAAATCCTTGTTGATTCTTCCCTCACCAGGTTCCTGACAGAGAACAGTTAGTCAAGACTTTAAAACAACTTGTGGGCAACAACACCAAGTACTTATTAATTGATTAAGGGGAGTCTATATCCTTTGGTATGTCTAGAAAATACTCACCTTGATGCATTCAGGATGGGCAATCTGGGCGCAGATAGAGCATTCCATGAGTGTGTGAGTGGAGGCGTTTGATTCCTCAGATTCCCCTTCTCCACACACAGCACACCGTGCTGTGTTTGGCAAGGCAGGCTAAAGAGAGGGCAGAGGTGTAGTAGTGGTATAACTAATTGCCATTTCAATTTTGGTAATTCAGTTTTAAAAAAGGTTCTTCTGTTATCACCTCCTCTACATATCAAACTGTAGTTGAATTATCCCACCCAATACACTAAGTTGTATTCACCAGAACTGGTTATTGTGCATTCCGCCAAGCTAGAGCAGATCAGAAAAGTCAGAGAGGTTTGCTGTCTTTGAGCAGACGCACTCCCATTACTTTGACTTCATCAGGCACAGGTGTCATTTGGTTATCCTGATCATTAAATCCTCATTTTTGAAGCCACAAGTAATGTAACAAATGATTGCATGTATTTCACAAACACACAGATGTGCTGCCTTAGCTGATGCCCCAGAAGTTTCAAGATGACCCACACACACATGCTAAAGGGCAGAACATCTCACCG
The DNA here is from genome assembly GCF_902150065.1 of Myripristis murdjan. Lineage (NCBI taxonomy): Eukaryota > Metazoa > Chordata > Actinopteri > Holocentriformes > Holocentridae > Myripristis > Myripristis murdjan. The sequence goes on from NC_043989.1 coordinate 27,324,484, forward strand.
CCAGACATTGTCTCATGATGCAGCTCTTCTTCATGCGCCCAGGGCCACCAAACTTCCTCATGTCGTGACAGTACTGGCAGGTGCCACACTCCTTCCTGCAGCAGGCAGCACAGCGCTTGCACCTCACCCGTCTGCGCCTTAGAGCAGAGATGGAAGAGGCAGACTTGACTGGCCGCTGACCCAGAGTCTTGTGGAGGGTGGGGCCCAAGCGGGGACGGTACAGGACGGGAGCAGGAGGGGGTGTGGGAGGTTGGTACCATGATGGCTGTACCAGTGATGTCAGCAGGGAAGAAAGAAAAGAAACGGAATTATATTTCTCTCTCACAATACTATTATAGCCAAGTCCTTGTTGTGAATTGGTATACTGGACTTGTTAATTTATATCAATTTACACTGATAGTGTAATTCGAAATACCTGCAATGAATAATTTGCATTACAGTCATATAATGGCTGCACCTAATTATAGAGATAATTTTTAATCTGCTATATGATGGATGGAAGTTACCCCATGAGGGCATTTCAATTAGTGTCTACTAAAAAAACAGTCCAAATGCTTTCTTGTGATTGTCAGAACTCCATGGCACTCACAACCCAGGCAGCTAGTGACCTAAGCAGGCAAAAGCTTAAATACAGTCCCTGCTCACCCTTTTGGGCCACTTGACAATGGGTTCTCCAGTGTAGGACAACTTGGGGTTATCACTGGAGTGCTCCTGCAGAAGAGCCTGGACACAAGCACAGCAGGAGAACAATGGGGAAGAAGGAAAATTAAAAACATTCAGGCTTGTACCAAAGCTCAATACAGGAATGGCACAATTTAACACAATTTGACACACTGTTCAATCTGTGTGCCAGTCAAGTTCACATACAATCCATTACTCTACAGGAAAACTGAGGACACCTACTCTCATGTCCTGGAGCAGGGCTGGAGCATTCCTGATCCCAGCAGGGACACACTTCTTGTGGGCCGGCAACTCTTCCAGCTTCCCGAGGAGGTTCCACAGGCCCTCCAGCTCAAAGGGGGTCAGGATGGCCTGCGGCTTGGCAGGTTCAGGTGCCTCCTCCTCTTTAACTTCTTCTTCCATCTTGATCTTGTTCTCCTCATTTTCAGTGTCACTTTCGTTTCCATTGGAGGTGCCATTCCTGGCGTGGCAACTGTTTTCAACGTCGGCGGGGGTCAGTCCTGAAAGGGGACACAGAAGCTGCTTATCCACTGGCACTTTTGACTGCACCGAGTCGAACCTTTCCACGCTTATTTAATTTTCCATTACCAGTTTAAGCACGACAAGTTTTGCTGACCCACCATCTCCAGAGTAGGGCAGCATCAGAGGGCTTCGTCATCATTCATTAGGCAGAGATAAATTGAATAGCTCTATAACAGAGCTGCTTAAAATCAGGAACTCCCTACACCGACACTTGTGAAAGTTGTACCATAGTTGATAATCTAACCATGTAAAAAACATGTTTTTTTCAATTATTAGTAACACTAATATTGTTCATGTGAAACAGCCATTTCAAGTTGGTCTTGTTGCTTTTTTGAATATAAAAAGCTTACAAGGGCCACTGGTAGAGAAGGGAAGAAAAATTAGTCAACAATCCCACAGGCGACCGCTGGAGCTTGACCATTAGTTACAATTACAATTCACATTTGTAAACATTTTTATCCAAAGCGATGTACATGAAATTTTTATACACCACAAGCAAAGATCTATTCAGGAGGAACAACGACATCAAGTGTCATTCTGGTCCAAAAGCACAGAGGTGCTACAATGAAGTGCTACAAGGCAGAGCAAGGAGCTGCATAAATTGCACAGAGGAAGCAAGAAAACATAGAGGCAGATTTTTTTTTTTTTTTTTTTTAAATGGGAGATTACACAATCCCTTAGATGAGAAGTTGTTCCCTAAAGTTAAAGTTGAAGACACACCTTCAAGCGGCTGGACAAGTTGTTATAGAAACGCAAATCCCAGTCATGCTGGGCTCACGTGTCAAGTCAAACCAAGTAGAGCCAGGCCAGCATATGTGTATGGAAAAAGGCTAAGAGTTGAAGTTGTGTGTGTGGGTTTGAGCGTGGGGAAAAAAATAAAGAGGCTAGCTATATTTCAAAGTGTGTATCCAACAGCCCTTACCTATGCCTAGCGAGTATTTCTGGAACTCAGGAGTGAGGTGGGAAATGTTGGTGAGGCAGTAGAGGTATCTCTCCAGGACATACCAGCACATCTCATAGTAGAATGGGTAGCGGAACTTTGCTGGCACCTGGAGGAAGAAGACAGCATTACATTAGAGATGAAATTAGGACATGAACCAGAAAAATAAACAAATGACTACATAAAAAATAAGGGAAAGTTAGTGTACATTGACAAATAGCATAAAAATGACCAATTAAACTGTCAATTTACGGCTATGCGACTATAGCTACAATGTGATATTAATTATTCTTCCTATTTTTCAGGTATTTTCAGGACTGTATACAAATGCATACACATAGCAGGGATGAGAGGGGTAGCGTTGTGCAGATTTTGCAAATACTTACAGTTACATCATTATTCTAGTTTATTTTAATTTTCCCTGTTTTTCCAGGAAAAGTATGTATGGTAAGACATTATGATTTTTTTCTGCACTTGTAGCATTTCAACATCTTCAGTAATTTGTTACAGTGTCTAGCCTTATGTCTCTTTCAAAAATCCTGAGAGTAGGGTCACATGATACGAAATGTTCCTGTCATCACAATTTGCTTGTGTCAGTAATTTAATGATATGCAGTTCAACATAATCCGCCTCTGAATCATTCCTTGCATAATCACAAAATGTGAAGCAACCACCCATATAACAGAAGACACAGAACTATTCATATTTAATAGCAAGACTACATTCTGAGTGCACTGTGCTGCTCACCCGTGTGCGATCCTCAATACTGTAGATGTTGAGCTGCATAGGGATGTTGAAGCTGTGAAGGAAATTCCCCCCAAACACCAGCGTGTCTTCTGGAGTGTACACTGCATGGATCCAGCCTACAACAGACCAAACATGGGATGGCGGTGCCAAATGGGAACAATGAAGTTTGTGTGTCTATGTGCCTGTGTGTGTTCACATACGTAAGCATTTAATATACACATAATTTACCAGCAAGAATAGGAAAAAACAGATGATTTCTACTCCATGAGAGAAGTTCTGGTCATCATGAGCAAAACAAGTGTATACCGTATGCTGCGTTAAAGCACTATACCTGATGGGATCATGAACGTGTTGCCCTGCTTGAGCTCTATCCTTTGACAGTCATGGCATTTGTCCCCCAGGAAAATGTCTCCCTGCTTCCCTGATAAAACCCAGTTCTCGTACATCTCCAGGTTCTGGGGGGTAGGCGGTATCAGCCAGAACACCTGCATGGGTCAAAGGTCAAATTATAATATATAGTTGGAGGTCAAAACAGACATAAAGCAAGGTTTAAGGCACAAGGAAGTTGGAGGATGAAAGATGAAAGACGCAGACCTTTCCTCCTCGCAAGATGTGGTACCAAACCGAAGTGCCTCCGAAATCGATGTGAAAGTCTGTGAAGCAGCCCTGAACACTCATCAGACAGTACCTGGGAGTGAAAGTGAGGGACAGGGAGTGAGAAACATTAAACAAACACAATTTCAGATTAAAAAAACGGGGCAACATAAAAAAGGCTTTGAAGCAAGAAATTATTTACATAGGATGTAACCACATTCTTCTTAAACTAAAGCACAGTATGAGTTAAGTATTTATTTCATCTACTCACTTCTGTACTTTGGGGTAATGCATATCTATGATGGCGTTAGTGGAATCTCTCTGTCTCTCCTTAAGGTGACGGGGCCACATGTTGTCCACCCAGTCAATCAGGTCCACCTGGATAATAAAAGGAGAAAGTGCTAAAAGGACACACAAATTGTACGAACGAAGCCTTAAAAGTCTATGACAAGCTCATCAGTGCCCTGGAAAAGAGTGCACTTTGAATTTGTCTTTTACCAGACTATAACTGACAGATGACACTGTCTCCTGGATGTACAGAATGTCGCATTACTATGAGATCAAGCCAAAGCTATAAAAATAGTGTTGTAAAAGGTCATAAGTACATGCAAGTAACTAGGGAAATGAGCCAGATTTCCAAAATGTCTCTCTAAATTTTCATGGTTTCTGCAGGTCATTATTAACGGGTATATGACAGTAAGAGCTTTGCTGCAGCATAAAACTACATGCATCTGTTTAATCTGACAAGATTTGAGGCCTTAACCAATAGTGCAATTATGTGTGATTATGAGCATATTGAGACTTAATACACACAATATTGCACATACCTTTGATACAACTTATACATAACACACATACTTGACCCAATTTCCCCTAAAGGATCAATAAAGTAATAAAGTATTTCTGATTTCTCACCGAAGCAGGCCTCTTGACCAGGTTCTCCAGCTTGGTGTGGCTGAACTCCAAGCTGATCACGTTGTAGAGCTTCTCGCGTTCTGAAGGCGGAGTCTCGTAGTAGCGGCGCCACTGGGCCATAGACATCTCAATCCCCTTCTGCGTGTTCACATCCATCACATCAACAATGCGCCTGCTGCCTGTGGGAGAAGAAAAGTGTTAGCAACTGAGACACACAAAAACATTGACGTCAACAAGAAATGTTCAAATTCCAAGGTCATAACACACAATGTACCCATAGTAATCAAGGCAAAAGAAGGGAAATGTACACATTGTCTTCTTTGCTCTGTTTATAACACAACTTAATTTCTGATGCTTTATAACCCAAGGGGTTGAGATGTTGGAGATTACAACTGTGAATTTAGCATGCATACACACATGGTTTAAAATGCCCAGCACAATGGCATATGGTATGTTACAGTGCTGAAGCAATTTACTGAAAGAATTGATTGATTGTAATTTTGATAATAAATGATTAATTTTACTTTTTTTCCAAGTTAAAGTCCCAAACATTTGGTGATTACAGCTTCACTGGGATCAGTAACTTGTGAAGACTTGGTTATATTTCCTGTTTTGGATGCCTATCTGATGAAGGAAGCAATTTTAAGACATCACATTTGGGCTCTTCTAACAATTGATGAATACTATTCGGACAATATAGACTAAATGCCTGATTATTTGAGAAAAAAAAAAAAACAATCAGTAGATTAATCGACAATGAGATGCTGAAAATCACAATTTGCAGCCCTTGTTACATTGTGTAAATAGGGAGGTGAAAGGAATGCCATAATTTGCTCTGAGAAACATGACTGGAACGTACCAACAAACAACTTGACATCACCCACGCTGAAATCAGGGTCTGGCATTCTGAAAGTAGAAGGTGATTCCATGTGAAAAAAAATCTCATGCTGGACGTGCAATTAAACACTTTTACTGGCATTAGCTTTGAAGTCATTAAAAAACACTGTAGCGCATACTCACTTTCAAACAAATGTTAGTATCACCCCCCAAAAAAGAACCATTTATGAATGAACAATAAGGGATAGCGACTCACTGTATGCCGAGACCATCTGCCTTCTCAAAGATAAGGGGGTCCCTGAGCCCTTCCCTCTGAATATACTCAAATGTGAAGTCTGGAAACAAGATATGCAAAGACACCACCCAACAGAGTTATCAAAACAGCAAACTTACACTGCATAAATAACATTCAGTTCCCCAGGTGTTACAGCCCATAAAACCAACAGCCAGTCTTATTTCTCCTCTTGTAACATGAGGATTCAGAGTTACCGGCCTGTTAAAAGTAGGATGTATTAAAATTATATTAAAAACTATGTCTTTCTTTGTTAGCTCACCTTTGCCCTCCATGTGTTTGACCAGGTCAGAGTTAAACCTGTCACACCGCAACTTCTCATCCAGGTCAAATGTCCGTTTCCCTTCAATTTCATCATCAGAGATTCCATCGTCCTGGTAGCGGCGGCGTGTTCCTGTACGCTGGTGACAGAAGAAGAGCTCCATTAACACCCAGGCAGAACTCAACAAAATCGTTTGTAGTAAGCAGAGGAGACAAGACAGAAGCAGATGACTGGAATAATCTGCAGTGAACTATTTGGGCTGTCTACCATGGCAAATTTCTGCCTCCTCCACAACTCACCCTCTAAGCCTTACATCTGACTGCATAAGAGATATTTCAGTATCATGACAAAGCTACACTATAGCAGCCACTCAATCAGACAGCAGTAGTGGATGGATGGATCACTACTGCTAACAATACTTCACCAATAAAAATCACACATTTATCAACGAGTACACAGAGTCAGGAGGCTTCAGGGAAAAACTTGGGAAGTGAACTAGCTACATATACAGGTTTAACTGTCAATTCCTCAAGGGTCTATTTCCTGTTATGAAGAGACAGCCAAAAAACAAGCAGCATCAAATCACTCAACTACCAAATGGCTAGCCTTGATCCATAAGATGATAAATATAAACAACAGGCAAAATTGTCCCCGATGTTTAATTTTACTGGTATAACTATGAAAAAACAAATTAATAACAAGACTATGACACAAGAGTAACCTTGGACTGACTGAAAACTACAATAAATGAATCCACACTGACAACGACAAGTCAGTCAGCTACTCAACAGTTCATGTGTGAACCAAACACAATAATGCATTACAATAGCAGGGGTTAATCTTCCACACACAGTGCCCCCCTTTACTCCCCCGCTCCCATTCACCCCATGCATTACTGCTTGGCTAGACAGATGGATCAAGCACAGCACCCCCACTCTCAAATCTCCCCACCCCCATCCCTTCACCACAACTCCAGTATTATCTAAACTCTGAGCTTGTACCACGAATAAATGGCAGATGCACAAATCCTAGGAATATTATGTCACAGCGCAAACAGGCTAATTACCATGAGAGAAAACCTACTTAAGGATCTTAATAAAAAAAAATAAAATAAAATAAAAAAACTGGCAAAAATGACAAGGGAGGAGTTAAGGAAACTCAATCAGTTACAATTAAAATAATTCTCTACTAATTTGTGATTTTGCTATCTTAATTGCCTTGGCGTGCACACTTTCCAAGAGCCATCAATAACAGAGGAAAAAGCCCCATTTCACAAACATTTATGTTGTATTACAATGTTATGTAGTTAACTACGAATTAAACATGTACAGACAGAAAGACTGACTGAGCTGTTTTATTATTTTTCAACGAGGGGCTGAAAGGTTGGCGAGGTGAAGCAAGGTCAGAACAAAGCTCTGAGGTCTGACAGTGAACTTGAACTTGTCTCGAACCCAAACTGTCTTGGGACAGGTTCATTATTAGTGTGCCAAACGTCCTGACAAAACAACCGAGCTGAATGGTCTATATTATACAAACTATTGATGTAAAACACTACAGTCCGGGCCAGTACAGTACATTTGCAGTTGGGCAGATTAATTCCCATATTATCCAAGGGTTTCATGTCTAATTTTTAAGAAAAGCATATAACAATGACATTGTAAACACAGAGAGCACTAAAGAAAGCTACTCACCAGGCGCTTGCTGTACCGTGTATGTGGGTCCTCCATTATCTCTAATATGGGAACAAAGTTTCGGAAGTGAGTGAGATAACCCCTAAAACCAATGTATGCCAAATATGACTTTGTTTTGACAGTTTATCAGAGAGAAACACGGCCCCTCTCTTTAGAGAAGCTAGCTACATAGCATAGCTAACGCTAGCGAGCAGTGTTGTTTTAGCAAGTAAGCTAACGTTAGCAACAAACACACAATTAGAGCTGAAAGTCTCACTTCAGTGCGTTAAGAAACCTGACACGCACTGGCCTGCGCAACTCTTATTAAGGCGTTCAGATTCAGGACGTATTATTATATTAGCAGGCATTAGTGTACTACCGTCTGCGCTATCCGCTAACGTAAACTAGCCGAGCCGTTAGCAGTCCCTTTCATAAGTCGTCGGCTAACGCTAGCTAGCGTTAGCGAGCTGACATTAGCTCCTACGGTAGTTGTTTGAGTCTTTATCGTACCTGTCTTAAGTCCGTTTGGCAGTAGTGGTCACGGTAGCGTTTCTGAACTAAAGCTCGCACGGGTTCCCAGTTAAGTTTCTCCCCATGTTATGTAATAACGGCTGTGTATATTGTTATGTTTGTTATTGTGCGATAAAGTTAAGACGATTCGACGCTTCAAGCCGCCATTTTCAGCTGGTCACAAAACACTCACACACACATAAACCAGAAACCAAAGCCCACGACCCGCCCCCCTATTTACACCACTGGCCACTAGCAGCCTGGAGGATTAGCATAGCAGCGCTCTGATTGGACAGGATATGTGCTATTTAATAAAGGCTGGAATATTTTAAGAAGGAGGCGCACTTGATTTGTCTTCACAGCCCTACTGGTCAACAAGAGTATTTTCCCTCTCTATTATATCTCAGACGCAAGTGCCCCAATCCTGCTTACCCTACATGCAGGAAGAGTGAAAACGAACTCACCCTTTTGTGAATCCCACCCCGCACGGTGTTTATGGACTGTGTCTGCTTATGGTTTTGGAGGATCAGCGAGATGGGGGACGAAATGAGGTCAAGAAAATGCCTTTTACATAGATGTTAGGTGGCGGATTTGCATCATTATTGCATGTGTGCATGCTAAAATAAAGGGGATAAATTACTGATGACATTCAGAGATAGTCGGAGGGTGGTTGGACACAGCTGATAATGATAAAACTGTGACAAATCATGCTCTCAGCCAGTGTAAATCTCAATGCATTCATCAACAGCATGCAACATAGGACTATATAAACCCGGAGTAATCCAATGCAAGAGAGCGAGGCGCACAACACTTAATGCAATGCACACAAATCTTTTATTACATAACAAGCTTTACTAGGTTGACACAGCCAGTGAATGGGCGACAACCGCTGTTACAGAAAAGATCATCAGTACAACCATTTTCAGCAGCACATAACATACAGACAGATCATACACAAATCACACACAAACAATTTAATATGACAGAAAATAAAGCCCAAGAAAGTACTTGCCCGATAAACATATTCTTGACCAGAGTACAGCTATGTCTAATGATTGGACTTTGCAGCTTAAGTAGCGCAGGTTTTATGTATACAACTCTATTTAATTTTGTAAGGAATATTAGAAATAAGTCAAATTGGTCTAATCCCCCCCCGACGCCCCCACCAAAAGTAGCCCCAAATGTACTTGTTCAATATGCGCCACCAGGAGGCGCCACATGTCCAAAGTGGTCCAGATGATTAGGTATTACTGATGTTTAGCCATCTGGTTTTGAACACATATTGAAACAGATTGTGAGCAAAATCAGGAAGACATTAATCAGCTATAACACATTTTCAAACACTTCATACAGAAAGATGTTTAAACATTTCAGATCAACAGGAGTTGTTCACAGGATTGCCATGGTTAAGACTTTTTTTTTTTTTATTACTTTTTTAATAGATTCAAATACGACCAAGGGAAAAGGAGGTGCACATCAGCCAGACTTCTAGGTCTTCGAGACACCCGTTTCTCTGGAAACAATGTACAAAAGGGGGTTAAAAAAAAAAAAAAAAATCAGGTGTTTCGATAAAATGCATGAGTAGTTATAGGTGTTTGTTTTACCTGTGTTAAGCCTTTATGAGAAAAAGCTGTAGAGATAGGAGAAGCCAACGATTCCAATGATGGCACAGCACAATGTAATCATCATCTTTTTCTGTAGGTAAAATACAGATTTGAAAGAGGATCAGTGGTCATTGGAGTTCAGGGTTAATTCATTAATGTAAACATGTAACAGCTCAATTATTGACATTTATGGACTGGGGGACAATAAAAAAGTGTACCGTTTGGTTTGAGGAAATGACTGAGCAGGAGAACAAAGGTTCAGAGAGGTTAGGGTGTGTGTGTGTGTGTGCATGTAAGTGTGAAAAGAGAGAGAGAGAGACCTTACCTCCTTGTTACTTTAACATTTCTGCACCACTGTCTTACACGTGAAGCTGTCAGTGTAGTGCTCTATGCAACACAGCAGTTCTCATGCTGCATCCTCAGTGTTGAGACCAGCAAAGATCATGAGCTGCAAACAGCTATGAAACATTCACACAACTACACAGACACATGGCGTCACCAAATACCACATATTAACCTTTGATCAACTGAGTTGATGAGCATAAGGAACTACTGAGGAAACACTCTTACACCAGGCAGTACAAAACATAAAATCTTTAATTCTTTCATTGAAATCTTTGGCACTATAACTTAAAAAGAGTACAATTAAAATAGTCGATAACATAACTGCTTAATTTCTTTGTCCCTTTCTCATTAGAGCCTTTGCTAACAGCCAGTGTGGTATGAAGCAAAAGGCTTGAATGGAAGCATTCTACTAGTTTTGAAAAGTAGCCAGAAGAGCAGATTGCATTGTCAAAAGACCAGTCTGGTGGCCTCTTGCTTTCAAATGCTTTCACAAACACCCAGAGTTAAAGGCACCATTCAGGCTATGGCCTGGTACAACAGTAATCTCCCTCTGTGATGGTGGCTCTTGCTGCTTTTTAGCAAATGATGGAAATTGGTGTTTTGATAGCTCTGAAGAATCACTGCTGTACACTTTACTGGAATCAGAGGACATGGGCAAATGGCTAATATTATGATAGTCAAACCACTGGGTGACTACCTGTTCTTTAACAATAGGGGCACTGGTACTCTGAGATGTTCCCACTAGGGCTGTACCCAACTGACTCAACTCAGAGTCCGCTTTTCATTACGATGACTAAACTCTTTGCCCCGTGGAGGTCTACGATTGATGATTTGACTTATTGTCAGGGGGCAGCCCTAATTCCCAATATGAGGAAATAAATCCACATGGGATGATGGTGATAATTCAGAATAAGGACAGCAATATAAAACTCATGAGATGTACATCATGGCAGGAAATGCACTCCGCAACACTGGTAGAGAGCCACCGTATCCCTTCACTGGGAGGCGTTATGTTCGGGTTTCCTTCATAAGTGTTAAATACATAAACCATTCAGGCACTTGTGGAGGGAAATGCTAACTTACTTCTGCTACTGGTCCCTCTTTATACCTGCTGGCACTGAAAAGTTGTTTCTTAACTTATTAACAGCAAAGGCAAAAATATGCAAAAGTCAACATGGCTAACATCAAACAAAAAAAACAGATTTTCAGATCTAGCTTCCCAGTGATCGCGTGGGTTGGATGAGTATCCAAGCATGAAATGTGTGTTTATTTCCCCAGCCTGTTCCCTGACCCCACTGAAATGTTGCTTAGCTCCGCCTACCCATGCACATTCATAAGCACCGTCCTTCACATTAAAATTAAAACCACTGGGCTCTCTTCATTCAAGAATCATACAGTGTAGGTGAATAGGTGAGCACACCGCTCCTCTTGAAGTTGGAGAACTGGGCCATATTCAGCAAGTTTAGACACTGACAGACATACAAAATCAATCCAGTGTTTACGTGAGTAAGTCTCATTACAGACAGACATATATTACATGTGAAAGTGCTGGACTCCCGATCCCCTCCAAAATAGCAGTACAGTGGATGATAGCTAGCTTTCTATCCTCAAATGTGTCAAGGCTCATAATGGCAAGAAATCATGACGAGGGAGGGGGGATGTGGTTCTACAAGGGTCATGTCTGAGTGACTTAACATTAAAATCAAGTAAACAACATGAACACAATTCAGAATGATTGTTTGACACTGCAATGTTGAACAATGAAATGCTGCGTGACATTAACTCGTCGTAATGATTTGTTATTTTCAATTCCCCTTTCCCCCGCAGTGATCAGAGATACAACAGGTACTGAACCTGAAGTCAACTGCAGTCTCATTTCCTCATTTGTAGTACAGTATTCATAGATCCTCTACATCACCTGAAGGGAGTCAAACCACAGCTCACAAACAAGGAAGACGAGCCTGACTGTATTGGTTGAAGTCATACAAGGCCTGATGCTATCGGTGCAAAGTCCAATGTTAAGATGTACCACCAGGCCTTTTCCTATTGGACTCCCGGTGTTTTTTGAGCTGATGAGATGCAGAGGAAAAATGTTTATATCCACATGGGGTGACAGCTTTCAGTCTTTTCTTCTCTATTAATGGTGGTACAGCAGATGGAGGGCAAGATGGAGTGATGATGATCAAGTTGAAGATAAGAGAGAGACAGAGATCCTTCTATAATGTCTGGGTGAGGACGATAACAAGGACGATGAGCACAACCACGGCACAGATCACACCAATGATGATCACCTTCTACAGAGAGAGACAGAGAATAAAGAGAACATCAGAGTTTGAGACATATGAAAGACATATGAGCCAATATGAGAGCCAAAATGACACCACCAACCCAAACACATACCAAAACGGCTAAGTAGCTCACTTCTAGTACTGCTTTGTTTGTTCAGCAATACCTGGAAGCAAGGACCCAAGACAGGGGAAAAAAAAAAAAAAAACACACCCAAGGACGTAAAGTACACACAACACACCTCATGTGAGTCAACAGGAGGGAGAGATCGCATGTGTACACACAGTCACTCACATGCACATGCAAAAACACACACACATGCACACACAGCCTGAGGGGAACAGAATGCGAACCCTTTTCCAAAGCTCATCACATACCCACACCCATTGTGGTACCGCAAAGGTAGTTTGCTCCATAGTTACTCACCCTTTAGCTCTCTGTTACTCAAATAGCTCATCATCTTTGGCTCAGTCCAACTGACAAGCCAATAATTAGAGCTAGTAAGGCCAGCAAGACCAGCACAGCCACCACTATTACCACCACTTTCTGTTGGGAACAACCAAGTGCATACTATAAAGACCATTCTCTGATGGGAGTAACTGAAATTATTATCCTGTAAGAATATTCAGTATATATACACATGTGAAGTATGTGCTGCGCTACTAATGTAGCAGGAAGTACATGGTAATCGATATGGAACAATGGATGTATCAAATATCACGAACAGAGACAGCGCACAAATGAGTCCTACACACATAAGAGGGAAAAAACATTACTCTGCCCTAACTCTATATTCAGTGTCCATGTCTCCTTGCAATTTTGGTTCATTAACAAGCTAGAAAAAATGCCCAAAAGCACTAAAAACAAGGTCAAGAATCCAGAATCTAGTTTTTATGGCAGGAAAAGCTAGCATTCAAAAAGAGAAATGCAGATTCAGACAATGAGATGCGATAAAAAAGGAAGGGGATTTTTCAGTTAAATAATCTTTAAAGTGTAAAGCTGGATTTGTTCCTCCTTGACGTGATCTGCCCACTGTATCATTTCAGTTCAAGTTTCCTTTCATTCACTTGGTGTGACTAACAATATTGAGCTTCTCTAAATAATTTTTCCCATCTAGTGCAGTGGTTCTCAACCTGGGGTTAGGTGACCCTCAGGAGGATTTTGAGGGGGTTCCAGGTGGTCCCCAGTAAAGTGGGGAATACTTTAATTTCACTACTATTCCATGTACTATAAGTTAGCGTAATGAGAAAATGTATGAATGTAAATGTAAGAATGACTATTCTGTTCATAGGTTTCACAGTCTTCACTGTTAATCTGCCAATCTACAGTACAGACAGTTACAGAATAACGAAATGTTATCAGAAGGGGATCCCTGAGAATACATCTTATCAAATATGGGTCCATCGCCTGATGTGTGGCAATTTGGGGTCCTTGACACCAAAACAAGGTTGAGAACCAGTGCTCTTGTGGACACAGATTGCCAAATCATGACACTAGCTAGCTACAGGTGTTTTGATAGCCGTTTTACATTTGGTTGCATTAATCACCACGGATTGTTTTCCCCTCCAGTGGACTTGGCTTTTCAAGTGTGACGCGTTGTGTGCTGTCTCTGTTCTTTATGTAGCTTGGCAACCACACAATGGCTGTGTTTAGACCTGCTAAAGCCCTGCTGAAGTCATCAATTTTCTCCACGCATTGCAGTGTTGACTCTATGCATCAAGCTGTACTGACACAGCACTTCATTTCTTAACATATATATGTATACAACATATACATAACATAACATAAAGATAAGCTAAAGCAAATCAGCAAGCATGTGCTAAGATGGTCAAAAGAATAATGCCATAGTCATGGACCAACTACAAACCAAAACAACATGACGGCTGATGCAGAAAGAAAGCAAAGAAGAACAGTAGAGAGAACAGTAAGTATTAAGGACAGAGAGAGAAAAAAAATAAGAGTGTGAAAGCTGAGTATGTCTGTCATTATGTGTGAGTGTGAGTGTGTGTGTGGGTGCTGGAGGAAGGGGTAGGGGTCTTGGTTCCAGGTTTATCAGCGGTTTTTACGACAAGGATCCACAGGCGACAAGGGGGAGGCTCAGGAGCAGAGCAGGTAAACGGGTCAGGGATTATCACAGGTCAGGATCACGATGCAGGTCAGGGGTCTTGATGTGGGGAGAGCTCTTCATGTTGTCAGGCAGGTTTCCCAAAATGCATCTTTGTCAACTCCATCATTCATACACTGTAGGTCTCTGGGACAAGTCAGTTTCAAAAGTGATCTTTAACCTCAGTCCAATATTGTTAGACAGCAGAGGTTGATGAGCTGATGTTCAAATGCATGTTAGCCCAGGGTTGTAGGACCAACACAGATTACTTCACATGTTGATATTCCAACACAATGCCAGTCATCTTGTTATTTTCAATCTGGCTGAGGCTCTTTATCACAGGGCACACCCCTTGCTCCATTTTGTCTTCCCTATCACGTTCCTCTCTATACTAATGAAACAGAGATGCTACGCAAAATTCATTTGAGTTTCAGTAGCATTCTTGTCAGTATTGTTTTGTTGTGAGTCTTTGTGCTTTTGGGAAACCAGGCCGTTATTCTTGACAGTGGTCACTCACACGTCGGGCCTCTTGCTGAAACTTTGCGGCTTTCTTAGTGTCTGCTACCGCTCGTTCCACAAACCCCACTGACTGGTCCATGTTACTCTCAATCCTGTCAATCATTCCACCCTAGCACGGGGCGGGACGATGAAGGAGAAGAAACCCATGCAGTGAGGTTGAAAGAGAGAAGAAGAGAGAAGGGAAGAAGTACACAGGCTGTAACAGTTGTGTGTGATTAGTAATGTGTGTGATCTGTATGAACACAATGTGTGATTCTAAAGTGTCAAACGGTGAAAACAGTATGATTGTGTCAAAAAGATAAACACAAAAAACAGGATGAAGCTGACACTGCAAGAAAATAGCCATCTTAAGTCAGTTAGCCTCTTTCTAAGTGAAAAAAACATTGTATGAGAGACTAAATCACTAATGAAGATGGAAATTTTTGCAGCATAATGTGCAAAAGCTGCAGTCACAAGCAAGCTCAGAGTGCAGTGGTTAGATAAAATGGAGCACATTACCTTACGAGCTTTAGTCTGGTATCTTACAGCTTTTTTGGTTTCTGTCTTGGCAACTGCTATGTGGTCCACTGACTTGGATACATTCTGCTCAATGTTGTCTACTATGTCGCCCTGAAAAACACACATAAAGCACAGTAAGACACAGAGTAACACATAATGACCAGAAAAACAAGGTACAGTCATTTAAATTAACAATTTCATTTTTAAAAAACACAACTTATGGCATTCTCAAAACCACACAAATTCAAACAAAGGTCTCAAGCCAGCTTCAATAACCAGTCTATCAGAAGCTTTACTTTCATGCTAGCATTAATTTAATGACAACAACATTCCAGAGAATCCACACAACACAAAAATACAACACTGAGCAAGACAAATGAAGTGCCTCACCTCAAAAAAGGCTTTCCCTCAGGAAGCAATGAAGTAAGCAGCAAGAAATATGTGGTTATATTCAGAACTGACTGATTAACAATATGAAGATGTACTAACTCTTAGTGTGATGACATCTTCCCTGAACCACTGATGCTCAATTTCACACCTCTTACTAAGTGTATTCATGATGAATCCCATAATGATGAGTGAGTGATGAGATGGAGGTTATAAAGGCATGCAGCTGGAAAAGAGGAAGCAAACAGGTAGATGCAGAAAGTCAGACCATGAGACACACACAGAGCAAGGGAAATGAAAAGAACAAGAGATAAATGAGTCAGGTTTGAATGCAAGGCCTTGGGCAGGAATAAGTGGTGGGTGAATGGATAGGAGGAATGAATGAATGAATGAATGAATGAGGAGTTTGTGCTCATAAAGCTGATGACCTTCTATTAAGTGCAGTGGTGGAGTAAAGGAGTGTACCTGGCTCTCGACCAGCATGGCGATGTCTACAAACATGTCGTGCAGCTCTTTGATGCTACTTTCCAGACGGACAATGTCTTTGTGTCTGGCTTCAATCTCACTCAGGGCCTGTTTGGAGATCCCCGAGTCCACGATCTGTAGGGAGGGCTTAATGTTACCACCCAGGAACAGAGAACACTCAAACACCTCAGACTTTTAGGTGTCAAAATGAAGATTTGTCATTTGGTCAGGTCTAATGCCTGGTCACCATTATGTGCGTGTTCAGCCTGGTTTAGTTTGCATCTTCATTGAACACCCAGCCTGCCATATAACACCAGGCACTGAATACTAGTGCATCTTGTGCCCCTTTTATCAGATCTTACATTCTCCAACAGAGTGAAGACAACAAGATAACCAATAGGAAACCGGCATTTTTAAGCCATTTTTTGCCCAATTGCTTATTTTGTGACAGATATAAATGCTGCAATTAGTATAATTGATGTAGTGCCAAACCTTTTCACAACATACATACAATGTTCCCCCAGTATAAATCATCTTCAATGTCACAATTTAGGGGCAGATTTCACAAAGTCTGACTAAACTGTGAAGGGAGCTGGTTCAGCTGTGGGGTCACCCAGTTCAGCCAGGTTAGAAAGACACCCACTGAAACATTTAACATCAATTAAATGTTTGTAACATATTTAGATGTCTGTAAACATTAAGGCTAAAATCAGCTACAGAGGATTTAAAAGTGAAAGTTAGCAGATGTCTATATCTCCTGATATAAGATAACAAGCATAAAGCATTATACTGTACATATAAACATATGTTTGATATTAACTGCTGTTTATGTATACTTAAATATGTAAGTATTTATTTATAGCTTTCTTTATTACAGGGCCATGCACAGACAAAAAGAACCTGGGTTATATAAAAGGTAAAGCATTTATCTTTCAGTGGGCATTAGGTGATTGCCACATCTAACAACACCAAGTCGATGCTTGTCCTTGTTCCCAAACTGTACTGGAGAAAACAAACTTCAAGAAAGCAAGCACAGACAAGCATCACTGTTTGAAATGGGCTATGTGCTTATAATCACGTGGCACCGCTGTTTATCCTGCCAGCAGTTCCAACTGGCTCTGAACTATAATGCAGTGCTGTCTGGATGCGATGTGTCATCCTCACAATAAATCTCTGGGCTGGGGTTGCCTCGGTGTCTCACCATATAGAGCACGCACCACGTACCACTGAGGCTAACTTAGCCACAGTGGCCTGGGTTCACATCTGGACCCTTTGCTGCACGGCAACCCCTCCTGTGCCCTGTCTTTCCTGTCTCTCTCCACTCTGACTGTCTAATAAAGAAGAAATGCCCCCAAAAAGAATCTTTAAGATAATAAACTAAATAAATCTCATTCAAATCCCATGTGATCTCATTAGTCAGGTTACCACTCAATGCAGCCTCAACTGGCAAGTAAACTTCTCGGACCTCGATGTGGGAATGCTAGCTTACTGTTCAAAACCACTAAAACTCATGAGCAAACACACACTTACTCCTGCAGTGAACACAGCAGCATTGCCACTCTCCAACATCTCCTCCAGCTCGTCGTCTGTTGTAGCTTTGCCAGCTGGCAAGGCAGAGAAAAGAAAGCAAAGACAAAGAAATTAATGTGCAACCATGACAAAGAATTCCACTAAGAAGAAAGGGGCACCACACCATATCGCCAGCACGCCCAGGGTCACCACAGTCTCAGAGGATGTGTGTGTATGTGTGTGTGTATGTGTGTGTCACTCACTGATCTCTAGCTGTCTCTGAATGCGTCCTTTACTCCTCTCCCTGAAGTCCACCTGGGCTTCGTTGTACTTTGTCATCACCTCCACAAACTTCCTGGAGAGCACTGCATGCTGGGAGAAGACAGCAAACACTGGGTTACAACAGCTGCAGTTTTTCATAATGTGTTGCACCACCTAAAGAATAACCGTCATGACCTAGCCCAGGATCTGACAACTCTTAACAAACTCTTAAGACATAAGCACCTCAGAGAGTAATAAAATCGAGTCGTCACACAGAATACCCAAAGTGTTTAAGTGTGTGTAGCAGACAGAAGCCAACACCAGGCAGGGGTCACATGAAAGAGATGACTTACCTGTGATTTACGTATCCGCATGTCAGCAGAAATCCTCTCCTGTTCGTCCGCCTCCAGATTCCTCTCGATGGCTGAGAAATGATCCACATGACTGATTAGTGACCATGTTTGAAACCACATCACCGTGTTTGGTCTAATGACAGTTTCCACTCTTTTGTGTCACATTGTGAGCTGTGTGGTGGTGTGTGGGGGAGCGGACTCACTCTTGAGTTTGTTTCTGGCATTGTTGGCCATCTTCTTTATGTCATTGGTGATTGCCTCCAAGTCATCCTGCGTTTCTGGGGAGGACGTGACATGGGAGATGGACTAGTTACGGCAGAAGTGTCCATATCCAAATCTTATCATTAAATGTGTTACTGAAAATTTAAAAATCATACAAATGATCAAAGAAGAGAATTTCATTGATTTCAGATCAACCTCTTCTTGAATCAGGCAATATTTTCTTGATACAAATGGAACATTCCAATTTCTTTCAGTATACTAGCATTTGTTTCTGTGAAATTTTGTGGAGCTTCATCTTTCTTTCTTTTTTTTTTATTAACTTATCTTAAGGATTTTTTAAGACTCAGCATAAGACTAACATGTTGAAATTGACAAAAAAAAAAGCTGTGGTGTCTTACTCTGGTCTGATGTGGGAGCAGACAGGATGACCGAGTACAGCTTCTTGACCTCAGCCACGTTCTCATCGATCTTATCAATGCTGTTCCTGATATCCTCAATCTGAAACACACAGACACAGAAAAGGACATCTCACTGATATGCTTCCACCAATACCAAATATTTATCTATGCATGCCCTCATAAATACACACACAGATGACAGAAAAATGCACAACATGCTTATAATAACACTCACCTGAGAGAAGAACTCATCCATGAAGGCTGCGTTATCCACAGCAATCTCCACCTCTTCATCATCATGATCACACGTCTGGAAGGAAGAAAAAATAAATTTTAAAAAAAGAGTATGCATATGCAATAATAGGGCACTTATACTTTCCAGCTGGCCAGCAGAGTCACATGGCGGGCACTGAGCGCTCATGCACAGCTCAGTGGGCATGAACGGCCACCACCCAGGTCATCCTTAATAATATACATGATTTTATAAGTTTATCTGGAGACGAGGGCGGACCAAACTGTACATGTTACTGTGAGGGAAGAGGCTTCATTTTAAACATACAACTGTTGTATTAATGGAAGTGCACAAGTGTACCATTAACACTGTAGCTTATATATTTAAACTGCTGAAATTTTCATTTTCAGTGCAAAGGACTGTTTTCAAGCCATGAAATATACACCAATTAAAAACATCTTGTGTCAGTAGTAATTACTGAACAAACTAGGCCCTAACAAGGTTGGAAATCACCTATTTACATACATACACTGTGTGCATCGCACAGTAGGACTGGGTCAATATTATACTGATACTGTGATATGAGACTGGGTATCATCTCGGATATAAGATATAGGCTAGTAATATCATGATATGACATAACTGTTGTCTTTTCTTGATTTCAAAGGCTGCATAAACAGTAAAGAAACAAAATTTTCTGAAGTTATTAGACTGCTGACCAAAAACTCCACCAGGTGATTTCACTGATTACCTCATCTTCAAGCAGCGAGGAGGGACTAATCAGTGAAATCAGCTGGTGGAGTTTTTGGTTGGAAAGAAAACCTGCAGCCTCTCGGTTCTCCATCGCACATTCAGCCCACCCCTGATTTAGACCAAGTGATAAAACTGCATTGAAACCGAGACTAATTACGTTATTTCTGGGTTAGTAGCTCCTTTTGGCAGGGTGACCCTCTCCATTCTTGAATGAATAAATACAATGTGCAATGAAAATAAAAATGTCATTCTTTGTTTTGTGTAAAGCTTTCACGTAGCTCGAGACAGGACGGCACCTTCATTACAACAAATCAACACCAGCATTCAAGATTAAATGAAAAGCCAATATCAGCCCAGACTAAACACAATATAACACATCAGAAGTTGCAGGCTGTTGCGGTCATAAGTACGCCACAAAGGGCGGTCAGTAAACACAGAGTAACGCAGCAGCCTGACCACAAACAGCTCAACACTGGGCAATATTGACACTGTGGAGGACTAGGGCCGGGCTCCAGGACCCAACCAGTTTTCAGCTGATCTCAAAGCCTCTAAGAAAGCACAGCAAACAGACGTGACATCACGCGGCAGAGGAGTCAGCTGGACAAAAACAGCGAGAAGGAATGAGGGATAGATAATGGTAAATAAAAGAGGAAAAAGAAAACCATTTTGACAGACAGGTGCTGTGGAGCGTGTCAGATCAAGTGTTTTACTGTCCAGCTGAACACCCGGTAGTCATTCATGTCTCTGATCTGCATTGAGTGACCAAGGGTCTAAAGTCTGAACACTTGACTTTCCTCATTAATCAGCATGGAGCAAAGTCAAGGCATGGGAAATGTTAGACCACACGTGTCCCTCTCTCTCTCTCAACTTCCTTTCTTTCTCTGTTACCATCTGACCTCTCCAGTCTCTCACAAGAAGTTACACTATTAATACTTTTTTAATGTATAAAATTTTTGAAATTTAGGAAAATGAACCTTGAGTTTACATTTAATAAAACAGAACTAGATCATGATGTCCCAATTTTGTGTTTTAGATGGTCTTTAACCTTCTACCCTTCCTCTACAATTTGAATTGCAAATGTAACCTAGACAATTTGGTTCAGGCTGCTCTGGTTGACATCTGAGGGAACACAGAGTGCCACAGACAAAGCATAAGCAATTTCTTTTTGAGTTTCACAGCAAGTTATTCATATGACGGTATGGCACATAGAACACACGGAAACACACACGCTCACACGCGCAACACTTCTGCAGCGGTGAGATAGGATCGAGCACTCATTTCCTTCCTCTGTGTTTCTAATTCAGCAAAAATGAGGGAAAGGGAATGCTGTGTGAAAGAAAAGCTGCCACAAAGTTAACAGACTCAGGCCGCACACACACACAGGCTGCAACAGTTTGATGCTGACAGAAGCAAGAACAAAGGGAGTGACTTTTTATCGGAGTCATGAGGACAAGTTTAGTAAGTGTCGTAAAACTCACTAGCTCATCTTATGACTCAACTTGATGACGCTGGATGACATTAGAGATCAAAATTAATAAACATATTGCACATCCACTAGGAACTGCTTTACCATTTTGGTTCAAAACATTGTTCATGTCACATTAATCTTTCACTGTCCACAGCTGGTACAAGCAAGGATCAAAGTAACTAATTACCTTTACTCATGTTGCTGTACTTGAATAACTCCTTTGTGTGCTTCTACTTTTTTGAGCATTTTTTCAAGTCAGTAGGCTAATCTTTGGAAGATTAGCTAATCTAACTTTAATTTGTTGGTGCACTTAAAGTCATTTCAACATTTCCATTAAAAAAAATAAAAATTAAAAGAAGCATGATTAAATTTTGCAACCTTGTTTATTTATTACTGTATGTAAATATTGTTGTTTCTAAAAAGTAACTCAGCAATTTAAACAATGAGTACATTTTACATGAGTATATTCATACAGCATCGACAGCTAAACTGGCAATCACGTTTGATTCTGTCCATCGGCAACTGCCAATTCAATCGGCAATCGGCCCAAGCCAAATAATTAGTCAATAGGATATGACTTGAAGAAGCAGTATGAGCTACCAAATAACTGACAGCTGTTCATGAATTGATGCCAAATAATTCACAATAACCACTGTGTTGCCTACTGTACTCTTTTTCAAATAAAAACCTTTTCAGATAAAATATAGTCAACATCAAAATAATTGTGGGCAAATGTTTTTGGAACTAATTTTAATGCCACTAGCTTTTATGTAACCACGTCAAAATTTGGATTTGAACCCCTGTCTTAAAGCAGCTGATCTAGTAGCACCATCCCACCACTTGATGGTAAGATCCTGGATAATGTTTGAACAGTCAGTCAATGAATATGTAAAATTTGAGGGGTGCAGTGCAAAGGCTGTCAGCTGCAAATCAATAAATGAATGATGGATATGTTGGCATCTGACCTTTTCCAGCTATTTGCAACATTTTATTACATTTATTGTGCATGCAAAGCAACATATGTCTAGTTACATAATCCCTAAATAAGGCAATAACTGAACAGAGGTTTGCAGTGATGCATATACAGTGACCCCACAGACACACACACATATACACACACAGCTGACTGTAAAACTGAATGGCTCTCATAACAAAGACGTTTCATTGGAGCCAGCACTGTAAAGGCTTACAGAACTTAAATCCCTCGGCTTTCTGGAAAAAACAGATCAGTGTTGTAGCACGGTGAAAAACTGATTAAAACCGTGGATGTAAAACTCCTACAAACATGCAGGCAGACAAGCAACAGGCTGATCTCACAACTGTCTAGCGGCTAGGAACTATACCAGACAGCAAAAACAGCAACGCGGCCAGACAAGCAATCAGCCAGATAGATAAACAGACAGACAAACAGATGGACAATCAGACAGACAGACGGTCAGCCAGAAAAGCAGGAACACAGACATTTTCCTCTGAAGAGAAATCACTTCCATCACTCCTTATTTGAGCTGGGCAATATGGACAAACTCAAATATCACAATATTTTCACCAAATATCTCAATATCAATATTGCAACAATATTGTAAGGATGACTACTGGAGCTTTCCAAAAATTTACACAGTGAGATGTCTGATAAACAATTATTAGTAATGGAAATATGATGACCAAGTAGATACAGACAAATAAACAGACCATCTGGAACAGACTACTAAGTTCAGAAAAGTGCACCCCTTTACTGTAATTTAGCTTTTAAAATAAGGAAAAGACAACAATTATGGCATAACATGATATCACACTATCCAAAAGCTCAGGAAACATCTAGCCATATATCACGATATTGATATAATATGGATATATTGCACAACCCTAATCCTTAGTGATTTGGGATGAGCTCATCCTTGTGACCCGTGCTGCACATTCTCCTCTCTCTCATCTTGCTGTTACTCATACTCTTACAAAAAGAGATCTGAGAAACTGCCACTGTCTCTGTGGATCACAAATAAGGAAATGACACCGGATATAACACTTTCAGCTGTAAACCACTAAAACCCAGAAGTACTTTGTATTCATTAACAGGCAAAAAGACTACACTGAGCCAAACACATGGCCATACACAGATGAAATAACGTGCACCCTGGGATTTCCCATGGAGGAGCAGTTAGAAGCGGTGTCTGCAGCCCACGAGGGCAGCTGGATGGGGACCGGGGGACAGATTTACTGCAGCATGATGACAGTCCAAAATATTCCATCAGGCCTTATATCAATGTGATGCTAAAATCTGACAAGGGATTTAAAAACTCCATTTTTGACATAGAAGTAGCCAGCCAAGCTGAGCCATTTGAGAAACATTACAGACTTCCTATTTTATTTTGTTAGCATTTCAACCAGGGAAGGAATACAGTGAAACAAGTAGCTCATCCTGGCTGTACATCACTGAGAGAAACCTTGAAAGCAGGCTGAAACCATCGAATGGCTACTATAATATCAGGTTCCAAAAGGAGTAGGGGGCCTACATAACAACTTTTCACATTAACATCCGGCCACAGTGCAATTTTAACATCATCAGTCAGGTGGTAATATGGCCAGTTGAACCATGGTCTTACTTTACTGATATTTATATTAAAAATAGTGTGCACTAGCAAGTGTACTGAATAGCAGGCACTATGAGCTCTCCTACACAGCCATAACTGCAAGCTGAACTGTTATCCTGACACTTCCTGTTGCTCCTCTTTCCCTGACATCAAGTCAGGTGACTTAATCACACGAGGCATGAGCATGCATTCACATGTACATATGGCCACTCACACACACACACACACACACACACAATCCAATACACAGCCCAGATCCTCGCCAGCAAGTTAAACATTAGGAAGGAAACTCAATGGGGGAGGGAAAGTTGTGTGGGATTGAAAAATAGAGAGAGAGGAGAGAGGAGTAGTGAAGGGAAAAAGTGTAGGTGGGCGGGGAGGGAAGCAGGCAGAAAAACAGAGGAACATAAGTTGTTGTAGCTTTATAGGCCTTAACACAGACCCTGATAATGTTCCAACAAGGACGTGCATCTGTATCTCACATGCTATATTTCCTTTCCTTGAAAAGAAGCCAGCTGCGTGAGGTTACTGATGTCTAGGGAGAGACCGCAGTTCAACGGCTTAAACACAGCAAATATTTGGCCAACAGTTCCAGGTGGCTATAGCAACATATCCCGAACAGGGCTAGACTGGAGCAGGGCCTTGCCCTCATAGGCAGAGGAAGGTCTAGCTGACTTACTGACATTGTCTAGATCCTGAATCCTGCTAAGTAAAAAACAGGAATAAGGAAAAACACAGATATTCCTTCCACTAATGTTAGCTCTCTTTCTATTGCTGAAGGTATCAACTGGATAACCTGAAACTGTAAAAGGATTTTGCCTCTGAGATCCTGTCTTGTTGCCAGAATGTGATCCACTACCTGCTGGATTTTAAGGTAGCTCTAAGATGGATAATATCATTGTGATATGGGCTTTACTGGCCATATTCAATATATGTTAGATGTTTTTAAGTTGTTCTACCTGTGGGGGTGGGGGAGGAATCCATACAGCATGGTATCGCCATATTTTGTGTGGCAATATTATGGCAATACACACACAGCCGGTATCGATATTGTATTGCCAAGAATCGATGCAACATTTATGACAGATTACTGTGACAATGTTGGTCAGTCTGTCTGCTTGACAATCCCATTTTGCTGCAATACAAGTGATTGAAGTCAGATGATCAGAATGAAAACTTTATCTTATTAAATAAATCAGACGTTGACACAGTTTTCCTTTGGGGACATCATTCTGCAGTTAAACAAAAGGAAATAAATCCCAATATATCACAATGTATGTTATCACAATGCTCAGGATATTGCATACTGTTTAAAATCACAATACTACCATATAATGACTTAAGTATCTTGATAATATCGTATTGTGCTGCCTCTGGTGATTCCCACCCCTATCTACCTGGAAGTGAATTTTTCCATTAGCAGAGCCAAAAGTCATTTATGAATTCTAGAAAAATCACAGAAACGTCTTTGAAGGACAAAACAGGCCATGGTCATTATTAGCTTGTTTAACATACTTTGAGGCTGCTTAGTCAATCAGCATTATGTGAATATTATACATGTAAACAATAATCTATTGTAAATCACTTGGGTATACTGAGTATATTATTACTGAAACTATAGTTATACCTGGGACACTTTAGACACCTGACACCCCCCCCCCAACACCTCCATATATCACTGCCTCCAGAAACCACAAAAACAAAACTTCCAATTGGCACACGACAGGGAAATTATGTCCAGATCATATGACAGCACTTTTGTCTGCCAGACCCATTTCCTTTCAGATACTGTCATCCATAATGAGTTATCATCACACGAGACAGGGCAACATTATTTCAAAAAACTGATGAACTGTATGTCAAGAGCATTTCTGAAAACCATATGTAGACGTGGAATTAGTCCAGTGTCCCAATGTTTAAGTCATTTGCCACTGGCTTATCGTATTGTCACGTAATTGACGTTATATGACGAGGCCCTTGGACTGTGCCGTTTACACAGCGAGACTGGGATAAATGACATTGTTAAGAAACTTTACATTTCCTGGACACAACTTACCGCTTTGAGCTGCTCCAATCGGTCCTTCATTTTACAAGCGGAAAATTAACACTCCCAAACAAAATATGCACTTTAAAACTCTATATTATCCGCTCTTATTCAAAAACTAGTCCCAAATCTCTGAATTCCTCAGCCAGCTGGCAAGCTAGCTGTGCAACAGAAGACCACCGCCAGTGAGAGAAAAACTCAGTTTTCCAAAAGTCCTGTCAAAGGTGTCTTGGGAGATTAGTTTTTCTACAAAACTGCTTCTTTTCCGTCGTTTTTCCATACAATATGGCTGCGGAGGTTAAAGCCTGTTTTTTTTTTTTATTTATTTGCTAAATCTCTCCGCTCAGGGGATTAGGACAGCAGTTGTGTACAGCCGTATAATCTGTCTCTCCGCTGGCCCACAGTAATCATTCTAAAACGCACTTTTCTGGCTGACGCATGCGCAGACAAGTACTGGTCCTCTGATGAAACCACGCCCTTGACTGTCAGGGAGAGAGGTGCACCTGCACGCATGCTGCATTCATGTCCCGTGGGAAAAAATGTCAAATCACTTAACAATGAAAGAAAGAGCCTCGACATGACAGGTCACAGGGAACTGATGGATTGTGTGTGCGTGTTGGAAATCTGTAAACTATTCTACAAACAAGGTGCTTTTTGACGGGGCTGCCCAGGTGCTACTGTCACGCCACTGCACCTAAAAGATTAATACTGACTGTTGAGGCTGAAGGTACAGTGGCTTATTTTTCCATCTCTTTCACACTGGTACATGCACTAATGCACTTGCAAATGTACAGCAGAAAAAAATAAAATAAAATAAAAAATAAAATAAAACAAAATAAATCCTATAAGCATTTGTACCTAGCCATGAATTAACTGAGATATTATCCACTTGGCATGCCTTGAAAAAGACACTGTTCAACCAAAGTCTTGCACTATATGAAATGAAAATTTGCATAGCTCTAAGTGCACCAACGTTCAGCTCTTCGTGCTTAGGACGTCACTGCAGATTATTTTCTTTTTTATGATGTCTGAAATCAAGACAAATTGACGTCCATCACCAAAAGTCAGCTAGAAGTGCTCATAAACTACCCAAAAGCTGCGGTGGAATGCTGCATATAAGTAGGAAACAATATTTTCCGTTTTTCTCATATGTATTGAATGCATCATCGCCCATAGTAGTGATGTTACGGGAGTTATGCCACGAGAGGCCGTGCTTTTCCATTTACAACACGGCGGGTAACAGAAAAATATTTAATTTTCAGTCTATAATGACATGGTGATGAAATGATGACACTAGTTTAATGCCATTCTTTACACACGATTGTGAACAGTCGTTAAACACGTTCACAGTTGGCAGATAAGGGTACTGGTGAATTTCAGTTGCGCATTAATACATCCAATTAACCTCCACGCGTTACCGGTGTGCTACTACTGCACGTGACGACTCAGCCAATCAGAACTGAGGATCTGTGGGTAAACTGTTCTTTATAATTATTATTATTTATAATAAGAGGTACCATAACCAGCATATTAATCAGAGTTACTGACTAATATGTAGACCCTTATGGCCTTCATACGCTAAAAAAAAAAAAAAAAAAAAAAACACAAACACAAACACATTTGGCATGTGCCTCGAATTGGCGTCATAAAGTTGTAATAAACAGGAAGCTTAGATGGTCAAACAGAGTTCATGTGAGTTTGTCCTCCACTACATCCCTAATATAAACATAATATAGTGGCAGCAGCATGGAGATATGAAAGCTAGGTTATGCTGTTGCATTTGTAGTTTTCTTTCATCTTTGTTGACCAGGAGTCAACAAATTCACTGTGAATGTGTTGTTTAAATACACAGATCGATCAGCTACAGTTAAACATTTATCTGCACAGAGAGGGTGGGGGGCTGCTCTCCTGTGTATTCCTGCACTGACCATTTGTACTGGTCTCTGTACAAAGGCATTCTTACTCTACATACTTACAGAACAAATATCTTAAATTGCAAGTCTACATTTGTTTATATTTTTCTTTCTTTCTTTTTTTTACTAATCTGTATACATAATTATAACAGCAATTGCACTGTTCAATGTGCACTTTTTGCTGTTTTATGTCACACTTGCTGCGGCAATGTAAACGTGTTTCCCATGCCAATAAACCCGCTTTGAATGGAACAGAGAGAGAGAGAGAGAGAGAGAGAGAGAGAGAGAGAGAGAGAGAGAGAGAGAGAGAGAGAGAGAGAGAGATCATGCTCCTGCTCATCCGCCCTCCCTCTTCGTTAAGCCGATAAGGAAGCGCTTCATTACGGCCCGTGAGCGGGCGGAGCTGGCCGCCGCTGTGTTTACTGCATCCCAGCCAGGCAGCAAAGAAAACAGCTGTTTCATCCCTGTCGCTCTCACTCACGCTCAGTTCGGTTGGGGCATTTTTTTTCCTGCGCACAGACAAAACACTGAACACCGAGATAATCATCATCATGAACTTTGGCAAAAGCTGAGAGAGCATGGAGGGTTTAAGCCCCTCATTTTCAATGTTGCAAAGATCAGCACAGATAATAGGGACCTTGCAAGAACACACTTTCAACATTGGGGTAAAAAAAAAAAAAAAAAAAATGAACAGGATAGTACATATAACCGTGCCTAGAAAAACATAATAAAGTGATGTTGAGTATGTTGGAAGCGCAGCCTATATTCCACCATTATAGACAGAAAATCTCCACAATTACGTTTTGAGGCAAAACTAGAGCAACATGATTTAACCTGGTGTGTTGTAACAGTCACGTCACTCTCCACAGTGAATAGACTCATGATTATGTAATTTTACCTACAGTGCTCTGCATGACGTTTAAAACGATGCAACACTGACACCTCGTGGCTGGTGGTTGAATGAGGCAGCAGGCCACAGTTGAAGACTTGGAGATATTTCGCATCAGATTTCAAGTTATCTGTAGGATATGTAGTACATCCAACTACTATGATTAACATGAATAAATGTTTCAATTATAACAGCTTTACATAATAGGCACATACTGCTACACACTACTGTACACAGCAGATAGTTTCCACAGCTGTTTGTAATTCAACACAATGCTGATCACTAAAGTCTGCTACGGCTGTGTTAGTACATCATGTTCTCATAAAATAAAGACTTGTTTCCCAAGTGTGGATCATAGTCATTTTAATTAACTACCAGGTACAGTATTAAAAAAAGCATCAGATGACACATTTTAAGTACTGCTGTTGAAGAGCTACTCACACATCCTGTATTTCTACAATGCAAGGAAATTAATCCAAAACAAGGCCATGTTATATTGAGAATGTTTTTATTCAAAGTTTATTCCCCTTAGTGCTTCAAGTACACCTTACAACAGCATTTGGGCTGGGTAAATGCAGTGGAGGGTGCTCAATGATGAAGAGTAGCACGTCGCCATGCCAACAACAACACTAGGGTGGGTGTGTGTCTTATACAGTGAAATCAGAGCCACAACTTTTTTTCTCCACCAAGTTTTTTTCCTTAGATTTTAGAACACAAACAAAAAAAGTTCAAAAATAACAATAAATCTGCAACAGGATTTTACAGTAAAGGGAGGGGGGTAGGGGGGGGCGAAACTCCAACAACTTCCTGTCCACGGCGGAGGGGAGAGGGTACAATTAGGTAACAGGTTAGAGGTCATCGTCTTCATCTGGGAGCGCTGTTTGTGATGCAACCTGGACAGCAGAAAGACAGGTGGCCAAGTATTAGAGCAGAATCGACAGCGTTTTGTGGCAAATCATGCTTTCCATTCCCAGTTTAACTTTAATAGTTCCCCATGATTATCCAACTGCATTTTTGCCTGAAATGCCCATCCCTCAATGAATATACAAATTGAACAAAGAAAGGCTTATTTATACTTTGTATTTAGTCTCTTGAACAGGAGTGTCCAATAATGTGCCATGGAGGGCCAAGAGGCTGCAGGTTTTCATTGCAACCAAGACCTCCACCAGGTGACTTCACTGATCACCTCACCTTGTATCAGAAAGGAGGAACTAATCAGTGAAATCACCTGGTGGAGGTCTTGGTTGGAATGAAAACCTGCAGCCTCTTGGCCCTCCATGGCACATGATTGGACACCCCTGCTCTTGAACAAAACAGACATTGCAGGACGTTATACTCACTTTGAGGTCTTCCTCGTACTGCGCAGCAAGAGATGGGTCCATCTGGATCTCTGGGGGAGCAAGGGCAGGCATCTCCACAAACTCCAGGTTGGGGTCGCCAATTAGCTTCCTTGCTAGCCACAGGAAGGGCTTCTCAAAGTTGTAGTTACTCTTGGCGGAAATGTCATAGTACTGTGGACGTAAAAGCAAGACATTGCTATTAAAAAATGCATCAGAGAAGCTGAGCTCAAACTCAGTGTAACTCATTAAAAGTGTTGGTCTTTGCTGAAATGCTTTGATGTTAATGCACACTTGCATACTGATTACCAAATATTACCTGCAGGTTCTTCTTGCGGTGAAACACAATGCTCTTGGCTTTGACTTTCCTGTCTTTGATGTCCACCTTGTTGCCGCAAAGGACAATGGGAATGTTCTCGCAGACACGGACGAGGTCACGATGCCAGTTAGGCACGTTCTTGTAGGTGACTCGGGAAGTGACGTCGAACATGATGATAGCACACTGAGCTGTTGGGGTGGTGGTGTGAGAAAAGGAAACGGGTTCAGGGAGGAGACAGAGACAAAGAAAAATTGAGTATTAAAATAGATCCCAAAGATCAACTACTGTTAAACCAAAAGTCAAAATGTGGCCAGGATCATTAAACCCTATAAAATGCCTGCACTCATCAGGCATCCCCGGCTGTGTGTGCTCCACTGACTCAGTATTAATCCGTTTATTGTAACAGCTAAGCACTGTGTCTGCACCAGTTGCCAATAGTCTGCTATGGATGGTGAAGTGTACCTTGAATGTAGTAGCCATCTCTCAGTCCTCCAAACTTCTCCTGTCCAGCTGTGTCCCACACATTGTATCTGATGGGTCCTCTGTTGGTGTGGAAGACCAGTGGATGCACCTCCACTCCAAGAGTGGCTGGATTCAGACAAAGAAAAAGAATCAATGAGCAAAACATGGAAAAGAGAGATTGAATCATGCATTATGGAGGAAAGTGAGGGAGATGGGGAAAAAAAGCGGTGGAGATTGAGAAAAATCAAGGGGATGAAATGTGATGAGGAATATTTGGTCAGTATATAAACAACCTAAAGTTTATCAACTGGAATTACAATTTTAGACATGCTTATATTAACATCCTTTTTGGGGTGCACTTCACACTGTTATTTCAGTGGTTCCTCAACATTTTGTGCAGCTGTGGTGCTCTTGAGACAGAACTGTCCCATATCTGTTGCTGATTTGGCCTAAAGTTATGATTCAAGTTGAGGTTCTAATACTGAAAATATTTTTAAATTATAATCTTTACTTCCAAAACATTTTAACAGTTTAAAATTTGAGATAATTAGATCTAAGACACAATTACAATATTCTTTGATTCAGTGTTTCTGTTTTAACATCCTTGCTGTGGTAGTGCCACCACCTCTAAATTATAGAGGAAACACTGCATTAGATTTAAGTATAAGATAGTTAATGGCATTTACAACTGTGCATCTAATTCGGCTGACAGAAATTTGAGTTTCATGGAAAGTAGTATCATTTTCTGCAATATTAGTGTATGGAGGAAAGTGAAGTTGCAATGTTGCCCAAATTCCAGTGATATGTTGAGACCAGTAAGGCCTTTCTATGAATAACATCAGCTGTATTTATCACAAAATGTTTCATTTAGCAGTTGATCAGTACATGTCAAACACCTATTCCATGTCAATGTTAAGGACCGTCAATTTACTGTGGCTAAGTGTTAGTTTATGTGCTGATGAAGGTACATTTTCCCCACCTCTGCCAGCCTGCTCCATACAACAGGATGGCAAAAAGCTGATGACTAAGCCCCCCCCTCATCCAAAAAAAGTTGATGGATGGCAGCTGCGAGCCTCTAATTCCTCGTTGGCAGCAACGCAGTAGTGGGGCCTGATTTACTACAGTATATAAAAAAAATACTTACCAACATATTTCTTCTCAAACTCTCCCGTCAAGTGCCTCTTCACAAACGTTGTCTTTCCTGTTCCGCCATCTCCCACCAACACAAGCTGTGAGCGCAGAGGAGAGGGTACAGTCTGAACTGGCTGCTACTGGTTCTGCACAAAGTTGCTGTTAGCTTAGCCAAGTCGACAACTGCCAAGCGCCTTTCCCCACATACACACACCTCACACACATTTAGCCCAAGAACTACTAACCACAGGCAGCACTTACCTTGAACTGGACTATAACTTGATCGGTTTCTGCCATTGTCGAATCTGTCGTGGTCTCGGTAGTCTACTTTGAGACAAAACAAGGCGGGATAGTGAAGTTAGTTTTCCATTATCACTTCAGCACGATAACAAGCTATCATATAGAGTAAGTTAACTAGTATTATTAATCATTATAGAGTGCCCTAGGAACTATCCGAGCCAAAATTGGGAACAAAGTTAAAGTAATGATGCATCAAAGTTGATTTCTGAGCCAGCGTGCTCCTGTCGCCTCTGGGCGGCAACGTTACAGCTAAGCAGCTAACCAAATTAGCCGTTAACCAATTCTAGCAATTTCTCCCCAAGCTAACGTTAACGGTGAACGCAGTCGGACATGATGCAAAGCGGAATCCCAACTGTAGATTCTCACTCCACAACATACACCGAATCGCCATGACAGCAACGTCGAGCCCGAAATAGTGAGAAAACAACATGGGAAGCTCACTTGTTAAGCTGTATCTTGACGCGGAAGGTTTGCTAGCTAGCTACCGTTAGCTAAATGCTAGTAGTTTGAGTGCGCCATTACGATCGCGCGACCCGCACTTTTTTCTTGTTCGTCTGGAACAATCGGAGTGGAAAGCATCTAGTGTTCCATGTTGCGGTTGGTCGAGGGTTTGAACAAAAATAAAACTTTCGGGACACTACAAAATGCTTTCGCGTAGTCGAATTGATCCCAACCGCCATCGGACTGTAAAAGGTAGAAACAAGAACGGCTCAAAAGAACAATGCCAAGAAATCAGTGAGAGCTACACCGTGAGTTGCTAACCCGTTAGCTTGTACAACATGGAAGCCATTCTTTTCACGAAGCTAACAGGCTAGCTGTGAGTTAGCAAGAAACCAATGGATAAATCTGTTCTGATAACTTAAACACGCGGTGAGACTTACAACGCAACATGAAACAAAAGAGCTTCTAAAATATACCCCGAAGTTTGTGGCGTTGTAGTCTACTTCCCCGATCCGCACCTATTTTGAATTTAGGATGGCACGTTGTGAGGGAAAATGTTTAGACTCACCCGGTGTTGCTGCGAAGAGGGAAAGAAGTAAATGGCTGCGTTCGCGGGAGATTCAGCGTGGACTATGAGTCAGTTTCCGCCCTTATCACGTGACCATCTTAGCGGTAAAATACGCATTTTAGTGCAGTCACCGGCTGTGGCACTAAAGGACTGACCCTGATTACCATAACACATCTGAAATATATTTCATCAAAACTCTGAAGTGTGCACTATTTTGATTAATAACATCAAACTCTTTGCCATATCGCCTATTAACAATTCAGCTGTAGATATTGGTAATTCCATTTTCAGATATCTGCAGTTTAATTGTAACTGGTCATAATTCGGATTCAAGATTTATTTCTCCATGATTCAAGATATCTGCATAGTCCCTTTTCAGATGCTGCATATTGTCACTAGTCAGCATGACGTTGCATCTTGAAGAGGCTCGTCAGAATGACGTAGATAATCTCAAACTGAAATTATGACTTGTCATATTTTATCGTTTTTATACATAGCCTCACTTCTCGGCACAACCCAACTTAAAGTCATCAGTCATACTACATAAATCAAGGAAGTGTATTAATTTTGAGTGAAGCATGATTGGTGATTGGCAACGATATGTTTTTTCTTAGTATATCAAGAGAATGAATACTTTGGTGAATTATACACTCAGAGGCCACTTTATTAGGTCAAGCTGTAAAATCTAATCCAATCCAACTGTTGTGCCATAGTTTCCTTTTATGATGCCTATAATGCACAGGTTTTCTTTTTGTCACAATAATAGAGATGTTCATTCTGTTCTCTGGCATTGAGCTCATAGTTAGTGCTGCTGTTGAACTGGACTGCATTTTACTGAGAGCTGTTTCTACTATTCTGCCCCCTCTCATGTATATAAATAGGGAGGACAAAAACTTAGAAACACCTCTCGGTATAATGTAGTCCAGTACAAGACCTCTGCAAACTACAATGTCAGTAATAAACATGGAATTAAATGTATACATTCTCCACAGTGTCAACAAAAACTGATCATTATAAACTTTCTTAAAAGGTAGAATTTATGGCAGAGCTGTTGCACTGAACTGCATTAGACTGTACAGGTGGAGCTGATGAAGTAGACACTGAGTGTAGATTCCAAGCCAGTTTAATTAAATAAATAAATAAATAAAATAAACACACACACACACACACACACACACACACCACGTGGTAACATGAAGATTTTTAATAGTTAAACATAACACATTATGCTCTTTCAAAGTGCCCTATTATTTAAATCACTTACATGCTTTCAGATTGCATCAGACATTATTCTTCACAAGCTGCAGATTGGCGATATGGCCAAAATGCAGAATATAATATCAAAATCAATAAAGTGCCATAAAGTCAAGGATAGTATGTGCATTTATATATTGTGCGTGTTTTATAGGTTCCTGACAGGGTCAGTGGCTGTAGCTGTATGTGTACTGCACTGCTCATTTGAGACTCACTGGAACATCTGTAAAAACTACATGAATCTCTTTGCTGCATAGTAGAATCACACATATATAATGTGCTAATAGGACATGTTGTCTTGGCAGACAGTTTACAATCCAACAGCCAGTCTATCTGTACAAGTAGTCCAGCCTGTATGTTGGCTGCTAATCTCAGCTTCCCATCGATCTCCGTTGTTGAGCAGTTTCTCTTTGTTGTACAGCAGCTCCTCGTGGGTCTCGGTGGAGAACTCAAAGTTTGGACCCTTAGGAAGGGATGGAGAGTGATAAAGAAAACAAAACTCACAGTTCAAATTATCTATTGTGGAGCCCTAAGCCTTTGATGATTGCAGTGTTGTCCTTCAATAGGAAGACCTGACCTAAAGCCCTGTAGTGGCAAGCATTCACCCTGCTGAAGTGTCCTTAAGTAAGCCACTGAAACCCTACAAGCTCACAAGGAACTGATTCATTTAACCGAAAGATTATTAGCCAAAAAGTATATGTATTCCTCCAACAGAAAATATGAAATACATCCCCTTTGTCTTTGTAAAGTACAGAAAAAATTAAACGGGAAATACAGCTTTACCCCACCCTGTTTAATTCCAATCTACAGTTATGGCTATTCAGTTTACCTCCACAATGGCATCAACAGGGCAGGCTTCCTGGCAGAAGCACAGTAGATGCACTTGGTCATATCAATGTCATAGCGCGTAGTTCTCCTGCTGCCGTCAGCGCGAGTCTCAGCCTCGATGGTGATGGCCTGAGCACGACACGAGATGGAAAGAAGACACAGAACAGAGGTGAAGTCAGCCACTGCTACTACAAACATGCAATTACGAATGGACAACTCCAGAGGTGCGGCCCTGTTGACATACGCAGACATGACATGACCTGGGGCCACATCGAAATGTAACAGTCGCACACTGGTGCAAACAGAGACATGCAATGGGCTTCATGCATTACTCAGTTTAACTTAACTATCATTAGAATTCACACAAGAAGCACAGACAATACACAGAAACAAAAAAGTGCAACAAGACAACACAGGACAGCATAGTGCAACAGTAGGTCAGTGAGGTCACGTCCAGAGTAAACAAGAGTGGCAATTCAAGTGTCACAATACTACCAGCAGTCAGCCAATATTCAGCTAAATAGGAGGGAATGCAACATGCATGCACTCAGTGGTGTGTAGAATTTAATTATGCAGAGTGCTGACAGTAAAGTACATAAGGTGTCAAGTATATATAATTCAAGTATTCATTTGGCACAGGATATAGGATGTAGGTATATAGTGACTTGTGCACAGACTTGAACGTGTGTATGCGTGTTTATGTGTTCATGTGTTCACCTGGGCGGGGCAGATGGCCTCACACAGCTTGCAGGCGATGCAGCGCTCCTCTCCATTGGGGTAGCGGCGCAGGGCATGCTCTCCACGGAAGCGGGGGGAGAGAGGGCCCTTCTCAAACGGGTAGTTGATGGTGGCAGGCTCGCGGAACAGGTAACTCATGGTCATCGCCAAACCTTTACATGCACGAGCGGTTTACAGAGAGTCAAAGATATTTAACCATTTGCCATTACATAGACTGTTTATCTGCAAATCATGGTGTGTGTATGTGTGTGTGTGTTTTGACCTCTAAAGAGCTCAGTCCACAGGAGAGTTGTGGCAGCCCTGTCAGTGATGGACCTCAGATCGGTCGGCAGCTCCTGGGCATTTACATATTCTGCAAATACAAGAGTGGAGGGGGGGGCATGGTCAGATAATTTCAGTGGCCGCTCACTGAAACTCACACACAGGAGCAGCTTTTGTTTTGAGAATGACTTACTGTAGGCCTCCCTCTGCACACTGACACTGAATGGACGCACAAGGCCGGGATTGACCCCAAATACACCTGGAGATGCATGAAAAGGGGACACTTCAGTTGGGATCATAAACAATTTATTATTCATTTTTTGGGAAATATCATCTCATCCTTATTTAAATAACCATTTCAGGTAAGTGCAAAGGTAAGTACAATATATTTGGTCTTGTGCCGAGGTTAGTTTCAGGTAGGAATATGTTTGGTTGGTATATTTTGGTTATTGACTACATGATTCTAACAGAAATAAATAAGATCAGGATTTTTTTTTTAACCAAAGTCCAAAGTAAATCCAAAGATATTTGTGGATTTCTCTCTACAGATGTTAAAGTCTATAATTAGGTTTTTTATGTGCATGTAAATGTAGTATATATAGTAGAGTAAAACTAACGTGAGTAATCTGCAACAGGCATTTTCTTAGTCTATTAACTGCAGCAATATCAATATTAAGAGAGTATTAGGTTCAGTAGTAGATTTACAGTTTTGTAACATCCGAAATGTTGAATTTCATGCAGAAAAGCTTGACGATTATGGAGAAAAACAAAGGATGGATAAAAGAAATCAGATGGCATGTTTATGTGGAAATTAACACAGTGTAAATTCAAATTTAAGAATATTTAATGAATTTCTGACATTAAAAAAAAATGAAGGACCTACAGACACCATGGTATGTATATCTGTGTATATATATTGTAATTAATGTTTCAGAAACTGCTTCAGTACCTGGCCTTGAGTAGGAGTTGAGGAGGCGCAGACTCAGAGCAGTAGACATCTCAGCAGCAAACTGGAGAAACAGAGGTGGAGCTGCACTATCATCCACATTAAATTGAAAAAAAAAAAACTGAAATGTCACAGTGACTGAGGAAAACCTCCACTGCTGCCACCATGTGACCAGAGGAAGCTCTTCTCTGAAACAAAGGAGAGGAAGGAGGGAGGGAGGGAGACTGCCAGCTGATTGAGCACCAGCATCATGTAATCTGCCGCTCCAAATCCCTGGATTTACGTCAGCCTTCCCGACAAACACGAGCCCCTTAGAAAAATGTGCGCTCCTCAGCGGCATTCACAAACTTGTTGAACCATAGAGTTACACTGGCCTACCAAAAGTACATACATTTGGTGATTTTCTCATTAACGACAGCAGTTTTAATTAACTCCCTGCCTAGTGTGGACACACTGTAACCTGAAGTAGCACATCCTACATAACTACAGCGTTCACCAAAATCGCAGTCATGATGGACTAAAGTCAGACAGACAGCAATATGAAGTCAAAATTAATCACACAATATAATCACAAGAAGACAGCATTTGTCATCATCATTCACTGCACATACCTCTTTCACAACTTTGACCAGCGACAGGCAGCAGACGCAACAGGCACTCGGAGCTGCGCAATTGCTTTGTGCGTATTTATGCTGCGTTCACGTGCTCCTCGGAAGATCCTACTTCTGTGCGGAAGTCGTAAGTAGTACTCTTGGTGCTTATTCGAGTTTGTTTGCTTGGAAACAAATTAATGGATCAATCAATTAATTAATTGAATGGACACATGAACATTAGTTTTTGTGGTCGTTGTGTGTCATTTATCAAATAGCATAAAGTTTAAAACTACTACTACAGAAAGGTGAGGAGGAAAATGCACATTATGTTTTTAATTCAACATATGAAGCATCTAATGTTTCACAAGCATAAATATAGGAATATATGGTAATTATTTTCAAACTGCCGAAAAAAATATAAACAAATCTGCCTGACGATGTAATGCCAAACCACTTTTCATGCTCTCTATCGTCTAAACATATCAGTTTGTGATATTTGGGTATCAAAATAGCGTACCTCAACTTCAGCCAACTATTTTTACCACCAGTAGGAACCATTCTTTTGCCCACTATCTATATATGTGATTGCAGTCTTTCCCACAGCACCTGAAGGCAGCAGATGGATGAGGAAACAAGAGGAAGCCTTTTTGGATGGCCTGTGTCATACCCAGTATGGCATATGCAAACATTTTCCCTCACTGCTCATTTGACTCAGTCTAAGTAATGCTCATTAACATGTATGTATCATGAGGAAATATTCCAAAAATGGTCTAATTCACTGCTACAACAGCCCATAGTTGTGCTTAGGTGGGAGTACATACATCTGAGAGGGCGAGCAGGGCGGGTGACAGACTGAGAAAGAATGACAGACAGAGATGAAGACAGAGGCAGAAACTGAGAAAGAACAACAGAGGGAGGGAGAGAGAAACGAACAGAGGGAGGAAGCAGAGATGAGAGCAGCGGAGACAGAAAGAGCGAGAGATGACCTTTCTGTCTACTTCTCCCATCACTGAGGAGCTAAAACTTCACTTCTTCACGAGGCCAAACCGAGGGATCAAAGTGAGGGACATTTAAAAGGTATCTGAAGTTAAACTGAAGTCATTTAGCAGATGGAACAGGCTTGCTCGATGGGTGCGGTTATGCTCGTGGTTGGAGGAGAGGAAGTCAACTAGTTTTACACTTCTGCTAAAAACCAAAGAGCAAGTCTATAAGGGGTGAGAAACAAACTTTTATTGCTTTTTGGTGAAGCTTTTGGTACAATATGGTGTAGTGTTAAAACTGTGACTGAGCATATCCCATTACATCAAGGTGCATACTAAGGTACTACTAATAAACAAACATGCCACTCTGAGCAGCACTGTTAGTTTGATGTAAGAAGGTTAACATGTCCAAAATATTAATATATGGGCAGAGGCGTAAATGAGGACTCCTCTGACAAACTGCCCACATAGGCTTCACATTAACATGATGATGGAGCAGGGTGCACAGTCCATGTTGAATTATGAGACAATATTGTCATTTCTCCTCCAAACGTAAGAGTCGAATACATCGATCGGCCCAGACGAACCTCAGTGAAGAGGATAGTTCTGGCTCGGAGCGGCCACTGAGACAGATCGGTTCGGCTTCATTTGACCAATGGACCACAGCTGGGTGAGTAGTCAGGTTTCTACTTGGCACTGTGGCGCTGACATAAACAAAGGAAATTGTGCTGGTTTTCTGGCAGTTTCCAAACTCTTTTCTTTACAGCAGTTTAATTTTTGCAGTTAAAATGGTAGGTAGACAGATGGACCCTGAGGTTAAAGGTGAGATTATTCAGCTCAGTCTTCAGGGAGGCAAAATAGAAGGACCAAGGTGTTCTAAAAATGCATACATACGCACAATACAAAAATAAATAGCATCAAGTTTCTTCATCATCTGCAGATGAAGCAGTGTAAAATCAGGATATGACCAGACAAAAAAATTGCAACAGCTCCCCGACACCTTCACCCTCTTTATTGATAACATCCTGGCCCGTTGCTATAGAGACATGAGCGCCACCATCGTGTGGTTTTCCTGTTTCCTGTCTCGTTTTGGGGTGCAGCCTTGTTCAGTCTGTGATGATAACACACAAAAGTGCATGCAGCTTTGTGCGCTGACCTAGTCAATTCCATTTAAATGCCTGCATTCAGAGCCACATTATAGCCCATGGGTCAGACACGTGCAATAAGTACGGCTATGGATTTTCTGTTTGAAATACTCTCCTGTTTCTTTGTACCTCATTCTGTGTCAGGAGTGTGGGCCCACCCCCTGAGCTGGTCAGACAAAGGGAGGCCAAGTGGATCAACATCATCAGCCAGTGGGATCGCATCTTGATGAAGAAGAGCAGCAAGGTCAGTCCTGGTGAAGACACTGAAAAATATTAAATGTATTGTAATGCCAAGACAGGTGATGAGCTTCCATAATGGCAACAGTGGTAACATACAGTCACATATGGAATATCACTGTAGTCATTTGGACTGACTGTGTCTCCCTTCACTCGCTCATGTCCCACAGGTCAAAATACAGTGTCAGAAGGGCATCCCGGCCTCGCTCAGAGCAAAGTGCTGGCCACTGCTGTGTGGAGCGACCAACAGGACGAAACACAACAAAGACCTCTACCAGGTAACACAGATAACCAGACACAGGGAAAAGGAAAACAGAAGCAGGCCTGATACGAATACAGATGTAGAGGAGGAGTAGCTGAGGCATTTTTTCTGTTATTAAATATCACCATGCTACAGCTGGGTAACACTGGATGTTGTAAAAAAGTGACAGAAAGGCAAAGGAGATGACATTTAACCAGCCCAGGCTTCATGTCAAGGCCTCGTCGGTAGAAGGACTGCACCTCGACCCCCTCTCTTAATGACAGAGTTATAGTACCTTCTGTGTCTGTGTGCCAGTCTCTGGATTCACAGCCGGCTCTGCAGAGCTGGGTGGATGTTATCGAGCGAGACCTGGACCGGCAGTTTCCTTTCCACGAGATGTTCCTGTCCCGGGACGGACACGGGTATGCTACATTTCTGCTTCTACTCTTTTCTACTGACAAACAAACAGCAACAGAATAATCCTGTATTTCAGAAAGTGAGTAACAGTGACTACGTTTATGTGCACAAAATATTACGAATTTGGCCTGGATTCTGAAAAAAGACAATAATTCTACTGAGGTGATTACAGAGCTAATGAAAATTAATACGAACACAGCCTCCACAGCCTCTTTGGTTCATATTGAAAAGGTGTTGCAATATTTGCACATATCCAAGTCTTTCATAATGTTTAAAAGTAGGTGTGTTTCTCTTCCAACCAGAAGCATTTTTGTAGAGCGTCCTGGAATCTCACTTGGTGAGAGTGTGTACCACTTATCGTGCCCAGGCCTTTTGCTGCATGTCATCCCCTCTCTCTCCTGCCTTTCCTGTCTCTCGCCTTTGTGGCTGTAAAATAAACCAGAAATGCCCAAAAAATCTTAAAAGAAATGTGGGGTTTTCTTTTGTGAGTGCATCTCTACCTCAGCCTTGCCAACTGTTGGCTAGTTGGTTTGTTTACAACACAGAGCTGACTGTAAAATACCAAGAGGCTGTGTCGCAAACTGCGTTTAAAAACTCCAGTTGAGATGCACAGTCCAGATTCACTGCATACCTGGGAATGCTCCTAAAACACAAATAATGTCTTAATCGGAAAATGCTACACTCGTTAAAAGGCCTAATTTGAAATATCCAAACAGGAGAAGCTGTTTACCTTACGTGTATCATATTATAAATATTGTTATAGTTGGAATAATAGTGGAAAATTGGTGTGCATGTAAACTTACAATGAGTTCTAGGGATGGAAATCGTTATACAATTCATCATATCTGGGTGGCAATTTGATATGTATTGCGATTCTGTTAGTATTGCGATTCAGTTGTTCAATATTGTGTGATTTTGGATCACTTTTTGTCAGTCAAATTTACTTTGAGCTTTTAACATTTAATGCAGGCCTAAAGATTGTTTTGTTTTGCTGGTCAGATTCAAACATGGTGTTTTTCTCTGAGGCTTTTAACCTGATATGGTTAATGTGGGCTCACACATCGCTCATATTACCACACTACTTGACTTTTCTGTTTGCATAGTTTGCATACAGCAGTGCTCATGCCAAACTAATCTTTACTTTCTCAACGATTAAAACCAAAGATCTTCCAGATGTTTGATTTAAAGAGTGGAGTTGCAGCATGAATCTGTTTTTTTTCTTTCAGTCTTTAATTCCTGTGATGATAGGCTTGATTTCCATGATGCTATGCAAGAGACCAGCAAGTAAATGTCTGTTTGAGCAGGTCACAAAGCCATCTGTTGCATTCTAAGCAGCAATGTTTTTTTTCTACCTTTAATAAAATTAAAACAGTATTTATCAACTCACGGTCGGCACAGCAATGTAAAAAAAAAAAAAAAAAAAAAAAAAGCGCAATTTATAACTGAACAAATTTTTTCCCCATCTCTAATGATTACTGTCTCTATTAACTTGTAATCTGTGTGTATTGTTACTGTGGTGTGTGGGTGTGTGTGTGTGTGTGTGTGTGTGTGTGTGTGTGTAGGCAGCGCGGTTTGTTCCGGGTGTTGAAGGCCTACACTCAGTACCAGCCAGAGGAGGGTTACTGCCAGGCGCAGGGGCCTGTGGCTGCCGTGCTGCTCATGAACATGCCTGCTGAGGTAGCGATCAACACCACAATTTGAAAAAAAAAAAAAATCATTAATACAGATATCTAAGGGGAGTTAGAATGCTCCATGTTCTAAATATAATTTATATATAAATAATGTCAGAGGGACTGAAAGTGGAAGCTCATTAGGCACAGTGGCCAGTGTCAGAGGGAAATCTCTTATCCCATAAGTAATTAACCTACTAAACAAAGTAGCTCTGTCTTTGCAAAAGATGCATCTGCAGAGCCTCCAGCAACCTAAGACGACCTACATATGTTTGTTGTTTTATGCTGTTAAGATACTGGATAATTATCTGTAGCCCACGTGAGGCCAAAGCTATTTCCTACCTTGTTTGGGCAAGAGAGCTGTTGACTTTGAATTTATACTGACAGTTATCCAAAAATGACTGTGAGCTGCGGTGTTATTTGATACTGACATGCTGACATGTTTTATGTGTCCCGTTGCCTTGTGTAACCCTGCCAGGAGGCTTTCTGGTGCCTGGTGCAGATCAGTGAGCAGTACCTGCCTGGATACTACAGCCCTCTGCTGGTGAGAACATGTTCCTACATATAGCTATATTCTTCAAAACCTCCTCACGAGGTCCTACAAAGATACATGCAGTGTAAGGCAGGAGAATTGAGGACTGTGTTAGAGTACATTACCTACAAAGTCTTTTGCCACATCTACTGTGCATATTTGCTGACTTACAAATACAATGGGAGTGGATGGGGCTTCACTGACTTCCATGTATTTCATAACTAACAAACCATACATGTCACCAGTAAGAGAGTGCAGACATTTGATCAACATGTCATACTGAGCATTTAGACATTTGAATGGAATTTCTGCTGTACCCTGTGGCTGACCTACAAAGATAATGGTAGTCAAAGTAATCTTATTCAACATTAGACAGACAGACAGACAGATACAAAAAGCATAAGGTGTTACAAAGGTAATAGCGTAAATCTACAAAGA
Source organism: Myripristis murdjan (assembly GCF_902150065.1). Lineage (NCBI taxonomy): Eukaryota > Metazoa > Chordata > Actinopteri > Holocentriformes > Holocentridae > Myripristis > Myripristis murdjan. The sequence goes on from NC_043989.1 coordinate 27,368,130, forward strand.
ATGCCTAATGGTCTGACATATATAACGTCTTCATAGCATAAAAACTGTGGAGATAGGTGACAAAAATGTCTTTAGAAACCTTTTAAGTATGCAATAAAATATGCAAATGAAAGAAAATTTATTTTAAATTTAAATTACACTACATCACCTAGCGATAGAAACTAGGAACACAGTGGATATCTTTTATGCTGGATTGTCAGAGCTTGCAGTGTTGTGTTGTGTAGGAGGGAGTCCTGTTTGATGCCGCCATGCTGACCTGGGTTTTGAAGAGGACGTGTCCGGCCGCCCACAAACACCTGCAGCGCCACAGCGTGGAGCCACTCATGTTCGCCACCGACTGGCTGATGTGTCTGTTCACACGCCATCTGCCCTTCAACACGCTGCTCCGAGTCTGGGACCTCTTCTTCTGCTACGGTACATCCTCCACTTAGGATGAGAGCCATCCTGCCCTTAACAAATAAACAGCAATAACAGCCCAAACATCTCTCATGAAAGTGGTTATTGAATCAGTGAATGTGATAGTGTTTGGTTACACAATAATCCAAATTTCTATGTTTTCACTCTCTATAAAATAGGAGGAAATTTCTGTTGGGTGTAAAATGTTAAGATAATGAATTTAATTCCAGACACTGCATGTGAATTTAAAAAAAACATATTTCATTTTATGTTGAATTGGACACAAATGCAGTATTCATTACATATTTCAATTGGCTAATATTTTATTTTAAAAATGCAAATTTGCATATATTTAAGAACACCTTCTCTCTGTCAATGAGGTCAAAGTGTATTTTCCTGTTTCACTCTTATGAATAACTAGATACTGTGTCATTTACAATGGGATTTGTAAAATAGTTGTTTATGATACTGCATGCATGACAAGTATAGAAAAAAAAAACTTAATCTTCAGGGTTTTGTTGTTTCGTTTTTTTGTTTTTTTTTTTTTTCTGTTAAGAAGCAGGATGTCAAATTTGGTGACCATATCTAAAATGTAAGTAGTAAAGAAAGTTATGGAAGAAAGTATGTTTTGCAGAGAAGATACCAAGACTGTTGTACTTTAAGCACTTAAACATGTCTCGTCTAAAAATTTACAAATAGACATATTCACTGTTGTTGTTATGAGGGCCTTTTTTTTTTTTTTTTTTTTTTTTTAAACAATAATAGTTTCAGTGGGGCAACTTAATCTCAAAATGGACCAAACCAGGTAATAATCACCTCCATTTCCCATGTTTGCTCCCATTACCTATTTCCATCCTTTCTGCTGTGTATAAGCATTTCCTTGCTGTTACCCGTCCGTCCTGTCCCGTCCAGGGGTGCGAGTGCTGTACCAGGTGGCGGTGGTGCTGGTGCGTCTGGTGCTGGGCCGGTCCGAGCAGAGGCAGGAGTGCCAGGGCCAGATGGAGACTCTGGAGAGGCTGCGGGGAGTGAAAGACCATGTGCAACAGGAAGACGATGCCTTCATAGCGGAAGTAAGAACCAAAAATGTGACAGTGCTGAGGACGTCCAGTTCACAAGCCACCTGTCACTTCTCACTGCAAGAAGCTGAACAAGAGCAAAGCTATCCTCAAAGACATGTACTGAGTTACACAGAAAAAGTTTCTCAAGGCAATGCTATATAACAATGCCTGAAAGAATGTGTTTAATTTGAAATACGGGGCATTAAATGCTCTCTGTATTTATAATGGTCACACTCAGACAGACCGCTGGCTGCCAGAAACTACAGTTGGACATGAACACAAACCAAATCATTTTAACTGAGGTCATCAATTATTAAGCAGAATGTGAAATTCCTTTTGAGTGTACTGTCCTCCTCTCCAATATTTTCATGCAGATGCTTGTCCGGGCTACAATCTGGACCTAAACCAAATCAAACATTCAGAATTTGGATTCTTCACACAAAAAAGTAGAGGGATTGTTGACACCGTGTTGCATGAAAACTTACACATGAAAGGGCCTTTATAACATGTGACTTCCTTTTCGCTTGTAGTTTGTAGCTGATGGTTAACCACACTTCACAACAACAAAAAAGCAATGACACTATTTAGATTCAATTTGAGTTACACAAATGCAAGGCTACTAAAAATATAGTTACACTACACCCGAATAATGAATATTATTTCCTTCTCTAAGCTTTAAGGAACAAAAAAGCACATATTAATACAGAACTTTGTGGAGTGGTGCCTTACTAGAATACATTCTTTGTAGATCAGGATGTGTGGCACCTCATTCATTGGGGATCAACCTTTAACAAATGTACTTATGCTACTGATGTTATGTCCCATTGAACAGTTGCTATTATAGTTTAGTTGCACAACATATAATGAATGAAATTATTAAAATTGCAATATAAAATAATCGCAACATTAGTATTTTCCCTTTTTTCTCTTTCAAAATCATCCAAGGTATGCTCAGTGCCGCTGTCAGGAAAAGATCTGGAGAAACAGACAGAAAAGGAGTTGGAGAAGTGGAGGAAAGACCGACCTTCATCCACCTTTGATCCCAGAGGTCGCTGCCATGGATACCAGATGGTGTGGGCAAGGGCTCTGGCGAGGGAAGAACAACAGGACAAAAGAGAGAGGGAGAAAGGGAACCTGACCGTCCCTCTCGTTCGCTCAGCCTCCACTCTCTCCCTCTCCCCTTCTTTCCTCCGCAAGAGGTGGAGGAAAGGGGGAAAGGCCAACAAGGGTGAATGGGAAGGCGGTGGTCGAGTTGCGAGGAACCTTTCAATGGGAGCGAATGACGAGGGATGGGAAAGCTGGGCGGATGAAAATTTCAAGAGAGTGCAGTGTGTAGAGGAGGAGGAGGACAGAGTTTGGGAGGAACACAAAGAACCGAGCCACACAAAACTGACGGGACAAAGTGAACAGATAGAACCTCTAAAAGAACCTGAGGAGCTGTCCGAAAAGCACAACGAACCCACACAACACCGAGAAGAGAAAGAACATCAAGTAGAACAGCAGACTGAACAGGCAGAACCAACGAAAGCTGAAGTAGAGGAAAGTCACGATCAGGCCACAGTGCCATCACAACAAACAGATAACTCAGAGGACGAAGACAGAACTGCCAAGGCAGAACCAAACCAAGGTCCAGCTACAGCCCAGTGTGATGAAAATGATTTCCAGCACACTGAGGATACCTTTCACGCCAAACAGGGAGAAGAGATGGACTGTAACAACCAATCCCAAATCCTGGAACAGCAGAGTCACAACAGGGACAACCAGGAAAATGCAAACACAGACTCAGTGGAGGAAGAGACTGTAAAGCAGGTAGCAGACAGTGAACACGTGATTGCCACAGAGGAAATAGAGACTGTGATAAAGAGAGATGCGAATACTGATACCAACACAGACACAGAGACAGAGACACACACGGATCCAGAGATACAAGCAGTTGTAGGCATAAGTGAGGAACCAGTGACACAACCTGACATCAAACAAGAGGGGACAGAAATTGAAATTGTGCCCCGGATAAATGTGGACACAGTCATAGAAATCAGGACGGAGAGTGAGCTACAGATAAGCACTGAGACAAGTCTGAGCCCACAGGTAGATATAGATGTCGAAGAGCTACCTGTCGTCAATCCAGATCCTGTGACGGAGACAAAGACGCAACAAGAGCACGATGAAATAAAAGAGTCAGACAAAGACTCACAAGTAGATGCGTTACAAGTAAGAGATCAAAGCACTGATCTGTCTGCAGAAACAGAAATGAAAGCACAGTCCCTGACCCAGACAGAGCCAGAGGAAAACGTAGCTGCAGACACACAAGAGGTGGAGTTAACACAGGCGGAACCTGAGACTGATTTACAATTAGTGATAGGAACCAGTTTGCCTGCAGAGACTCAGGAAAAGGTAGAGTTTGGCACAGGGACATTGAAGGAACCTGAGACTGATACACAGCCAGAGGAAGAACAAGACACCGATTTGTCCAAAGATGGATTATCTGTAGAAGAGACAGAGGATGAAACTGTGTCTTCAGCTAAATGTATTTCCCAAGAAGAACAAACTGACTTAGCGGTTCACACAGCTATGAAATCAACGACAAATTTAACCGAGTGCACAGAGACCAATTCAGAAATACAAGTTGCAAATTCAGCATTAGAATCAGACGAGGTGTTAGGTGAATCTGAGGAAGAACGTGAGATTGTAGCACCAGAACCTACACAGCCAAGGGAGGAAATAGCTGTAGCCGTGTGCACAGAGGCAGAGGCGGACGTAGACACAAATATCTGCAACCAAACACAGGACGAGGCCTTGCCAACAGAAACAGAGACACACCTGGAGAAAACAGATTTCGTAACAACTCCAGAGAACACGCAGACTTCAACGCAACCAGCAAAGCTGGACTCCACCGCTGAGCCTGATGGGGAAACAGCTTCAGTACAAACAGTTACCTCTGAGGAACCAAAGAGTCAGCTCCCCATCGCTCCTGTGGAGGAGGAAGAAACAGAACATGTGGAAGAAAAAGTGAAAGAAGATGAGGTCTTCATATCTTCTCCGGATCAAAGTGTTATATCTGATGTTCCTCGACCAGCTCAAGAGGATGAACGTCACACAACAGACGCCGTGACAGACCAGACTGATCTGGGTAATCCCGAGCTGACACAAGCCACGGCCGGGTATCGCATCAGCACATCTTCTGGCGATTTCCGCGTCCGGAAGTCGTCCAGTTCCCATGGGTTTACTCGCAGACTCTCCAAAGATCTTTTTACCGCCCCTCCACAAGCTACCCAATCACAGTCCATCCCCGACTCCCAAACTCAAGACTTGAAAACAAATCCCGGGGCTATAGACTCCATCGAAACTCCCCTTGACACAACCCAATCTGGAGCATCTAACCAGAAATTAACACAGTCCAAAAATCTGGCTGCTAGTGCTAAAGGAAGTGTGGCACTGCAGAGTGAGGAAAAGCAGGAGCAGGGGCCCCCGCCCGACGCCCCCAAACGCTTTGGCCTCTTCCGCAGACTGAGAGGCGAGCAGACCAAACAGAGCAAAGAAAAGGGGGCACCTAAGATGCAAGTCCCCAAAATCCTGATTCAGGACTTCAGCGATGGAGTAGGAAAGGGGAGCCCGATCGAGGAAGAGGGGGAGGAAAAACTGAGCTCCAGGGAGAGGAGGAGGAGACGGAGAGAGCTCGAGAGGAGGGAGAAAGAAGAGGAGAAGCTGAGGAAGAAGAGAGAGAAGGAGATGAAGAAGGAGAAGGAGAAGGAGCGGGAGAGGAAGAAACCGCAGACAAGGGGGAAAAGTTTCCAAGTGCAAAGAGACAAAGGCAGTTATGACGTCGTCCATCCTGCAAACAGTGGCTCACAGACACTTAGACACTCTGCTTCTTATGCTGAATCCTACTTCTGACAAACAAATTATTGTCTAACTTTTTGGGATGTAAATAAAACAATTCTATTTTCAGACTCTCAAATGTTTTTTTAATTTTTATTTGGCCGGCCTGTGTTGTTCAAACATTGAATGGTTTCTGTGCCAAATGAAACAGGAAGTGCCATTTATCAAATTTCTCATAATCCCAGAAGTCCAACATAATTATTATTGTCCAGTAAAAAGTCAGAATAGAGTCGGAGCAACTATCCTGTTCCACACTGTGTGTGCCCTCCTTGCATATTTTAGCTCGGGCAATAAAAGTGATTCACAGCAGAGCTCTTGTACAGGCTTATAAAATCTGAACATAAATCAAGAGCAAGGGGTTCAAGCTGGCCAAGGTGTGAAACGTTATGCACACACACACACTTTCAGTTCAGTCCGTCTCTCTCCTCTCATCCAGCAGTGTCTGGTCACGGTGACTCCGTTTGCGTGTCGTCTTCACTGTCACTGGCCAGCACTTCCTGACTGGTCACTGTCTGATTGGTCATCTGAGAAGCCGTGGCAAACACTGAGCCAAAGAACAGCGAGCGGAACTGGGACAGACAGGGCGAAAAAAGGGGAGAAGATGCACAAAAAATACATGTTAATATTAAGAGAGAGTGATGCAGAAAAAATAAGAGTCGGTTGAATGAAAAAAAAAATGTTTCTGTGAGCGACATCCAGCCATTTATCCGAGGCTGCAAGCTGTGTGCACACATTCGGATAGAGAGCTGTAGATGTCAATATGATCAGCATGATGGGTTTTTGCATGATGCTAGGCAATGAAGACTGTTAACAGCACACAAATACTTTAACTAACCCATTCACTGCCTTATGCAAAGAGAAAAAATAAAAATATATGCTGGTTTGTACTTGAAAAGCACAAATATGCAAAAGAACAATTGCCAGTGTGGTAATCTGTTTTGTCTTGTCTCTTTTTATTGTGTGATACGTTTACTCTATGACCTGTTTTCATGACTGTTTCAACCCTTTATTTGTGTCCCTTAAGTTGCCCCATGTTGGACAAATAAACCTACTGAGCTTAAGTAAATATACTGGTTGTATTCGTTGTTAAAAAAAAAAAAAAAAAAACCACTTAAAAGACATAAAACAATATGCTAGTCCTGCTATACTGAACCATAACATACCTTTTTATTAGGTGGCCTTTCTGTATCATCTGTCTCCTGCTCCTCCTCCTCTTCCTCGTCTTCGCTGTGCGGCCTCGTCCTGTGACAGGCCACAGCAGGCTGATGTGAGTATGTATGATTAGCCGAGGGAGGCGAGGGTGGACCTGCAGCCGAGGTCCCTGGTGCAATGCTGGTATCCATGGCGATGAGGTAGGAGTCCATGTCATCGTTCAGGAAGTCATCAGGAGGGGGTGGTGAGGCTGCTCTGAGGGGTTCAAGAGAGAAAAAATAGATGAACAAAACAAAACAAAATGAAAAAACAAACAATTTTTTTTTTTTTTTTTAAATGTCTCCTTGACTTCCATCTCCATGATCTTATCTTAACTAGCCTCACTAACATTTCCAAAGCTAGACCAAAGCAACAGCAGCCATGTCCTACATGAACCACTATTTAAAAATACAGCATGCTCAGGTCATTTTTTTTTTCAATTCTAAGACTTACAGCTGTAATATTAAGCCTTCTCCTACGATTGTTATTTTCGGTCTATTCTCAGCTCCAGATGGTTCCAATCTCCCTGCTCATTCACAGGTCATTGCCTTTTGCTCTATTAGCTACACACTCATAGTTTCATTGCAATGGAAGGATGTAACCCCTCTGTCATACAGCCAGCGGATCAGACACAGTAAGATGCAGAATATCAAGCTGGAAAAAACTCAGATGCACCCACAATGGTTCCATTAAGAGATTGTACAAAGCCTGGGACTCATTCATGTACAATGTGCCTACTTTACGTGGCCTGGAGCTATGAACTCATACTTCTAAGGCTGGTCTGTCCTATCCATGCTTAAATACACTATGATACACGTGTTCTGTTTTGTTTTGTTTTGTTTTTCTGTGATCTGTCTATTTCAGATGTGGATGTTGTTGCTGGTTTTGCTTTTTTCCCTGGTATGCCTTATTTCTCTGTACATATCTTTCTTTTTTTTTTTAGATTATGCAAATGTATTGTTGTCTATTAATAGTAAAAAGCTGCATAAATACAGTAATTAAAAAAAAAAAAAAACAGAGCATACTACACAATCTCAGTAACAGAATCATCTCTGATATGAGGGCTAGTTACCGTTTGGTGTTGTTTTTACGGAGACTGGGATCATCGGAAAGCGTGGCCAGCACGAAATTCACCTCCAGAACACTGTCTGTTACTGACAGCACCACAGGACTGAGACACAGACACACACACACAAATTGTACTTGTCATTCTACAATGTTGACTGAATAACAAACAATCTGTATGTGAGCAGCTTTACCTGCCTGGCTCGTCAAAGTACATAGAGATGGGGAGACCAGTAGACTCTGCAAACACCAACAAGCCCTGGAGGGAAGATGACAGGAAATCAATTAGCAGTCAAACCAATGCTGCGTACAATTTGCTCTTGCCCTTCCTTCATTAGTGTCCATGCCTTCATAGGACTTCTCTCTCCCACCCTGTCTCTTTGAATCTATCATCCCTCGCTCCCTCCCTCCGTCTCACCCGTAGCTCCTTCAGACAGAATGTGATGCTGTTTTGAGCTTGAACGGCAAAGTGGTCAAACTCATCTGAGGCCAGACACATCTCTGTCAGCATGGCCTTGGACTGCTCTGAGAGGGAGAGACGGAGATAAAGAAGGACAAAGAAACAAATAATGGCATCAGAGAGGGAAGGGAAATAGTATGGGGATTATAGTTTTGATTTTTTTTTCTACAAATAAATAACAGCTCAGTTGCACATTAAGGTTGTTTCACACTGAATGACTGACAATGGTACAACTGCAATGCACGTAGAAATTTCACAGACACCAAGAGGCAGAGAAGTTTGAGAATGATGTTTAAGCACTGCAACATCTGAGATATGGATTGTGCAAAAGGATCTGCAAAGCAAAATTAAAAAGGTCTCCCTTATGTTTTTGTGCTATTCAGTGCTCATCTCAGCAAAAATCGGTGTCACAGTGTCACAAAATGTATCTGCTGTGATAAATTTGCAACAATTTTTTTAAAAAAATGCCTTAAAGGAAACGCTGTTACCTGCTTCATCCTCCACATGGTTGCGGAACCACACTCGCTCGTCACTCAAAGACACGGTCACTTCCTCCAGAGACAGAGGGAAGTGCACCACCGTGTCCACCAGCACCCTGCGGAGCAAACAGGCTGAGCTGCAGGAACCACTTTATGACAATATATAGAGCCAGCACCAGCTTTTTATGAAATACTGGCTATCAGTAAGAGTCATCCACTGCGGATGTATTGGAGGTTCCTCCTTAGCCACAGCTGTATTAAAGGACACTGTAAAATATGTCAAGGTAGTTCATTTTCTTTGTACATTTTATTTACTAGACCAATAATGTGTCTTGCAAATGAATTCTTCCCCAATCACTTCATACTGCAGTTACGTTTGGTCACATAGTTACACTTGTCTTTTCAATAAGACTTTTGCCATGCGATAATGCATTAATCGTCAAGTCTGTACGCTCGCATGCTGAGGTCGCCTGGCTCACATTGAGTTGAGATCTCAGTTAGGTGTGGAAAGCATGTGGGTACAATCTAGACAATTTTTTTCAATACATATGGTGGAATATATCTGGGAATATATCCAATCACACACAGTTTGTATCCAATCAAGTGGGTCGCATTTAAGTGTCACATCTGGACACACACACGTGGACACAGCTAAGTTCCCATCTAGCGCACACGACCACAAAGTCACATTGAAAAGACAAATGTCTAAATGTATCAGAAGCTTTTCCACCCTGACAATAATAAATTACACTGAACTTTCTGTTCATGTAAGTGGTTATTTACTTGAAAAAAAAAAAGCCGTACTAGTTAAAACCCAATGAGTACTAACAAAGAAGATAAAAGAGTATGTTATTTGTTGTTCATAACAGACAATTTTTTACAGACCTGGGTTGGACTCGGAGTGTGTTGGCACAGCTGTCCTTATCAAACACAGCCTGTAAGCTCTCGCTGTCCTGGAAAGACAGGTTGTGTGTCTTCAGTAGTCCTGCAGAGCACAGACACGCAAACACAACAACGGCTCTTAGACTGCAGATTGTTGTCACTGTTAGTGTTATGTAATGCTTTCAGTCAAGCGGTACATCTAGCAGGGATAGTTACAAATCACAATTTCTATATTGCTATTGTTATAATTGGCCTTATAGTTCATGTTTCTTGCATTATCCAATGTATTACATAGTTCAGGGCAGCTTGGCTGCTAAGCAGAGGACAGACAAAGCAAAAGCCAGATGTATTTTCTCTATCTTGTTATTTAGGTCTGTTGCATTAGATACACGCCCAGTCAACATTCACACACATAGCATCACACATTCCAGAAACAAGGCATGGACAGTGGTTGGCCTGTCCATGTCCGGGTAACTGGCCAATTATTCTCGGTTGCGTTTAAGTCCAACCTATGTACGGGGCAGGCCCAAGCCCAAGAACATAAATGTGTATCATTTCCTAATATCGAGGCTCATTCTGACTGAGATCCTGCGACAGCTCTGTCACACTGAGACCAGCGCTGCCCTGCTTTATATGTGACCAAATAAATATTATATCTGAGAGCTGAAGATTGACTCCGGTCTGTCCTTGGGCATTCAACAAAAGAATCGGGTGCTAACACTATACTGACCCTGAATCGAAACTTTGTCCTAACTTTACACATGGGGTGGTCACTGCTGATTCCCATCCCTAATATCTAAACCGGACAATAAAGGCGTCCAAATAAACTGAGGAAAGTGGAGTGTCCGCACCATATTTACAGTGCAGCGCAAATGTGAGGCGGTTCTTCTGCCCATCCAGCTCGATGTGACACTTCTCTACTGTCTTCTCCAGCGAGGCCAGGGACCTGAAAACTGCCTGCACACTCTGACTCACACAGGGAGGGAGAGGAAGACATATGAGAAGAAAAAAAAAAAACGCAAGTAGAAAATATTCAAACCAATAAAGAAACCATCGCTCCTTCCTTTCTCTCAACACACCTTGATTGCCATCTTGCAGCGAAAGGCATGTCCACTGGGGGTGCTGTACCTGCAGAAAGACAAGAGGGATGGTAGTTTGATACCAGGGCCACAGAAAAGACCGCGGACTCACACACTCAGATGGTGTGCATGAGCAAACACACAGGAGCTGTACCTGCTGAAGAAGAGCGGTGCGAAGAGGAAGCACGCGTATGCAGATCGAGAGGAGTTTACAGACCGCAGGGCCAGCTGCAAGACAGAGCAGAGACCAATGAGAAACAGAGTTAGACATTATAGTCAATGTACAGTGATGTGACGGCAGCATCAACAGAAAACAACACAGCAAAACAAAAGTCAACATGCAGGGCAGCTTACCCCGTCCTCCTGAGGCTCCAAGTAGAGCTCATCACCTATCCTGGACAGCGAGTGGATCGCTTTGGCCAGCACTGGACAGTACACACACACACACACACACACACACACACACACACACACACACACACACACACACACACACACACACACACACACACAGTCATCATGACAGCTAAACCAGCACCTTCACTGATGTTGTGACGTCTTGCAACAGTGGAAAATGTTACCTTTCACATTTCCTCCAGTGACGACGCAGTCCATTTTGCCCCTTTTTGACAACTTTTTCGTTTTTTCGTTAGCCAACTAAGGCTAAAAGTTAGCCGAAACTAGCGGCTGCTGCCCTTTACGCCGGAGTTATGACGTTTGGACGCCAAGCTGGGTTCCCTAAAACACAAACATACTTTATTATATTTTAATTTGTTACGGTTTTACCCTCCATGTAACAAAAACGCATTGAAAACACAGTGGTGCGCGCCGCTTCCGACAGCACACTCGCCTTGTTTACGCCGCCATAACGCGTTTCCGCACTCTCCACCAATCAGAGAGCCGCGTAGTCTTGTAGGCGTGGTTTGGGGGGTAAGCATGCGCAGTGGACGTCTGAAGTAACCACACGTACAGAGAATGAAAGGAAGAAACAAACAAACAAACAAACAAATAAACCTGTAGGGTCTGTTAACTAATTGGAGTAAATCTGAAATGTGTGAGTAATTTAATATTTTTTGGCAATTGTGACTTCTGAGTTTAAAATTTTCAATTGTGGTAAAATATGTTTTAACATCAAAACATTTGCGGAAAAATTGGGAATGTTAAACAAACTTGACGCTGTTCTCCACTCATGTATTTATTTATTTATTTATTTATTTATTGTGTAAATCTTTATTTATTTATTTATTTATTTTTTGCATACAATGTGTGGATCGGTTTAAATGAGACAAGGTTATTTATTAGAGGAAATTTTGTGGTAAGGACAAAAAAAAAATCTAGTCAATATTAATAACAAAATAATTCCAATAAAATGTTGCTGTAGCAGTAGAATCCATGTTGTCCTGAAACAGGGCTCTTATTTTGGAGTTCATAACTCTATTAAAGGGGGGGGTGTGTGTGGGGGGGGACTTTACCTAATGGATAAACCGGTCTACACAGATGGGTGCATATAGAGTTGGGATGCACCTTCTTGAGACGTGTAAAGTGTGGTATAGTGGCATTGGAGTAATCATGCTCCATCATAAAAATGGGATTTTTTTTTTTTTTTTTTTTAATGTTATGTTTTCAACACACAAGTGTAGACATATTCACATTTTTGGTCTGGCAGAAAAATAAAGAAGACAAAAGAGTTGCCAGACTTGCTACAAATGGAGCTGTGCAGCCCCTGGGAGGCAGTTTCATTCGCTTCAGCCTTAAACCACAGGCATATAAATAGCAATTATTGCCACCAAAACGCCCTGTGATGACCGCACCACGGGCCACAGTGGAGAGCCAGAGGGTGTGTGCAGCAATATGTCAGGGCAGACAGAGAGAACTAGGAAGGGAGGGCAGCAGAAAGAGATAGAGAAATACACTGTCAGTGCAAAGTTATCTAGCCTCACTGGTCTTTCTTGTTGTGCTGCCTTTGTGCGTGTCAACTCTGAGGAACGCTGCTCTACTGTCTCTCCTCCCGTCTTTCTCTCTCATGATGTAAATGACTGTCGCTTAAGAGGTGGGACTGAGAAACCTTTGTACACAAAACCTGGAGGGATCTGTCGAGAGTCTTGGACAGAACTTTGAAGGCAAAACTGAACGGGGGGAAGTCAGAGTTAGCTCAGTCTGCTTTTCTGCACAGCTGAGTTTTGGATGTAATAGGAGAGAGAGTGTTGAAACTTTTTTTTCCATATCACAGAGGAGTGGACGTGGTATTGCAAAGGATCATCTGTGAGAAGGAGCAAAATACACACAGAAAAACAAAGAATACCTTGCTGAGGAAGGTAAAAGTCTTAATATCTTGAGAATATTTAAAAGCAAGCTGTGTAAACGGTGATCATGGGAACCATCTGGAGCATTAAGAAGAAAGAAAACCTTTCCATGCTTTTGAGGAAAAAAGGATTCTTTTCTTGGACAAAGGGGTGATATCTTATTGCACAGAAGACCCTCACACAGAAGTAATTCCAGGTGTCATACAGTCTCAAGTCTTCTTGTAAATACTCACATTTACCCAGCGGCATTCCTGTGCCCTCATTGCCAATGTGTTTCTGTGTGACTTTTGGATTTGATATACAGTAGTTAGACCCGTCCCAGTAAAACTCCTGGATGTCTCAGTCAGGCGGCTCCACGACAGACACCCAGGCCCTTCTGCAGTCCATGCTGCAGCGACTGAAGCTCCAGCCGGGCACGGAGCGCTTGGGAGGCCTGCACCCCCCCAGGCCTGACACCGCTGCTCCCACCTGGGGGCAGAACGGACTGAAAGGATCTCCCAGCCTCCAGGCTGTTGCCAGAGTAAACAGCATCTCTGTAAACGGGTTTGGGACAGCTGCGGCAGAGTCGGCTCAGACTGATGACATCATCAAAGAGCCAATAGAAGAGGGCAGAGGGGTACTCATTAATAATGGCAACCCCCAAAAGGGGCATGAGGGGAGGAAGTGGGATTCTAGGCAGGAATTCGGGATCCCTGCGTGGGACGGCAACTTGGAAAGCAGTCCCAGAGGCAGGGAGGGACAGCAACCAAGCCATGGTGGTCAAATAGACAGGGGACAGGAAACAATGGCTTCTTCTCCGAGACTCATTTCCTCCCCCTCCTATAAAGACAACAGTGATACTGATAGGGGTGAGAACAGGGGCTCGGGACAGGCTGATTTGCCGGCGCTCAGCCCAACGGGACAGCAGCTGTTTCCTGCAAAACCACTTAAGGATGCTGATGTCACTTTGTCTGAGGGGACAGAAGATGAGATACAAAGGGAAAAGGAGGGGAATGGCAATTCTGCAATGAAAAAATGCATCCCCTGTGAAAACCTTTCAGTGACGGATGCTGTCACAAATGTCTATGACGATCAAGGTTCACTCCCTGATGCTTCACCTTTGACCTCTGGAAGCCCACAGCAGAGTGAGGCCCAAGATGGCTCTCCCACTTCGGTCCAGGGATTTACACCCAGAGTGTATGTTTGGTCCTTGAAGGCCACAGAGACAAGTCCAGGCACAGGGAGTGAAGACGAGAAAACGTTGCTGGTGGAAAATGGAGGTAGCAAAGACACAGAGGTTGTCTCGGCGAGCCAAAAGACAGTGAACGGCACCTCAGAAAAGCAACCCAAAAAAACCTTTGAGACTAAAACGAGGTGGACACAGAAGATCAAAATGAGATGGGCGGAGAGGCGCTCAAGTTTGGGGAAAAAAAGAGAAGAAGCTGGAGGGAGAGTTGAGATGAAGAATGGAAAAGAGTTTGAAGTGAGTAGTGTTCTGTAGTTCTGTTGACCTTATATTTGTCAAAATTGAAAGATGTCTTTAAATTGAAGTGCAACATTGAAAGACTTATGTTCTCTACAGTTTCCAGCTCCAAGCCAGCCACCAGCTGCAGAAAATCCCATCAACATGACAACCAAACAGGGGGAAAGGACCCAGGATTCAGTAGACAGGACTGATCCCGCTGATAGCCCCACACTCTCAGAGGACTGCACCGCAGAGAGTCAGATCAGGTAATCAGCCAGAAAATATACATATATAAATGTTCTCAAACCAGCCTCAGAGAAGCAGAACATGTGAACATGTGAACATGTGAACATGTGAACATGTGAACACTTGAACACATACAGGTATAACTTTGGTTAACCACCTGAAAGGTTCACACAGGCTTTGATACGACTGTAAGCCTCCCAGCAACATGAGGAAGATATGTGTGGAATCTGTGAGAGGTTACCACACATAACTGCAATATTGACGATAATGATATGATGATATTGCCTACCGCACCCCTCCTCTCTCTCTCTCTCTCTCTCTCTCTCTCTCCCTCTCTCTCTCTGGTCTGATGTGACAAACACACCCCTGTCACTCATAGAGGCTGTCACCAGCCCTCTGTCTTCACCCTGGCACTCAGACTGAGTTATTTTATATTATGGGAACAATGACATGAATGTTTTAATGGGCTCATGAGGCTTTCACTCCTTATAAGGAGACAAGCTCACACATACCCTTACGCAGTCAGAGAATCATCCACAAAAGTTCACAGTTGTGTATGTATGTATGTGTAATGCACTGAGTTTAGCAAATCTCATGTTGTGTCACAGATCCATCAGCGACTTTGAGTTCAGCCTGGGGCCCTTCAGCCTGATGGAGGAGATCCTCACAGGTCAAGAGTGGGCAAAATTCCTAAATCCTGCCCTGCCAGCCTTCTCAACCAATCAGAGATCATCAGAACAGCCATCAAGCAAGCCAGAAAGCACTTTGAGCCCTCAAGGCCAAAATGGGGCCCAGTCACCAGTGATCCCGAACCAACCAGCAGGTGTGAACAACCACTGGAGCTTCAGGGGAAGTGAGTCAACCCAAGTTTCAGGTTTCAGCATGGCACCGGTATCAGCTGATGTCTCCGTGCCTGCCAGAATGGACATTTCAGAACCAATGGAGCACAGTCACACCCAAGCAGACATGGAGTCAGAAGAGAGCGGAAAGGGAGTGGAACATAAAGATCAAGAAGCTGTTACCTATAAAAAGGTAAGGTATCAACCAGCCACTAACGGGCCATTCCAAAGAACATTCCTTCATCAAAATGATCATTTCTGCAGGCCAAGTTAGTAAAATGACTGGATTATTAAAGACCAACCCATAAAAACATTTATAACTTTTTATAAACTTTATCCTTTTGCGACAGATTTTTACCTGTAAAAAGTTCCATGTCACTTTTACAGGTTTGTAACTGAGTTCAACACTTTGCTTGCTGTTTGTTTTTCCTCGCAGCCTGCAGATGTTTTGGACAATTTGGCCTTGAAGAGCAGAGTCCTCCTCAACAGGAAGAGAGCGCATCATTCGCAGGAGAAGGGAGGAGAGTGGCTGCAAGCAGAGGAAGGGGAGACAAGAGACAAAAAAGAAGCAGAGACAGGTCAGACCAAACTAACACTCTCTCCACATTCTGGCTAAAAAGTCAGCGTCTGGGCAGTGGCATATGGTGCATTTGAGTTGGATCGTTTTTTTAAAAAATGTGAAAGACAATTCTCTCTGTTGTCTCTCTTGTCTCGCAGATGAGTCCCAGTCTTCTCCGAGAGCAGCCGGTCATGAGACAGAAACGCCAACAGAGGAGAATGTCTTCACATTACATCCCATCAAGTCTTCTCTTCCCTCCCCATCTTCCTCTACTCCTCCTGTTCGTGCACCCCGCAGCGTGCTCAAACACTCCATATCTCAGGACTCAGAGTCCTCCTTGTTAATGGAGACCGTCCCAAAAAAGGTAAGTATCTGGGCATTCTAGGGTACAACGTCCTTTGTATCACAGCGCCTCCCTGTGGTGTGAAAAAAAAATGCAGCTAGACAGGATTGCTGATACTGATGAAGTGGACATGTTAAATGTGAATAAAGTGACATGTACTCTTATGATTGCTGAAATGAGAGTGAAACTTTGTTTAAAAGTTATCAGCTAATATTTTTGTGTAATTGGCTTTAATATCTTTATGTGTTTTCCATTTTCTGTACGTCTTTCTTGCTCATCTTCTCTGGGTCAGAGGCGAGTTGAGGAGACACGGCGGGTTCGTTTCGCAGAGGAGGTGATTAGCATACCAGCCGTAGAGCTGGATCTGGATGGTGCCGACTCAGAGGAGGATTCTGGGACAGAAGAGGAGTCGGTGGTAGAGGAGGAGGAGGCTGAGATGGAGCAGACAGCGATGGAGGAGGAGGTGGCACCGGCACCGCGGCCCGCACTCCCTGCCTGGATACTTGCCCTGAAGAGGAGAAAGACGGGGAGGAAGCTCAGACATTGACCACAAACAAACTGCAACAAATATCCAACTCCACAAGTCATTTGGCTGAGTACTGAGCCTCAAAGACTTGTTTTCCTCAGCAAATCTGCCACAGAGGGGAGATAGTTTCACTATAGGGAGGACGTGATTTTCAAATAGGGCAGATCACTCCTGGAGCACTGAAACAACTTGACCCAAGAAAATATAAAAAAAGGAATTGAATTAAAAACAAGTGAAATTATCTCACCCAACAAAGAGATTTTTTTTCACATTTTAAAGACTCAATTCTAGATTGAATACCATGTAAAAATGACTATTTATTTGCAGTGTGATCATTGTTTCTTGCCTTGGTTTCTCCTTGGACATGAGAGCACCTAAGTGTATCTATTAATTCATTAGCTCTTGTCTGGATTTCATACACAGAGCCAAAACAAAATGGCAAAGAACTGCATATGTTTATTGATTTTCTTTGACATTCAGGCTCCAAACTCTGAAGTTTTCAACCTTAATTCAAGCAGCAACGCCCTGCCTCACATTCACAACATTTTCCTGCACAACTACCTTCTATTGGCGACTAAGCACTTAGATTAGCCCTGGCTGGTCGAGCGGTTCAATATAGCAAAAAGCCCAAATCTCTAATCTCAAAAAGTAGTTTTTTTCCTGCCTTTTCCAGCTCTTTTTTTCATCTAATCAGGTCACATCCAGTGCCTGAATCAGCTAACATCCCTCTGCCATCTTTTGGAGATTTCCCCCAAACTGTTGCCTTGTCCTCCTGAATCTCAGAGGGCGCAGCAGCAGACGACTGTGCGGTTCCACTGTACAGTTCCTGTCTCCCGCTCTGCATCATCTGTCTCTTGGTAATGGCTCCCTGTCTGGCACTAGTCGCATCTGCCTGCCTCCATTCTGGCAGAGCCTGTAGATGGAAGAGACACTGGCTGGAAGGCGAAGCTGTGGCTGACTGTCAGTGGTTTTTGCTCCTCATTGTTCAGCTGGTGAGGCCCTGTCTGAGAGCTAAAAGGAGGCTAATGGGCACTGAGCTACTCCAGCTACAGTGCCATCCTGAACGGGCCTCTCCTCTTCATAATGTTCTTCAGAGGATTATCAATTTTGGCCTCTATTGTACACATAATTCCAGGCCACTGGGGAAGTGCAGTGCCAGTGTTGATGGCACAGAAATAAGTGACCTCCATTCTAGTTTTCAACCTAAACCACCTACAGTGGTGCCTCCCTGTAGATGCATGGGAAGTAAGTGAATCTGCAAGGGACAGGCAAAAGCTTAAGTTACAGCTCCCAGGTGTTATGCTCAACACCTGGGTATTTATGAAGAAATGAAGATGATCTAGACAAGGTCAAATCCACCTCAGCTGCCTTCATTGTCCCATCTTAATTTATTATATCTTCTGAAGGAAAAGTCATATAAGCTGGCAAATTATTTCTGTTTTTGCACCCACATGCATATCAAAGAGCTGCCAAGTCACTGACTGTTGTTTTAGTTAGTTAGTTCGAGAGTTTGGAAAAAACTCTGTTAGTCCTCTCAGTCTCCAGATGATTTCTGAGCTAGAGAGCTTTGTGCCACTGTGTATCATACTCTGCCATTTCCTTTAAATGTGTAATATTGACTTTTGTGTGATTAAATTAGTACATCAGTCCTCACGGCTAAATGCTGTCAATTCCTCTGTGTCCTCACTTCACAGCTCTCTCGTCTCATAAATAACTGTCGGGGCCATTAAGAGGCTCTTTAAGGGATCTATTAGTGCCCCGGGTCAGAGTCTACAATGAGAGGAGGGGGCACAGCAGATGGAATTGTGTGGTGTCGGGTCGAACGACACAATGATAGAATAAGAAGGATTTTCCTCTGAGTTTGGACTGTAATTTACTGTGATGGGGGTTAAAAGGTAAAGCAAAGAGAGAAAGAAACAGGGAATGACATTCACAGTGTTGTCTCTTTCTTGCCTCTGACAACACACAGCTACACGCTCAGTCGGTATCTTCCTGTGTGACACTGATCTTCCTTAGTCCATTAGTCCATACAGTATCATCTCCTATGCCATCTCCCAGAAATGGACTAATAATGGCCCATTTGGAAACCACAAGCCACACGCTCATTTACCTCCTACCCCCAACACACACACACACACACACACCTCACATAAGCACGTCAATATTGGCATGGTTTATGCCATTAAGAGGCTCATCAGTGCTTCTCTTTGAGCAAACTCCCTTTTCCCCACAAACATTCAACATCAAACAAATTCCACAGCAAATCTGCAATAAAGAAGGAACGATATGGAGAAATTCAGATGTATGGACATGCAGGTTTAATACATTATACATGTCTACATTTTCCTTTGGTTTGGAGGTAGTATGGATTTCTAAGACTGTTTATACCAAAATATCTCAGTTCATCTAATTTCCAGTTCCATGTAATTTGTTTTACACCACAATGAAACAGTATTTGTGGGCGGGACATAACACAAAGAGATGTATCTTTGAAAAGTGTGAAACAATGGGCAATCAGGAGGGGAAAGGCCATTTTATTTGATCAGAGGGGCGCGTTTGCTCAAAAATGCGATGTTTTTATTGGTTAAAATTTTTCAAATTTTATTCATGCCTACTGGTGCAGTATAAATATATAAAAAAGTTGTTGTTTTTTTGCCATTTATTGTTAAATAGTTAAATATTCTGGCATGGAAAACAAGCTGCCGAGTTGAAAATTTTATGTAATTTTTCATTTCATTTGTGGCTTTAAAGTTTTATGTCTGTAGCTTTAACAAGCAGTAAATACATGGCAAGGATTACAATCTTACTATTGACAGTGAGTGAAAGGTCCATGGTTTCATAAGTAGTATAATGTAAACTGTATATTACAACCATTCTGGATCTGCAACTTAAATCAACTCAATTTGAGATTGAAAAGGCCCTCTAAACAGCTTTAATGCAGTACACATTTTGAGTGTGTTGAACATTACTGGATGGATGTGAAGCCATTATAACACAAGATGTTTGTGTTGTTGTTTTTTAAATGGTGTTTAGTTGAGCAGGGTGGAAAATGCATTCTGGATGGGTTTCAGATGACTTGTTAAATTGGCTGAAGTTCAGTGACTGAAATGGACATGGAAAACAAAAACTTTTATTTTTGCTTGTATCAAACCATTATGGGACTACTGAAGTCACGTGTATGGTGGCACTCTAAATCAAGAAGAGACCATGCACAGTTGCATTGAAACTATAAAGATGACTTAAAATGGTCCTTTATTTTTAAAGATTTTTTTTCATATTTCTGCTTTTTTCATATTTCTATTATTTGATAGTTACAGGAGATAGAGACAGGAAAAACAGAGGGGATCACATGCAGCAAATGGCTTGGGCTCAGATTTGAACCAAGGCTGCTATGGTCAGGACTCAGCTTCGTTGTTTGTGATTTACCAGATGAGCTACCGAGGCACCCTGGTTCTTTATTTTTGTGTAACTGGCTATCTAAGGTGTTGATTGGACCTGCTTCATGACAAAGGAACTCACCAAAGTTCATCCTAGAACTCCAGAACCCAGCCTTCAGTTTGTCATGAATCCTTCAGTCAGCTAGACTTTCCCTGTAATTTGTCTGTATATTACAGCCAATAGGACCCTGTCATCCGGAAGAGACATGATGAATCTCTTGCTAAGCAAAACAAGACACAGGCCATCTGAATGGAATCCGCATAGAGCTCAAACTGAGAAGATGCTGTGATTGCCACAGCCACACATGGTGTTATTATCCCAAGTCAGACTCTCTCACATCACTAGTTTGCTATCTGCACAGCTCCATTTCATTTGCAGTCATCCACACCCAAACAATTAACATCGCACACTTTGTTTGATTTGGAGTGTGCTTATTTGCTTGTAACCTTACATTGTTTTACATGAAGTGCACACTTTTTTTTACACTGTGGGTTTTGTTGACCTCTTTTATAGGCCTAGTTATTAATTAAATTCTTTGTTTATGATGGTTTTGCATCTTTTAGGTAAATAAAAACCAATTTTTTCATCTATAACTCCTGCTTCCTCATTGGCTCACTGCTTGTGATGATGAAAAGAAGCTTCATGAGGCACTGATGCTTTCTATCAAACTAGTTCACTGAAGGGTTCATTTCTGCTCTTCATTTTCCCAGTAAGCCCTCTACTGGACAAAGGCTGTAAAACAGGCAAAACTATTACCGATGACATGATCAGTTTGACGTGTGTAGTACTTTGCATCAGTAAAAGCCTGTGAATTAAATGACTGTCAGAAATGTCAATAAATAAACAAATAACTTGTATTACCTGTGTCTATTTTTCTTAGTAGTCAGTAGTCGGATCAGTGACTGCATACCTTCTCTTTGAGTTTTTATACAGGCAAGCATGAGGACCTCTCTCACTGCTGAGAGAGATTTGGCCTCAGCCATCTCTCAGAAGACAAACAGCCTGAGGTGAGATCAGTCTGGAATTGGGAAGAATTTCAGGAAAAACCTTGGGAAGACAAACATTGTTGAACATGACGTTTTTAGAGAAAGTGCTTTTGTGAGAAGTTACAGGACTTAGTTTCAAGATCCCTGAGCACCAGTTGGATCTGCTAAGCAACAGGGTTGATCTGATGCTGTCCTTGGGGATCATCAAGACCTCATAAAGCAAGCGGTGTAATCCAGTGGTCCTGGTGCCAAAGAAAGATGGCCGCATTAGGTTCTGCATTGACTTCAGGGACCTGGGTTACTGGCAGGTTCCACTCACTGAGCAGTCGAGTGAGCTGACAGCCTTCAGGACACCAGGTTCTCCTCCAGTTCACGGCCCTGCCATTTGGTTTGCACAATGCTCCAGCGACCTTCCAGAGGCTCATGGACCTGGTTCTTTTTCCAGTTTTGCTGCAGCACATCTTGATGGCATTGTCATTACAGTGTGGCATCAACACCGGCGTGAGATCAGTGGTTTAATGGGTTGATCTAAATGTTAAAGCCTTGGGTTAGATCTACCTGATGTGATTCCTGTGTGTAATCCTGGCCCACAGATAAGGTATACGTAGTGTTCATATATGGTCGTGCAAGTGCTTATTGGTGGTTTCCTATGTGGGTGGGGCTGGATGAACAAAGAGAGGGAGCTATGAAATTGAAGGAATGTTTGGGGCGTGAGGGAAGAAAAAAGAGGGAGCAGAGAGAGAAAACCAGGGAGCAGTGAGAGCAGATCTGATTTAAGATGTGTTAAATTAATAGAATGACTCTTAGTTCAAGAAGATCAGCCATGCCCAAGGGAAAGGTTCCCCTGAGCTGAATACCTCAAAGCAAGAGCAAAAGCTGTATTCTACAGCATCTGTATGGACTTTCATCCACTCCTCCATTTCCTGGATATCTGTTGGTGAGATCGAGACATTTTTGTTTGCTTTCCTTTTTTGCAATGCACTGCTGTTTTTGAGTTATATTTTTGCAATTTGAAAGGGATTTTTGCCTGGGGACTGTTTTTTTTATAGACATTGTGGACATTCTGAGAGACACCACAAATGTAATTAAGTGCAAACTGTTCCCATAGATTTAATAAAACTGTTTATTGAAAGAACATCTTTTGGTCCGTTAAGTTCTCCACTGAGAGTTGATTGTTGTGATTGTTACAACAGTACCACCTGGAAGGAACATCTGGAACATCTGCATGCTCTCTTGGATCATTTCCACTCTGCCAAGTTGACTGTAAACCCATCAAAGTGCATCTTTGCCTCTTCGGGTCAGGGACAAGGAAGCAACTCCAGTGCTTTCCGGGCATGTCGAGCTTCTATCATCACCCCAAACTGCAACTCTCTACCAGGGAGGCTCCACTTCCAGACCTAATTGGATCCCAGTGTCCCAATCAAATCCAGTGGACAGAGGAGGTAGTAATAGATTTGCACGACATCTAGCAAACATTGAGTAAAAAACTGGTTCTGTACAGTCCAAACTTTGAAATTTTCATACTGCAATCAGATGTGAAGCTTCTCCAGAGATTGCCAGGTGACTGACATCCAGTTCCCAACATCGGCTGGAAACTGTTCCCCAGGGAGGTTCATTATTCGACGGTGGAGAAGGCCATCAATTGGGCCCTTGACTCATTCCATTACGACCTCCTGGGTGGAGGATATGCCCTGAGATGAATCACTTCAGTGAATGGAAATGATGAAAGATACCAATGGACGGTTTTCCCCCAGGTCATAAATGGCACTGCAACTGTTCAGATCCAGAATTTAGCACATCTCAGGCAAGGACAGCTTCACCACTGACTACCTTTCTCACGAGGAAGTCAGTCACTAGCAGTCACTACCTCTCTCCAGAGGTAGTCATGGGGGTGATGGTCACAGCCACACATGGTAATTTTATTCCAAGTCACACTCCCTCACCTCATTAGTTAACTACACAGGTTCATTTGATTTGCAGCCAACCACACCGAAACAATTAACATCTCACAGTTTGTTTAATTTGGAACCTGTTTATTTCCTTTTAACCTTACATTGTTTTATATGAAATGCACACATTTTAACATTGTGGGGTTACACAGGCAATTTTCTCTTATATAAATCATTTTCTCCTTGGGGGACGTCCCTTCCTGGCAAAAGGCATGACTGAAGGCTGGGGACTAAATACTGAAGCCAGTTCACTGAGCCAAACCATGTGTTGGTTACCCCTTGTGTGTTATTTGGTTTGGCCAAGCCACTATGTACAGTATGTTCTCTTGTGCGTCAATGTGTTAGGTCAGTTTGTTCAGTTAACATCTTGTTTAATTGTTGTTACACTATACTGAGTAAAGTTATATTTTGTTGACTTGTTGGTTTATGGTGGTTTTGCATCTTTTGCAGAAATAAAAAACTTTTTAATCTACAACACCTGTTTGCTCATTGCCTCACTGTCCCTATCAGAAAGCCTGGTCAGTAAGTGAGACAGCTCCAGAGTCATATGAGCTCTTCATGTCTGGTTTGATGGACAGCTGGCTGCATTGGCTTTGAGAGAGGGATGCTTCTATCTGAGCTCCTGAAACCTGGGAGAAACAGGGATGGAGGGAGAAAAGAATGAAGAGGACATGAGGTCAAGGATTCTTTTAACAAGTCCTGTGAAAGAAGATTTCTTTTCATGTGCCTTCCCAGGGAGAGGTCAGAGATCAGGTTCAGCTACTTGAAGGAGTGTCTTACTCAAGGACACTTCAGCAGGCAAGATGCTGAATCCATATAAACAAGGACAATGAAAAAGGACAGTTTATAGTGAGTTCAAGTGAGTTCTTTTACCTCTTCAAATTTCTTGGCTTTGTACTGCTCTGCCCCTTGCAGGAAGTTCAGTAGGATAATGTCACAGAGAACTGTGCCCTAAAGCCACATAACACACTGATGAGCAGTCTGATAGCTTCAAGAAAAAAATGTTTTCATGGATTTTGATTGGATGAGAATGAAGTCGTTACCAGTCCAACAGAAGTGAAGGCTGCCACCAGGTTGATCAAAGTAGGAATCGTGTTAAATTTCCCTGCCTGAAAGCACAGAAAGGGACACAGCAAGTTTGATGACATGCAAGACAGACAAAGGAAATGTACATGTTTCAACCACTGACAAAATATTGTAAAGATGTTTCATATCAAATAAAATGTGTTATGTACTAAACGCTCTCCAAGAAAATGTGAACATATTTGTTGTATTCACAGGGATGGGGGTTACACATGACTGCTAGCCAAAGGAGAGCAGTTTAAAAACTAAAATAACTTAATAGTTTCAATGGACATGGGGGTCCTAGCAGTTGCAGTGAATGTCAAGTGCAATTTCAATGCAATAGTCCTGCACAACTCACAATGCCAGTAACCATAATATCGAAGCGGATGGCATATGCTTTATGGAGCGTTCGAAATTCAGTCCCATTCTCTGTCTTAAAATATTTGGCAAACCTGCAGACAAAGAAGGAAGGGCAATTAGTGAGGACAGACAGGGGGAGACGATGGATTTATTGTATGGCCAATGATGGAAGGATGTCAAGAGGAAGAAGAAAGTAAATAAGAAAGACAGGAAACATGTAAATGGACTGCTACCTGAAGTTGTAGCCTTTGGAGACGGCATTCTTCATAAATGGTGCGTCCAGTCGAGTGAAAGAGTACCTGGGCTCACATAATTTAATGTTTAGGTCCAGGTTACATTTCCACTCAATGTTTATTCCTATTTCTCCACCCTGAAAGGAGGACAGAGACACAGACACAGGAAGAAATGCACAGTGAACATTCACACCTGTCTTTTATTTGGTGACACAAAAGTGGGGCATAAAACAAAGTGTAAACCTCAGCAATGTTTTCAGAGAAGTGTTGACTGATGCCCCACTGTTCCTTAGAAGGCTCTGTCTTCATATCACACCAGTTCAACACCACTTACTATCAACCCCCCCCCCAAAAAAATGGTCAATGCAGATGAAATTTGATTTCACATTTGTGTATCCAGTTGCCACCTAGAATCAGGAGAGCAGCTGAGGAGGAAGAGGGAAAGAGAAAGTGATGAAGATGGAGATAATACCTTGTCAGCAAGGGCTTCCACATCATGCCCGATGTATTTCAACACATCCCCCACCCGAAAGATGGGGCAGTAGGGAGTTTTCACTGGGTGGTATATGCATTTCTTGATATCTTTTGCAGTCAGATTGGAAGGGAAGTTTCCTCTGAGTGAGAGAGATTATTTCTCGTTGTTATGATGCATCATATTTCTCACACATATCTCACAAGTGTTTTTAAGTTATCATAAGGGTACCATATGCTTGAATGTGTGTACATGTGTGTTTGCCTTGGCGTGTGTGTGTGTGTGTGTGTAGCTCACCTGGTGACATTGAAGAGTGGGAAGCGGATGCTGTTCTTAATGAAGATTGTGAAGTTTTGCACATCCAGCATGGGTTTGCTGAGAAGGAAGGGGAAGGACACTTTGAATGAGACAAACGTGGTATATATATATATATATATATATATATATATATATATATGTGTGTGTGTGTGTGTGTGTGTGTGTATGTGTGTCTGTGTGTGCATGTGTGTGTTTGTGTGTCTCACTTCTGGACCGAGTCATTCTCAGCTGGACACCAGCCCTCAATCTCACAGCTACCCTGGGATTCATTTGAGGCTTTAAGGCAAACACCTGTTATTCTGCCTGGTGTGGGGAGAGGGACAGAGAAAAACAGAGAGATAAAGAGATAAAAAGAGATAAAGAGAGAGAGAATCTTTCACCTCCTGTTTCTGAGGTATACAAAGATACTCAAAAGACTTGTTTTGATCAATTAAGCGTAATATCTTGAGTTCGTCAATTGCCCAAACCCATATAATCATCCCTATCTACACTGGCGATCTCCAAAAAGTCCACTCCCAAGAATTCTATATATATTGTTTCATCATTTCACATCTATTTAAATAACATGTTTACACGTTCCTTCACTGCTACAAGTAAAATAAAATGTTACTGAAAGTGAAAGTTTCTCAATATTTCCACTATCGACCATTTGTGTTAACAAGAGCTTGCTGTCGGTCTGGCATCAATTCTGAAAGTTTTTGCAGAATCTGAGAATTCACAATTGTCCATCTTTTTCAGATCATCCCCAGTGTGATGTTACAGCATTTTCCCTTTTCTAATGCTCTCAAAGATTTGTTGACCATGGAGGGAAAGCTGAAAGTCTTGAAAAGGTTCAGACTGTGTAGGGTTAGGTTCATTGTACTGCTGGAAAACGAACCCTCTTCCTTAAACCAGAGGAGGTTACATCCTCTGCACAACAGAGTACTTCATCCTGTGCAAATCGCCAAAGTGTGGAATTAGTGAAACGGCTCCACACCTGAATGTTTCCACCATATCTGACTGTAGGTTTTAAACACTGATGGATTAATCTTTCATGTGTGTGATGCCTGACAGAAGCTCTCCAGTGGCAATCATAAAGTTCAAACGCTGACCAGTGCCAAATATTTAGACTTCTTGTATCACTGAAGAATTGATGTGGATACCGTTAGGGCTGCAGTTTGCCAGTTGTCTTTTGACTTCACTTTTATTACGTGCAGAAAGGAGTCCTTTGCTCCACTGGCTTTGCAGATGCAGATGCTGCTCACTGTCATGAGGATGTTAGCTTGACATACTGGTCTTTAAGAGGTCATGCTGGGTCTTCCTGAGCTTGGATGAAAATGACTGCATAGTGTGCATTGAGCTCTCTACCTCAGAAACTTTCAAGTTACCTGTAATTTGACACTAGGGTAGTTTTTGTCACTGAGCTCTTTTGATATTGTTATAAAATACTGTATAACTGACATATTTATTAGTGGACATCCTTATTTAAAGTTAAAGCACTAGCAGTGCAAACAAGATATTCATTCAATAATACCACCACTTTTTTTTTTCAGTGACAACAGAGTTATTCTATCAATCAATCAATCAATCAATCAATCAATCAATCAATCAATCAATCAATCATACTTTATTTGTCCCCAAATCACTTGAGCTGAACTCACCATTGCCAAGGTAGGCATTCAAATGTTTCTCACAGAATTCATTTGTATCACATTTGAACATGGGTACAGTCTGAAAAAGGACACATACACACACACACACCGTTACACATGCCAACACGTACAGAAGCGTTAAATATTGATATGACAAAGAGTGGACTATTTCACTGGGAGGAGCTAAGCCTCACTTGTGTGTTTGAACGTGGACTCACCTCTGCACATTTTCCCTGGAACTGATTCTCTGTGATGATGAGTTTGGTCATGATGCAGAACACAGATGCACCCTGAAACAAGGCAGATTGTCAGCGATATGTTTTTTTTACGTTATCTCATGTAATATTTCTCAGTGGGTGGACTGAGTCAAGCAATATGAGGGGTGTAAACCAAACATAGGGAACTCTGGAGCCAATGAGTTTTAGCTATGGAGGAAATACACAGGGTTTTCACATTATCATCATCATCATCATCATCGTTGTCATAGCTGTTGTACATTTGAACGTTTCTCTCTTAACTTGGACTGATTGGATCCAGGGAATACTGCGGCTTTATTCTAGCTTGCTGCTGATAGATTAAAAAAAAAAAAAAAAAAAAAAAAACTTGGTTAGCTAAGTACCATGTTCATTTCTTTGGCCACTCTGTCATCTTTATTCAAGAATGACCATAACAATGTATGAAGAGAAAGAGACTCACTACACTACTGGTTATGTGTAACATTTCAGGATGGGTGACTAGCCACATAGCCGTTTGCAGTTTGTTTTTTAAAACTACACCAAAAAAACTAAGCTCTTCCTAGTTATAAAAAAAAAAAATGCAAAAAATGTTCTTAATTTTCACGTACAAACAAATGTCCAAATGTTGTAAATTATTTTGAAGAAATGGGGGAAAAAAACATTTATTTGTTCCACAGACAATCGAATTTTTGATCCAGAAGTGTTAAAAATGCTGACAAATTGGGGTCCTCTCTAGATGGTAACCCTATTCTCACAAATCTAGGTCCAAACTCTCGGGTTACTGTGGTGAGGGTCAAGGTTTGGGTTATGTTCAGGATTTAGAGTTGGGGTTAGGGTTAGGACAGAGAAAAGCACTACTGTGTTGAATCAACTGTGCATGTGTGAGAGTGTGCGAGAGCTTGACAAATCTAGGGTTACCATCTAGTCACAACCGCAAATCCGAGACAAATGATGACATGACCTCTGAGGCCTGACAGACTAACTCTTGCGGTCACCACGGAGCTCGTGAGAGTAACTTTTCACTCACATGTTTTGGTAAACACTGCGGTCGTAAAAGCTCCCTGCCTCTCTCCAAAGACTGACTGACTGAATCAATCAGCCAATCTATCAATTAATTAATGAGGATGCTTTGACTGTGTAAAGGTGTCCTGAAAATTCAAAATGGTCAGTACAGGCTGTCCAAAATGGAAAAATGATCGTAATACTAACCATAGAAACAAAACACTCTGATGAGGCTTAAATCAGTCAAAAGGATAGTATTTTTGTTTTGAATTTATTTTTTTTATTAAGGCAGACAGTTCATGTCCTTAGTTCTGATGGCCATGTCACTGCCATTTAATTCCTGTTATGAATTAAATATTGTTAATTAAAGATCATTTCGACTGCAGTGGTTTGATAGTGACATTTGAGAAAAGCAATTGGCCACTCGCAGATGTGCTGCACAGAGATTTAACAGCAGCTCAGAGGCTTTTACGCACTTCAGCATCAGCTTCTGCTTCACTGCTTTTAGAAAACAGCAGCGACTCAACTGCAGCTTTAAAGCAGCAATTATTAAATAATAAAACCAATACGATGTTGTTCATGCACCAAAAAGGTTTACACAGTCGCTAAAGAAAGCAGTTAATATCACAAAGTACCTGCATGAGATGTGATTTTTTTTTTTGCATTAGTGTTTGAATGAAGTGTTATGTGGTTTTGACACTGGATTGTGTGCAATAATTTCTGCTGCTGCTTTTATTATACTATGTTATGCTGCTCGTATGTGTTTTTTTTTTTATATTTATCTATTTATTGTTATATGTTATATGTTTGTGTTTTTTGAGCTGCTGGATACCTGAATTTCCCTGTGGGATGAATAAAGTATTTTCTATTCTATTCTATTCTATTCTATTGGGGCATTATCAGATTTTCTTGGGTATTTGGAATGGACCAGTCAGCGCTGACAAACTGTAAAGTACATCCTCTCATAGCTTATTTCTTACTATGAATATTTTCAATACTAAACATTCAAGTCAGATGCCTGTTTAAGTGTAGAAGCATCAGAGACTGAGCCTTCCTGCGCATTTTGGAAATTAGGAGAACATGAGCAGTCTATTGCTTTTACTGTTGGCTGTTTTTTTTTTTTTTTTTTGTAGTAATATTTGATTGTTTTATATATTTGTGTACATTCATATAATATTAACGTAAAATATTCAGTGTTATATTATACATGGTTATTACATACAAGATCAGGGTTTGGCTTCTTTGCACCTTCCACCTAGAATCACCACAACACTTTAAAAATTAATTTTCTTTGTCCCTCATGGTTATTTTAAGTCCATAATCTTAAACCTTTAAATTCCCATTTGTACCTGTTTTAACTAATTTGGATGCTTCATTGTACTCAGATGTTAGTTTCGATTGTTTGTTCTTCTTTTTCTCGTATTTTTATCATTTTATTTCTGCTCGGTGCCATGGTAAAAGTGGGGTTTGCCCTCAGTCATTTTAAGGTTTAAATAAAGGCATTATAATATTAACTGTGAAAGTGTTATCCAAGTCCAGACCCACCAGGGATAATTTGACAACTTTAGATTGTATTGAACACTCGTCCCAGAGCCACATCAGTGCTTTGGACAGTCAAAACTTGTCAGTTTCATACGAATGCCACTGAAAAATAAACGCTCTGTCTCACTGGAAAATATGCCAAGCATGAGCAGAGACGCACAATCTCTGAGACCGCAGCTGTAAATATTTTTTAAATCGACATCTTTCATGCTTCAGCGAAGAAACTGCAAGCCACCTGAGCAAATTGATTTGAAACATATGAACGCACGTCTAAATCAATGACTTTGAGGCAGAATAACCAACAAATGGGAAACCCTCATGAACGCTGACATAATAAGCAGCTTGTTCATTAACAGAAACACTTAACCACGGTTGCAGGATCAGTGACGGCACTAAGAGCTCACCCTGAAGATCTGAGTACCTCATCTGCACCACAGACCACCAGCCGCGTCTGGTTTTTGGATTTCACCTCTCACCGAGTCCAAAAATGTTGCGCAAAGATAATTTAGAAAAGGCTAAATTTGCATATGTGTGTATGTAACTGTGTGTGTGTAGCAGTGAAAGAGTGGAGTTATTAGAAAGCAGCGGTTGGATGAAAGGTCAGAGGTCATGCATGTCTGGGTGTTGGCCGTGTGTTATCAGGGTCCCCCACCTGTGAAGGGGAGACGTAGTCGGCCACATCCATCACCCGGTTGTTATGGTAACCGAAGCCTTTGACTTTAGTCATAACAGAGGACTCAATGCCTGTGTCGGTCATCTGGTAGGCCTTTTCGTGGATGAAGACCCACCTGCAGGGGGACAGACAGGACGAATCAAACTGAGGAACTGAACCCGAAATGAAGGAACTGAGTCTGAAAAACACAGGTGTGCTTGTTTCCATGCAAACCTGCAAAAATAACTGAGAGTCTGACACTTTGCCACCTGACACACACAGAAACACACACAAACATGCACACACACTGCAAAAGTCCATCTTAACAACTCAGTTTATCTCATACCTCAAAAAACATGCTATGAAAACAGGATGGGAAAAACAGAAGTCAATGTAGTTTCACTCTGTTTTGTTATTTTTCTTCACAGAAGTGAAACTATCTTCAAATTTAGGTGATTAATTTATTTAGGTATCTATGTATTTCTTTGGTAAGGACAGAGCACATTAATGAATCAGTATGGAATGGTGAGATGTAAACATGCCAGATAAGCAATAATGGTAATTTACATCTGTAGTGCCTAGGTGGGTAAATTAAAAAAAAAAAAAACACAAGCATCATAAGTTACAAATACAAATATAGAAATGTATAAATAGAAAAAGACAAAGTACATTATACATATGTCTAATTACACTGCCAGTATCAAGAAAATGAAATTCTTGATCTGCACTGGGAAACACTTGTTTTCAGTAGAAAATGTGAGTGAATAATATTTTTTGCAGTGCAAATACAGCATGCAGTGGGTGGCACTTTAACAAACGGTACACTAGCAGGGATTTAAAACACTTTTCCATTCACTTTCCCTAAAATCTAAGTAAATAGATAGCAGAAGTGGAAGTAACCAATTACATGCACACTTACTGTGATTGAGCCTTTTTCTACACTTGTACTTTTTTTTTTTTTTTTTTTTTTTGAGTCAGTGCTTTTACTTCAGTACATTTTTGCTTGAGTACTTTATTTTAACTCACATCCGTCACAGAGAACAAATGATCAGTGGCAGGTTGTGGAAACTTTCACAATGAACGCTCCGTCAGTAGAGTCAGCAGAGGAGGAATCTGCTTCTAGTTTGTTTTTTCATTTTTTTCACAGTTTGTTTTTTCATTTCCCAATTTCCAGTGAAAGTTGCGCAATGAAAAACTGCAGACGGTCAACGGAAGCACCCGCCATTAAGACTCAAGTAGCACAAATGTGGAATAAATGTGGGGAAAAAACAGCGAAAATATTAGTGAGCAGGCCTGGCGATGAGAACCACGTAGACTCAACCATCATATAATGCTCTTATTCCATATTTGTCAATCGAGTCAAGACGGCCTAGGCTTCAATCAGCCTTTGGTACAATGCATCTTTGTCTCATCCTTTAATAAGTGCATGGAAAAGATCACACCTAACAAAGTTTAGTGTTTGGAAAAAGTAACTTACTTTTACTTCAGTATGTTTTGACAGCCATATCAGCAAAGTAACAGTACGTCTACTTGAGTAGCAATTTGCAGATAGACAGATGGATAAATAGATGGATGAAGTTAATCACACATGTTGAGACATGTACACAAAACACACACACATCCTCACACACACACGACTGACCCGACAAAGTAGGCGATGATGAGCAGCTGCACGATCCGGTTGATGATGCCCACAGACCAGCTCTTCACCACCACAGACTTGGTGGTCTCGTAGGTGAAGAAGTCAGACACGCAGCCCAGCAGCTTGGAGGCCATAGCTGTTCTGTCAAGAGAAGAAAAAAAAAGCTGTTGTCCGGTCTCAACAGGTGCCCTCTGAGCTGTGTGGTGGACTAAAACTGGCTAAAGTTTGCCTCTGAAGTGACCAGGAAGCTCAGCTGTGTCCGCTCTCTCTCCTTGTGGTGGCCTGAGCCCCGCTGGTACATCACTGATTTGGTGACTCAAACTCCCTGGCTCCCTCCTCTCACTCGCTGCCTTTGTTTCCTCTGTTTATGAAACTAATTGTGGACCTCCCCTTCCTCCTCCATATGAGCCAGGGTAAACACATAGCCTCTCCTCTGGCCCTCCCTCACACACACATTCTCTCTCTCTTCACCACAAATCCCCATTTCCCATTCCTCTTTTCTCCTTTCCTCTCTGGTGTACTCCCCACACACACACACACACACACACACACACACTCACACACACACACTTATTGGCGAGGGCAACATTCCGTTTGCAATCTATCCCAGACTCAAAAATGAGTCTGCAGCCTTCTTTTTTTAGGTCATCACATTTCAAGAAAAGCCTTTTGATTTCAAAACCCAGAACAGGAAGAATACATTTCTGATTTGGCTCCTGTGCTATCTATGTTCAGAGGCTCATTATTACTCCTAATTTTGTTCTCAAGTCTTCTAGGAAAACTGTTTCTGATCCTGACTGGACGATAACATTAGTTCACCTCATTCAAAGAAGTCAACTCTCCAGTGGAGGTTTTTCCAGTTCAAATGCGAGGAGGGATTGCGGAAGGATTTTTAGTAATCGCTCAGTGAGGGGAGCCAATCAGGAACAGGTTTAGCTGTGATGTGTCGACTGGAGTCTGTCTGAATGGACCATAAAAAGGAAGGACTACTGAGAATGCATTAGCTTGAAATCAAATTTGAACAATGTACATTGAACACCTCTGGTCATCTATCTGTCTCTGGTTGTATGTACATAGGCACTTTTTTTTTTTTTTCCCTGGATCAAAATGCATAAAATATAAATTACAAACTGTGGCACTTTTGACAACCGTGCAATAATTGTGACATGCGATATGACCATTTCTCAGTCCACTCACAAGCGTTAGTATCCTTACTGCCCCACACATCAATGAGATAATGTAATAATGCAATGACAGTGTGTGTGTGTGTACGTGCGCAGACGTATGTGCCTGTCTGCTAGAGACTGTCATTTCTTAAGTGGTTCCATTATGTTTGTGGTCAATTAACGGTAACCCAATCCACGACAAGATCCACGCAAACATGAACGCGTGCTGCAGAGACAAGCAGACGAGCTCAGATGGTGCCCATCACTCTGCCACAGTGTTTGCTCGAGAGACGTATGTAATCCATACACTGATACTGGGCAATTTATACATCTCAGATGTAGGAAAACACAATGAGGAGAGAGAGAGAGAGAGAGAAAGAAAGAGAGAGAGAGAGAGACTATCCTCTATGCAATTTTTGTGAAAGGGGAAACCACTGTGGAAGTGACCATCATGCTACAGGAAATGATCAGTATAAATACATTGACTTGCTTACACACACACACACACACACACACACACACACACACAGACACACCGCCTACTTGACATCGCATAGCCCCTGAATAAATGATAATGCTGTTATGTATATGAGGACAAAAATGAATCATTGCAGGCAGAAATAACTTCACTGGAACTTTACTGGAAGCCAGCGATGCATTTTTCCCGTCTCCTCCTCAGGTTCACTCAGAAACATGAAGTGGTCACAGGTGTGATGAATACATATTGGTCACATGAGCTGTCATCACAGTTTTCACTTTTTTCCATGGTGTTTTAACATTTTTATCGAAAATGAGTCATCTTACAAAACCCATGACATTATTCTGCAACATTCAATTTTTCAAAAAACAACCAGGTTAATATAGGTCAGAGCTGTAAGAATGACACCATTTGCCATAATTTAGACTACAAAGCTGTCACCCATCTACAACTGGCTGGACAGGATGGGCTAAATTTCCACTGTCCCGCTACATCACCACAGAGGAAGGGTGAGTGTCAGGGGACCTGGTGGCTCTCACTGAGGGCCCAAGTTACCTGTAGGGAGAACTATAAATTAATGTTTTCATATCAAAGAAAAGAAGACAGACCCTTTTTCATTAAGTCCATAAGGTTCAGATGTGTTCAATTCATAAATCCAAAATGCCTCTCTTTTTTCCCTTAGATGCATAAGTGGGGTCAAAAATGACCTCAGCAGTTTTTTTTTTTTTTTTTTTTTTTGCAATGTCTTTGCAATTTTAAAATGTTATCGTTTAATCTTGCATGTATTCCTCAAATAGGTTGTTTCTGACATGGCCATTTGGATTTGTATCTGATTCTTATATTTTTTAAGTAATTGCATTTTTTATATCAATACCCCACTCTTCCATACGTGGGGTCAAAAATTACCCCAAGCATTTTCTATGGAGTTTCAAGGGTTAACCCTAGGAACCTTTGATTTTTATCAACTGTGAATGTCAGGTAAACATCTAGTGTTGATCCCCACATCTAATGCCAGCAGTCTCACCACCCTGAAGGTTATTTTTACACAGCAACATACATGTAAATATTATCATCAGTTTTTATACCTCAGAATATATATGTGATAACTGGAAGGTAACCCACGCCTACCAACCTACATCACTGAAGCAATGGGAAGGTGTAGAATGACAAAAGCTTCAATCCAGCCACAGGAGAGAAACAGACAGGGCCAGCAGAAGAGAAAGAGGTGTAAGATATGTCCAAGAAACAAAGATTGCAAAGCCAGCAATAGTTGTTGGAAATGCAGTGACCCTGTGTGCAGCTCACAGCCACAAACAAGTAGTTTGTAACAGCTGCTCACAGTGAGAAGAGAGAGGACACGTGTGTGTACATATGTGTGGACGTGCATAAATAGACAGACAGACAAACAATGAATGTTGGCGTTTTGATAGCAGCATTGATAGCAATATTTTGAGCAAATGAAAGAAGGTGATAAATCAGAGCCACTCAACTTAAGATGGCTCAGGGGCCACTCAGCAAAATTAAGTTGTGTCCAAGGGCCGCAAGCTAAACATGTCTGTCCTGTTTTGGACGTTTAAACATTCATTTTGTCACAGGCTACATGACTAGTCTAAAAATGAATGAAACATACAGAAAACAGCTACATTTCCATCCAAGGCCAAACCTCACTGAACAAAAGATTGTCATGCAATGATTAATGATGAAATGATCAGGTTACAACAAAATGAGGCTTTATTCCCAAAATGTGAACAGATTGGGCAGCTTGCTCAGAGGTTAATACTCAAATTAGGCCATATCACACTCCCTTGGAACATTATAAAATAAACAGGCTTCATTCACAAAATGTTAGTGATAGAAATGAATTGTCCACAGACTGAAAGTCAATAATTAGATAGGATAATAATATTTTTTTTTATATGACAGTGGCGGGCCACATAAAAATGATGCACAGGCTCCATGTGGCCCCCGGGCCGCGGGTTGAGTAGCCCTGTGATAAATGAACATGTAAAACATGAAATTATTCTTGTGTTGACCAACATATAATAAGAATCATTATTTTAAAACCAAAATGAAGAAATATTGCATTAAACACATTGATTCTAATAGGAATCATTTTTTGACAAAAAATAAAATATATGTAAAATATGTTTTGTGATAAAATGTTAATAAAAAGTGATAAATGGACATGTCAAACATGAAATAATTCTTTTGTTGAGCAAAATATAATAAAAATCATCATCTTTAACCAAAATAAAAGAAATTTCTTAAGTTTACAACATAAAATGCATTCATTCTAAATGGGGTCATTTTTGACCTCTCTCATGGCAGAGTGTAGGTATCGGTAGGTCATCTAAGGGTTAAGAGCTGGTTAACCGCCCCTCTTGGGACAGTCGTGGACAGATAATCTATCTTTCTACAGAAATTTAGCTCATCCTGTTTTGCCACTTGTAACCAGGAGTCAGTTTTCCAATTAAGTTTACACTATGGGCTCTTGTAACTCTGTCCTATATTAGCATGTTGTTGTTGTTGCTGTTGTTTTGTTTGTTTTTTGGAAAATATAATGTCGAGGAATAATTTCATGGGTTTTGTAATATGATTCACCTTTGTATGAACATATTGACATACTTAGGAAAAATGAAAACTGTGATGGTTGGTCATGTGACAGATATGTATTTATCACACCTGTGAACACTTCATTTTGGTGAGTGAACCTGAGTGTAGCAGCTGGGACTTTAGGAAGCAGGACCCTCGGTGGATGACAGGTGAAGGTGAAGTCGGGGCAGGTGTGTTAGTGGGAGGTGCTTAGCTAAGAAAAAGCAAGCTGGAATTGTGGCAGGCTGTTTTGTCTTGTAGCTCCTGAGGCACACGTGCTGATGTGGACGCTACACATCCACATGGTGCAAGGAGCAGCACCTTGTCCCAGTCATGATGTGTGCTCGACTCCCTCTCATCCTTTTGTTGAGATATTTGACAATAAGAAAGTAGAAAACAGCAGTTATATCAAGAATGAGTCGAAATCACACAAATGGAAAAATAAATCGGGGGGGGGAAGCATGACTTTGGGCCATTTGTCATTTGAAGTCATAATTTTCAATAAACCAATGCACCTCACTGCTTTGACTAAGCTTTCACTTCCTGAACAAGGAAACGAGTCCCGATTAAGAAAATGAAATCATGTCAGACTTGTCACAGTATGATTCCAGGACAAAACAGTGAAGGGGTCACTTCTGGGACATCCAGTGTGAGGTGAGGGTTTTGATAGGGGAGGAGGTGAAGTACTTTATCCTCAAAACCTCATGGAAGTGGACCACACATCCTGGAATAACTGGCTCTTAAAAACCACCCT
The DNA here is from genome assembly GCF_902150065.1 of Myripristis murdjan. Classification (NCBI taxonomy): domain Eukaryota; kingdom Metazoa; phylum Chordata; class Actinopteri; order Holocentriformes; family Holocentridae; genus Myripristis; species Myripristis murdjan. The sequence continues at coordinate 27,405,395 of NC_043989.1, forward strand.
CTTCAATCGCCTTTGTACTTAGACCCCGGCCTTCCCTCTGAAACCACTGTCCATCTAGCGGTCATCTAACTTCCCCTGATAACACGCACTCACCCGGCACCCCGCCTGGTTAAATGGGCTTGATGAGCGGCAGCAGAGAGTGGGGAACCCCTCTGGGAATTCCCGAGACACCCTAAGAGCTTTTCATCCTCTGCCAGACAAAATGTGGAGGATCACTCCACATCTGGTGGTCTGAGAGTGAAATCACATTGTAGAGGGTTAGATGAGTCCAAGGACAGCGAGAAGTGTCGATTCAGGGAGCCAAGGAGAAAAACACAGTTGACCTCACTGCTGCACTGCACTATAATACGCTACTTAAAACACATTGTCGATGGATTGGTTTTGGAGCATCTATTAGTGTGTACCATAGAGAGACAAGTCATATGAATTGATGAGGTGGCTCCTAACCATGGATGGAGATAAATCCGTTGCAAGACAGCTGGCGCCAAAACTGACTTCACAGCATAACAACACAGGAGCCATCAATGAATCACAACAGTGAGCCTTTGCTACAAAAGATTCATTTATTTATTCATCCTGAAAATGACATAACAAAATAAAACACACTGAACTGCGGCTTTAAAATTCTCTACACAGGGGAAAAAAAAAAAAAAAAATGCTATTCACTGACCCTCCCTTCCCCGTCCACAATAACCAACGAATAACTCCCGTGCTCCTGAGTGCTGTAAAACTCCAAACCACTGCCACGGGTGAGATGAAAGCCCCTTAATAATTATGGAAGATATCGTCCACCTGTATACCACCAAATCACTCAACTTTCAGTAGGAAAACCTATCTGAAATATCAAATATTACCATTTCTGTTTTGAGAGTTAGCCGTAAGATGTGAATCCGTACTCTTATATATTGTAGAGAGGGAGGGAAAAAAAACAAAACAAAACAGAACAAAAAAAAACAACATACAGCTCAAGTCCGTTGGTTTGTTTTTCAGTCCATTTGTCTGTGATATGCACATAAAGGAGTACAAATGCTTGGTCCTTGATTGCAGTGTATGTGATGGATGAGAGTGTGTGTGTTTAGTCAGATTCCTCTGAGCTGGGGGGTGTGGACAAGACCTCTTCCTCCTCGTCCTCTGATTCCTGACAGACACAAAAGAAATAACACATTGAGATCATTAGAGCTCGTGTACAGTATGTCAAAGACAGCAGTAGAGCTGTGTTGAAAAGATCGATCCTCCGATTTTGAATCGATCTTCATCTAAATTCCCATGGATCGATCTGTGCGCCGAAAGATCGATCTTTTAATATATATATAAATGCTGTTTTTGTGTGGAATATGAACGTATGTCTAGGGAAAATTACATGGAGGGAAGCAAATCTGGGTGGCACAACCGCTCCAGTGGTTTCACCTGCACCACCAAGAAAAAACATTACAACACCTGCACCGGCACCGCACGAGTCCAAAACGCAGAGAAACTCTCCAGGCTACCGCAGCGCTCTGACATAGATTGCGTACAAAGTGAAGAGTTCCCACTCTGTGCTATTTTTACTGGCTAACAGCAGCACACTGGCTTAGCTTGTCTATTCAGAGAAGAGGTATCACTTCGGCATATTTTTCAAACCATGTTATCACATGCATACTACAGCTCATTCATTGGTAGCTGAATTGTTAGCTCTGTTTGATAAGTAATTTACATTTATAAAACAAATAATAATTTAACATATTGTTAAATTATTTGACTCACGCTTACTGGTAACCATCTACTCCTGCAAGATAATTTATTATGTTCTACAACTCATAAACATACACTAACACAACATACCAAGTCTGGGCAACAAAAGGTGGTCCTAGCCTTTTTTACCAGTCTTACAGCCATTTTAATTATCAATACCTATATTAATCTGTTGTCAAATGACACAATATAATAATAGTATTAATGTCTTGCATAACTAGACAGGCATGTAACTCAGTAACAGCTCAAAATGCTTTTTAATAAAACTAACCAAATCAATATCGGATCGAATCGGATCGGCAATATCAGATCGAATCGAATCGAATCGAATCGGATCGAATCGTGATAATCGATTCTGAATCTTGTGAATCGGAATCGAATCGATTCTTGAAATCTGAAACGATACCCAGCACTAGACAGCAGCAACAAAACGTTTTGATGGTTTGTGTCCGTGGTTCTCAGCTCGTCCAGCCTGAAGGTCCACATTCATCCTTCGTCAGGAAGTGACCGTCTGCACGCAGGGAAACTTTGATAGGAGCACCGCCCCACGACACAGAAAAAATACTGTGACTGTAGAAATTTGATTTCCAACTGATGGTATACTTTAAAATGTGTCTTTCCAAAAACTAGTATGCACACAGACAAACCTGAATCAGGCTGTTGCCAGGCATTGGAGTTAAATTTAATACTTCTGAAAGGCACATTTTAATGAAATTTAAGACTGACGTTTGGATAGAGTTTTTTTTTTTTATTCAAATAAGTACTACAGGTTAATATGAAGGTAAGTTCAGATTGAAGGTTTGAGTAGCTAGAGGATTTTCCACACATTTTCTTTTATTTTGATAGGACATCATAAACTCAAATTAAAAACGATTTAATGACGTCTACTATTTATAAAATTGAATCTAAGACATTTTAAGACTTGAAGGAGTTGCAGACACTGTGGAGGAGTAAATCCTGTTGACCACCTGAAAAGACGCATGCAGGTGACCCCATTCAAGTTAAATACTTTACCTTCTTCTTCTTCTTGCTTTTGGACTTGCTCTTGCGGTCGGAGTCTGAGGAGCTCTCCTCGCTGGTCTCGATGAACTCTCGGCTCTTGAAGCTGTCGTTGCCGCCTCCTCGCTCCCTGTCCTTGTCTCCGCCGGCAGACTTCCTCTTCTTCTCCTCCTTCTTGCCTCCCTTCTTCTTGCTATCCCTGATGGGTTGGAAGATAAGAGAACAAAGGAGAAAAGTATTTAGGCCTGTTTATGTCAAGAAAATGTGTGTGTGTGTGTGTGTGTGTGTGTGTGTGTGAGCCTTACTTCTTGGAAGCGGCAGAAGATCCTCCACCGCTCTCGTTGTACTCTTTCTTGGCTTTGTCATACTGCTTCTTTGCCTCCCCTGCCTTTGATTCCCACTCCTGAAACAAACAGAGGAAACGTGAGGGAAGAGTGAAACACTGAAGACAAAATGGTTGAAGAGGGTCACATTATCAATTTTTTTATTTTATTTAAGCAGAGGTTTGCACAAAGGACACACAACTATCAAAAGTTGAGCATCGCCTGGAGTATCATACTGAATAAGTCCTGCAGTCATGTCATCGTCAGCTCAAGGTTCACACTCAAATATAAATCTTTATACAAACTTAGGAAAACAGATTAACGTAACCACTTTGCCTTTCATAAAACCAAAAAACTATGAAATATGCAACTTCAGATAAGTATATGCTCCATTCTGATAAATGTACCATTTTGCTGGCTGCAACAGGCAGGGAAGCAGGAAATGTTAATTCCATGTTTTTCCCACTGTGCCTTTCACTCGTATTTCCCACTTTATCTTATATTCTCCACTGTTGTAGGATTTAGCTGTCGTATAACCTACATGATGATTCACGGTCACAGCACTACTGTCTGGCCACACCATTCCTGACCTTTGCAGACCTTATTTTATCTTGCTGATCATGTCTGATATCAAGAAATTTAAGCACATCATAGTGCATTATTTATTTTGAGTAAATGGACAGAAGTATAAGCTCAAGGCCAATCTAGAATTTTAATGTCAAGTATGACTGTGATGCTCGACACAGTCACACATTTGGTTTTGTGACGACACTACAGGAGCACGGGGTGCAACTGATAAACAGCATCACAAACTGTCTCTCTCACCTCCTTCTCGTCCTTGCCCAGCTGCCTCCACATCTCTCCGGCCTTCTTGGAGATCTCCGTGACGGAGATGCCCGGGTTCTCCGACTTGATGCGCTCGCGGCTGGAGTTCAGCCACAGCATGTACGCGCTCATCGGCCTCTTGGGGCCGCCAGTGTCCTTCTGCTTCTTCTGCAGCGAGGGAGAGTGACAGGTAAACATGGACCCATAAACAGACTCTCTAACTCCAACTATCACATGCAAACACCTTTATGCTTATCCTCAGTCTAAAGGAGATCCATATCCATGACTTGCAAATATGTGCTCACTGACTCCTCATTGACTTGATGTAGTTTATGAAAATAAGCAGGTGTTAATGCTGTCAAGTACGGAAAGCAAGTTAAAGAAACACAACAACCATGTGATGTCCTGTGTGTTGCATTTGTTTCACTGAGATAATGATAATCATATGTGATAATGTTGTAGAGGCAACTAGCAAGTCTACCAATGATAACCTCACTGGCTTAACAGAGCGATTTTGGGGAACATCAAGGAAGTAAATACTAGGGCATGCTACTGTTGAAAATAAACTATTACTACATGCAAGTCATCATCTTTCCTCTCACCTCTTTACGTGGTTTCCTCTCTTTCCTCTCCTTCACGACTTTGGCTTTCTTGGCCTTTTTCTTCTTCCTGTTGTCCTCCTCACTGTCGTCCCCACCTTCGCTGCTGTTGCTCTCTGAGGCGTTGCTGTCGTACCTGATGGATGCAAGTGGAGAAACAAGACAGAAAAGAGAAGTTACTTGGCCTGGGAAAAAAAGGCGACTTTAATGAAGGAGGACAGGAGGAAAGAAAAACAACTGATGGTGAGAGACAGGAGAAGAAAGGGAAAAATGATGGAAAAGGGGGAAGAAACTCATGGCAAAAAAAAAAAAAGATATAAAAATTGAGCAAAATTTAAAGAAAAGTCACTCACTCTTCTGCAATGTCATCATCCTCCTCTCCAGGGTTGAAAGACTCATCTAAAATGTAAAAGGAAGGAAAAGCTCTGAATCAAACATGTTTATCTCCTGAAGACAACACGCACTGCCCACCTGTCATACTGACAATCCTATTGGTTGATTGAGGCCGTCACTCACCGCTCTCAGCATCTGATTCGTCGCTGTCGTTGCCCTCCTCCCTGATCTTGCCTTCGGCCTTCATCCTCTCCAGGTAGGCATCGTGCTGGTCGTCGTCAGAGTCGCTGTACTCGTCATTGTTACCCTTCATGCCCTGGAAACACACCGCAGTCAAAAACAGCCCGAGCCACGATGCAACATCGGACCAGTCTTACTTCAGCTATTAATGAAGCTGAAGAAAGAGTGCACGTTTCTGGGGTGTGTTCCAATAGCTGATGCCCCCGCATGAGTGATGAAAAGCAAGTTTGTGCCAATTTCTGATTATGATGCAAGCTGCATTTTGTAAAAGCTTCGCTGGCTTCTTAATGGCCACTCCGACGGCATTTATGTGTTCATTTCCATCCAGTGCAGCCGAACCTCCACTCCCTTAGGAAACGGTCAAATATTAAACGGAGCTGGTAAGGTTGGCTGAATTTGTAAATAGGACGGCACAATAACAAACTGTGATTATTTAGTTGGACGCTGCAATTGGACACATTTTTGTTTAAATATATTTTTCGGCAAACAAATATTTTTTTTTTAATTAAAACAGAGCTATTTCTGCATAACATCTGTTCTATTTATATGCAATGTTCAATTTAATTTATAGACCAGAAATCCAAGTCATCAGAATAGCAGGTGTTAGGTGTCCAGTTTGAGCACCCTCCTTCTGATAAATAATTGCGCCATCACGTAATTTGAAAACTGCAGTTCATTCATACTGTAATGTTTGTGTCACTGTGCCGCCCTACTTGACACCAAAAATCAAAGTCGTGTTTTTCCCCGCTCTCGCTCTGACATTTCCTTTTCCATCCGTCAATACCGCTGCCTGCCAGAGGACAGCAAGAGACGGCGGACAAGCCAGGGAGGCTCCGCTTCAACCTCTAACAGGAGGAAATGGAGAACAAGGCCATTTATTCTAATTGACCTCACTTGCTGACCCCGTAACCATGGCGACAGATGACCTTGCTACTAATGAAATGAAGCCAGTTCTTCTCTGTGTTGACAGACTGGGGGCTTGTTTATGTCAACAGACAGCGCTGTGTGTGGGGCGATCACCAGCACCTATATCAGGAAGTGGTCATGATTACAGTTAACTCACACCAAACCCCCCCCCCCAAGGGCCATTTATTAGTCAGCACGATGCAAACACACACACACACACACACACACACACATACACACACACACACTCAAACACCGAGTTATCAGAGCCACACAATCTCTCACCCCCATGTCACATGATTAGCGGTGAATCACTCAATGTTTATCAGGTCAAACAACAATCAACCAACATGTCCAATCGAATTCAGGATTACAGCAGGCGCTCCCCACCTACACACACTCTCTCGCACATACACACACTCGCAGAAACACAACATGCAAGCAGTAAGCACTGCAAACCAATAAAATCAAGTGCCCACTCCACACGTGAACGCCCGTTACCATACCCACCTTCTTCTACAGAGGTACAAGGACAAACAGACAGGAGAAGGGCGACAACCATCAATACACGGGATGGAAATCAGTCTAATCACAAACTGGTGTAATGTCTTTGTTCACACAGAGGGTGGAAACAAAGGCCACAGGTGTTACCTCTTTAAATCCTCTGTTCTTGATGTTGAGCTTCTTGGCGTTAACGAAGTCAAACAGTTTGCCGTACTCTTCCCTGGGGGAGAGGAGAAAGCCAGGTGTCATTTGAGCCAAGACTCACAACACACAGTCTGAGATTAAACCGAATCAAAGTTTCACATCATTATAAGTGACCAAAATTATCACAGTTACCAGTATTACTGTAGTTTTGTTTTGTTCAAATGTGCTGAAAATGTTCAGAAAGTACTGATACACAAAATGAAATTATTTCAGGTTTTATCCTTGAAAACCACAAATAAAATTTGTGGGACTATGCACTTTTGGTTTGCATGACCATTAAAATAGCACAGCCAATACCTGATGTGAACATATGAAAACAAATGTGCCGTGCCGAGCTGCAACTAATGAATATTTTTGTTATTAATTAATTTAAAAGATTCACATTTGAGAGGCTGAAATCATAGAATTTGAAAATTTTCTTCTTAAAAATTTCTCAAAATGATAAATGGATTATCAAAATAATTATCAATTCATTTAAATATTGGAAACATATCAATTATTGAACTAATCACTGCAGCTCTAGTGCTGTCACTGCATTCCACCATGTTTTCACCGATGCCAAACAAACCCATGTTGCATGCTGTGTCTGCATTTGGGAGATTTCTGGGATTTCTTGTGTAACAGACAGAGTGGAAAAAAAAGAACTAATATGGCAATCAACTGCTGACGAAATGGGAATCGTGATGCTGAGTTTGTACTGAAAATTGTCCACTTGTATTTACAGTGTAGTTTCTGATTCATTACTAAAGCTAGTGATGGCGAGCTAACTTCTCTTCATCAGAATTTGTCTACTGTGTAGTGGATTTATGTCTGCAAAACCTGAGAGCCACATGAGAAAGAAGTGAGGAGAGGGATTTGACTCGAGTGGACAGGCTAGTTTCTCACTTTCATTTAGATCCTAGATTTCTTACAGGTTGTCGTAGGTGGGTGTGTGCCATGCTCACCTCTCGATGCTGCTGAAGGTGTACTGGTTGCCCTGCTTGGTCTCGATCTCGAAGTCAAAGGAGCGCGTGGTGGTGGTGCCTCGGGCAAAGTTGACACAAGAAATCTCCTCAAAGCGCAAATGCACGGGGGGCTTGTGTACATAGATGAAGCCCCTCTCCAGGGGGTACAGGAGGCCGGAGGAGGCCTTGTAAGAGCAGGTGATGCACTGAGCCCCAGAGTGGCTGGAGGAACACGAAAAGGGAGAGAGAAATGAGACAGAATGCTACTGGAGGTGTGGAAAGTGATTCTTTGAGCTCAATAGTAAAATTCTTGTTTGTCTTGCCTCAGAGCTCAAAGGTCAAGGTTAGCTACGAATGTGTATGTGTGTGTGTGTGTGTGTTGCCTTGGTGTGTACCCCTGGAAATTTCCGGGCACAGTGATCTTGCGGTTGACCAGGGCCTTCATCACCCTGCTGACCATTTCATAGAGAGAGCCCGACATATTCTTGCTCAGCTTGCCCTCAAAACGGCGCTCCACATCCTCCCTGTTAGACAAACACATCAAGAAAAACATATTTACCATCTTAACACTCAACTCTTTGGCCCGCTAAACGGTACACACAAGAGCACCTAACGATACTGATGTTATTCACTCAACAGCAAAATGACTATCCCAGTTTTATAAAGCAACACGCACGCATGTTGCAACGACATGTTTTTCAAGTAGTGGTGCTAAATGCAAATACTTGTGCAATAAACAACCACAATCAAAGAAAACATCTTAACGTGAGAGTTTGAAGAGCCTTTGGACAAAATGATGTGGGCACACAGGCATCTCTCTAACAACTCATTGCTATGGCATGCCAACAGAAACGCCGCGGGCGATGTATAAAGGAAAAGGCTGCCAAATTTTGATGACACCCAAAAAATATTGGAGCTGCCAGTCTTCATTCAGTTCTGCATGAACTAATATTACCTGGCTTGTGTTGACAAGCCAGGTAAAAAGCACTCTCGTACCTACTCAACTTTTTGTCTCTGTGACAGCTGACACTGAGCAAGTATACATTCCTGTTTAAGTAGATGCTTTTAAAATTGCCCATCCAGGATCACTCATTCCAGACTAGAGGCTCTGCTTCCCCCTTGTGGACAAATTGTTGAACAACAGACAGGATTCAAGGAAGTCAGTCAACATGTGTGCCACAGGAGCACAGAATTTGCCTTGTTCCCCACTTGTGTTGGCACAGGTTTGCCTTGCGTTATCCATGTACACCCTGTGCACAAACACCCAAACCCAAAACCTGAGTGTGTTCGGTTACTCACTCGCTCATGTTGAGGGTGAGGCTGATGTCCTCCTCCTTGGAGAAGAGCAGAATGAGGAAGTGGTACCGTGTCTGACCCTGCTTGATGGGAGGATCCAGACTGATCTAAACAGATAGAGAGAGAGACAGGAGAAGGCAAAAGAAGCCAACAGTGTGAGAAAAGGAAAAAACTAAAATTTAACAGCTCTTGTCAACAGCGTCAAAAATACATTTTTTAAGAAACCCCAGACAGACTGAGCTGCAGACAGAAAAGCCCACTTACCACAAAGAACATCTGCCTCTGGTCCTTGTGTGGCAGCAGGAACAGGCGGAGGACAGTAGTGTAGGGAATCTTGTAGTCAAACGTCTTACCGTGGAGGTGAAGGAAGGTTGGGTAGATACGGATGTCGTATCTGAAGGGGGGGAAAGGAGTGAGATAGAGCCCTACTAGGAGAGTTGAGCATGGCACTAACATTGTCAGGGTTAGAGGTTTGATTCCCAATTGGATCACTCATACTAAAGTGTGTGAGTGTGTGATCTCGTGTGTGTTGTTCCTCTACCTTCCTCTGGGTGTGAGACACTGCAGCTCTTTGAAGATACACACAGCATCTCCTGTGGCCTGGATGACGTCTGCCTTGGAGAGCACGTTCTGGGCAAATGCCTGGGGATGTACAGACACATGTCAGTGCCAATGAACACAGAGTGCTTTAAACCCAACGCCATAGGACCCGTTCAATTAAAGAAATATTTGCAACGTGCTGCTGCTAACTTGAACTCATGCACCCAAAAGATGCCTTACATAACTCAATGCCTGTCTCTAGATTCCAGGTGATATAATCTGTGACAGTAGCTGTGTCTTTTGCGTGTTTACAGGTGGGTAACAAGCAGCTCTGCATGCACAGCGGTCAGTCTGCTATTTGCACCCCTTCAAGTACACAATAGTGAACTGATCGCTGTGCATGCCACTAGCAACAAAATGTGTTTATCCAAGAACCCTTAGTGAGAAAAAGTTATTTAATATCAGACTGACTTTTCTTGTAGATCAGTCATGAAAAATCAGAAACTTGCACGTTTTGCTTTTGTTTTAAGCAGCAAAAAATGTTGCATAACATCTTTGAATTAATTTGTCTTATTTGACATTGCACATCCTGCAATGTGACTCCTACACATGTGCACATGCTGATGTCGATGCTGAAACAATAGAATGTGCAGCCCTTGTACGTGGCACACTAGTGAAAGTACTGAGCCAGAAACAGTGCAAACTAGTTTTCCAACCACAGCTAGCGCTGGGTGAGACACAGCAGCAGAGATCTTCTATCCAGGCCTGATATTCAGGACCAGTTACAAACTGCCTGTTGATGGCAATCAAAAGCTGCATTCACCTCCACAGGGTCCTGTCCTTCATCAGCCTGGCCGGGCGGGACATAGAAGCGGACCTCCATGAGGGAAACCTCTGCATCATCGTTCTGGTGAAACTCCAGAGTGACCTCATTCTTCCCTGTGGCACACTGGGACACACTGGACAGCGGGATCTCAAACGCCGTGCTGTCATTGATGTCAAATGACAACAGTGGACCTGGGAGACAAGTGGAGAGACATTAACAGAGTTTCCATTAATTCTGTTAAAAAGTGCTTGATGGAAACAGCAACTGTTGAATGAATGCCAAAAGTGTAACTAACAGATTATTCACTTGCTTGAGGATGATAAAATTTTAATGATTTGCTACAGTAAGGCAATCGCTGAATAAAAACAGTACATTCACTTAAGATTCAATGACATCAGCAGCTGCTATTTAACCTCTGACGTAAACAGAGCTGTCTGTCATGCCACATGGTGTAACGCTGACAGAAAATGCACAATGACTTGAAATTTTTTGCAGCACTTAATTCTTCACTTGTGATTAATTTGAATGATTTATAGAAACACATTTTAAAATCTTGTCAAAATTTCTTTTATACCACGTCACTATGGTTTCAGTGTCATAGTCATGAAGAGACAGTTTCAGGCCTCCTCTGTACCTGTGTGCAATCAAACTGAGTCCAAGTTTGTTGGGTGTATTATTTACTTAGTAGTGTAACTAAAACAAGACAGCAAAAAATCTACCACTGAGGGAAAGAAAACTTGGCTCAATGAATCTTCAAACGTTGTTTGCTTATTTCAAGCAAACATTTTCAGAATCACATATGTGATGAATGTGCCATGGGACTGCACAGTCTGTGCAAGCTGCAAACCATTCTACAATGGTCATGTACCAGGAGATACTGGGTAATGCTGCTGTGGCCTACTGGTTCGGGACATTTTTGTGCGTGTGTGTGTGTGTGTGTGTGTGAGTGTGTGTGTGTGTGTGTGTGTTATCCACCTGAGAATTTGGCTGTGCCCCAATTCCAGCCCTTGACACACAGGTCCTTCTCTGTCAGCTCCACCTTGTAGTTTGCCTTGAAAAACTCTGAGATCTTCTCAAAGTCCTGATGGGTTGAAGGGTGGGGGGAAGGAGGGGCGACAGAGAGGACAAGGTGGACGGGGAGGGGAAAGAAAACACGGCAAGAGAGAAAAAGAGATTTTAAAAGTGAGAGGTGGAAGGAAGAGCTCAAAAAGACTCAGACGTCAGTATGGCAGCAAATGCATTGGCGTCGCATGGTTCAAAGCTTAGTAAAGCAAAACACCCTGCGCCCCCATAATGAGGGTCCCAATTAATCAAAGTGCAATTATAATCCCGCCTGCCGCTTCGCTCGGGCCTCTTGGGGGACGCTGGAGGTGAATTTAATCCACCACTCCTCTCTGTTCCCTGCCACTGACAATCAGCCTGTTTATTTATCCTGTAGGCCCGATTACAACGGGAAAGGACACACTCTCCACATACACACACACACTCGCACACACTGTCCTACACACACATGTGGAAGTGATTGTGGCGTGTGAGTGTGTGCGCATGGGAGAAGAGAATGAGGCTGTGTGGGGAAACAAGAGTTTACGCACCTGGATATCTGCCTGTCCATAAGGTTATTACAGCTAATTAGAGCCCAGGGAGTGAGCGAGTGTACGCACATTTTCACCACTGTGTGTGTGTGTGTGTGTGTGTGTGTGTGTGTGTGCGCGTGTGTGTTAGCCTGTAATAAGGCGCTGTATTGACAGGAGAGCATGTGTGCACAGATGTGTAAATGTATACAGTACATAAAATGAGTCTGGGCAGAGGAGGCCTTTTAGCATTGATGTGCGATACTGTGTGTGTGTGTGTGTGTGTGTGTGTGTGTGTGTGTGTGTGTGTGTGTTCATTCCCACTGTCCTCATCAGGCCTGCTGTGTAGTGTTCTCTATTCCTCATTACCGTTTTGGCAGAATTTCTGTTGCTTAGCTCATTTAATCATAATAAACACAAACCTGACTACACGCTACACCCGTTCCATCCCGTCTGTCTGTTATTACATTTCCCAATTCTCCCCACACACACACACACACACACACACACACACACACACACACACACACCTCTCATCTGTTAAACACACACGTGTCCCATCGGCTAATCACACCTTAATATTCTACTGAAGCGTCCTGCATCCTTAACAGGATGCTGTGTGCATTCAATGCCATGCTCTTGATGTAAACAATGACATGTAAGTCCGGATGCTTGCTCAAGGGCACCTCGGCAAGGAGGTGACCATCTGCCAAGGAGGGGTCAGTCTCATTAAAATGGCTTGCAGCTAGCCAGCAGCTAGACCTCCGGCTGATTTCTGGTTACTGACATTGGCTGTGGGATAATAAACAATGACATCAGGCCCTGCGCCCCGGGACACAGAGGATCCATCTTCAAAAATATACTGATTAACCTCCGGAGACACTGCTGCGCGTACGAACCAGCGAGAGCGAGCAACGGACCCCCAGTCTCCCGCCCTTACATGTGCATGCAAAATCCCAGTCAGTTACTTGCGTGTTGACATTTCCCGTACACTCCAGGGGAAAAAATAGGGTGATAAAAAACAAACACAAACCACAATCTTTTTTTTCTTGTCTGTCCTCGGAGCCAAATTGTTACAGCGGATTGATATAAACACTGACTCACATGAGCCGATGATTACAGTGTTTATGGAACACACATGCTAGCGCTGGTTTCCCTCATTAATCCCATTAGGAGGTTTGGGGAGAGGAGGCTACTCGTTCACATGCTTTTGATTGAGAACCATGAGTCAAAAACACAGGCTGAACACACACAGGCAGAGCCACACACATTCCAGTGGTGACCTTTTCACAAGATGGTAGCGTTTTTCCATGGAAATGTCAGAGACGAGGGGATGAAAGTTGTTTAGTGGTGGTCCCTTTGCTTATGTTGTCTCTACTGTCATAAACATTGCACTCTGCCTCTGTAATACTATACAGCTGCTTTGTTCTGTATGCAGTAAGGTAACAATTATTTCCAAGAAACAAAAATTTAAAAAAATACAGGCAGGGAATAATGTTTATAGTGTGGAGAGGTTTCAGGAAAGTAAAGTATGGAGAGCATCAGACAGAAAATGGAAGGCCTGTGATTATAATTGTTTCTGGTGGGTCCCCCCACATTACTGGAAACTGTACAACTCAAACAAACATGCAAAACTCTGTAAATAAACAAAGAGAAATCTACATATGGCCACAGGCGCACATATAGCACAAATATGTGCATACTCACTGTGTCCCTGAAGCCATCGTATTTGTAGACGTGCCCAGTGCTGGTGGCCAGCTTGATGCCGTGACCTAAACACACCCGTCTCCACTGCGCCAAGTTGAGCTCACCAGCTGGGATATTGTCCACCTTGCCCGTCTTGCTGCTCTTATACACCACGTTCTGCTTGCTGAAACGCAGACGCCCGTCATTCTGCAAAGACAGACGGACAAGATTCCACAAACACAGAGACAGAAAACGATGTGATTATAGGCTGGAATCCAAAATTAGTTGGTGCATATCTTAACCTACATGCTACATCTCTTACAGATCCTGCAACTTAAAATACAAATCACTTAATCCCACTGCTTACAACAGCACAAACATAAAACATTTCCAATTTCAAAATATACGAAAACCTCAAGGACGCAATGTGGATATATAATATGACATACATATCCACCGACTAATGAATGAATCCCCTTTACGTCCTCTGTCTTTGCAGATTTTGATTATGAGTTCAGAAGACAGACATGTTGATGATGATGATGATGATGATGATGAGGATGAGGAGGAGGATACTCACCCAGGAGCCTTTGACTTCTTGGTAAATCTCGTTGAACTCCAGTGTGTCTCCCATCTTGGTGACAGGCGATGACTGATGCTCTACTGACAGGAAGAAGTAAATAAAATGTAGCCAAATACACACCAAGATCCCTCATTCAATTTGGAGATTCTGGCTATCAATCTTCTAAATAAATTAAACAAAACTCAATAAAATAAAATGCCATAACACAAAAAAAAGGAAAATATGCATATGAAAACAAATGATTCAATTGAAAATGTAAGGCTTTAACATTACTCCAAAATAAAAGCCATATTGCAACGATAGGTCTTTAATTTCCTGGCGAGCTTGTCATTCTGATATCCAGGGACGGTGTGCTCCACAGTTTATGGGCATAAAAACAGAGGGCAGCCTCACCACTACTTTTATGGGACATATAAAGAAAACTTAAAGGGTGATCTGATGAGCATTAAAGAGGATATGCATTACCTTTACATAACTGTTTATGTCTGAACAGCTACATGTTGCTGTGAGCTAGCTAGCTAACTACCGCACTATCTGCTGACATGCCCGACTGCCGTCACCGCTGCTGCTAGAGCCGTGTTGCAGTTTGGTTTTTATTAACGTGTGAACCTTTCTGTCGCTTGGCACTAATTCAACAGTAACGCTGTTTCTCTAAATAAAGGTTAAAGTTGGCACACTTGCGCCCTGCGCCACTAACAATAACGTTAGCTAAGCTAGCGCTGGCTTGTGCTCTGTGGGGTGCGCTTCATTTGTAGCACCGACTGGAAGTGAGTGGAGTGAATCACCGTTGAAGTGCACGGCAAGTTAATAAACCCCGCCCCACTGTAGGCGCACCGTGAAACAAATGCAGCGCCCCATACAAAACAAGGCCGGCGTAACGATTCCCAAGTGATGTTCAGAGTTGATTTTGCAAACTAGATAGCTCCAAACAAACTACAAGTGTATTCTGCGTCATAATTTCCATATTACTTGTAAATACACGAACCTCCAGTTCCTAAATACAACATAAAGGACAAATATAAACTTCATGTCTTACTGTCAGTGTGGCCAGACTTCGCCTGTTTCCCGCGTGTAGCATCGGGAGCTAGCGCGACGTCACAGGAAGGAAACTGGGCTCTTCAAAATACTTCCGGTTTGGTGAAGCGGTTTTATTTGTTGTTAAAAGCCCTTTAACTTTTCAGAAACACACTGTTGTTCCGTTTAGATGCTTCCCTGTTTTAAATACTACATTTATTTTTTTCTTTTCAGCTTAAAACGGAGCGCAGCAAAAGGTTCACCAAGTCAGCGGAGCGCAGAACAGGCTGCAGTAACCACACATCACCACTGGGTGGCACCACGGCATCCTGTTAAAATGGCGCAAAACTAATGAGATGGTCTACTCTATTCTATTCTGTTCTATTCTATTCTATTCTATTCTATTCTATTCTATTCTATTATACTCAACATCTATTCTATTATACTCAACTGTTGTTCATTCATTCATTCATTTCTCAAGCCGCTTGTTCCAAGAACAAAATTTCAATTTTCTAAAAACTTTTCCTTGTAGTCTAACTTCTTCTTCTGGGTAACAGTAAAAACCACACACTACAAAATAAAATAGTAGGCTACAGTAAAGTAAACATACTGCAACATTAAAATGCTAAGTCGAGTACCGCTATTCTTTTGATCAGAATCAGTAGGAACATTGTATTGTAATAGCAGAGGTAATAACACAACAGCGGTTGTGCCTGTAAGAGGGATTTTGGAAACACAAACTGAGTGGGTCAAATAAAATATATGTAGCCTACTATTGGTCACAAGAATGGGACCACTGGCATTTAAGTGATTAATTTTTTACCGTGAAAATCAATATATTCTACCAAAACCGGGTGTGGAGAGAAGTGCTGTTTTAGTAATCTGAATCCTGCAAAAATATCAGCACACATGAATACCAGGATAATCTACCTGAATCTCTCTCTCTCTCTCTCTCTCTCTCTCTCTCTCTCTCTCTCTCTCTCTCTCTCTCTCTCTCTCTCCACACACACACACACACACACACACACACATAATTCACACACTCACACATACACACACACAGTGGATGCTGGCAGCTCGAGGTGAGAGAAGGAGATCAGCCTAATCTCACAGTCAATAAAAGTAAAACCAAAGGAATGAAGGGAACGGGAACAGAAGAAAGAAAGGTGCTGTGAAGAGCAGGCAAACACTTGTCTTCCTCCCCCGTTTTCTAAACGGAGGCAGAGGCAGAGACTGTAATATTCCTATAATATTCCCATAGCGACTTGAATAGGCTGCCTGTAGGCCCACTCAGTGGGCTGGTAAGTTTATAGTAACCTTATGGTAGACTTTTTTATTACCCTTGGTAGCCTATCAATAGCTTATAATATTATTATAGAGGTTTGCATTGCTACTTAAGGAGTTTTATAATAATTAGAAGTTTTTCTATACGTTTTCTATAAAGTTTATTTTGTAATCAGGCTACTATAAACCTGGGGAAATTGGGGTGTGTATGTTGGGCGGGATTAATTTCTTATTTCTCAATGGATTATTTAAATGTAGAGATTTCAATAGAGCA
This sequence comes from Myripristis murdjan, assembly GCF_902150065.1. Classification (NCBI taxonomy): domain Eukaryota; kingdom Metazoa; phylum Chordata; class Actinopteri; order Holocentriformes; family Holocentridae; genus Myripristis; species Myripristis murdjan. Next base: position 27,422,077 of record NC_043989.1, read on the forward strand.
TGGAGGAGATGAAAGAGCTGTTATCATTTCTCACAGAGAGAGAGAGAGAAAACGAGTATTAATTGGATGATTGAACCTCGGGGTCGCTCCGGCCTGTCTGACCGAATGGGCCGGGCGGACTCTCACCTTAATAAGGGAAGCTGATTAAACATCAAACGAGTCCAGCCAGTCGCGTCTGAGAGGATGATGGAAGGAAAGACCCAAACGCGGAGACTGAAATGAGTTGTGACAAGTCCCGTGGTTCAGCGGCTCTGTCAAGTTTAGCCGATGCGTCAACCCGGTGAATCACCGAGGAGGATAACGACACAGAGACACGGGGAGAGGGGGGGAGAGAGAAAGAGAGAGGGAGAGAGGGATGGGAAGGAGGGGAGAAAGAGGAGAATAAGGAGGAAAAAAAGAGGAGGAGGAGGAGGGGGGAGCTAGGAGGTACAAAAGGGCTCCGCCGTCAGTCAGTCTGTCACACAGACCACACGCACCCAGTCAAGTCTGCGGACCGTCAGGATCCAGACCTCATCCTGTCACCACCTCCGTTCACCCCGGAGCTCATCTTCTCTCATTATCACCATCATCTTCATCATCACGTGTATTTACAGAAGTGACGCGACATCACCTGCATTGTTCCTTCATCATTTATCCCTGTGAGTCGGGGGGAAGCAGATCCAACAGAGCCGACACATGATGCGAAGTGTGGTCGAAAGTTTCAGAGAGAAAAGAGCAAAGTGAGTCACAGGAGGACGGCACCGGCGCTTCATTTGATTTCGTCTGGTTTGATTTGCTTCGTTTGCCTGTGGCTGAGCTTGGGAGAGCGCACCGGACGGAAATAAAAGGATTTGGGCGAAATGAAAAGGCTGTGCGGAGGTAAGTCCCCGAGTCACTGACTTATATGGGAAGTGCTGAAGTAGCCCATTCCAAAATAAATAATTATGTAATACTCAAGGCAGGACGATTCAAAATGATTTTGTTTCGATTTTTCTTTTCATACCGCCTGGCTATTTTAAAGCGAATTGTTTTCTTCCAGAATGAGCTGTCGGCTAATTAATCTGAGGGATAATTCCCTTGAAGTTGTAAAAGCCTCAAGGAACTTTTTTTTATTCATATGTTTTCCAATTTCCCCCCACTTTCTAAATCCCAACATTTCATATTTTCATAGGCTATTGCATGTTTTCGTCTTCGCCTTAATCATGCAGTAATTTTACACCTAACCCTAAAGCAACATTAAGTAGAAAACAAATGCCATGACAAATCGAAATAATTATTGTAGTATTGAGGAGACAAAAACAATTAACTTTAAACAAATATTTGGCGAATCGTTTTTTGTTTGTTTTTTTATCTGTTTTTCCTTTTTGTTTTTTTTTTCTTTTTTAGATATTTTGTTAATGCGTGCCCAAAAGACTGGAATTTAGTTGTAAAATTCTTTTTGTTTTCACATTAAAACAAAAAAAAAGTACATGTTTGGTAGCTCATCAGCAGAGCTCAGACTGATTATTTAATCTATAATATTCATAGAAAGTTGACAGAGTAGATTAAAAAAAAAAAAACAGTTTGGGAAAACTTGTATTAACTTTAGAGTTGTTGTTGTTGTTTTTTTTTTTTTTTTTTTTTTTTTTTAGATTTTCTAAATAATATGCCTGTAAAGGAAATGAACAGAGAGAAGGAGAGAGAGAAAATGTGTGTGTGTGTGTGTGTGTGTGTGTGTGTGTGTGTGTGTGTGTGTGTGTGGAGAGAGAGAGAGAGAGAGAGAGAGAGGCGGGAGGCTCATTCATTGTAAAAAATGACAGGGGTTGAGGGGGTCAGAGGCAGCTAAAGCCCCTGTCTAGTTAGCTGTCACCGATATGAGAAAGTACATGATTCACTTTAGTCAGGGTGTGAGAACACACACACACACGCATGCACACACACACACACAAACACACACACACACACACACACACAGTTCCTCATCTCAGCCTCTCAAGTTGACACACAGACTTCCTTACATACATTCACACTCACACATATACACACACTCATACACTAACACACACACCTGCCCCCTGGGATGACCCTTGCGGCTGCTGTTCCATGTCTCTGAAGGGAAGGGAGGGGGTGAGAGAGAGAGAGAGAGAGAGAGAGGATAGAATGAAGGCTGTGTGACGAAATGATGCGCTGAGCTTTAAAGAGCAAAGATCACCAAGCTCCTCTCCCTCCTTCCCCCTCTCTCCCTGTCCCTCTCTCTCTCTTTCTCTCTCTCTGTCCGGTCTGCTGTCTTTCATTGTCCTTCTTTTGCCTTTCTCTCCGTCCCTGTCCCGTCTCAGCTGTCCCACGTGACTGGACGTCCCATTGTTATTCAGAAACTTTGGTGTAATTTCAGAAGATCAATAAATAGAGAGCTGGGTGCAGAGCAAACTGCTGCTCCCTCTGGTACTCAGAGCAAACAAATACACAGCAACACACAGCCAGCGACACACACACACACACACACATGCATGCATGCATGCACACACACCACATTCCCTTTCCTGCTCTCTCTCTCTCTCTCTCTTTCTCTCTCTCTCTATCTCTTCCTCCCTCACACACATACACACACGAGGCCTTCTCTCTTGCTGGGAGGGAAGAATTAGTGTCGGTGTGTTTCAGATAAAAAGCGTTAGTGTGTGTTGGACCAGCCGACCCGAGTGGAGACCCAGCAGCAAGCAGGGAGGAAACAAAGAGAAAGGGAGAGAGAGAGAGTGAGAGAGAGAGAGAGAGAGAGAGAGGGAGGGAGAGAGAGAGAGAGAGAGAGAGAAGCGAGAGCAGCAGCATGTGGAAAGAGAGGAAAAAGTGACCCTTTCACATCTTCGATTCGCTCAGCGCCATCCTCGATTCTTCACGGACTATATATAGAGATGTGAAGAGGATGTGTGGTGGCGGCTGGAGGGTGAGGAGGGTGAGGAGGGTGAGGAGGGTGGGTTGGTACTGGGGGAGCCAAGAGAAAGAGACAAAGAGAGGGACAGGCAGGTAAAAGTAAATAGAGACAAAGGAGGAGGGGACCAGCGGCGGAGGGGTTAATGCAGTGCAGATTCACGATTGACAGAAGTTAGTAGCACCCAGAGGGAAAGAGAGAGAGAGAAGGAGAGAGGGAAGGAGAGAAAGAGGGGGGGAATGATATAAAATGAGTCGGTCACGCTTTGAACAGTTACACATGCTGTTTACATTTTTCCCAAATTAACATGGCCCCTCGCTTCAGCAAACTCTCCCTCACCGTCTCTCTCTTTCTCTCTCTCTCTCTCTCTGTCCTCCACTCCCTCCACCAACTCCTTTCCCTCCTCCTCCTCTCTTTCAATTCCTCTCTTCCTCCTCCTCTTATCTTTCCCCTCTGTTTTCCAAAGGCATAGACAGGGCAGGGAAATTGAAATTTGGATGGAGGGCTTTTGCCATTCTTCTTTTTTTTTTTTTTTTTGTTATTATCTTGTTCTCAGGATTTTTTTTTTTTTAAAAAGAGTGAGCCATAGTGTGGAGATGGGGTTGGAGCAGGGGGTGGAGAAAAGGAGACACAGAGAGAGAGAGAGAGAGGTAAATTAAAAACTGAAGTCTGAAAAAAAAGGGGGGAAGGAGGGAATGAAAGAGGTAGGATTGAGGAAAAGAGTGGAGCCAATTAGTGAAAGGAAGAGAAGGGAGAGGTAATTAGAGAGAGAGAGAGAGAGAGAGAGAGGAAGGAGAGAATAACATGGAGGTTTGATTTTTCAGGGAGAAAGATGGAGCGACAAAGAAACCGAAACCAAACATGGAGCGATTGAAATCATCCAATAAAAAAGGAGAGTTAGGCCGAGCTGGCTTATAAGGTGAAGACGCACAGGGAGAGAGAGAGAGAGAGAGAGAGAGAGAGAGAGAGAGAGGGCAAGAAGGAGATTTAAACAAAGGCAAACTGGAGACGTCGGCTTTATGAGAAAGGGCTATGGGAGAAGCCAGTGAGAAATGGCTGCGCAGAGAAGTTTGTGGGCATAAACATAATTTTTATAGCATTTTTTAATGTGTCTCTTTATTTTCGCCTTTGTTTTTTTGGATCATTGATGGTGTCTGGCAACTCCAGCGCACGTCCAGTGCCAAGAGGATCAATTTGAAATTCAGTATGAACAGACTCCAGAGGCGGATATCTTGAGGGAGAGGAGACGGAGGATGTGTGTGTGTGTGTGTGTGTGTGTGTGTGTGTGCACGTGCGTCCACAATGGTGCGCCCGCTTGCATGTATTTGCTCAGTGTTGTGTCTTTGCACATACGTGTGATGGATGCTTCACTTCTATGCACATCCTTGATGCATATGTGTGTAGAATTCTGAGTGTGTGTGCCTGTGCATTTGTGTGTATCTGTATGTGTGTGTGTGTGTGTGTGTGTGTTGAGTTAGTGGAGGAATGCACATTTGATTGAGTACAGGCTGCACATAAATCTGGCCTCTAACTGTACACAGGCACACAACGCCGACCCTGACCCCGGCCCGCCTCCCCCTCCCTCGCCCCGCCCGCACCCCGCGTGCATGGCACTGTCCGGTCTGCAGGGTCCACCCCGAGTGCCAGCGTGTGTGTTTGTGAATGTGTGTCTGTCTCCATACACAGGTGTGTTGACATGCAGGCCAGGCGTTACGAGTCTCCAGGTGCAGTGCAACAGGATAAACTTTTTTTTTTTTTTTTTCAAATGCGAGGAACAAACAGCTCTTGCGGATTTGGCTGTGCTGTGTCCTCCTCTGTCATCGCTGAGGCCGCTGCTCCGTCTCTGCTGCCACATGTCTGCGAGATAATAACTAATACGTTCGAAACAGGAAATGCAGGGGATTGATGTGCTCTGTGAGACTTGTCGATGTTTTGAAGGTTTCCATCCTGACACGAGATGTAATACTGACACAGCGTCTTAGGAAATGAATCATGGGCTAAAACCGAAACAGATTATGTTTTAAAATCAAACAGGCGACTAAGGCAACTAAAGAAAAATGCGATTATTCCTGTATTCTGTATCTGACAATATTATATGATTATACAATATATATGTATATGTAATATATATGTAATAATATATAGAAATACTGAAAGATGAACCTCACATAGTGCGATCATGCAGTCTTATATTCAGTGTTAAAATCTTGTTTTTCTTCAAACAAGTTTAAAAAAAAAAATCTGTCGTGGGATGACATCATCCCACTTGTTTCCAGCGCTAACTTTTTCCCACAATTCACTCGAATCAAGTGTCATTTTCCTCATCCTGGTGGGCTGATCTGCCTTATTCTGCTTTCCTTCAGAAAAACAAATGAAACTGCATTGCAAAGAAGTGGGATTATCTTCATTCCACTGGCTGATTTTTTTTTTTTTTTTTTTTTAAGAAAAAGAAGACATTTCACCTAAATATAACATTAAACGTCTTCTTTGAATTTTCATTTGTTTAGAACAAACTCATTGTGTCTTATGAGTTAAAAGTGTTTTTTCTTTTTCTTTTTTTTTTAATTGTGGTTAGTGAACCAGACATTTCTTCTGGAAGCCTGGGAGGAAAACAATGTTGGCTTTTCACTCAATCCAGTTTTTTTTTTTTTTTTTTTTTTTTTTAAATCGTGCTTGATGGCTTAATTGGGGTTAAATACTGCCCAAATCTTGCAGTGCATGTTCATCAGCTGCGTCACTCCCTACCAGAAACACCGCTCAGAGTACAGCTGGGAAGGATGAGCATCTCTTAAACCTACCTTTCCTCTCCTTCCTGTTTAAGGTCAGACCTCTTTTCAAGTGGTTAGAGCAAAAGAGGGCAACTTTTTTTGGCACGAGAGCGACGTTTTCCTGGACTAGACCGGGGAGATTTACTCGCGCATACTTTTCCCACAATACCAAACCCAATTTAACTGCTTGTTTAAAACCTCAAATGATGGTGCTTGTTGGGAAAGATGAAACACAAGTCCTCCTCTTGGACGGAGGGGATACAACACCCGCAAAGACAGGGTCACCGGTTTACAAAAACACCGTCTGCAGTATTAAGTGTCAAGTGTGCTACAAGGCTCTTTTGGCCCTAAACATAACCTGGTGCCCCGACATTCAACTCTGAACCCTCTAACCCTGGGATTTTAATGTTGACCCCCGCATAGGAGCCAGCTCACATTCAGCTCTGTGTTACAGATGGCAACCAGACACCAGATCTGAATTTCTATCAGCGATCAAACCGTATTAAAAAAAAAAAAAAAAAAAAAAAAAAAGCGATCTGTTGTGAAGAATGGAGCTCCCCTGCATGTACGTGCATCACTCCACAACCTCGATGGGTATACGTGCCAAAATATGTAGAGCTGAGGGGAGGCAGACGAAAACACGCGCACACACGCACACACACTCACGGAGGCAGGTCATGGTCGGCTGTTGTAGGGAACCCCTGTGTTGCTGTAATGCAATCCTCCCTTGGAGAATGTTCTGGTTTCAACCCTGCCCTGCGGAGTGTGCTCCCACTGCCAGGTACACAGACACAGCCCCAAGCCTGCAGGGCCTGCCCTTGAAGCCGGGATATCTGCCGACTGCATTAAAGTTACCCAATATATTATTATATAACAAGGACACGGCTCTGGTTGGGAGTTATCTCAGTTTACGCCACTCGTACAAAAGACCAGTTGTCTTTAGCCCCGGAGAAGGATGCTTTTAGACATGTCAGCGTTCAATCAAAACAACAAGAGCCTTTCACGTCTGGCAATCATCTCAGACCATGTGGCTGCAGACAAAAGGAAACAGTTTGGAACAGTTTGGGGTGAATTTTGCCAAGGAGAAGTCTCTTTCCCGGTTCCAGACGTTTTTTTTTTTTTTTTTTTTTCTTTCTGGAACCTGTTTATTCCTTCCGAATGCGACCTTCATGCACTGGAAAAGAGTGCGTCCTCTCTTTTAGAGGGTGTTTACATGCAGAGTCGTCCATGTCGACTTGATTTCGGGGTGTTTTGATGCTAATGGGGGATGTTCGGTAGGAGGGGCCCGCGGCTTGATGAGCTCCAAATGTTCGGCGTCTCTTGGAGATGCTTATTGCTTCTGACAGGTGATGAGGCTTTTGTGGTTTAGACAATTGGAGGAGGCTCGGCTGTTTGCGAGCCGGTGGGGTTGTCTTAGTTGACTGATTTCAAGGTGTGTGTGGGAGTTGCCTTGGCCCAACCTCAGTGTTTGAGCAAAGAGTCTGGGAAGCTGCTTTGATGTAGCCGACAACTCAGGGTCAACTGGTAGTGTAAGTATGAACAGTGATACGGAGGCTGGTTTTGTTCAGAGCTGCTCACAGCCTTTTTTGCATCAAGCGATTTCAATGTTGTGTTTGTTGATTTTGTTTGGTAGTGCCACTCAACGCTTTTAACGTCAAAATTAACTACAGTAATCTAAGAACAGCTCAAAAAAAGCCAGCACGCTGTTGACAGAAGCACCGAGGCAAGTTTCAAATTTGAAATATTGCTTTTCATTTTTAATGGCAAAGTGAGGAGTGCTCAGAAAGTGGCATTCAGGTGCAGGGCAAATGTGAATGAAGGTGTCCCAGGACTGAAACGTTTGCACTGCACCTGAGCACGTTCCTCACTGTTTCATTAAAACGCAAAAAGCAATCTCGCCTTAAACTTGCCTCAGTGCTTCTGTCAACAATTTTTTTTTCAGCTGTTCTTGAATGACACCAAAATTACCCATCAGCTACTCATTAAAGCTAAGTCACTGAGCTGAACACAATTAGAGCAAGTGACAAATTGATTCCCTCCTGTCTCCTTCCCTTACAGCTCGCCTCGCTAGTTTAGGAGCAGGGTTGGGTCGGTTACTTTAACCCCTTGAATGCTCAAATTTCCCTAAATCCCCCCTTAAGAAAGTAAGTTAGAAAACACATTTTTTCCCATATTACACAACAATGCTACATGCATATTTTGTACCTGCTGATTGCGATGCCACACATATTCAAACCCAACATGTCATTGTTTTATGGCTGGAGCATTACATCAAATAGAAAATATCTAGATGTCATTTTATACGCATTTCCCCTGAACTGAGCAGCACATATTTGGGACCTCTGGAAACCTTGGAATCTTCACTAAAATTTAAAATAAAATGCTGTGGGTTTGAACGAAGCTCGGCTCTGCAGCAATGACAAACTCACCGAAGGCATCAGATAATGTCTGCCATTATAGTTATCTCATCAAAATTATGCTTAGTGATATAATCCAAGAGACTGCCCATATTGAGAAATCTATTCGGATTGTTTTCAGATGTTTACTTTGAAAGGATACAGATTGGAAAAAATTAGAAATTGCAAAGTTCAGGATATTTATCTCAGATTTGAATACAGACACGTTTTTTTTTCTCAGTGCCATATTGTATAGAACATAAATCTCTATGTAAACGCCCTTTCTTGCCTTTATATTGAAATCATATTATCAGAGGATCTGTAATCAGGATACCTTTTCATGTAACTGCTTTCTTTTTAATTTTATTTTCTTTTTATATTTTATTTACATTTATTTTATTTCCCTTTTTTTTCTTTTGCAATGCTTTCTTTTGATTTTTTTTTTCTTAGGATGCCCAACATAATTACACATATCCCGCTTCCACCCAGCCCTGTGTGGGAGTGCACGCTGCTCCACGTTGAGTGTAAGTTGCGGTTGAGTCAGAGGAAGTAGGTGTTGACTGTTTTAGGTCCCGACATGTTTGCTTAGCGCAGCCGAGAACATGTTGAGGGTAAATGTTTTGCAAGGTGTTTAAATGCTCCACTTAAAATCTCGTGCTCCCCCCTGGGGGGGACTCCTCATGATGGAGGGATAAAAAAGACAGAGAGAGAGAGAGAAAAGGGAGTGATAGAATGAGAGGAGGAGAGCTAATCAGGGTTAATTGGCTGCTGTTATTTTGACCCGGGGCGAAACCGAGATAAGTGCGGAAAGGGGGAGGAAGACGCGTCAGGGGTGGGGAAGATTTACTTGAAAAAGAAGAGGAGATGAAAGAGAAGACATGAAAGATGCGTCGCGAAAGAGAGTCATTTGACGAGTTTTAGAGGAGAAAGGGTTTGGATTAGCGAAGTGACGGGAGGCCGGGGAGAGAAAGCTGACGGGGTCATTCATTGTGCAACACATATTTCACACCTGTTGAATAGCAGCATGTTTCGCCCATAATTACAAGCATGAATCACAGCTTACCGTGTGGCTGTCAGAGGGGAGGGAGGAGGGCGTGGGGGGGGGGGGGTTAATGAGAGAACGCAGAGAGCACGGGGAAGGATGACGGAGAGCAGAGACGACAAAGGGGGGGGATGTTTTGTGTGTGAGGACGCGAGGAGGCGAGTAAAATACAGATTCCCAGAGAGGGGAAGAGAGGGGGACAGGTCGGGACAAAGGAAACAGAGGAGGCGAGCGAGGGAGAAAAGGCCAAAGTGTCCAGGAGAAACACGCACGGGAGGAGGAGACGGACATGACGTTCCTTAATGTCGAAAAACCACCTTTCAGCTCCAATTTTCTCTGTTTGAAACCAGAGAGGGAGGCACTAAAAGGGTTCCAGAGTCACCCGCTGCACCACACACCTTCAAACACACACACACACACAAACACAAATTCACTGTATTCATTTGTGGATGCAGTGCATGCATTCATACATCATTACGGATACAAAACATTCTCACAAACACTCACACAGTAACACAAAACACCTATGCAAGCACTCGGAAACATAAGCAAGAGCTCAATGGTATGCATTCATACACATACACACCCACACACCCACACACACACACACACACACACATATACACAACTGACACAAACACACACATTAATGTTTATGATTGTAAAGAAAGCCACATGTCTTTCTATTTCAGGATATCGGTGAGGAATGAGGATGTGTGTGTGATTTGTGTACGAAAGAGAACTACGTGAACGAGAAAGAAAGAAAGGAAGGAAGGAAGACAGAAAGAAAGTGACATGCACATGTGTGTGCTTAAGTGCCTGTTTGCCTGACAGAGCGGTGGACTGAACATAGGAGCCATTTGTCTGACTGTCTGAGGCTATTAAACGAGGTTTTATTTGAAGCCAGAGTAAACCTACGACAGCCAGAAACCTCTAAAATTAGACCTGAAGCGGAAAAAGCTTTATTGGCAGTGTCAGATGACTCTGATTCTGGCAATGTGTAAACAGACAAGGCCATCGCCATAGAGACAAAGAAATAAACTGGAATATTGTAAAAATTCCTATAAACAGTGCGATGGTGCGCCGACGGCAGCAAAGGTTGGAAAACGGTTGCCGTAGGGTGATTTTGTCTTTTCAACTCCCAGCATAACGTCCCATCATCATCGAATTAATTAAAAACACGGCATCCAAGTGAAATAATCACAGAACGTCTGAGAAAATAAGTGCCGATATAAATTTCAGCCCTTTTGTTATGATTAAACGAATACCTCTGCGGCGTGCTGATTATCATTCGGACACCCGAGATCTGAGCGCCAGCGCGGAAACATCCCCACGTTTTTTTTTCTGTCTGCTGTTTTTAATCAGATTCATTTCCTCCGTCTCTCCGCAGTCCATCACAACCAGCTCGTGCTGCTATTGGTCGCCGCCGTGGCGACGGCCCTGGACCCCGCCCACAACCTGGCGAACGAGAGGACGTCGATCGAGAGGACGTACGAGCTGACCAAATACCTGGAGTACCAGCTCAAGGAAATCAAGGACACATATGTGAGTAAAAGATTTTTATTTAGTTATTTATTTATTTATTTTATGAAGATACTATTTGTGAATGCTAATTTTGGTTATTCGTTGTTTTATTTGACAATGACCACTTCATAATATGATCAAAGCTACTAGATTTCACTCCTCACATTAGAGATAAATATGCTCGTTTGGTGCTCAATCGGTCAAGTTCTTATTCAATATTTAAATTTTTAACAAGAGCAGCGACGAGTAAAACCAAGTCCTGCTGTTAACACGGAGCTACGACTGAGGTCGACTCTAGTCATGTGCAAATGAGCCGGGCTGTGTGTGTGTGTGTGTGTGTGTGTGTGTATGGACAGTGACAGGACTTAACAATTTAAAGTGCAGTGACAAAAAAGGCAAAAACACTTCCTGAACACTGATAAAGAAGAAGTAAAGAAGAGGAACAAGACTTTGAAATATTGGCCTGTAGTGTTATGACAGATCACAGATCATCTTGGTTGGATGCCAGGACAAAATAATTTTTCTGCGGCTCTGTCTGGAGGCTAATATCTAATAAAAATGAGAGGCAAATAAACACTGTGTTTTTATTGGAAAAAATGCAAGCTGCAAATATTGCGCAAGAACAAGTCCTGTCACTCGTTCACACATTCAAGCATTCAGTCTTCTGAATATGGGCATCATCAGTGTCTCCATTGATTTGTTATTGAGCCCCATGATCCCACTGTCAACAGGATGTATTTTTGAACAAGACTCTTAGACAGAGTGCTAAAGTTGAGAAACATTCCTGATCATCTGTAGCTACTACCTGCACTGAAGCATTTTTCTGCAAACTTAAATCCTTTCATCCCTTCCTGCCACTTGTGTATCTCTGCTGCAGCTGTCCTATCTGGGCCCCCCCTTCAATGAGAAAGACTTCTCACCCCCGCGTCCCAACACCACGGCCCTCTCCCTGCCCAGCGCTGCCACCCGCCTGGAGCTGTGGCGCGGCCTGGAGAACCGAGCCCGGCTCGCCCAAAACCAGCGGGCCTACTCCGTCCTGCTGGCGGCCGTCAGGGAGCTGGCGCGCTCCACCCTCTGCCCCTACCTCCAGACCTCCCTGCTGCACTTCTGCACCGGCCTGGACGGCCTGCTGGGCTCCATATCCGGGCTGATGACCACCCTCGGTTACGCACTTCCTCCTCCCTCTGCTGTGAGCGTCGGCGGGAGCGACGGGGAGCTGCAGGAGCCTCGCAGGGACGCGGGCGGCGATGGCGGACGCGGCGGCGGCGGCGGCAGCAGACCGGCTCCACTGATGAGCCAGAGCCTGTACAAGGCCAGGGCCGGGACGAGGCCTGTGTCCGGGCAGCGCGACAGCCAGAGGAGAGGCGGATCGAGGGTGGTCAGGGGAGGGAGGGAGGACGGGGTCAGGAGGGACGCGGCGGAGAAATGGCGTGGGAAAGAAGGGAGGAGAGCGGAGGCAGGCGGCGGATCGAAGGAGAAGGGGAAAGGAGAGAGAAGGAGGAGAGGGAAGAGAGGAGAGCCGGAGAGCGCGAGATGGGCCACCGGAGAAGAAGAGAGATTCGGGGAGGAGGAGGAGGAGCTGGAGAGCGAGGGAGGAGCGCAGAGATGGGGCCGGAGGAGGCTGCTGAGTGTTGTGGAGGACGGAGAACTGGCGTTGTTGTCCAGCTTCCAAACCAACAACAACAACAACAACAACAACAACAACAACAACAATCAGTACAGCTACAACCTGGGCTACCCAGAGAGAGCCAGAGAGGAGGACGGCGTCAAGGCGGGAGGAGCGTTCTTCATGGAGGATGAGACGCACATAGCCAGAGAACCTACCTCCATGCTCTCCTCCTCCTCCTCCTCCTCCTCCTCTGTCCAGCAGCAGCATCGCTCCCCCCGCTCGCTGCTCTCTCCCACCCTGCACCCCCCCCTCTCCACGCTCTCCCTCCTCTACCCGTTCGGAGTGGGCGAGGAGCACACCCTCCTCCCGCAGCCCGTCCCCCTTTCTCTACGAAGGGGCCCCGCCCTCCTCTCGCCTCCCCTCTCACCCCTCCTCTCCTCGCTCTCCTCCACCCCTTCTTCTTCCTCCTCCTTGTCCCCCTCCTCCTCCTCGCCGCTGCTGTCCGTGCGGCCGACGCTCAACGACTTCTCCCGAAAGGTGGAGGGCTTCTGGATTTTGCGGGAGCTGCAGAGTTGGCTGTGGCGCTCGGCCAAGGACTTCAACCGCCTCAAGAAGAGACTCCGAGGCTGAGGCGGGACTGGACGCTGACACTGTGCACACACACACACACACACACACACACACACACTGCAAAAAACTGCCATCTCCAAGTCACTGAGCCCCATATTCAGTGTTAAAATCTTCCTATTTCTTAAAACAAGTCAAATAAATCTGCCAGTGATGATGAGATAATCCCACTTGTGCTCAATCCAGTCAAGAAAATGACACTCAATTCAAGAAAATCAAATGGATTAGCGTTGGAATCAAGTGGGATTATCTCATCTTTTCAGATTTTCGGTCTGAATATGAGACTAAATGACTTTTTAAGCTGGAGATCTTCATAGTGTAAACATGCAGTATATCAAAACTATATTACTTGCACAGAATCGGAGCAGACTGGATGTGCATCTGTATGGAAACAGACTGAGAGAGCTTTTACAGACCTAAACACACACTCACACACACACACGCCAGACTGCAGACGCGCACACACACACACACACACACACAGATGCACATATAAACACATTCATTCTTACACGTTCATTCATACCGTGCTGCTCCGCGGTGGAATAAGTGAATGAAGGACTATTTGGCAGGTCACCAGCGGGGCTAATGGAATATAACACACACACACACACACACACACACACAGCCAGCGCATTACCAGCACTGTCACCCGCCTAATGCACATAGCAGCTCATTGAGCCAGAGCCGATGAGACTGGGCTGAGTTACCGGACTTCACGGCTCATAGATCAGCCTGAAATACCACTGTAGGTGGTTACACACAAACACACACACACACACACACACACTCGCCAAGCACAGAGGCTGACTGACAGACAGTGCGACCATTGAGCGAACGCTGATTCAGACGGCCCTCAGATGCGTGAATCAGCAAACATTCATTTTCTCTGAGGGAAGAAGGGAAAGTTATGAATGGGCCCGAGACAAAAGCGGCGTGAGGGAGAGAGGGAAATGGCCAGAGGGATGGAGAGGGCGCTGAAAAGGAGGGGAAGAGGAAGAAAGGGGAGGAAACCGGGAGGAGGCGTGAGTCAGCGGATGGAGGGGTATTGCTGAGTAATCAGAAAATCCACCAGTCAGTTACAGTAAGCCTACAACGACGCTACACATAGAGACGGTGAAACACGCACAAATGTTCGCAAGCGCGCACACACACACACACACACACACACACACACAAATGCGGTGGTACACAGCGGTGCCTTCACGTACCAGTCATGTCTATGCTGCTTTGGATTCAGCACTCATCGATTTGTAACACTTTGTACTTTTTTCCACTCCAGAGTAAATAATAGAAAGTTATTTTATTTTTATTTTATTTTATGCTGCAAAAAAAAAAAAAGCCCTTGTCTTTCAGTCTGATATTCAGTCTTAACATTGTATTTTCCTTCAAAGGGGGAATGAGAACATGCCAGTGCAGTTTCACTTGTTGGAGGATTTTTTTTAAGTATCAATATGTTGAAACAAGGCGGGATAACGCAGAGCAGCTCACCAGGATCAGGAAAATGACTTGTTACAGTGAACTTTATTTGCAATATATGATCAAATCAGCACCCCAAATATTTAAATATTTCTATATTCTTCCTTTGTTTTCTATCACAGTATTTCTAGTTTTGCTGCTTAACTCACTTAACCCTCCTGTTATGTTCACATTTTTGAACATCTTTTATATTTGGAGTCAATTTGACCCCTGCAGTTTAAACTTCCACAAAATTATGATAACTAAAATTGTTATCAAAGTTTATGTGTCAGGTACTTTATGTTTCTTCGTTGACGACCTAAATAGTCCTTTAAATAAAACATAACTCCACCCCACCCTCACTTATACATCCAGTATTCCTATTATGCGACAATGGAAAAATATTCAAGTCACCATAAAATCTCACTGATTGATCTAAAATTGGAAAGAAATATTAATTTTTGGTGTTTTAATGGCTTTAATGACTTATTATTTCTAAGTACAGATTTGTGTTATTTATAACCGATGCGTTACAAAGTGTGTACAGGACATTGAAAACATATCATCATGTGAATTTCATCTTTACCCGGTAGAACCCATTACATTAGGAACACTCATTAAATATGAAGCAAAAAAAAAATGATTTTAATCATTTATTTAGAGACGTTAAACATTGGCTGGGGTCAAATTGACCCCAAACATAATAGGAGGGTTAAGTAAAAAAAAAAAAAAAACACCAAAGGAGTTATTAGAATGAAGTTATTGTGTCACCTGAGTAGAGCAACATCTCTGACTTGATAATCTGAGTCAAAAGTTACAATGAAAAATTCAGCATCTCCACCACTTTTTCCCCCAGAAACTTATGAATGGCTCAGTTTTTTTTTTTTTTTTTTTTTTTGCAATTTCTCTTGCCTGTGTCTTTGCTGTGTGCCTTGGACAGTGTGTGTAAAGGTTATGAATCATATCCCTATAATATTTATTGAATAAGATTTTTTATTTATTTTTTTTCTTTCCTCTCAGTGTGAAAATACTGTACCATAACAAGAAGAGAATAAATACTAGCTTTTGTACTGAGCGTCGCGTTATATGGTCATTTGGGGAGAGGTCGGGATGGGAGACAGAAAGAATGTACTTGGGATTTTGCCTTTGCGATGGTTTCGTTTTATAGGAATGGTTTTGGGTGATTGGCACAAGGGGAGACGAATTTGGGGTCGGGGCATTTCTGGAAACAAAGGCCGACTCACATTCATCACAGAGAGAGAGAGAGAGGGAGGCGGGGGATGAGACAGTTTTTATTTGTCTGTCCTGGCGAAAATTTACGATCTCTCTCTTTTGCTTTCATCTCCCTCTCCCCACCATCCCTCCGCCCTCCTTCGGTCCCTCCCTCCGTCCCGCGTTCTTCTTTTCCGATCCCACTATCTCACGGAGCTCCTCTTCCCCCCGAAAAATCCCGGTGACCTGTGACAGGGGGGGATTTGCATGAGCACAAACAGGCGCAGGTACAAACATGGCCACACACATCCTTCATAATCCCACTGACGGCCTGCCTCCCTTGTTGTGTCTGTGCCTCTAATCACTGTCACAAGTTTCTCACACACTTCTCTTCCTCTTTCACTCTTTCCCACCTGTTTTCTTTGCTGTTTACTTGTGGTCTATCTCTTTTTTTCTCATCAGTCTCTGTCACCCATGCTCTCTCGCTCGCTGGCTCCCTCCCCTTTGCCTCGGGCCAGATATTAAGGGATCAATGAGAATCTCCCTTCCTCCGAGGTGCACACCTGCACACCACCACACACTCGCCCTGGCACACACACACATATTTAAGCGCACTTTCACACACACACACCCACACACTCGCAAACAAGTGCACACTTGCACGCGAGCCTTAAAAGCGGCGCCGGTTGAGCGGGAAGTGACTTCGGCGGGGGTCGGCGGTGTCAGCGCTGACACATGGTCACACTCATGACTGAGGCCCAGGGAGCAGCGGGTGAAAGGGTTAACGCTGGGCTAGGGTTACACACACTCAGATAGGATGCACACACACACATATACGTGCACAAGACACTGTGTGTTTTTCACATTCTGTAAGCCACAACAGAAGGGCCACCAGTTATCAACAAAGACAGCTTTGTGTGTTGTATGCTCTCTCTGTGTGTGTGTGTATATGTGTATGTGTGTGTGTGTGTGTATTTTGCCCCTGTGTGGGCTTGCAAGCACAGCACGTGTGTGAGTCATTATCTCTGTATGTGTCAGAACTTCTTTGGAATGAGGCTTGTCATGCGTAACTATCGTACGCCCATCATTCAGCGTTGTTCCTCCCTCTCTGCCTGTGTCAGCGCGGCAGAGACAAATCGCTGGAACTGATAGATAACAGAACAGCTCAGTCCTATTAGCATGACTCAGCTGCTGAGTCCATATGTAGGAACAGATAGTGTGAGTGACAACGGCTTGACATTATTGCCTTGTTCAGTCTACCAGGCAGGTGCTGGCTGATGAAAGGCCCGTCCGTCTGACTGGCAGCCTGTGAGCCAGTGGGAGAGTTACGGCCTGCAGTGGAGCTGATCTATGGTCCGTTTTGCCGAAAAGCTTTTATTTTATAGGCTCTTGGAGAGGACTTAGCGGGAGCTTTTCTCCTTTTTTGATTATCTTCGCTCCCTCTTCCTCTCAAGACCCCCTGCTCACCTTAAAGCAACAGACCAAATATGGGAGGCAGCTCTGTTTGGAGAGATGGACTCACTTAAAAACCATCCATGTGACCCTGGTGGATCATCCACTCCACGCTCCCAGTCCAGTCATTTTATGAAAAAACCTAGGACAAATTGCAAGAGAAGCAAACTCAACTGATTTTGCATCCTCAGTTTGTCCTGAGTGAGGGGAAAAAGTCCCAAGAAATCCCATTGGTGGAAAGTTTTGAAAATCACCTATTTATGACCACATATTACCAAAAGACACTGTTTTTAACACACAGGTGAATGGGGTTCAAAATTTTACTTTCAGATATCACTATAAAAATTCACAAGATGATTACACACACAAAGACAAGAAAAAAAAGTCAATTACAAGTTCTTTGAATTATTTTGTTTACACATGCATATCACACATTTAAACAGTGAATTAAAAGGTTACTATAATCAACTCAGATAATGTGTGATATGCATGTGTAAACAGAATAATTCAAAGAACTTGTAATTTACTTTTTTTCTTGTCTTTGTGTGTGTAATCATCTTGTGAATTTTTATAGTGATATCTGAAAGTAAAATTTTGAACCCCTTTCCCCTGTGTGTTAAAAACTGTTTTTTGGTAATATGTGGTCATAAATAGGTGATTTTCAAAACTTTCCACCAATGGGATTTCTTGGGACTTTTTTTTCCCTCACTCAGGACAAACTGAGGATCCAAAATCAGTTGAGTTTGCTTCTCTTGCAATTTGTACTAGGTTGACCCCAATTTTGGCCTAAAATTACTGGACTATCCGTCCACATGTTGAGTGACACAAGGCAACTAGTGTTTTCTCCAAAGTGAGAAAAGGATAACTTTAAAAAAAAAAAAAAAAAAGGTTATAGGTGATAGGAGGCAGTACAGCTAAATATGACAGGACAGCAGATGAGTTCATGGCTGTCCACATAAAATAGTTTTAATTCAGCCCAGTCTCATAGCAGTTTGTGATACAGTGATAAAGTGTAATCTATAGAGCGGTGTACATGGACACGTCTTGTGGCAGTCAGCATGCATTTCAAACAGAAGTATGTTCCGTGCCTGTATCATGTGTTGTGAGGTGGAATAAACAGTCACAGGGTCAGTGTTAGGAGGAAGGAGGTGGTCGGGTGTCGGATGGTCCATCAACACAACTTTCACTCTGCAGACCCAAAGTTTGAGTCCCACTGGAGGTGAGAGCGGTGTTTGTTTTCCTAATGTCACCGAATGTTTACATTAGCTAATGTTAGGTAACATTAGGTTTGCTCTCAGCAGCTAAAGTAATACTTGTAATGTTTTCCTAACCCTAACTCTAACCTTCACCATGACCTTTTCCTAATCTTAACAAAGCTGTTTTGTTGGCTAAAGCTACCAGAATTTCGCCGCTTCCAATGAAGGGAAATTAATATAAGCACATAACAGCTGGGAGAATTTTCTAAGTGTTTACATTGAGATGTGCAGGGGTATTTACTGTATGTTCAGACGTGACATTTTACCTTAAGCTTATTGGTGTGAATGAAACAACTCTAAGAATTGTGAATATTTTCTGTTAGCAACATCAATGCACAACACAAAAAAAAAAAATCCCCAAACTTATTGTCCATATAATGAGCAAAAATCACTATGTTGTGATGGATAGTTCCTGAAGAAAACAACTCTATATGTCCCAGACTGGTGTTTGTGAGACTCATTTGATAGTGTCGTCATCGTCAAAATGGCAAACTTTAACTGATTTCTTACTTTTTTAGACAGGTTTCACCAAAGATATTCATGAATGTTGTGAATAAATGTCTGCTTTTGGCAAACTAATGTTACTAATGTAGATGTTGCCAGGATCTCGCAGTTGAGTCCAATATCTTTGAGTTCAACCGCCATCACACCTCCAAATGTTTGATTCTTCTTCTAAAATGTTGCCTGATGTAGAAGATGTATTTCTCTTTCACATGCACAAACAAACCAACCTACAAATTATGCTTATCTCTTATTTCTAATGCTCCTTGCCTCGATAGGACCCGATCGTGTGTTTGCTAAAGCTCTGGGGATCGATCCTCCTGGCACACACACACATGATTTTCCTGTCCATGTTCTCATCACTCGGCGTCCAAGCTGACCGATTTCCCAAAAAGCTCGGTGTTCTCCTTTAAGATGCACAGATGCGCCTGTGCAGCCATTCTCGGACCTCCTCCCCTCTGTCCGTCTGTCTCTCTCTCTCTCTCTCTCTCTTTCTCCCTCTCCTTTTCTCGTCACACACTCTCTCCCAATCTTTTTTCCATATGTCTTTCTTTCTCCGTCCATCCATATGCCGTTCCGTCCGGCGTGCGGCGGGAGTTTTGGTGCGTTTTTTGGGTCTTTTTTTTGTCTCCCTCTCACCGCCTGCGTCCCCCCTCCTTTCTCTGCCACAATCGAGCCCTTTCACACTTTTCCTCAAATTCCCTCGGCCACCCCCGCGTTCTCTCCCTCTTTTTCCATGTATCTCTCATCCTCTCTCTCTCTCTCTCCCTCTCTCTTTCCCTCCTTCTCTCTGTTCTGCTCACCTGCAGCACATAAAAATTCCTCTTTTCTTTCTCCAGAGAATTGTTGAGTCGCTCAGGGATTTACTGCATTCCTCCATGCTCTCTCTCTCTCTCTCTCTCTCTCTCTCTCTCTGTATGTGTCTCTCCCTGTTCCTCTCTGTTTTGGCAGCACTACACAGCGTTAGATTTGGCCTGTCCTCTCCTTTTGTCTATTTAACACGTTTCTATCCCCCTCTAAGTCCCTCTTTTGTTTTGCTTTCTCCCTCCATCCCTCCCTCGCTGTGGAACAACACATACCAATCCCATACCTGTCTTCGATCTTCTCGTTTCCACGGCCTCACCCAGTTTTTTCTTTACCCCGTAGCACCCACCGTACCTGCCCCCC
This sequence comes from Myripristis murdjan, assembly GCF_902150065.1. Lineage (NCBI taxonomy): Eukaryota > Metazoa > Chordata > Actinopteri > Holocentriformes > Holocentridae > Myripristis > Myripristis murdjan. The sequence continues at coordinate 27,441,970 of NC_043989.1, forward strand.
CACCCCCACCCCTCTCACCCCCCCTCCTCCCACTCTGCTGGGTCCCTGCCATGTGATGGAAGGTTCCGCCTCCGCTGACTTAGCTGGAGGGCGCTGGGTTGGGCTGAACCTTCTCACCACCGTGGTTTTTTTTTTTTTTTTTTTTTTTTTGAGGGGGGGTTGCCGGGGGGAGTCTCAGGGCCCGGGGCCTGGGATGAGGTTGATTTATGAGTTAATCAATTGGCCGTCCGTGTGAGCGAGCAAACCGCAGAGGTGTGTGAAACCTTTCATCTCGCTGTCTGTGCTTGTTGACTTAGTCCCTTAGGAAAACACCGAGAGCTGTCATCCTCCATGTTCCCTGTTTTTTTTTGTTTTTTCAAAAGCGATTAGGGGAGGAACTGGGTGTTTTGGTGTTGATTCATCCGATGTTTGAATGATTCTTCGAAGCGCAGACCGTGCGTGTGTGTTTTGGGTTTTCGGTGTGTTTATGTGTCTTTGCTGTGTTTATGCTAAGGTTCTCTTTCCCTGCGTTCCTCTCTTTTTCTTCTTTCTCGGTCTCTGTAGTTGGCAGGATTTACACTACTTTTCTGTGTGTGTGTGTGTGTGGTGAGAAACTGATAAAAGGCGAGAACAACAGAGAGCGTCTTTAAACCAGACCGGGAGAGAGAGAGAGAGAGAGAGAGAATGAGAGAGCGAGTGCAGAGTCAGATGACAGACAGATGATAGAGGAGACGTTTGATGGCATCTAATAGGTCTGACAACTGACAGGCATCCTGGCAGCAGCTCACATGTGCAAACGCAAAACAGCAGCAGGGCGGGGGGGAGGGTAACCGAGGTAACCGCGCTCATCCAAACCCAGGGTACCTCTGCACAACCTTGTTCCCCGTGCCAAGCTGTCCCGAGGTGCTTCCAGCCGCAGCCGCAGCCAGGAACCTCCCTCTGCACATTTGTTTTGCTCATTTCACGACAATCACATCCCTCTCCATCCCTCATAAAATTTCATTTATGATTAATGATTGCAGTTGGAGTGTGTGAATGAGGCTTCTCCTTTTCTTTTCCTCGAGGCACCGGGTGGGAGTCAATGAGGCGTTTTACGTGTTGGTGTGTCGCGGTCTGTATTACATGTTTGACGTGTCACGGTTTGTTAAAGTCTAAAAACGCCTGCTTTGGACCAGCTGTCCACCCACACTGGTGGAACGGGAAGAGTGCTCTCTCTCTCTCTCTCTCTCTCTCTCTCTCTCTCTCTCACCCCCATCCTTCCTTGAATTCTGAAGATGGGCGAATGGTGCGAAAGGTAAATAGAAAGCTTTTAGTCTGTCTGTGTGACACATAAAGACAGAAGATTATGGAAGAGCTTCAGACCGGTGCCTGTTCTGACACACACACACACACACACATGCACATACACACACACACACATGCACACATGGATGCAAAGACTTACATAAACAGTCCACCTTATTCTAACGCCTTCACAAACACATGTTACCATCTTGCACCTGCACACATACACAGTCACTCAAGCATGCACACATGCACATGTACACCAATTTTTCTTAAATGTTCACAAGCGCCGGACTACTTCCTCTTCTCACACAGCGCACTTTTTTTTTTTTTTTTTTTTTTTTTTTTCAAGGGAGTCGGAAAGGCAGAACCAAATATTTTCCCATTCCAACCCTGGAAAGTACATAGGGCATATCTTTTTACGGTCTTCTCGAAACCCCATGGCGATACGATGCTATTTCTTCATTCCGTCGCGCTGTCTGAGTTTTCTTTTCTCTAATTCCCTTTTGGTTTTTCACCATTCGAACACATTTAGACAAGAGCGGACCAAAACAAACTCAAACAGGCATGCCTTGTGTGTCTGCCTGGGAGGAAGGATGGGGATGAGAGAGAGAGTCTGGAGTCGACCTCTCCTCTTCCTGACCAGACTGCTGAGCGAGCCCGAGCGGTTTTTGATCCACGTCCTACTCCTGACATCCATGTGATGTTTGGCAGACAGAGATCTGGACTCTCTGAAATACCACCATACCAAACACAGATATCCCGCTTTATTACATAGGAACAAGCATCACCACAATTTGCAACAGGGCCCGACATTCTGAATCCATAAAGGTCTTATAAACGCCGCACGTTTGAGAAACATCATCTCACATCTGCCGTGCAAATCCAAGTATTCACTGCTAGGAGCGATGATGTTGAAAGGGAACCAGGACAAGTTGTTTTGAATAAATTTTGTGCTTTCCAGTTCAGCTCCATCGGCGGATGGAATGAAGTTCGCGCCCGCCGGTCAGTTTTGCCTTGGGATTCCTCTGCACTACCGTCAAAGATAATCCCCGGGCAAAGACTTTGGTGGGAGCTGAAACAATAAGTGACTCGGATTAGATTTTGCGCAACGTGCCCGGGCTTGATTGACACATTCTACAATCAAATCAAAGTGCTGACAGCTGGGACTGATTTCCCACAACTGTTGTGGTTTAGGGACAGGGAACTGGACGAACGGAGAAAAGAAAAAATCCAGAGGAAGACTGTCGAATAGAGACAGAGCTGGGAAAAAAAGGGGTGAGAGAATGGGATGTGTTCTTTTTTCCTCCGTTGCCACCAGAGCTTATTAGCCGGAGCATATTTGCTATTTGTTTTCCATTAGACTAGCTGTTGCCGTGTCGGCCTGAAAAAGACGAAACTGTATCTTTACCACAGAAATCCATAAGATATAGCTGTTGGAGTCACACACACACAAACTCAGTGTCAGTTAAGTTATTTGTTGCCTGTGCACCATGTTGCGTCCCTAAATGAATTACACTGAATGTTTACAAGTAGGAATGCAAAACAGCTGTTTCACAATGAAGATGGAGGCTGTGATATCCACTGAAAGTAACCGCTCCGAGTGGCCAGGATTCCCCTTAAAGGGATAGTCTGGCATTTTTTTTTTTTTTTTTTTTTTTTTTACATAAGGTTGTATGACTTACAAATGGTGATGTTGCCTGATTGGACGTGTGCCGGCCACTTGGAAGGACGACAGAAGCAGCACCGGACAGGCAACTGACAAAACTCATTTTTAAACTACAGCGAACACACACAAAAAATGTTTTTTGTTCAAACTATGTTATTTGTTCAAGAATGACAGGCTTTTCGCGACATCCTGCGTCATGCAAACATATGCAGACATCGTATATGGTTGCATGATGAACCAAAAAGTCTTTGATTCTCCATTCACCTTACGCTGCCTTCAGGTGCCATCCAAAATACCGCAATTACAAACCGAGGGCACATGATATGACTCAATAAACTGACTTTTTTGGTCACATTTGCTGAACTGCACCGTTTTGGAGACATTTTGCAGAGCTTGCCAGCCATGATTGTAGTCAGTAATAATGATGAACAGTAGGACCTCGACGATCCGACCCCTGATGATACAGAATGACCCGTCAACCGCACTGCCGTTTCCTTTGTTTTCCTTCCCGCTACAAGCTGCGTCCTACTCCCCAGTAGCCTACCGATCTAATTCTGCTGTCGTTACAGTGTTGTTCTCCCGTAAATCAGGCTGTTCATTGGTTAGTTTTGTTCCTGTGTGTGTGTGTGTGTGCGTGCATGTGTGTGTGCATGCACTACAGCCACAATAAGTGATTTCTTTGACGCTGCTATTGTCCTAAAGTGTTTGCTGACAACTAAGATTTTATTGCCAGGCCTACATATTTGTGGTTTAAAGGCTATTTGAGCTACAAAAATGTTTGGAAACCTAATATATTTCAGTAAATATGATTTTTTTTTTTCCCCAAAAGGTTCCCAAGTGGTTCGGATAGTCAAGGTTCTACTGTAATTTGTAAACAGGAATCCCATGTACATGTACATACTTTCAATTGATTCAATTGTCAGCTGTCACGATTTTTTTGTTTTTCACGAATTAATATCTTTACATAGCCAACAGATATTTTGCTCTTCATTCTGCCACCACAACACAAAGTAGTGTTTTTTTGTTGATTTATATATTTCAAACAACAGGCGCCCACAAATCTGCTTTTGCTGTGGCGTCCATGTTGGTTTTATTTCTGACCAAAAGCCCCTGAATGCATGACAAATTGCATTTACAGCTTCCGATCTCAGAGCTTACGAGGAGGCGCTGGAGCAGCGGCGCTCTCACACACACACACATGACTCCAATCAGGGTCAGAGGTTACAGTTCAGCCAATCACATGATGAATTCATTGTGTCCCCTTAAGGCGCCCGCGAAGTCACAACATTTCAGAGAAAGTGAAGTTTTTCGGGTGCACGGTAATTTTTTCCCTCTGCTTCAGCGGAGTCGGCAGGGAGGCTGGCGAGACTGTAAATTGAGGAAAGTGATGAATGTAAAGAATGGTGAGAAAGGGATCTGGGGTTAAACAAATATATGGAGGACAAAAACATCTACCAGTAACATGCTTTTTTCTCTTGAGCTGCATGAGGCCCGTCTTTCCCTCTCCCTCTGCAAAGCTCTTTCATTAAAGCATGCTTTTAAGTTAATGCACAACCTTATCATGCATCTCCACTCGGCTTAGCTCCTCGCTCGGCCCGCTCGCCTCGGCCCACATTTCTCTCTGCCTCTCTCGCTCCGTTTGTTATCACTTCTAATCTCCCTCTTCCTTTCACTGTGTCCCACCACCTCTCTCCCCCTAACGCTTTTTTCTCACCAGCCCCCCCTTTTCCTCAGCATTCTTGAGCCATCTCTCCTTCAACCCCCGCACCCCAGCGCACCTTTTCTCCCTTCCCTCCGTTGTTCTCTCACTCTGTGATTTACTCAACCTGCTTCAAGGCACTCATTACGCACTTGAAGCTCTGAAGAGCCTCAGCCTTAAAAGGCAGAAACAGAAGAAGGGCAAGCAGAGAGGGGCAATACTTAAGGCCGGAGACACCAAGTCCTCCACCATTATCTGCGCCTCTGTTCTGCCATCTCTCCTCCCTCCCTTGCTTCATCTTTTGTTTGGTCTTTCACTGCCATCCCTCCATCCACAGTTTGTGTTACACCGGTAGCCTTTCCTCAACTCCCTCTGCCTCCTCTCCCTTTGCCTCTTTCATTTATTTTCTCCCTGACTCATCCATCATGTGCTGTCGCTGGAGGTTGTGGTACTGTCGTATAATTGTCTCGCATTTATGCGAATATTCTTGTCCCATATTGGCGCTGGCTCGGTTATATGCACACTCAGGGCTCCTTTGCATCTCTGCCCCGGGCTTGAAGAGCTTCATGTCATAATTCAAGCCAGAGGGAGACGTTTGATTGGCCCACAGGGCTAACGGCACTATGGGATCCCTTTGATTTGATACCGCTCTCAGTGATGGCTGTCATTTTCAGACAATGAGAGTTCCCAGGGTAAAATGATGAATGTGATAATTACTTTTGGGCACTCTCCCGCCCAACGCAGACACAAACACACAGAGTGCACCGTAAGACCCTCGGAGGAGTCTGTCTCTTGAAAGTCTGTCTTCACTACTGATGCATACATTTTCAATTTGGGCCGCCACAGTGGGAGTCTAACCCCTAACCGCAGCAGTGTTGGTGGTGCCATGCTCTGCCCACTGGGCTACACAGGACCACAGAGCAGAAGTGTGCACAGCGGTGACAGGGAGAGCAATTACTACCATTTATGCCCCGAGTGTCCAAATTCTCCCATAAAACTATTTCATCCCTGCCAGGCCCATCGGTGGGTTCGTCATTACAAATGCATGCTGTGCAGCCGAGCTTTGTTCAAACCCACAGAACTTTATTTTAAATTCTAATGGAGATTCCAGGCTTTCCAGAGATCCCAAACATGTCCTGCTGAATTACAGGGAAAAGCGCATAAAATGATGCACAAAACATCTACATAGTTTCTGTTTGATGTAATGCTGCAGCCACAAAACAATGGCATCTTGGGTTTGAATGTATCCCCCAAAATAAGTGTGATGTAACTTCAGCGAGGTGTCGCAACCAGCAGATACACATCGTGCATGTGACACTGTCCTACAACATGCACAGACATTTTTTTTTTTTTTTTTTTTTTGAAACATTGAAGCTATACTTAAGGGGGCATTTGAAGGAAGATAAGAGTTCAGTGGGTTGAAGTGTAACTCCACTTTCAACCTTGACCCCATTTTTCCAGCCGTTTCTCAATTCTGACAAAATCTCATCATGTGCGTCATTGCAGAGCCACTTGCTATAAATCTTGCTTGCACTGGCGCATGGATACATGAACGTGAACATGTGCACACCCCAAAAGCATCTGTATTCTTAAGGTACTGATGATTCACTCTGTAATGATAGGAGATAAAAAGATTTAAATTCTGTTCCATTTGATCCAAAGCCCTGCCTCTCTCATAGTTTTGATGCTGTTGCACATCAGTGTTTACTCCTGCCTACCTGCTTTGCTGTAAATGTAAAGTAGAGCACACATTGTCCGCGGTCCACACACCCAGGCAGGCATGACGTAAGTGGCTCTATCTTGAAGACACTGACAAGATTTTGGTCGGAATCAGTATGATGGCAAATGATGGGAAAACAGCTGCCAAGTTGAAGCTGGCTGGAGTTGCATGCTTTGTTAAAGTCTGAGCAGCGGCACAGACGCATCCAAGTCACTGAAAGGAACCCGAGCCAAAGACAAAGCAAGCGATCAAACAGACAAAGCAGATGAAGGGCTGATTGATGCTTTGTTTTTGCCTTGAATAATGCATGGGCAGCCGCTGCATCCGATTAAACGCCCCCCCTGGAGTCACAGTTATTTTACATGATATTAACAGCCTCATGTCATATTTTTTATGAGTTGTCTTTTCTTAAACGACACAGGAATAATGGGAAAAAGCTCCCTTTGTGCTAATCACTTCACTGACAGTAAATACAGTAGTAAATTATAGTTTTATCTCTTTTCCGTCTCCAGGGCTTTTGAGCAGCCGTATATTTTCTTGAAGTGACTCAGTGATCGAAGAAACCAGATGAGCTGCAGGATATCAGCAATAGGGAAGTCACAGCAGCTTTGAAACGAGTACCAATTTCCATGGGCGCAGCCAGAATTTCAAAAGTGAGGGGGATGGAATGTTTAAGAGCATGATTTTTTTTTATTTTTTTTAAAACATAAAATAATCAACTTTCATTGTGTGTATCTACAAACTCTTTTGAATCTGAGCAACTTCTTAAAAGTTACACTAACATTCCAAGAATTTTTATTTTTCACTCTTTTTTTTTTTTTTTGATACATTTTTAAAACTAATTTTCTGGACATTTTCTCTTGCTTTTTTTTGTGCTAATTTTCTTGTCTCTTTTAATGCTTATTTCCACCTTTTTCCCCATGTTTTTCAAAGAAATCAAGTGAATTAGCTCAGGTTTCAAAGGCTTAAATGCTTGTGAAAACATTTAAACAAAAAAAATAAAAAGACACAGTATGAGGCAGGAAGGCCAGCTCCCGACAGTGGGTGAACTATTTAGTCAGTGGACTAACAATTTGCAGGTGGAGGAGAGTGCAGGGGACACGGGGGACAGGCTCCAGAAGCCCCCCACCCACACCCCCCGGTGTCCACTACACCCCCTGTCAATTTCATTAGAAACCATAACTGCAACAATGGGATTATCCCCCAAAGGGTTAAGCAGAAAGCTTCTGTTCCTTGCCAGGGGTCAAAAATCTCAGACTCCCCCGCTGGAATTGCCTCTTTTCCAGACTATTCCCTCTGCTTCTGATAAAAAAAACATTTTATTTTCAGCTCATACCAGTGATTCCTAAATGATGGGCTGACGCTCAAGACAATGTAAAAGACAGAAGTCAGAGCCGGCTCTTGTAAAACACAGCATCCGTGCTGTTTTTATGGCCCTCTGTTGCCCTCCTGTGGTGATCAATGAGCAGTACTACTACTACTTCTCCACAGGCTCTCACAACTTGTGTGTGTTTAACCACCTGTGTGCACTTTTCAGCTCGGAAGAATGATGTGTTGCGGTTGTCTGCTAATGGAATCATGGGATTAGATAAGCTTTATGTTTCAGGTACCGTGAGACTCCCCTGCTCCTCTGCCAACCACCAACCATCCTCGCATTAATGAAAATTAAGACCACATTGACTGTGTGTGTGTGTGTGTGTGTGTGCTTGTGCGTGTGTACACTGATTGCTGTCTGGAGCTTATTAGAGTAGAAGCAGATTGAAGAATGATAATTAGGCCTAATAGGAAGGAATTTCCCTGACTCTGTCAAACAGCAGCCGCATCACAGGACTGCTTTTAAAGGGGCTTCAGGTCAATTGGAACCACACACACACACACTCACACACGTGCGCGCGCACACACACACACATAGGTACAAAAAGTAATATGCAATTGATTAGAACTCACTCTACTCTTCTGTAATGGTTTTGCAAACAGATACAGACTAATTTCCGTCACATCATTAAAATATGTTTTTTATTTATACAAAAGTGATGGATTTGGTAAACTATGTCTTGCTTGATGTTTTGCATTTTTGCAGATTTTCAAATTACAGTTGGAGTTACAGTGGTTTATAGAAGGAATTTAACTAAAAAAAAATATGACACCAGCATTTGGTGTTTATTTTGCCGTTGTTGGTGCAGAGGCTAATTCCTCAACTCAAGTCTTTAGCAGAAGGGGTAATTAGGGGGTGGTTAACTATCCGGTCTGATTTGGACCAGACTTCCCCATGACAATTCTGACAAACTTTGGCCTTTACCATCAGAGCGCAGCACACAGGTTTTAGATCAAAAGCAATTCCTCTAAACCTCCGGAGAAAAGTCGTTGCCGCCTATCAGTCTGGAATCGGCTCCAAAGCCATTCCTAAGGCTCCGGGGCCACTGAACCACAGCCAAATACATTTTAGTAAGTTTGGGCAGTAGTGAATCTTCCCAGGAGCGGTCGCTCTGCCAAAATCTGTCCAACAGCAAAGCATAAAATCATTCAGGAAGTCACAGAGAGCCCTATTACAACATGCAGGCATCTGCAGGCCTCTCTGGCCTTGGCCACGCTCAGCGCTCATGACTCCACCATCAGAAAAGACGCCGGGGGAAAACGGGATTCATGGCAGAGTAGCAAAGCGGAAACCACTGCTCATTGAGAAGAGAAAAATCTATGCTTGTCTGAGACTTGCCAGAAACATACCTACATGATCCTTATGAGTGCAGCCTTGTGGCCCACAGCGCTGGCTTCCCCAGTGCACCAGCAGCTGATGTGGTGGTGGCAGCATCCTGGTCTGGGGACTCCATGCTGCATCAGGACCTGGGCCACCTGCTGGGACAGAAGGAACTGTGAACTCTGCTCTGGACCGGGACACTGTCAAGCCATTCATCCACGAGCTAATCTGAAACACATGAGCGGCTCTAAATCAGTGCTGTGGCTATTTGTCAAGAGATGAAAAATGACAAAGAATAAAAACAGATTAAAGAGCCTCTAAAGTCCATCAGAAAGGATTCATGTTGAATCTGAGTTTATTCCACAAAGACGATGCAAGCGTGTAACATTTCTAAAGTTTCTACCTCGTATTAACTTTTTCCATGGTGAAAACAATGCCCTCTTACTGGTGCATCACCTGCCTGCTTCCTCCCTGCCTAATAATGACCTTTTGTGCTCTCTCGTGCCTCCGCCGGTGTGAACAAAAGGAAATCGCTAACAAAAGAATGCCCATAAAACAAACCACAAGCATAAGTAGCTCCTTCAATCCAGCCTCTAATGGTGCAAATTACCAAAAGCCTACAAAAGGAGCTATAAACACTAAACAAGCAGCAGCAGTTGTGTTTGTGGCCAAACGCATCCACAGCCCTGTGAGAGACTGATCAGTTTGTACTGAGAGCTTTTGGCTGCTGTTGTTCCCACTAATGTTGGTGTAGCTAGTCACTGAGTTCAAGGGTGTTTTTCTTTTTCACACACTGGGCGCTCTGTAACCTCTCTGAATATATAAAAATCAGAATCTGGCACTGTTTACTTTGATTGTGTTTTATGTGATACTAAGTTTAAGGTGATAGCCAAACCTCCCCACAGGAATCGCTAATGTTTAATTTAATCTAACATTCAGTGTCACTTCTGTGCAGAAAATCACACAGAGTAATTACGGCAACTTTATTGTGGTCTATTCAAAATACATTAAGTTATCATCTGCAAATTATGACAATGCAAAATCACATTAATGCACCTCTGTAATCTGGTTTGTTATATAACAAGAGGTGGGAAGGTCAGCAAGCAGTAGGGGCGTCGAGTCTGTTTCCTCTGACGCTGACAAATTTGTTGCAACAAAAAACTATTACACTTAGTCGGTTTGTTTGTTTGTTCTTGGTTTAAAAACTTGTAAGGATCATTAAAATATCACTGGAAAATTTGCCAAAAATAAATAAATTTTCTTCAAATAAAAGAATTACAAAAAATATTTATAATTATTACAAATATACAGTATATCAGTATATTTAAAATTAAATGAAAATTTTCAGAAGGAGAAGAAGACAACAAGTAGAAAAGCCCCCCACCCCCACCCCCACCACAAAAAAAGTGTAGAAAAATAAAGTGAATTTTGTAAAGAGGGTGAAATAAAACCAAAGCTGTTGATTTACTGTCATGTAAATCAACGAAACCAAATAAAGTCTTACTCCTGGACATTCAAGATTCAACGCTTTGTTTCCACTTCAGCTGGATAGTTGCTGGAATTTGCAGCTGAACATAAAAACCCAAACATATAAAACATAAAAGCACACACAATTTAAAACATAAAAGCACACACAATCAATAAAAAAAAAAAAACTGCAAACATCTGATAAAGCTGGCGGGTGTAAATGCTGGCTGGTAGAAATGACAGAGTCAGACAAAGAGAGGTAACCAAAGAGATCAGAGGCTTAACAGGACACACAGCTAAATTTAGGCTCACTATTTGGCAAGCGACAGGTTACGATTGTGTGTTATAACAGCTCAGTAATGATTTGTAAAGTGTTTTCCACCTAATGAATAACTTAAAGGGGAAGGGAAGTAACAAGTTAAATCAATTAAAAAAATATTAATCAACATCATTCTGTATCTGCTAGCCTCAATTACTGTGTTTATATTGTTGTAATGATACACCAATATGAGATCATGAAAATAATTAGCTATGAGTGCCATGTGGAAACTGACTTGGCAACATTTACCTGGTGACACTTTTGCTTTATTTTATTGCTCAGTGACCTTTTTTTGTTGTAATTTCTTCCAGACACGCCACCAGTCCTCTGTGATCCAGAGCCAACCAGCTTCACTCCGTGTTAGTTTTCTTAAACTAACACTTAGTTAAATTCAGCAGCACTCTGACTCTTTACGCTTACCATGCATGTACGCAATAATGACGCCATGCTCTCGAGTCCCGATGCCCTTGACAGTGCATGCGAGTCTAGACTTGTTTGATGGGTATGACAGCACCATTAACGTAAGATGGATTCCTTTTGGCATTGGCATGGTGGGTTGAATATGCAGAGCCTCATCAGATAAGACAGATTGTGTGTATGAGCCAGTAATTGTCATATCCAGCGGAAATGATGGGAATTCCCCGTGTTTAAGCAAGCAGGAAAGCAGAGTGCAAGATCAACCAGGGTGATTACCCTGAAACACCTTAACTGTTGGTGATATCCCTTGTATTTCTGGGCTCCTTTTGTTGTTTGGTGGCGCATTTGTATCATTCCTGTGGATAAAAGGTCAAATGTGGACAATGTGATGGTAGCAGGAATCAAAGAGCAAAGGGCTGCCATTTAGGGCGAAATCCACTGAGGAAGAGGAGGTGATGCACACGTCTCATCCCACAGTGGCCAGTAAACAGTGCAGCCAGCACACAGGTGATATTTCAAGTAAGGGGCTTTAAGGGGTTTTCATGATTAATACACAATGGATAAACATTGAAGAAGCAGCGCTTGAATGCAACAAGTTCACTCTCATCCTGTGAGGATGGCCTGCAGGCACTCCGGGAAAAAGTGTGGAGCACTCTGAAATGACTTGCTTAAACCGGATGTAAACAAAAGAATGCTGAAGGAGAGTGGGTATTACAAAAGACAGATTACAGAGGAACTCCTGTAATACCTAAACATCACAGATTGATTATAACAAGAGATGATTTAATGCTTTATTTGCACTGGTGGTATCAAACTGAGGCGGAACATTATTAGAATAAATCTATGTTCTGCTGTCATTCTACCACAGTTACTGGTTGTGGTGAAAATGACCGCATAAGTAATGTTTACTTACATTTATAAATTATTATGAGACATGCTAGATACAGCTTTTCATTCATTCTAATTAATTAGACAGTTGTTTCTTTTTCTTCTCCTCCTTCTCCCTCTTCTTCGTCTCCTTCTTCCTCTTCCTCTTCTTATTATTAGTATATTGTAGTTAATACGGTGGTAATATCATTTGTTTTAGAAAGCACAAGCGAAGGAGGATGTATTGTGTAAAGGCATTTCCTTTAAAGGGCTTTTCACACCTATAAAACCATTACATTTTTTAGTGCACACATCTCTACAAGATGTCATTACCCAGCATATATAATTTGACTGTTTGTACAAAGAGAGATAAAAAAAAAAACAACTGAATGTTGGCAACAGCAGAGCAGGCAGCGAGTGAGCTGATCTTGAACCAATTTGTTGGTGTGTGGAAAAGTGGAAATATTCTAAAGACTTTTCTATTACCAATAAATCTATTTTTGAATGCATGAATGAATTAATGAAAACAAGAAATGAAAACTGTTCTATTTATCAAAAAGTGCTTGTAATTTGACTTTCTCAGTCTCTGGCATTAAAGTCATTTAACACATCAGCAAATCAAAGTCTGTGAAAGGAGAACACAGCACATTAACCCATTTATGCCCAAATTTTTTTCAAAGGTTTCATGCATATAATTATGTCAGTTGAGTCACTAACAATGATGTTATGTATGTATTTTTTCCATTTTGTACTCTACTTTGAAGAAAATAGCAGTTTAATGACTGGCAACTATAGTTGCCGGTGGGCACATACCTTGTATCAACTGTACATTAGGGTGCATCAAATTAACATGGTGAAATTTTAATTCCAAAATATCAATTTGGCTGGCATTGCATTTTGTTCCTATTCATGTACGAATGACTTTTGCAAAGTTTTGTGGAAATCCATTGAGATTTAGGGGTACCAGCTAACACATGAACTTCTGTGAAATGTCAAAAAATGTGCATTTTTTAGTCTATTTGCCAAATGGTTGACCCAGAAATGTTAAATAAGGTGAACTTTTATACAGAAACATGTTCTATAGGGTAACTCAAGCAAAATTAGTTTGTTTGCCCTTTGGATAACTTTGGGAATTTCTTAGAATTCACCTTTCAAGATTCTTCATTTACGACAGCTTATAGACAAATGAATGGAGGGCAATAGGACAACTTCGCGTGGCCTGTGGACCTGCCTTGTGGGTTGGATCCACAACAACATTTTAGGGTTTCTAGGTTGGCCAATGCTTCACACCTGTATCAAGTTTGTTCAAAATCTGTTTTATAGGTTGTGTAATTCTGGTCCAAACAATGACTGGAGATCAAGGACCGACATGTCAGATCCAAGCCAAAATTTTATGGGTGCTAAGTTGGATGATGCTTCACCTTTTTCTTTATGTCTGTGCAGCAGAGATGGACGTCAGACACAAATATAAAGTTTAACTGACTTTACTGTTACACACAAGGGGCAATAGTGAGACACTTAAAAGAACAAACCCTAGTGGAAACTCACACAACCTAATGATAAGAACTGACAAAACGTAAATGCTCAGTCTGTGCCAGAGTCCGCCCCACTGAGCAACATCACCAGGGAGAGAGAGGGAATGGAAATGGAACCTTGAACCTAGCTGGTGCATCCCACCCGAAATGTCTCCAGCTAGTCTGGCTGGGACCAGTTGGTTAGGGTTGCCAACCGTCCCTTGAAATACGGAATCGTCCCATATTTGGCAACCAAAACACACGTCCTGTATTGAACCAATAAGGGATGTACTTTGTCCCTTATTTTTGAGAGTCTGCCCCCTCTCCCGCTGTTTGACCAATGAGCGGAGCTCATTCACACACGTCAGTGAGTGTGCACTCCGTTCATTGGTGAAAGCGCTGTCACTCAGAGTTGCTAAGCTACAAAGTGCCTGCCCATAGCAACAGCAGCAGGTACCCGGGAGCCAAATTGAAAATATTTTAACTTGGGCGCAGCACCCAGTGACAACACCTCGGTGCATCCAATAGGAGGGAATAATAATTAATAGCGTGCGGCCCAAACCGAGTGCTGTGTGAAAGCCCCTTAAACGAATAATGAATAATTGCAGTGTTACAGTCAGTGCATTATCACTGTTAACATTTTGTGATTGAAGCCTGTTTATTTTGTAATTTTCCAAAGAAGTGTGATATGGCCTCATTTCAGTATTAACCTCTGAGCAAACTAGGACAGACTTTTTTTTTTCTTTTCTGCGTGAAAGTTGGCAACCCTACCTTTCTTTAAAATGTTAATTGAACAGCTACAATGCTACACTCAATAAAGATGAGACATCAATACTCTGAATATGATATTGCCTACTCTAAAATACTGTTGATGATAAGCTTAATAGCTTAGCTAACATAGCTAGCTAACTGTGGCTAGCAAGTTAACCTTAGATGTAATGAGCACCAAATACCTCTAAATATGACTACATTTCACTCAATGTATTTCAATATACAAAGAAACAACTGCAGATATGGTAATTACATGTAATAAGTGTATACATTCCCAACACAAAAATATAAATATCTCCTCAGTTTTCTTGAGGTGCAGTCTTTTTTTTACGTCAGAGCTCTGTGGTGATCGGTTAGCACTGTTGCCCCTTTATCCACAGAAACACATGTGAGCTGGCACCCCTAAACCTTGATGTATTGGAAAAATATTTTGCATGTGTTGTTAAAACATATATTGGAACACTTTTAGCACCCAGCCATATCAAAATTCAAAAATTTTATTTTTTGATGCACCCTACTGTACATGGATATGAATTATTGGCCCAGGCAGATAGTGATGGGGTCACCCAATGATCATAGGGTTACTGGTTCGAATCCTGGTTCCTCTAAGCTACATGTTGAACAATGGTCAAATCAAATCATGAAATAAAAAAAATATTCCAGCAATTTTCTTTATTGATAAACAATCTTTATGCTGGAGCTACATGTAAGCTCAAATCTGTTTTAGCACAAAATTGAAGATTAAAATATCAAGTCAAAGGTTTAAAACATTAAATAACACTTTGTCAATCCAAAACCGACAAAAAATGTGAGAACAAGTTGGATACATCAAAGCACCAATTGCAGCAAATGTAAACCAATTACAAGAATTTCATAAAGGGTCATTAACATTTTTTAAAAGTCCATAACAAGTTTAAAACTTATAAAGTTAGAAATGATAAAGTGCATGTGAAATAGATAAACATCGTATAAAGCATAAACATTATGAATTGTAGTTCATGTAAAAACAGTATGGACTTTTCATTTTTCAAACATGACCCAAAACCTCTAAAAACTGATTTTCCTCTCATGTCATCCATGAATATATACATGATTATTCATTTGGTACCTGATTATTATATGAAAAGTGCTAACATTTAGCAGAGGAGGCGATTGGGGGGGGACTGGGGATAGGTCCTGGGGAGAGTGTGTGTGTGTTAGCTACGAAATGGGGGGATTGGGTGGGAGGGTGGGAGCATTGGTTGGGGTTAGTACTTGTGTATGAAGGGAAAAGCATCTCCAATTGGACAAAAGTCTTTTTTTTTGCCTCAGTTCAATACTAAAGCAAAGTAGGATCGATTATGTTAGCAGCGAGCAAGATGAGGTGTGTAAATGTGTCAAAATCTAGGGACATGTGGCTTTTGAACACCAGTGTCCTTATATAGTTAGAAAAGGTAATCTAAGAGGATTAAAATGAGCCATTGTACATCATTCTACAATTTAAAATAAGTAATTCATGAGCAATATTGCAAACAGTGTTTTCCCATGGTAGTTACAAGCTATGTGCCCACCGGCAACTATAGTTGCCGCTTGCACAAATTTGCCCATAAACAAAAAACTATTCATCCCAGGTACAAAATTATTTTTTTGGGTTATTCAAGAGACTTGTATGATTAAATACATATATACATGTCAGGGTTGAAAACATCATAATTTAAAGAAAATGAGCTCTTTCTGGGAGGGTTTGCTGCCGCCATGTTCTCGGGAGGAAGGGGCAGGAAGTCGATGATGTCATTTGACAGGAAGCACTTGCAAACTTTTTTTTTTTTTCTTAAGACCTTTGTCTAAGTTGTCTACTATCATATAATTGAAGAAAACTATATGAGTAACATATAGATTTTTTATTTTGAGTAGAAAATGACAGGCATAGACTTCGGCAACTATAGTTGCTGGTGGGCTTAAATGAGGAGCCCTATGCAAAACTGTGGCTCCACTGAAGCAAGAACCATTTGAACACAACTGACAAAAAAACAACAACATGGAATAAGTGCATTATTTATTCAGTTACTTGAGTCTAAACAGTCCTCACATCAGTACATAGTTCACCTTTAAGTAAAGGGCTATTTTTAAGGGGATCAGTAGATTTCTAGTGTTATTACAGGTGCAAAAGTACAAATCCAAAGTACAAAAATAGATTTTTCTTAAATAAAATAAAATAAAATAAAATAAACTTTTCTCTGTTCAGATTCAGATACAACTGTTTGCAAGGGAGAGGGCAGGGGGAGACAACCACTGAAAAAATCAAGTGGAACAGCTACAGATTGTACTGATCCTCATCCGCCAGCAAACAAGGCCATGAAAACTAGATCTTAGGAATACATATGAATATACATAACTAAATAATTTAATAAATAAAAATAAATATAGCAAACATTACCCATCCAGGGAGTTTCCCTGCTTTCCGCCCAGTGAGCGCTGGGATCAGCTCGAGCACCCTGCGACCCTGATGAACATAAGCAGCTTGGAAAATGAACAGAGCTGCATTGTGTCCATTACAGGGTTGCAAGCTGAAAACAACTTATAGACACCAAAACTCAAAGACTTGGTCATCAGGCAAGTAAATAGCTGCTACAAAAAGCACAATATCATAGTGTAACAATAAATAAACAATAAATACAATAAATAAAGGCTCTTTGGTCTTGTCAGGGAGGTGTTTCCAGGTTTTTTTTTTTTTTTTTCATGCTTGATGTGACTCGATGTGTTTTCTCAAGGCAGCGATCAGACTCTGTTTGTCTGCCAAATTCACAAAGTCATCACTGTCAGAGCCCACGTTCGTGCAGTTGGAGGGTGCAAAGCCCTGCAAGATATTTCCGTCATTAATGTTTGAAACACTGGCATAGACATGTAATATGTATGAATATTGGCTGAACACAAGGACAAAAATAGGGTCATGCAAACAAACTCACATTTAATTCCAAACATTCTTCGTAGTCTTTTGCACGTGCCTTTAAACTCTGGGTGAAGTCAACCTTGGGATTATTTGGCCAGTTTCCAATTCTTTTCAATGTGCACATAATCTGTAGGAAAAAAACGAACCAACCTCATTATTCAGATAGTAGATTTTCTGTGGCTTTCTTAATAGTCAATCCTGCAATTCCCCTAACTCAAACTAGTGATTCACTTTACAATCCATGATAATTTAACAATAATTATCATTATCATCATCATCATCTTTTACAAGTCACAATATTGTATGTCAAACGTACCTCACTGTTTTGAGCATCTGAAACCTGTAAAGAAGAAGGCAGGCGGGCATCAACTATAAGATTTCACAATGAATAACAGTGAAAAATAAACTGAATCATACATAGAAAACATAGTAAAGCATAGAAACATCGCGAAATGTGCACCTTTACTGCACATACCTACTGACACCTGTACATACACTGTGCAAATTCAAGGGCCAGCTGAATTCTGCAGGTTGCCGTTGGATGAAAACCTCAAACCTTTTGGTCTTTATTTCTGATACAGTGGAACGAAACAATGACCAGCATCTGTGTATGTGCCGACTGAAATGTGCAAATTCAAACCTACAGTTTGATTAAAATATATGGTCGTCAATTTGAAGATAAGCCGATTTGTCTCATTCCTTCAAGGTGGACCTCTTGAGATAAGTTTTAAGTGTGACAGTAGCTGTATCCAGAAGACGAAAGCCAGTGAGTCAAAATAGCAAAAGTGTGTTGTTATGACAGAACGAATCCTTGTTAAAGAAAAATTAAAAATCACGGATTCCTGTCCTGTTCTAAGATGGTGTCCTCTTCTGACGCCAAAACCTCTTATCTTCATATGTTTCTGTCCCGATAATGGCCTCTTTTTGCATCTTTAATGCTCATTCACTCACATTCAAGGCATCTGGGCCTGGTGGTGCGTCGTCCAGCGCATCCTCCAGTTTTTCTCGATCATGACTGCACGGCGCATTACGGGCCAACCGGCGGCTTGGGGCCCCAAACGTCACTGTGTAAAACAAGATGCAGGCCAAGGCAAGCTCTAGGATCCACTTTGCCACTGGGGAGAGAAGGTTATTTTTTTGTTTCAGGTGAGAGAAAGTAATCCATTTCAAAACTAGTAACAGTCTCTGTGAAGACTAAATCATGTGCATTCAGGAGTTTATGTGATAAATTATAAGGACAGATGACATGACTTGTTCAGAAATACTGGTCTTGCAGTGATAATACTTTATGAACACTGTTACAGGTACATTGTATATTTTGTCATCTAATCTAATCTAATCTAATATAATCTGATCTAACTAATATAATCTAATCAAATCTACCTAATCTAGTCTAATCTCTGAATTAAATTAAAATTTAATAAAAAATTTTTTTATCCCATTTGGATGATTGATTTTTCATAGTATATTTGATATATACTATGTGTATTCTCATATTATATTATTAATAGCATTGTAGTTATTGTTATTATATTATTATTTGATATTCTATGAATATATATATAGTGTATTTTAAACGGTATGCAATAGGTTATATTCTTTATATTGATCCACTTTATTTATTTTGTCACTTGTGTTTTATTTGTCTAAAGATATCTATTTTTCTCTCCTAGTGTTGAGAGCTATATTTTGTGCAGCCTTCTATGGTTTCCTGTGCAATATCTGGACAACACAAGAATTTCCCACTTTGGGATCAATAAAGTATATCTATCTATCTATCTATCTATCTATCTATCTATCTATCTATCTATGTCTTGTGTCTTTCTCCATCAGTGCATGTGTGAGTGCAGCTGCTGAAGGGGCATTCTGCTCACACCTACTACCTATCACTACTACCTGTGTGATAAAAATCAAAACAGAGCAGGATGACACCCTGAAGCAGGACTTACTTGTTGTGAGGAGCAGCAGGTTGGATGTGAAGTCTTTGTTATGTGCAGGTTTCTCCATTATGGCCCCAGTCAACCCTATTTATGATGGAACATGCATGTGTGGGTGTTGGAGTGAAGCAGTGGGGTGGGCTCTTGCCCAATAACTACTATCCGTGTGTATAGCTATTCGTACGTGTGTGTGTGTGTGTTTGTGTGTACATGCAAGTGTGCATGTGTGGGTGACACAGGAAAGGGTGGAGTGAAAGCTGTTGCTACATGAGAAACTGAATCATTGAAAGCAAAGTGCACATTATGATGGTGATGCAAGTTCCACTGTTGCCCTCCAGGAACATGATTATGCAGTTACAATCTAGGGCAGACTGACATCAATTCATCCTTGTCATTATTGCATAATTTCCATTTTTTGGAAGTTCCCCAAATTGTTCTGGAGAATGATGATTTGCACCTTTTGGATTGTGCATGTCTTCATTAACAATAGTTCAAGTATTTTTCCGCCAGAGCCCTATATTTTGCACCTTTATTTATTTTATTTTTTTTTGTTATTTTTTATTTATTTTTTTTTTTTTTAAATTGGACCAGTATGGCCGTAACAGTTCAGCTGGCAGCTGCAAAGTTATTTTGCACCTTTTTTTTTTGTTGTTATTTTTTTGTTTTTGTTTTTTTGTTATTTTTATTTATTTATTTATTTATTTTAATTGGACCAGTATGGCCGTAACAGTTCAGCTGGCAGCTGCAAAGTTCTTCAAGGCACCGTGTACGGACAGGTGTGTTTGGATCCAACTTCAATCCAACATACTGTAGGTAGTCTGCCCTTACCTCAGTGGTCATGAAATCACTTGAGAAGATATTGCTACAGCATCTTATTATAAGTACACAGGATAAAGTCGACCCATGTCAGTTTGCCTATAAGAAAGGATGCAGCACAGAGGATGCAGTTGTCACGCTAGCTCACCTTATTACAAAACACTTGGACAGGTCTAACACTAACTATGCTAGGGCTCTCTTTCTAGACTTCTCATCAGCCTTTAACACAATACAATCTGATATTCTTGTGTCAAAGATGAGGAAGCTAGAAGCAAACCCATATTTAATCCATTGGTATGCCTCCTTTCTTTCAGAGAGGGTTCAAATGGTAAAGGTGAACAATACCTTTTCATCAGCAATAACAACAAATGTTGGTGCTCCCCAGGGCTGCGTGAGTTCAGCTGTACTCTTCACCCTCTACACTGTTTTCAGGTGGGTCACTCTGACTCATCACATTACATCTTAAAATACTCCGATGACACAGTTCTGATCTCCCTACTAAACAGCAGCAGTGACCCTGGAACATTCATTCATTCATTCATCTTCTAAACCGCTTATCCTCACTAGGGTCGCGGGGGGGTGCTGGAGCCTATCCCAGCGCTCATAGGGCGAAGGCAGTGAAACACCCTGGACAGGTCGCCAGTCCATCGCAAGGCAGACAGACAAACACTGACATTCACACACACAGTCATACCTAGGGGCAATTTAGCTTCTCCAATTCACCTAACCTGCATGTCTTTGGACGGTGGGAGGAAACCGGAGTGCCCGGAGGAAACCCACGCAGACACGGGGAGAACATGACCCTGGAACACACCAACAAAAAGTTGATAGAGTGGTCAAATGGAGTGACAACAATGCTCTCCTGATTAATACAAAAAAGACTAAAGAGATTGTGTTTGGTAAAGCACCAGAAAACCATAACTCCCCCTTAACATTCATGGTGAAAACATAGAGCAAGTAAGCTCATATCCATACCTTGGTGTAGTTATAGACCACCTGCTGTCTTGGAAGGGACAGGTTGAAACCATTTGTAAGAAAACAAAACAAAGAATATAGTTTCTCTGTCGCTTGAGATCCTTCGGGGCAAGTAGAGAGATCCGTCTTTTGTTTTTTTACATCTGTCATTATGAGTGTCCTCCAGTACTGTAGTACCACCTGGTATGGATGTTTGTCTGTTGCCTTAAAATCACAACTGATGCAGCAACTGAACATCTGCTCTAAGATTGTTGGCCAACCACTTGAGAAACTCTATGAATCCTCCTATAACAACAGTGTGCTGAGGCTAGCAAGGAATATTACCTCTAACTGTAGACATCCGTTAAATGGGGAATATGAGCTTATGTCCTCACGAAGAAGATATAGAGTACCGGGCTTCAGCAAGGTTAGACTGAAGAAGTCATTTGTACATCAGTCAGTCCTACAACTAAATCAAACTCTGAACCACTGATCAAGAGAAAATGTTGATTATGCCTCTGTCTTGTATGTTTCTGTTATGAATTGTATGTATAGTACACGTGTCTGCTCTATGTGCTGCATGTGCTTGACACTTTTTTGTGCTCTATGTTGCTTTCTGTTGCTTTATGTGATTATGTCTGCATACAGGTGCTGTGTCGTACAACCAATTTCAGTACTACTGACAATAAAGTTGTATCGTATCGTATCGTATCGTATCGTATCGTATCGTATCGTATTGTATCGTATCGTATATGATTGTGTATGTCTCAGTTAAAGGTGTTGTTCACATGTATGACAGTTGTAGAGTCATGGAAACATCTTGGAATCATCCCATGTCTGTAGGTGTAAGTCTGGGGTGTGGACCAAATCAAATCAAACTTCTCAGCCATTTGAAATAATTGTAGTATAGTTGTGGTATTATCAATCAATCAATCAATCTTTATTTGTAGAGCACTTTTCATACATGACATGTAGCACAAAGTGCTTTACATGTTAAAAACACCCCCCGCCCCCCCTCCCCACCCCAACCTCTAAACCCCCACCCCACGATTCTCTCTTATATACACACATAGATACACACACACACACACACACGCACACACACACTCGCACACACACAGACACACACACAGACACACACACACACACACACACACACACACACACACACACACACACATAATGCTTGTTTGGCTGAGTACAGAGGAACCAGGTCAGGAAGCGCTGCCATCTGCGCTGGGGGCTGCCCATGGCCCAGGCCAGGACGCCACAGCTCAGGGGCCCACCAAGCCACAGGTAGGCAGAGGACCCATGGCAATGCAGCGGGGCACCGCCACAGAGCCACAGAGCCCCCACCCACCCCAGCCGGTGTGCCCCACGAGAAGAGACACCCCAGCCCCAGCCGAGAACAGCCCCCAGCGCAGAGGGCCCCCACTGAGGAAACACTGGATATATGGGATAAAAGTATGAAAACATATAAAATAAGAATATAAAAAAGTATATAGAGAAATAAAAACATATAAAGTAAAAATATATAAGAACATCAATAAAAGCTAAGATAAGCATGTATAAACATATAAGAACATTTAGGTAAGAGCCAAAACAAAACGTATAGGGTATAAAATAAACATTAAATAAAAGTCAGGTTAAAAGAAAGAGCATATTAAGAGCATGGGTTAAAAGCCAAATTAAAGAGGTGGGTCTTGAGCCTATTTTTAAAAATATCCACGTTCTCTGCGGCCCTCAGGTCCTCCGGCAGGCTGTTCCACAATCGGGGGCCATAAAACTGGAAAGATGCCTCACCGTGTGTTCGTGTTTTAACTCTGGGAATACATAACAGGCCGGTGTCGGAGGACCTGAGGGTCCGCGAGGGTTCATAACGTAAAAGCAATTCAGAAAGATAAGAAGGCCCAAGACCCCTAAGACATTTAAAAACTATTAAGAGAACCTTAAAATCGATCCTGAAACATACAGGGAGCCAATGCAGTGATTCTAAAACCGGTGTAATATGCGCCTGCCTCCTGGTCCTCGTCAGCACACGTGCAGCTGAGTTCTGTAGAAGTTGTAAATTTGTGATGTTTCTTTTAGGAAGACCAGAAAGCAGGGCATTGCAATAGTCAATACGACTGGAGATAAAAGCATGCATCAGCATCTCTGTATTTGCCCGAGAGAGAAACGGGCGGACTCTGGCTATTTTCTTTAAATGATAAAATCCTGTTTTTGTAACATTTTTAATGTGTGGCATAAAATTGAGCTCAGAGTCAAAAATGACGCCCAGATTTTTTACGTGATTGGATGGATTTAAAGACAGCGTTTGTAGTTTTGGTAAAAGTTTCACTCTCTGGGCCTCAGGACCGATGATTAAAACTTCAGTTTTGTCCTGGTTGAGCTGCAGGAAATTTTCTGCCATCCAGGACTTGATGTCTAAAATACAGTTAAAAAGGGCATCCAGTGGCCCTGCGTCATCAGGAGACATGGAAATATACAGCTGTGTGTCATCAGCATAGCTGTGGAAATTGATCCCATGTCTCCTGATGACACTGCCAAGTGGGAGCATATATGAATTAAAAAGAATGGGGCCTAAAATTGATCCTTGGGGCACACCACATTTTATCTCATGTATTCTTGAGGAGCACGTATCCAAGCTTACCAGGAATTTTCTCACTGTGAGATAGGAAGTGAACCACTTAAAAACAGTGCCAGAGAGGCCAACCAGGTGTCTGAGTCTATTTAAGAGAATAGTGTGATCTACTGTATCGAAAGCAGCGCTTAGATCCAGTAGCACAAGGACTGAAAGCTTGTGTGTGTCCAAATTGCACCTGAGGTCATTAACAATTTTTAACAGTGCAGTCTCTGTACTGTGATTCATCCTAAAACCAGACTGAAACTTCTCAAAGATTGAGTGATTAATTAAAAAATCATTCAGCTGAATAAAAACAATTTTTTCTAAAATTTTACTTAAAAATGGTAAGTTGGATACTGGTCTGTAATTATTAAGAATGCTGGGATCCAAATTGTTCTTCTTCAGAAGAGGCCTCACTACAGCTGTTTTAAAAGCTGCAGGGAAGACGCCTGTCTGAAGAGAAGAATTGACAATGTTTAAAAGCTTCAAAGAATCCATAAAATGTTTTAAAAAGTGATGTTGGGATCGGGTCTAAAAGGCAGGTTGTTGGTTTGACTTGGGAACTTACTCTACCAAGCATGTCAGCATCAACCAGGACAAAACTGTCCAGTGTTTCCTCGGGGTAAAACAGACATTCAACTGAATTAAAATTAGTATTTTGGTTACCTAAAATTGTGGATCTGATTAAATCAATTTTACCTCTGAAGTGGTCCGCAAAGTCCTCATAAAGAGAGTTTGTTGGAGTGTGATGGAACTTGCTGGAATCGGGGTTGATTAAACGGTCGATGGTGTCAAAGAGGATTTTGGGATTGTTGTTGTGAAATGAGATTATTCTGCTAAAATGGTTATTTCTTGCTTCTTTCAGAGCTCTGTTATATATTTTTAATTGCTCACGGTACATCTGGTAGTTAACTGTCTCAGTACCTTGTATGAGTCTCAGTGTTTGCAGAAGTGGTTGTACTGATTGTGCATTTGCTGTATAATAATAATAATAATAATAATAATCATGTAATTGTTTATACTATCTTCATTATTTGCATTTATTTTCTGTGTCATTAAAAGGTCAAGATGACTGTGTGCACGTTATACCATGTGAATCAGCCCATTACACATATTTTCATTCTAGCAATTTGACATATTAAAAGGGAAATGGTGACTGACATTGGAAAAGCCACTGAAAGCTTAACTGTGAGGTAAAGGTCACAGTGGTCAAGGCTTTGATGTGGACTTGGACAGAAAGACAAAACAGATATTTTTGCTTGTTTTAAAACACTTCAAATGCAGTGAGAAGTTTGGGTTGATTGCATCTTTGAAACAGTGGGAGACGTGTCAGGAAAATACAGAAGCTTCCATCAGTGTCCAGTCATTCAGACCAGCGAGTGTCTCGAGCAGTGAAGAAGTTGAAAGCTCAAGTGAGCATCAAGCTGAAAACAGGCCAAAAAATGATGAGCAACATCCAAGCCCTCTTCATTAGATTTAGTCATTTCATTCTTCATTACGTGTTTGGACAGGTGTTTAGTTGTCTGTGCAGGCATGTGCCTACTGTAAGGAAATTATGCTCATCACTGAGGGACTGACAGAGCTTTTCAACAGTTTATTCAGCCATAAGTGATTTCAAGTCTTGGTTACTCTGTGTTTTGTCATTTAGGTAATGGTATGATGTCATACAAGCATTTCTCAGTATCAGGGTGTATGCTCCTTAGATTTTATCATGTTTGGTATTTAGGATGTCTGTAGGTGTAAGTCTGGGGCGTGGGCCAAATTGAATCAAACTTTATAGCACCTTTCGTGAAAAAAATTGTAATACAAGGTGCTTAATAATACAATGAAACTACAACAATACAATGAAGAGGGAACAATAAGGTGAAAATAAATGGTGATTTAAGGATATCATAATATAGGAAATAAAAGACACGAGAGATCAGTGGGGTGCAGCAGAAGAGGGTATAGATTAAAATAAAATGGATCAAGAGAATGCTAAACTAAAAAGGTATATCCTAAAATTTCTTTTAAGAAGCAGGTTTTTAGTAGGGATAGTGCCAAGGATTTTAAGTTAGTGCTGGTTAGTTAGTTTCCAGATGCACCTGGACACAGCTTGGTGTGTTCCTCACCACATTCCTTCTATATGTGATGCCCTTCTTGTGTTTTCTCCTGTGTGTGTGTGTGTGTACTGTGTGATGTGAGTCTCCTATGTGCATATGTAGCCTATCCTTTTGCCAGGTCTCCATGGTGATGGCAGTTGTGTGGCTGAGGTCTTAGACTGCTCCGGTGGCACCTGGCACCACTTGACATTATACTCATCACAATCCTTATACATCTTATCAATCCATTATAATTTTGTTCTCCTGTTTCAGTGTTCAGTTACAAGAAATTACATGACGTTCACATGCTGATAAGATCAATCAATGCAATCCTGTGTTCTGTGGTTATATTTCCCAGTGCTAGCTGAAAAAACATAGCTCCCAGAAAGGAGCCTTGAGCCCATGTTATGCTCATGTTAACTGAGGAGTGGTCACCAAGGGAGTCTCTGCTGGACAGATAAGTCCTATACCAACCTAAAACTGAACCACAGGGACCAACACATTTCTGTAATCTGTCAATCAGGACGTCATGGTTGAATGTATCGAAAGCAGCACTGAATTCCAAAAGAACAAATATTGAGGGTTTCTTGTCATCCATGTTCATTCTCAGGTCATTCACAACTTTAACTCGCGCTATCTCAGTGCTGTTGTGAGGACAAAAGCCAGAATCAAAATTTACATACTAATGAATTAAATTTAGTTAATCATTTTGCTGCTTAAATACACATTTCTCAAGATTTTTACTTGAAAAAGAAAGGTTTTAGTGAGCAGGTGGAGTTTTAGTTGCATTACTTAGTTCCTCAGCATTACTTTATTACAGTTTTTTTCAATCGCTTTACCTCCTCTGTCAACTCAGAAACGCTGGTATAAAAACAATTAATCCATAGGCCTAATGAGAGGCGCACTTCCCAAAATAACACATTTTGTTTGCAAAAGGCTCTTACCATGACAAAACATTTCAGACATGCAGCAAAAGCACATTTTGTCACCGCCCAATACAACTTGCAGTCAAGCGACATAATCCAGCCACTCACTCACTTCATACTCAACACCAAAATGCACCATACCCTTTTTAGTCTGAGCAGTTTCAACCTTACTTTTTCCTGTGTGTCTTGCAGTCATATTTTTGACAATTTACATAAAGCAAAAGCCAATATTTCCCTCAAACAACTCAACTTCTGCCCAAATTAGTAGATTCCTTCAGTCAGCTCTACTGTACTGTAACACAGCTGACAACACAATACAAAATACAGCTCTCAGTTTGAACAAGGTTCTCCTGTGAGCTACACATTCAAATGTGAACTTACAGTAAAGAATTGCATCCAAACTCAGAAAGACTTTGAGGTGAAATTTTACTGTATTGATGGCAAAAACTGAAATACGGTAAGTCACATACAGTATTACACAGAAAAACTCAAAGGAGTTGTGAAAAAAAAAAAAATACAGAATAGAATTTATAGGCCCCTTTTTTGTAGGTGCATACTGATTGATTGGTGAATGGTGATTTGTGGAAAGGGTAGTGATGCAGGTGCACTAGTGATTTCACAGTGACGCAGCTCATTTCTATCAGCTGTGAGCAGATGTTTTGCTTTTGACTACCACAGTGAAGTCAATGGAGTCAGGGCCGTGTAAATGACACATGTGAGAAGTGTTGTGCAAAAGAGCCTGAAAAATTTGTGAATCCAATGAAAATGTATGAACACATTTGCAAAAGAAAACTTCTGCTGTGGTTTGGAGGTGAAGATGACGACAAAGTGGATCCCAGTTTCATTATACTGGAAAAAGCGAATGAAAAAAACTGTAACAACAGCAAAATCATTCATGCAAGTCTAGATTTTCATTATCTTGTCTCAAAAAATCCGGCAAACTGTACATTTTGAAGTTGAGGTGATAAAAGAGTGTCTTTTGATTCATGAGGTTGTCAGTAATTGAGAAAAGCTTTCTGGGATTTTTATGATTTTTAAAATCAACTTTGAGGAATGTGTTTGTCTTGCATTTCTAATTGCTTTGTTGGAGAGAGTGAGCTGTTCTTTAAAAATGTCACAACGGACTTGCAGCTTAGTTTTTCCCCAGTTCTCAATGTTGGCCCCTCTGTAGATTTAATCTTCTTAAGTGTTTAACTGGTGCTATAGCAACAAGGGTAGTCTTTAGCTCATTACTAAAATTGTTGACTAAATCATCTCAAGAGGAAAGAAGGATCTGTAGGGGTATGTTATTAATATGATTTATGAAATTTTCAGCAACTTGTGAGCTGGCCCATTAACATATTGATTAAAATCCGCAGAGCTTAGGAAGTCAGCAGCTTTAGACTCGGCTGCATTATCCACATGTAGATTAAAATCACCTATGTCCATAATGTTGTCATAACTGATCCTGACAACATTTCAGTGAACTCATCTAAAACTATAGGACACGGTTTGGGGCGGGGGGGGGCTGTATATTGCTATATTGAGCACAGGCGGGTGGGACTCTAACAGCACAGCATGAGGTTAAAAGGAGCAAAAATCACCAATAGAGACGCCCTACAGTTTAGGGCATCAGCAAATATAGGGGTAGTCCCATGCCTTTTTTACCAATAAGAACAGCAGGTTTGTTGCTATTTAATCAGTTTTCTGTTTAAAACATGGGAGTCATGTTTATGTTCAGATATTAATTTATTAATATCTGAACATCTGAAAACCTTACTTCTTAGTGATCCAAAATGTAGAGGTGCCATATTCCTTTTTTCCCATGCAGTCTTAGTTTGGAACATGGAAGATTTAATGGGATGGAGATCAGATAATTTGCAGTTATACCATGAGTTTAGCTGAGTGGATCACATGTTGACTGTTGCCACCTGTAACTGGGATGAAATTAGACTGAAAAAACAGCCCGACTGGAAGAATTTCGGGAGTATTTGTTAAGCAGTCCAGGCCCCATGTCAGGCTATAGTAACCACACAAGGTAAATGACTTGATTGATTTTGTTTTGTTGGCATGGGTGATGTTATTACCTTGTGGAGGCATGATCTTTCTCAGTCAAGTATTACAGTACAGTGTGTAGGATGGAAAAATCCATGTTTGACGAGAGACAGTGTGCACAAGTGAATTGCACATTTCCAGAGACAAGTGAAATTTCCCAACTGTGATCACATATGTATCACAGTATTATTCCTTTAGGTCCTGTTCTCCTTAAAAGGCAAATCCAGCCATGAATCAGCAAGGTCTTTAAAATCCCTCAGTTTCACATCTTGTTCTTTTGCTCACGGCGTTGTACACATGAACAAAAACCGTCTATGATTCAGACTTCTGTGGTAAACAATGTTGAGGATTTTTTTCCATGTCTGCGTGTAGAAATGTGAAAAGGTATAAGTGACTTCTACATTGTGTAGTATTTTTTCACCACATAAAATGATCATTTTCTGGGGTCCTCAACTGTAACTATTGGCTGCTTTCGATCCAACTTCATGGCCAACAAAAAAGCACAGACTCACAGCAGACCCCAAGTAAAAAAACAGGCTTGCAGGATAGACTGGTGACTATAATTGTAGGAGCATCAGTCAGAATGCCAGAAGAATGAACGTCCAAAATTAAGAGTTCCGGGAATGGTGATTTATTATTACACACAGTAAAAAAAAAAAAAAAAAAAAAAAAAACAGACATGCATGGGTTGGTGAAAAGTTGAGTATGAGGGTCAGCATTCATGCACAGAGTCAGTTCCCAGATAGCAAAATGTGATTGAAACAACGTTGAAACATGGTCAGGCAGAAATATTGAATCCATGTTGAAACCCGAGATCGAAATTATACAGGAAGTGTCTCCTAGGTTTGACGTTGAATAAATGTTGGATTTTCAACCACAACTGACACTGAATCAATGTTGCTTCAACCAATCATCTAAATGGGAAATTTTAGTTGATTATACATTGAAACAATGTTATTGAATCAATTGAACCATCATCTGATTAGGTACATGTAAATGTACATGTACATTTTAGCTGATCAAAATGTAAATGTGAACGGACTGCATTTCTATAGCACTTTTCTAGTCTACTGATCATTGAAAGCGCTTTGTGATGTTTGCCTCACATTCACCCATTCACACACACTGATGGCAGAGGCTACCATGCATGGTGCCTAGCTGTCCATGAGGAGTGGTGAGGGGTTCAGTATCTTGCTCAAGGACACTTTGACACACTCTGGAGGAGCTGGGTATCGAACCAGGAACCCTCCGCTTACCAAACAACCACTCTACCTCCTGAGCCACACCTCACTCACAACCTTCCATATCACGCAGAGCCAGCCTGCTTGCCAATGTCCCCGCCCCAAGACTATTTACAATATAGACTCAACATTGATTCAGTGTTGTCCATTCAATCATTAAATTCAATACAATGTTGATTCAACAATATCTTTTCAACCTTTCATCTTTTCATTGATCATTGAACCCTAACCAAATGTCAACCAAAAAGTCACTGGTCAAACATTTTTGACCATGAATCAATGTTGATTTAACAACTTTTGCTATCTGGGTTACCTTATTTCCCTCTATGTGTCTGAACCAATAATAATTCACTGATTGTACACATCAGTACATCAGTGTGATTATCGGCAGCAGCATTGCAAAGTGAGCATACAAATTTTTTTTTTTTTTGATGAACAGGCCCTAGTTCAAACCCCTGTGAGAACAGACATCTGCCCTGAGCATACCACTAGCTGTGTTCCAAAAGCACACCACATACTAACACTAAACAGAGCCATTGTGGGACAGTATTGTGCAGTGACTACAAACTCAAAATAATGAGCCAAATGAGTTTGGATTTTGACATTCTTGTGTATGTTGCATTTTCATACTTTCACACACACTCAAAACTAGATTAGAATGAGTATGTAGTATATTTTTGGGAGATGGCTACTGACTCCTAAAGGCTCCATACCTGCTGCTCTCTATCTGTCCCTGACCTCTGACCTCCCTGTGAAGGGGGAATTTCCCCTTGTGGGATTAATAAAGTTTAACTTACTTACTTACTAACTTAGATGAGAAATTCCCATAGTTCATTCTGTGTGTGAATTAGGTTTCACCCGTTGAAAGTAGAAAAATGTGGTTCTAAAGGATATCCATTATGCATCATTAAGCATACAGTGTGTAAAAGTGTCATTATTATTATTACGCAACCAGTGGGAAATATAGGTTAAAAAAAAAAAAAAAAGAAGAAATATGACAAAGAGTCATATCTTTAATGTTTGAAGAATTCATCACATTGACATGAGAACAATGTGGATGGGATGATGTATGTCTTTTGGAGTTTACTTTGCCTTAAGAGAAGACTGTCTTCATCCTGTTTGTGTAATATGTGGAACACAGCCATCTGGCACAAAGCGCTTTCAGACAGTTGGACACTTTATTGCTCAGAGCAGCTGACTCCCTGGATTTCCCTCCAGTACTCCTGCTTGGCCAGCAGGTGGAGCCGTGGTTAAAGATACCACACTACAACATGCAGGAAGGTACCAGCAGCTCCAGGCGCTGGTCTGCAGCACCCACGGCTTTGCTGGCATTCATTATAGCCATCTAGCCATCTTTACACTTTTGATACCAGCTGAATGCAGTTAACTAGCTAGTAGGATAGAAAACCAGCAGTATTTTGTGTGCTGACAATGTGAACTGAGAACCTCTGCACGGCATCCTCAAGTTTGTTTCCCACAGTATGTTGGAAACCAGGATAGGCATGTTTCCAAATGTATAAGGAAGCTGAAGAGCGATATAAAATGAAACATTTTTAAAATTAAACAACACCAACAACAACAAAATAGCAGCATTTGCTGATGAACAAGATACAATAAACTGGAATACTTTAATACACAGTTGTAAGTCATTTCTTGTTTCGAATCGATCTGCACATCAAGTGCGCTAAAAGTTTTTGATACTGTCTGGAACTTATAGAAATAAACATCAAGATGTAAACAAAGACACCGGGCTCCAACTACATTTATATTTAGACTGAAGATCTTACATAAAGATATATAGTGTTATTGTTTATCTGACAGGAAGCTTCAGCAACACCTCTGAGGAACACTGCAGGGTTTTGCAGTACAAACACATGTCAGGTAAATAATAACAACCTATATGTCAGAAGTTATGATATTAAATGTAGATTTGCCTGGCTTTACATTTTAAATTCAGCTTCCCCACAGCGAGTTACGTATAACACTGTCAGTCTGATTTAGAGTTTACCTGACCACCTGTTCACATGGAACAAAAGTTCATGTCCAGCTGTGATGGTGTGACTAGCAGGAGTATCATTAAACTCTGCTTCTAACCATGCTAAATTGCTGTGGGGTCGAAATTGAAAACCGGGCATTTTCAGGGCCCAGTGGGGTGCAGATTTTCCTTTGTGGTGCTGGCCCTCTTGCAGCTACAGTACATTACACACAAGCCCACAAGAATGTGGCTCATGCTTTTGCATGGCAGCCAGAATTACGCGAGTTCAGCTTTCAATGCAAGAGCCTGATGAAGATGTGGGAAATTAAGCTGATGTTAAGATGTCAGGTTTCTCTTCACCATTTACCAGACCTGAGTCCCCTGTTATCTGAGAGACGATATGTAATTCTGCAAAACCATTACAACTTAGACATGACAAAGATTCACATTAGAGTGAAGTCTACTGAATCTGGGCTTTGAATGTCATATCTAGGCCTCCCCTTTAAAACACGGGTTTCATGGTTGTGGCAATGCTGTATGTCAGGGTATAAGTTAGTATTTTTGCAGAAAATCTTATATTTTAAGCCCTTCAGGTGGCATTTAGATCCAGCTGACAAAAACACATTGAGTCCAGGATGCACATTGCACGTTGTCAGCTGAATTTAGACTCAATCACCATTTCATCTCCTTTTCACCTCCAATTTTTAAATTTCAGCAGCGACAGCTTTGCGTCTTTGTAGAAATTAAATATTAAATTAAAATTATATATTTCAATATCTCTGAGCACATACACTACCTTGATATTGACGTTTTGATTAGGATTTAGAGAGTGGTGCTTTTGTATGATATTTACACAGAAAAAGGTTTTGATAAACAGCTATTACTAAAGTGGATATGATGGCCATGCAGGCAGAGGCAAATAATGAAACAGCTAGAGCTAAGTTTAGAAAACTGCATCCCTCTAAGGAAGCCTTTAAACTTGGAAAACACAGATGCCATATTATGATATTATGTAAAATTCCAGATAATTTCTACCCTCACATACAATATCAATGTATCATTAGACCCAGCCCTATTCTGACAGTACACTGACTGAGTGGTGACTTCATTTTATAACACTGAAATAAATAAAATATAACACTAAATATGATACTAAAAAAACGACTCAAAAGTAATTAAGTTGTCATAATACATGTTTATCAGTGATATGGAATATTCAAACTTTTTTGATGTGTTAGTAAATGAGATTTGATTATTTCTGATTATTTTACCGTATTTCCATGAATTAAAGTGTGTGATTTTGTATCACATATTTGTATGCAAATGTAACAAATGTTTTTCAAGGTTGAGTTTGGATAGAATGAGTGGCATTTGCAGGAAAACGTGTGGAGGAGACTGCCAAGCCTCAGCAGGCCTTCATGTTGCATGCAGGCTCCGCAGGCAGGCTGGTAGGCCTAATATAAGGCCGTACAGTGACTCTCCACCCCCTCTCCGTGAGGCAACAAGAGGGAGGGAATTAGAAGTCAAATTAGCAGAAGAGGGGGAGTTTGTAATGAAAGCTGCGAGAGAAAGAAGTGTGGAGCCACAGAGTGACTAACAAGAAAACCTCAACGAGAACGCGCCTCGTGGAGGGAGAGAACCGCACGAGCTCTGAGGCTTTGGGCCACACTTTCACTGCTTGTTCATTTCCAAAGCAGCAGCCAGCTGTGCAAGGGCTTCTGAAACCTCCTTTTGACAGAGGTTCAAAGAGAAATATCACAACAATTTTTTCCTGAAAAGGCCCTAAAACTCAAGTAAGTCTACTTTTGTGTACTTTGAACGTGCCGGTAGTGTAGTATTAACAGTTATGACAGGCCGGAAAAGATAACGTTATCAAAACTGAGGAGAGCGGCAAACTGGACCAACCGGCTGGAGAGCACTCACACGTGGCATGAAACTGGGAATTTTTTAGTCCCTATAGAGCCACTAGAGATACCCAGCTCTACATACAGGGCGTTTCTAAACACTAAGCTATGTAACTCAAGTGTGAGGAGAAAGTTTTGAAACATTGTTTTATTACAGAGAATGAAAGCGTCCGTAGAGGCAACAAATACTGACTAATTAGTCGACTAGGCTAACCTGTGTCTCCCGGGGCGGGCTGTTTCGGAGCTGACCGCTCGGCCACTGTCCATGCTTTTACAGTATAGTGGAGATAACCCTATCTTATCTGCTTTACTAAATAATGTGAAAGTATTCGTAAGAGGAATAAGCGATTCATGCTGTTCTTTTGATTTAATTCAGAGTTAACCGGTGTTTTACGGTGGTATTTAGGCAGTTGGGCATACGTTAAGCTCAGCATGATGAAAACCTGTGCTGCCTTCGCGGAAAGCTCGGACACAAGACCTCGCCGGCCGCAAATTAAGAGCTGTTCATTCTAAAGCTTTTGCTCAAAAATAATAATACGATGCAAGGGAGAATGATGAGAAGGCTTTTTTTTTTTTTTGCTGCTGCTGCTGCTGCTGCTGCAACATAATTACAGTGACAGCTTGTGCGTCACTGAATTTAACTGATGTTTTAATTGAAATTATTTGGCAACAGTGCTTTAAATTATTTATAAATCAGATGTGGACATCTAGACATTACTGGTATCATAGAAAAGTGGTTCTCAATTTTTTCGGTTCATGACCCCCTATAACGAATCAGTGCCTACTCACAGCCTCCTGTCACAGGCTGAATATGCAGAAAAAGAGTAACTTGAAAAAAGCAGGATAATTCTATATTATTATTATTAGTTTTGTTGTTGTTGTTGTTGTTCATTTACCTTTTAATCATCTTGCAACGCCCAAAAATTATCTCACGACCCCCTGGGCGGTCCCCACCTCCAGGTTGAGAACCACTGTCATGTAAAACTCATGACCATATTTTTCCACTTTGTTGTGTCTGTGTGCTTCTTTTATATCCTGAAGATATTTCAGACAGACTTTGAACGCAGCACCAGACTTCCTCTGGGCTCTCCCCATTAGGCCAGGCTCACCATGGCCACCCCACAGTGACGGTAACCGGAGAGCAGCTGAGGTCATGCCCGGGGAGAGACAGCTGTCACCCGGCCAGGCAGCTTCAGGGGTTGCGTTTTTGGACTCCTCGGGGAACAGAGGCTCCTACAGCGAGTCGTTTATTTATTTGAAAACTTGTGAGGATAAAGAGTTTGCCCTGCATCCTTTGTGTCCTGCAGAGGTTGATAAACACGGCTTTTCAAGGTCAGAAACTTCCCCCCAGGGAAAAAAGGAGTAGGAATGGGAGCTGCAGAAAAACATAAAAGAGAGCAGGACATGTGATAAGTCGAATGTGTCACAGTCTACTTATCATATGGCACCAAAAACATCAGAGTGGGTTTTTATAATTATATAATAAGTCAAAATGTTGCCCCCACACATGCCAAAGCACAGCACTACAATAATCAAGTAACTCATGGCAACATTGCATCATGCAGGTATTCGGCTTCAGGAAGCCACTTCCTAATATGGTGCCTCTCCCAGTGCAGACTTCACCTGTTCTCTCTCTCTCTCCCACCCATCCAAACCCACACACTTCACAGTGTTATGACAGGGGCTCACAGCTGCCTGCTAACCCTAAAACACCCGCCTCTTCGTGTTCTTGCTTGTTTGCGAGTCTCTGTTGTGTGTTGACCTCCCCTACGTCACATCAGCTCTCTCTTAATGAAGCCTTTCAGGGTAGGCGCTGAAACCTGCTTTCCCATGCTGCCCTCGCTTTACTCCTTCTAAGCAAACAGAATATTTAGTTTATGATAAGGACAAGGAAATAGGCAGGAAATGAAGAGAAAGAATGTGTGATAAGCAGATGAGGAGGCACAGACAAAATGAAAATCCTGACCGTAGTTGCTGTGTGTGTCTTGTATCATTCCACATGGCCATGCCTCCTGAGCTCAAACAGGTTACTGCTACACACCGTAGTAACAGCATACCATGCCCCTCCTGCACACACACATGCACACTCACACACACACACTGAGTCGCCATGACTCCCTGGCTTTCACAACATTGTCTGTCTCAGTTGAGTGCATGAATGATCTCTGTTGAACACTGCTGACCTCTGTGATGACCATGAGTATGTGTACACTTTGTGTGTCTTGGTTCTGCAGCAGCAGCCACTGCACAACAAATCCAGCCCATGTGACAGCAGCCTCTATACTTAGGCCTAGTTAATGGGCTGTGTCTGCTCTGTTTGAAAGGCCATTCTGTCTGTCCGACCATATTTAAATGGATCACAGCTCGCAGACCTTCGTTTTCCACAATGTGGGTTAAGAGTAGTCCTGCGCTGACACTTTTTCTCCTACCTCTCGATGTGTTGTATGTGAAAGGTTAATAGTGCACAAAATGCCACAGCTAGGAGAATTGGACTTCAGCCCACAAAGGAGGATTTCACACCTGGATTTAAGCACGCGGTCGGAGCCACTTGGCTGTGCCAGCACACTTATTCACCATAATGCAGACATCCATTTGTGTAGTTTAGTCTACCGGTGGGGGCTATGTCTGAGTTTACAGCACTGATTTCAGTGAGCTCCAATAGTTCATGATTTGTTAAAGCAAAATAGTTATTTAAGAGACCATGATTTTTAATTGGGAGTGTGATCAGGTCTTGATGATATAGGAAACCAAATTATTTTACTATGTCTATCCCAACTATAAACATCTTGTCAGTTTACATACATCAGAGTATGTGCTAAAATAAATGATGTGTTTCAGTGACAACATAATGATATTTTGTGATTATTAAATGTGAAAACAGAAATTGCAATTGCAATTGTAATTGCAAATCACTGACTCCTAATTGTGCAGCCATACCCAGCCTCTTTATCATAAGACAATGTATTGTTGTGTTAATGAATAGCCTAATTTGGTTTGTTATAAATTTACAGGGTCGAGTGGGTGAGCGCCTTTAGCTCTGTCAGCCTTTGTTGGGAGCCGAGTGAGTCGTGTGTGTGCAGAATGGGCTTCCTGCGTGGAGTGTCAGTTACAAAGAAATCCCCCCTTCTTCAAATGCTCTTTTCAGCACAAAGGGAGTTCAGTGGGCTGTGGCTAATCACATTACACACACGCTTCATGAGCATATATTCAGACATAGGGGCTTGCACACAGACCCAGGCAGATCTCTCCTGTTAGATCGTATTGCACACAAACTTAAACACACACACGCACCGAAGAGGATGCCTTCATAAAGGTCCATTGAGAGCGTTTCCTGTTGGAGGCCTTGACTCCACCTCTCCTAGCCCCCCTTCCTTCTTCAAACCAACCGGCTGAGGCTTTTTCCCCTCTGTTCTTCTCCCCTTGATTGAACGGCGGGCTATATTTGGATTTTTTTTTTTTTTTTTTTTTGTCTTGTTTAGATGTTTTCCAGATGTGTGTGGAAGAGTGTGTGTGTATCTGCACTTGCTAACATGGTCATGACTGGAAGAAGCCAGTTTGTTGATGTTGGTCACTAATGTCAGAGGATACGGTGACCTGTTCTGTGTGTGTTTGTGTTTGTATGTGAGTGTATTGTTGATTCAAATGTGTAAAAAAAACAGACATCCCTTTAAAGGTGGTCATGACTGGCCCGGGGCTATTTGCCAGTCCACATCAGAGGTTATAGCAACCCGTTCTCTAAGTGTGTGGCGGGGTGTTTGTTTGTGTATCATGTGAAAACAAGATGCATCATCACTCAACCGTGATCTATTTATCACAGTACAACACAACAAAAGGCACGCGTGATCTCCCTGGTGCTAACATTCCACTGCATTTCTGTTGAAATCTGGTCAGATTAAGACATCATCCCTATTTGCCAAACAACAACAAATCTATAAAGTCCTCTGGGAATTGTGTTATATTTACTCTGATCCAAATAAAGGGTGAAATAGCTGCCCTGTTGTCAGAACAATGGCAGAGCAGACAAGAAAGTGATCGGTGGTTTGCTCAGTACAATGCAGTGAGGTGTCAGGTGCCCAACTGGGATTTCCAAAACAATGACTGGCTCAGTGAGCGGTGACGGAGGAAGCTGTCCCATCTTGTCTCAGCCAACTAAGTGCCGTTGTTCTAAAGGCTGGCTCATGTTTCTTAAATGGCTGCAAGTGCAGGAGCCATAGACATTTTTGGACTGGATAAAATTTGAAAATAAATATGAATAAAATTTGGAATTTCTATTCTGAAAGCCTGAGTAGTTTTTAATTTTCAGTGTCAATTTAAATGTTAATTTCTTTCTCTGCTGATAATTTACTGTCCCCAGTGCTCATATAAAATGTTTACATTTGTGTATCTTTCCAACCACATCTCATTTCTCGATGTTTCACTATCCCCCCTCCACTCCGTTTCCTCTCGTCCATTGCAGAGCAGCTATGGCGCCTTCTCTCCTCCTGGCCTATAGGAGGCGCTGGTGGATGGCAGTGACGGCTGTGATCGAAAACCTGCTGTGCTCGGCCGTGCTGCTGGGCTGGGGCTCCCTGCTCATCATGCTCAAGAGGGAGGGCCTCTACTCCCACCTGTGCTCAGGTATAGACCAACAGCTCCATGCAAATCACCTCACGACCTGCACCATAAAGTTTAACGTGCATGTTTTGGACAAGTTGCATTAGCTAAACACAGCTGAATATCTAGATATTGTGCATGTGTTGATATCAAAATTTAAATAGAAGCGTGATGACACCCCAGTTTCAGTTCCGTCTCCTCTGCGAGAGTTTGAAAAGCGTTATGCAGTTGGTCGAGAAAATGGAGCGGGAGTTGTCAAATCAGTCTCATTACACAGAGGTGAACTAATGTACCACATGTGTGATGATGTTCACCAGCTTTTCATTTTCAACCCCTGGAAAAATTTCTTATTCAATGAATATTACCCAGTATTAGCTCAATTAGCACCCCAGAAGATATGTTTTAGTGTTTGAATTATGTAACCCCTACACGTATACACATTCACTCACATACCTTGGCATCCCCCGCACCCCCCTGTATCACAGAGAACGACTCGGTGGTCGTGTCCCTGGGCAACACCTCAGGCGGTGAGGTGGAGGAGTGGCTCAGCTGCGTCGACCAGGAGGAGATGCTGAATCTGGGCTTCACCATTGGCTCTTTCTTGCTCAGTGCTACCACCCTGCCCCTGGGTATCCTGATGGACAAGTTTGGACCACGCCCAATCCGCCTGGTGGGCAGGTAATAGCCATCAATACATAAACATAGACTCATACTATGCCTTAGAATGACAGAACTAATGTGTCTTTTCATGTTCAAGACATCTCCAAAATTTCCAAACTTCATCTTTTTTTTCAGTGAAAAGGAAAGTTTTTGTCTTAAAGTGATTGCTGATTGTCCAATAAGATTGTCAATATCAGCAAGGTAGTTTGAATATAGGAACAAGGTGGATTTGGATTCCTGCAGAGCCATTAGTTCTTGATCAGCCATAGCTGAGAGGAGCAGTGTGTAAAAAAAAGCAGACAGATCACATTCCCAAAGTGGGAGGACAGAGATTGCTCCTTTCATATGGATGAATGAAAGTAGGTGTGGCACTCGTATGTGTGTGGTTTACTGTAGCACGAGTATGCACGTAGTGAAATTCTTGCACAGTGGGTGTGAGATGGTGGCAGAGGTGTAGACGTTACCAGCAGTATATTTATATATATGTGTGTGTGTGTGTGTGTTTGTGTGTATAGATACTCAGTGGCCACTTTATTAGGTCCACCTGTACAATCTAATACGATCCAAACAACTGTTCTGCCATAAAGTTTACTTTTCTGCTGCCTGTAATGCTCAGGTTTTGTTTTTGTCACAGTAATAGAGGTGTTCATTCAGTTCTGTGTTTGGCATTGAGCTCATAGTTAGTGCTGCTGTTGGACTGGACTGCATTTGATTGAGAGCTGTTTCTACTATTCTGTCCCCCTTGTGTATATAAAAAGGGAAGACAGAAAAATTAGAAACACTCAATATAAGATGTAGTCCAGTACAAGACCTCTGCAAACTACAACCTCAATAATAAACATACAATTAAATTTACACATTCTCCAAAATGTCAACAAAAACTGAACACTACAAACTTTCTTAAAACATAGAATTTATAGCAGAGCTGTTGCATTTATCTGCATTAGACTGTACACGTCTGCAGGGTTTTCACCTTTAAGTTCACAGACTAGGACCAATTGTATCAAGCATTTGACTAACAAAATATACAGACTGCTACATGTGTGTTCTTTGATCCATATCTACAGGCCACCCTGAGCAAACATAATCATTTATTCACATGGCAGTTTGACTTGCCAACGTGTGAGCTGTGTAGCTCCGACTTGTTAAGACACGGGGCTGTTGAACCACTCACAGTTGTGCCCCCGGAGTTTCAAATGTGGCTTCAGGGGAGTTGCCCTACTCATACTCAGCTTTCTGCCAAAGGCACCAAATCTAACCTGTTGTAGCAAGTTTATCCAATCTCATATCAAAATGGTATAATGGTATAATATGCAACACACTGAGTTAAAGGGTTTTTGCTTTTTTTCTTTGCCATTGTTTTCTTTGCAGTTCATGTTTCGCCCTGTCCTGCATCATGATGTCTGTGTCTGCCTACAATCCTGGTGGTAGGTACAAAGAAACACAAACACTGTGGTGATTTTACAAAGCATCAACTAGACAGCTACACAATATGACATACAGGAAATCTTCTTCACCACCTGTTTTATTTTTTGTTTTTCAAGGCCAGCTGGTAATGTCTGATAGAGCATCTCATTCTTGCAAGGATATTTTGTGGAAGATTTATTGTGTTATCTTTTTTAATATAAGCTATTTCACATTGTCAAAAAGGCTCGGTTTTGGGATATTTAATGTGAGAGCAAACACAATGAAAAAAGGAGAGGTGTTCTTTCCTGCTCAGGCCCATATGACTGGCCAGATGTTTCAGATATTTGTTTCAGGGCCTGGTTTGCAGTATTTGTTGGTAGAATATATACAGATACATGCACAAAATTAGTGGGAGAATGTTGTCATTATGGAGTATAAATAGAAACATCTATCTCATCTGTGTTCCTCCCCTTTTCTCCAGTGCTGTCAGCCCTCATCTTCCTCGCACTTTCCCTCAACGGCTTTGGAGGCATCTGCCTGACCTTCACCTCCCTCACGGTGAGACAGCAAACTGGCAGCAAGCACAAAAAGACACACAATATGACTCAGCTGCATTGAGGGGAATACACAGCAAGAGAGATAAAGAAGAGAGAATGAAATACTGTGTGTCAGACGTATTCAGTTGCTCCCCTTTGGCTGTTAACACAGGATCTGAATATCCGTTTACTGCATCATCAGTGTACTGTTGAAAGCTATTAGTTTTTACAGAGTGGTCGCAAGCTCACTACAGATTTCAATCAGTTGAGAAAACTTGTAAATTTCCAATGTACGGAGTGAGATTTTATCAGTTTTGGATTTCATGTGGCACAGCTGACATGCTAAACAACACTCCTGTCTGCTATCATGTCAGAGGAATTGTCTGGCATTCACGACACAATTGATAATGAAGTCAGTACTTGAAGTCAAAAACACACACCTTCAGCCAAAATCATAACATTTTTTAAATGCCACGCCAGATTTCAAGCCAAACACAAATAGAAAACTCTTTCTCTCTCCCTCTCCTTCCCCTTCTTCCTTCTCAGTCTTTGCCTTATTTTCTCACCCGTGGACACAAACTAGAGAATGTGAGAGACGGCAAACAAGTGCATTATTGTCACTTCACTGCAGCCTACGTTGCAACCAAGGCAGCCTCTCTTCTCTCTCTCCTCCACAGTGTCCCTGCTGCTGTCCGACAGGCCACAGGTCACCTTGTTAAATATGCACAGTGTCGACCAAACAGAGCGTTCTTTAAAATCTGCCTATATGTGAGGTCGTTCATACACAGAAGGCGTTTTTTCTGAAGGGCATTAGTCAAATTTCCATAGCATGCACATTTTGGCACACGGCTTAACGTGAAACCACTTTGCCATGGCCTCTCAGCAAGCGCTTTAGGACTTGGCCCACATTACAGGAAGAAAACTGCTGAAACTGAAACTTTTTTGCAGTTATGTAATACATATACCGAGAAATCTAACATTATTTTCCTGGAACAGAGGAGCAGAAAGTCTCTGGCAGCTAAATGATGCCGCGTGGCCTGGGCCTGTGTTTGTGTCAGCAGAGGGAACAGTGCCTTGTGTCAGGGAACTGTGTTTGTGTGTGTGTTGTCATCAGGCATGTGTTTTGCATGTGATGTGTCAGCTGGTACCTACATTATTTGGTTGGTTTTATTCGTGCCACATGCTGCTGTGTCTTGGCAGGTGTTTATTAGAGTGCTTTGTTTTGGTCGGTGTGTGTGTTGCAGTGTTTCCCCTCTGAGTCGCACATGACTTCAGTCGTCCACTTGTGTTTTGACCAATGACCGCTCCCAGCTCACCACACCCCCTGCCCAAGTTTCTGCCCACTCACCTCTACCCAAAACCTTCAAGGCTACCCAAACCCCCCCACCCCATCTCTCTCTCTCTTTCTCTCTCCCTTTTTTCTCTTCCCTCTTCACTTCCTGTGTTCCTTTCCCCTCCTCCTCTCTTCCCTCTTCCTGCTCTTTCCCTCTGTTTCTTCGCTCTACACAGCAGTCAGAAAAAAATCTCAAAGCAGAACCTTTTCAACTCGGCATGACTGTGCACACATGTGTATGCACAAATGTGTGCGTATGGCTATGTACACACAAGAACATGAACATGAAACAGATGTATAGATTTTGAAGGTCAAAGGTGAATATGCACAAATGATCCCATGGAAATCCTGTAACCACTCCCCCATGTGGTGCCATCGGTGGCTGTAGCCTGAAACAGAGGAGCATTCATGTTGTCTCTGTCTAAATGTATGATGCTGGTAACATCAGGTGAAAATGTAGCTAAATGACAAAGTATACAAAATACAATTCAATATAGTGACCTTTCCACATGCTCAGAAAAAAAGACATATTTGTGTGCATGTGCACATATTCATGGAACTTCACTTTCACATGAGTCAGCCTTTCTGTATGCTGTCTTTCACACACGCACACACACACACACGCACACACACACACACACAGAAACCCACATGCAAACACAGACAAGTCCTGGCAGCACATACAAACATAGTGACGCTCACCTCTAAACAAATTCTTGGGAATGTGGACATGTGGATGGGAATTTGTGCGTTGGTTTGCTTCCATCAGTCCGCCCCTTTTCTACAGTGACACAGCGTACCAGCAGAAACCATGCAACACGAGGAAACATCAAAATTTCTGTCTCTCCACAACCTTGTTAGGAATGGACCAGTAACAAATACACACACCCACACACAAGCACGCACGCACACACACACACAAATACACACACACACAGTCCTCCTCTCTTGTATTGGTCCCTCTGTGACCTCTACCTCCCTCCCTCTCTCTCCTTTTTATTGGCCTGGTGTACCAGCCTTAACTGCCTCCACAAGGTTGCTGTTGTTGTCAGGAGTAAATGTCAGCTTCGACAAGGACACATCAAACCAGCTATAAAAAACATTTTGAACCTAGGTAATGTAACACTGTGTGACCACTGTGTGATTTCGAGCAGAGTAGTTAACTCCCACTTCCTCTGGCAGATGCTGTCTCTGTTCTGCTGCCACCGGTTTACTGCTTGTATATCAATACATAATATTATATGGCAAGTATTGATTAATCAAATACACAAATTCTTCCGTGGTTTGATCAAGTTTCCAGAAGCAACATCTTAAAAGTTACAGGCGGAGGCTGGCTACCAAAAAGTTGCTGTTTCAGATCCAAGTGAAAAACATTTGCAAATGACTGGGTCACACTGTCCCTATGAGTGAGTCACTATTGATCAAGATACTTCACCCTCGCATGACCGTATTGGCTGTCACCCAGACCTAAATGTTTGCAGCTGAATGGGTTTGCAACAGAACTTGGACAAAAAAGTAATAAACCCAAACAGTTGGCACAGTGAAAGTTTTTTTTCTTTTTCTTTTTTTAGAATATATCTAATGCTAATGAATAGGAATAATGCTGAATTCCAAAACTCAGCTGGACATGTGCATGCAACAGGATATACAGCTCAACGGCTCAAACCTGCCTTGATCAGTCAGACCCTCAGAGGACTCCTTTCCTCCTAACGTCACTGTGTGTGTATGTGATACACAATGTGTTTATGGTCTGCCATAAACACATCTGACTTACAGGATATGCATCTATACTTACCTACATGTGTTAGGGTAACAGCTTTGTCAGAAGTGCAGAGCCTTTATTTTTTTGGATGGTTAGCCTGACTTGGACACTGGTGCTAGCAGATACACAAGCAGAGATGCTTGTGTATGCAAGTACATACATTTGAATTTCATCATGCAAATACATTATAAGGGAGAAAAAAATGTGTAAAAGACTCTCATGGAGGAAGAGGTGTGAAAGGCCTGGTAGAAATAGGCTATAGGTGGAGGAGCGGTGACCCAGCAGTGACGGAGAATAAACATGGAGAGGAGTGAGTCAGAGTAGCGCTGAGTAAGAAATGTTGTGAAAGTAAGTGAAAATTACACATTGTGGTTTGAGGCTTCTGTTTTGGGTAGTTGAAACAGAGGTCATGTGATCGTTTGCCACCCTGTTCGCACAGGCAGTAGGATCTGTGTTGACATCAGGCCCATTAGTTGTGTATCAGAATGTAGCTGAGTTGGTTTGATGATTCCCATATTAGCTTATATCTTATGGATAGAGAGAAAGGGATAGATGTAGAGAGCCAATAAGTAGGGAGAAGAAGCCGGCGCTAATCA
The DNA here is from genome assembly GCF_902150065.1 of Myripristis murdjan. Classification (NCBI taxonomy): domain Eukaryota; kingdom Metazoa; phylum Chordata; class Actinopteri; order Holocentriformes; family Holocentridae; genus Myripristis; species Myripristis murdjan. The sequence continues at coordinate 27,486,678 of NC_043989.1, forward strand.
GCTGTGGTTTAGTGTTTCCTGCTGGGAACTTCACGGAGAGAAGAGCTGCAGCTGTGGCCTGCAGAGATCACAGTCAAAAACAAAAACATGGCTCTCCCCCCTTTTTTCTTTCTTCTCTCTCTTTTTTTTATAACCTTCTTTCTTTTTTTTATGTCCCCCTCTCTTTCATTTTCTGCCAATATATTCTACCTCCGGACTCACAGTCATTCAGTGCTGCATTGAAATGTCCATGCTCATTAGGCTACTATTCTGTCAGTTGTCTCAGTCATTCAGGCCTTAATTAAACCTAATGCTGAAGTCGTACGATACCCCAGTGAGTGAACACCGCAGGACTGCAACTTTAATTGATAAGTCCTGACAAGTAAATGGACCCAAAGCTGCCGCCTTGTGTGTGACTCTGTAACACCAGACGACCCCTCTGTTTGCCTCCATAACTTCACGTGTTTCTGTCCACTTCCCCCTGGCAGGGATGGCATGCAGGGCATTGCCTGCAAAGCCATGTGTGAAATATGTATTTTATGGGAACTGCCAGGACACAGTGGTGGGAATCACACCTGCTGTGGACACATGCACGGACACATGGTGTTTCCCTCTCTCTCACAACCACATGCATACACATGTTGCTTCTACTAGACATAGGCTGTTACCACTTGAAGCAAACATTAGCAAGCGGACACCTCGCATGGCTGGAATAACTTTGCTTTAACATTAGTAAGAGATGCAAACTCCCCTGTGTGCTCAGAGGGCCTACATTCCACAAATATCCACAGCCAGAGTGTTCAGGGACGGGCCGTGAAATATTTCGATTCTCAGAACCACTGAATGAGGACGGGTGTTCTCAGGGATGTTTTAACCTCTCCTCACAGCATCCTCATGAAAGCTTTTTTCCCCCTGTTTACCTGCTGTCCCTGCTGGTGTGTCGCCCTTGACGTGCCCAACATGACCTCGCACTGACCCTGCAACACATACACCAGTCTCCCAGCCGCTAGCTGTCAGCACCGTCTTTACACACCGCGCAGTGTCCAGCTGACACACACATGTCTGTATTGTCATGCACATACCTGCAAACATCTCCTGTCTCAGCCCCACGTTACACCTCACCTTTCCATCGGCACGAGAGGAGGCCATAGCAGCTTTAGGAATGTCTATATGAAGTAATAATGTTCCTGGAAACCTTTTTTTGGGAGTTATTTATCGTTCCTAACTTCCCTCCAGGGAGTCCCCGCAAATGCAGCAGGCCTGAGTTGTAGAGCATCACTGCAACATTTTAAACCATCAAAAGAATGTAGAGTTATAGACATTCAGATGTTAATTAAAGTTAAATAGTTAAACAGAGGGAAACAGTTTGAAATTTTGAAACAGGTATGGTGATTTGCTCTCCATTTACAGGTGCATGTCAACAAGATTTACAGCTCTTTTTCATCCAAGTGGTCATTACTCCACATGCTACCACAACCTGAACATCTACAAAGTTGTCTTACATTTTTGCCCTCCATCCTCCTTTCACAAAAATTAAAAGAACACAGTGTCATTAGACATTCATAACTGTCTAAACTGATAAAGTCATGTGCGGTAACATACTCAGTATAAAAACAGACAGTTCTGAATGTAGTTTGGGTTAGGCTGTTGCCCATTTTTCAACTCTTCATCTGTCATCCTCTCCAGCCTCAAAGAGATCAGAACAAGGGTGCGGAAAGTGCACAGAGCTATGGAAAAAAAAAAAAAAAAAAAAAAAAAGGACGCTACTAGGCGAACCCTGACCTGGAGGGGAGATTAGCGTACAGCAGCAGAAGTTTGGAAAACCACGGGTGGCCTGTGGAGAGAATAGTCAGCTTGTCATGCAAGCACACCTAAAATCCCAGACATGTGATTTTATAATCATGATTGACCCATTTAAATCTCTAATCAAAGGACACTGGGTGCACTGCTAGCACAACAGGTCATTGTTATGTTAGCTAAGCTCCTTACTACTGTAAATAGGTCGACCTAATATATGATTTGCTCTGTGCCTGGTGCCCATTACCCTGTCCCCTTTGACGTGTGTCATGCATGCCCCCGTGATGGGTCCACCATGCTCGGTGAAGTTTGTGTTGACTGCTGACTATGGATTTCCACAACATTAATCCTAACCCCACGAATTAGTGGAAATTGCAACAAAAAAAGGCCGTAGATGTGTATCTAAGTATAGCTTAGACTATAGTTGAACTATGGGGTCATGACCCAAAATAGGTCATGGCCTTGTTTCTTGTTCCTTCATGAGAAGAAAACTAATATTTAATGGGTGTGGGTTGCAGGGTGAGTCTATGGTTAGTTGCTGATGGCTCCGGGCTGCAACAGTACTCTTGACTGTGTGAAAGTATCCCAGCCTTGTCTGTCCTTCTCTCACACAGTAACTCCCTGCCCTCTGGTGGTCAAAATCACTCACTGCCACTGTGTTAAACCACAGTTAAGATTCAAAGTCGGTTGTGCTCACACAGTCTCAGTGTATTTGACATCTGACATATTTCAGTTGAACTGATTTAATTTGTGTGTCAAGTGTCACTGAGAATTTTTATATTTTTATAATGTCCTCTTCATTTCTACCTACCTCCCTCTCTCATTAAAGCTCCCCAACATGTTTGGCAGCCTGAGCTCCACCATCATGTCTCTGATGATCGGCTCCTACGCCTCGTCTGCCGTCACCTTCCCTGGAGTCAAGGTAGCCTTCAATGGTCCCATTATCATAAACTGTCATTAATACTGACAAAAGTGTTAGGGAACAAAATGAGTTATTTACTGAATAAAAGCACATGGTTACATTTCTCTTATATATCTGAAGTAGACTACAGTGTGGCTCAAACTGTATGTTCAACCTTGGGTAATGAGACTCTTCCTCCTCTTCTCTGTCCTTCCCAGCTGATCTACGATGCAGGTGTTTCCTTCCAGGTGATCATGTGGGTTTGGGCAGGTCTCGCTGCCTTTGTCTTTTTAAATTGCTTCATTAATTGGCCAGCAGAGGGCTTTCCGACACCTGATGAAGTGGACTACAGGTTAGTGTTGCTGCCAATGTTTTGTTTCATCTCACCACAGTCATATATAGCAGAAAAGTGATGCTGACCAGTGTCATTGCTGATGAAAACAAAAGCAACCACCAGTTTAACCACAACTTTGCAACCTCTCCCCTTTACCCTTTTGTGTGTGTGTGTGTGTGCGTCACAGTAAGATTCTGGCACTGCAGGACCTACCTGCAGGAGAGCAGAAGATAGTGGCCGAGAGACTCAGTCAAAAAAATGGGGATGTGCGACACTCCACAGAGAAACTACCTCAAGGGCCTGACGCTGCACCTAGTGAGTCAACATTACTGAACACACCCATCGAATTACAGCTGATATTAGTAACAAGAATTGTACTATTCCAGCATCATGTAGAAACCATTACTTATGTACTTATGTGTTACTCTGTACGCCCAAAAATATATTTTTTGTGTCCACCCAAAGCAATGTCTTTTTCTATATTATTTCACAAGAAGAAACTGTAAACTCTCTCTCCCTGTGTCTTCCTTTTCTTTCTGTCCTCTCTGTGTCTCAGATGCCATTCCCTTCCGCCGGTCCGTCTTCTCCCCCATCTTCCTGTGGAGTCTGGTTACCATGGGGATGTCCCAGTTAAGGATTATCTTCTTCATGGGCGCAATGAACAAGATGCTGGAGTTCATGGTCACCCACGGCGACCCGCACCGTGAGTGTCCAGCAACCGATATATTGCCATTACTCACTGAGTGATTTTGTTGTTGTTGTTATTATTTTGTACCGCTTTATAGTAAGACCACCCTTATAAAGGGTTTATGAGTGGTTTAGGTTATTCATTTTGTTGCAACCACATAGATCATTAATAAACAAATATAAACAAGTTACAACACAGTTTTCATCCATCTATGAAGGCTCACTATTTGGCAAGTTCAAGTTACCGCTGCACTGCGTCTCTCTGTTAAATCTCAGATCTTGCTAGTGTCTTAGTTTACTTTATCTTGACCCTTTACCAGCCATCCTCGCTATCTGCATCAGTGTATGAAAACTGTGTTATAACCTTTTTATAATTGTTTGTTAATGATTTATAAAGATTAAAGTATTTACAACCTAATTAATAAGATAATTATAAAACATTCATAAACCCTTTGTAAGGTTAGTCTTATTTTATTTAAAGTGGTGGCTGTTATTTTAAGTTAATTTTAAAGTTTATTGATAGATGGATATCTAGTACATTTAGCAAACAATAGAGGATTTACTGACTGAATGTCTGTTATTGTTTGTTTCAGCATCTGATGAGCTGGTGCTTAAGGCAGAGGAGAACGGTGAGTAGCCATATAATGTGTCTTTGAATGTGTGTGCATCTGTAATTCTGTGCATGGCTTATCCACCTGTGTGTCAGATGTTCTCCCAAGTGTGTGTGGGTTGGGGACCTCTCTGTGACTGATCTAAACTAAAGAGTTTAAATAAGTGTAATCGTCTAAGACTCCTCGTATGTGTTTGTGCTCTCACTCAGTGAGTTTCTACTCATCCATCTTCGGCACGCTGCAGCTGCTGTGCCTGGTGACCTGCCCTCTGATTGGCTACATTATGGACTGGAAGATGAAAGAGTGTGAAGAGGAGAAGAGCCCTGCCCTGAGCACAGAGCAGAAGTAAGAGAAAGCGAGAGAGAAGGCAGAAGTGACAGAAAGAGAAACATGGACGCAAGGAAAGTTGGGCGATGTAGAGAGAATAAGGGTTGAGGGGGGAAGGAGGTGAAGTAGGCTTGGGAGGAAGTGGATTTGAGAGAGAACATGAACAGAGGAATGCTATTCACCAACACCACAATACCAGACGGACACGAGTATGTGTGATGTGTCATTCTGCTGATGGCTGTGATTTAGGACAGCGGTAACACTCCGTGGCTGTCTCTGTCCCACCAGGCAGTCCACTGGACCCAAGAGAGACCGCAAGATCCAGAAGGTGACCAACGCCATGAGGGCCTTCATCCTCACCAACATGCTGCTGCTGGCCTTCGGAGTCTGCTGCCTCATAGACAACCTGCCTCTGCAGGTACACACACACACACACACACACACACGGAAACAAGGAAATTCTTTTGGGGTTAGTTTACCGTTCCAATAACAGAGCAAGATGAGTTGATTTGTTGTTCTTCTTCTTGTTCTAGATCCTGACCTTCATCCTGCACACCATGGTCCGAGGTTTCATCCACTCGTGCTGCGGAGGCCTTTACGCTGCTGTGTGAGTAGCCCTTTGACAATACAACGCCATCTGCACCCAAGAAGAAATAGGGAATTGTAATTTTGTCGCTGTACAGTTACAGAACAGGCCTCCTAAGATAAGATAAGATAAGATATTCCTTTATTAGTCCCACGGTGGGGAAATTTCACGCATCACAGCAGCAAAGTGGATAGCAAGATACGAAGCACAATTTACACAATAAACAGTATATACAGATAACAGTACCAAAGAGCAATATAAACACTGTAAACAAGGAATGAGCAATATAAACACTGTAAACAAGGAATGAGAAAAATACTCTGTGAACAATTTAAACCACAGAAGAAAAAAAAAAAAAAAAACTCAGGGTTTATTCATGTTGGATTTATATGCTGTCGCCTTGGTTCATTTTAATCATCAGGGTTCATTTAAGTCTGGGAGTCTTTTGAACATATGACCCAGAGCTCACAAACATCTCTCCAGCCCACACTTGACAACACCAAGTAACTGTGACTGAAAAACACACATTTCTTAACCCTGGAAAACTTGTTGTGCATAGTGCTGTCTGCCCTCCTTCCTCGCTTTCTAGACTATTATTTCTATGTTCTTAGTCAATAGCAATAATTTTTCATTAGCTCACTAGGTGTAATGTCATTACTAATCTGTAATTTGGCTTTCAGTTGCTGTTCTGAGATGATTTTTGTGTTCTAAATTAATAAATGGTGTCTTCCACAGCTATCCATCTAACCACTTTGGGACCCTGACCGGCCTGCAGTCTATGATCAGTGCTGTGATCGCTCTGCTGCAGCAGCCTCTCTTCATCGCCATGGTCGGCCCTCTGCACGGAAACCCCTACTGGGTGAGTCCTCACATCGATCTCTACACACCTGCTTGTCCGCTTAAACGTACTCAAGCACTCAGCTGGTTTCACTTTGGCATTAACGACGGGCTTTGTTTCAGCGTTACTTGTAGTTTTAGTTTACATTCAGACAGCACAATCTCACTGGGGTTCGCCAAACTTTTTGTCAAATCCATGTTAAGCAAATTTCCACCAGTTATATTAGAGTTGTACTAAGAGTTGTACTTCCAAACAATTTCCAACATTTCTGTGTTTGAGGAGTGGAAGTGCTGTGATAGTAAGAGCTGGGATGGGGCAAAGGGAGGCAAGGTTTATAATATGAATTAATAGTCTTCAAAGACCAAATGTGATTTACTATAAAACAACAGCTTCATTTAGCTGAATTAGGTAAATCTAAGCATAATCATATTTTGATTAACAAAAATGCAAAATCATTTCTTCTGTTTATCATTGCTGTAATGTTAATTTATATCATCTAGTTCATCACTAATATTTTCATCAGAAAATGAGCTGTAACACTCATCAAAACAACACAACACTTGACTGGTCATCAGTTCACTCTGTGTTACACTTTCTCTCTTCCAGATCAACCTGGGCTTGCTGATCTTCTCACTGGCAGGCTTCCTGCTGCCGGGCTACCTGTTTTACCACCGCAGACAGCTGATGAAGGAGAAGGAGGCCAGGGACAAGCAGGCCGCTGCCCAGGAGACTCAGGCGTTCAACCACGCCGAGGCCAACGGCTACAAACCCCACAGCAACGGCCACAGCGCCGTGGAGGTCTAGAGCTTCATCACAGAGCCGAGGATTGGGGAAACCGTAGAATATATTTTTGTACGTGCCTTTAAAATGAGCACCAGCAATGTAGTCAACAGTATATACGTTATTTTGATATTTCCATTTTTTGGGGGGGTGGGGGGTGGGCCAGTGAAGCAAACTTTGCTTTGCAAACCATGTGATCTCAGAGCGAGTAGGATGTCCTTTGTTTTATCATGACTCTGTCTTAGTGATTAAGGTGTTGTCGCGTTGCAGCTGGACTGGGAGAGAGGCTGTGTCATCATCATATGTTGCTGTTTTTTATTTTATTTATTTTGGTTTTAGCTCAACGAGCCAAATTATCATGATTTTAAAAGCCATAGGATTCACTCACAAGCACTCGCGCAAGGACACCTGCACGCAGCCTGGTGTGGCCTTTTTGTCACGCCAAGGCTTTTTCACGGTACTTGAAAGACTGTTGTATAGTTTTCAAAGACTTGTTACAATCATCACAATCCTCGCTAACACCAAAGAGCAGCACGTAGCTGTTAGAAAAGTTACATTTTCACCGTCAGCTTTGTTTCAGAAGTGCGCTTCATTAAGAAAACATTGGTCTTTGTGCAGTTTCTACTGTAATCCTCCCCACAAAAGCTATCATGTATATGGATGAAACACACGTAGCAGCTATGAGAGAAAACACATGTCAAACTTTGAATGAACAAACTGTTTGGGTATTATCAGCATATTTTAAGCTTAGACAAAGAGCTTCTGAAACTGCTCTCCTCTGTATTATCATAGGCCTGGTGTTCACACAGACACAGACATGCAGAGATAGGCTGGTTGTAGAGACACCATAACTACCTCTTCTGTTCCTTTTTTGTACTGTCTCTCTGCAATCGATTCCTGTGTCTGTCCCTTTCGCTTTTTATATTAGGAAACACTAATTTGTCGCCTTTGGCTGTGATTCAATCAGTACGTCATCATTTTCTCCTTGTGCATTAATGTTCCCAAGAGGTGAAATTTGATTCAATCCTCACATTTCTGGATTTTTTTTTTTTTTTTCAGTAGAAAAGGATTTTTTAAGAAATTTTACAAGGAAAGACATGACTGATTTTAAAATTCAGACACCATGTTTGTCAGTTACTGCTTTATGCACAGAAATGAACTAGTGTGTGTATAAAATATGTATTTAAGTGTCTTTTTGTACTATTTAGCTGCAGTAGTGTTAAAAAAGGGAAGCGTTTGTTTTAGTATTGGCAAGTTCAAGTGTATTTAGAGCCCTACACCACTGTTTACAGTCTCAAAGGGCTTTAGAGGCCCACAAGTATGCAACAGACGAAACAGGACGGCACCCCCTGACTTAATCCTCATAGCTGGCGAGAAAAAACTCCCCCAGCACACAGGTGGAAGAGTGAAAAATGGAAGAAATCTTGAGAAGGACCATAGAGAGAGGAGAGCTCTTCATGGCCAGACAGGTGTGCAATAGGTGCCGACCCAGTGGGCAGATTACCAAAGCAGACACGGTCTCATGAAAGAAAACACACTCGCAGACAAAATAAGGACAGCAAAAGCAGCAAAGGGGCCTCAAGCAAGGCAGGCGACATATTAGCAAATGTTATTTTGTAGTGCGCTAACTATTAATGCAATCCAGCTGATTTACTGTGTATTCTGCTTATGCAAATTTTTTTGTTTTTGTCTTGTTTTGATTTTGAAGTAAAAAAAAATCACCAAGTTCTTTTTTTCCTTTGTAAATAGAACTGATGTGTTTCTCTGTATTCTAATACATATTCTTTTTGCTTTACTATACATGGATGTGGCTTTCACCGAGAGAATGAACTAATGGATTCTCATGGCCTCATTCAGCCAGTTTCAGATAGTTGCCTTTTAAATGCTTCCTCCAAAGTAGTAACCAAACTGATCTCTTTGAGAAAATGTTTTATGCCAACAGTATGCAACAGTATTGTGAATATTTTTAGTGTGCATTTCTGCAAATGATGAAGTTTTCTCTTCACTCAATCCAGGCTGAGTTTCCCAAATGTAGTGCCAAACACTCAGCAAGTTGTTAGTCCTTGTCTGATGCATTTCGTGTACGCTTGTTAGTCTCTTGAGTGTGAGTGCGTCGGTGTTGAATCACAGCTGTCGACGAGGCAGGAGGAGAGACTGGATGTTTTGGCTGAACTCAGTGCCTCAGCAGCCGTCTTGACTTTGCTGCAGTAGAAGTGAATGTAGAGAAGCAACCTCTGCCAAACGTGTTTCTGGGTAAACCAAAGTCGTGTTGAGGCTGTAAAACTGTTTGAAGACAAAGGCCTATGTTCCTCTGATTTTCAGCGGACCGTACAGCACTTTTCCTCAGGGGAATGTAGCTACACCATCTCATGCAGTGGTTTGTTTTTGTCCTCAGCATTTTCACCATCGGGGTTAAAGCTTTGGAGTGTCTTTATTAAATGTATGTTTCTTTCTTGCCTACAATGAATATAGCCAGCTTGTGCATTTGATAAAACAAATAAATCTAAGTATTAAAACTGCTTGTCACAGTGCTGTTTTTGCCATCCTCTCCAAACACTTTCTCCGTATGTATGCTGTGTGTATTACCCCTACTGGTACAGTGGCAATATTAAAGCACTGAAATCATGTATATGTCTGTCTGAACATTACAAAGATATAATTACAAAGATATAATGAAAGCGTAAAAAAAAAACAGGCAGAAAAATAAGGATAATAACCAAAGTTTATTGGAATTTGGGCATGTGGTCAAAAGATATTACAACAAAATGGAAACAGACACACCGACTCATTCATTCATAACATCACATTGCACATCAGTGGCACCGTGCCTTGTACACTGTTCTGTAACATTTGTTCCCACATCCACGCACCAAACACCTCTTCTTATAATCTGACTCACTCCGTCTCTCGTCATGATGGCATCCAAACCAAAAGGCATATGCTCTATAATACAATTCTTTGTAAAACACACACTCGCATTGCTTCTGATGCATCCGCTCCTGTAAAATACACACGCATACACACATTCACGCACAGGCATGCACACACTGGGTTCCTGTCTATCTGAGGCTGTTGCTGTTGGGCTGTGAGCCAGCGAGGCCGGGGTGGTCGGGACTGTGGCGGTTCTGGAGGGACAAGAGACATCAACACACATTTACAGCGTGTTAGCTACAGTTCATTGATTAGCAGCTTAACAGGAGGGGGAGTGGGGAGAGCCTTCAGCCCCGGTTAGCTAACTGGGACTGTGACGTAACTATGACACTGTTCATTACAGACTGTGATGGCAGGATGTGCCAGTTGTTGAGCATTAATTAGGGGAGAGGGAGGTGTTGACATGTTGAATGGTGGTGGTGCTGTGATTATACAACTTAAATTGCTCAAATCTTGTAAGCAACAACAAACTAAGTGCTGTAATGCCACCTGCTGGTAGATTGTGTCACTCACATAAAGCTCAGAAGTAAGCTTTAAAAACTATTTTAATTCCGTCTGGACATCTACCCTAAGTATGTGGGATAAAATGGGATCTGGGCATCAAAGTGGCTAAAATCAAATGTTTCAGATCCCCCTGACCTCAGCTGATCAAGGATCAAGGCAAGAGTGAAGTCAGCTGAATCACTACAAACGTATGGCAATTCTCAGATCACAGGATCAGAGTGGATCGCGATGGTTTATCCTACCTTCTTCTTTTTCTTGTCTTTCTTTTTCTTCTTGCGATCAGGATCGTCATCTCTCTTTTTCTTCTTCTTCTTGGGGTCAGAGTCTGACGGAGTTTCTGCAGCGACGAAAGAAGTGAGTCAGCGGTGTGCAGAACAGGTCCTGTCCTACAGCGTGTGTGACTGCGTGCATGTGTGTGTGTGTGTGTGTGTGTGTGTGAGTCCAATGTGCATGGTACCTTGTGGTAAGGGGTCCTGCGGTCGATGGTGTTTGTGCTTGTGTTTGCTCTTCTTCTTTGGAGGCTGGATGTGCATCAGTCTGTACTGTTCTGGGAGCTGAACACACACACAGGTGGACAGTTCAACAATACAAGTACAATAGATATAAATGGTGAAAGAAGACAAAAACTAGGTCTTTTGTCACGATAATGTGTGTTTAATGAATATAAGTGTAATTATGTGGCATCTGAGCTGATGAACATATAGTCTGTGGGTCTGTGTGTGTTGTACCGGTCCTGTGTGCAGTCTGAAGCCTGTGAGCAGAGCACCAGTCAGAGGGCTGAAGGAGTTCCCGCACACTGGAGGCTTATCAATCAGTGAGCGCAACGAGCTGCCATCCTGAGTGCCAGGACAGTCAATCATGCCTGCAGCAGCGAGGACGTGGGAGGACAAAGACAGACGAGGGGAGAGAGGAAGGAGGAGGGAGGACAACAAGGAACAAAAAAGTGGGTGAGCACAAACCAAATACTGCTACTGTTTGGACTGAGGCTGTAACGGTGCGCTTTGAATCTACTTTCAATCTATTCGACTAGAAACACAGCAGAGGATCTCAGCTGTATGGTTAAGTGTGCAATGTCCCATCCTCGCCCATGAGTATTGACTACGGATGCATGATATGTATTAGGTCCAATATATAGCAGCAGCACACTGTTGTCACACTCCTGATGTCAAGCGAGCTGCACAGTGGAGCTAAGCATGGCGTCGCTGGTGTGTGGAGGTTCAGTCTCAGAGGAAGACAACACTATTGCAGTTTGCAAAACATCTACCACAAGGACTCCGAGAGGAGGGGAAAAGTCTACGAGTGTCAACACAACAAATCTTATCTTATCAATATTGGCCATGAGGAGCAGGTAATAATCAGCTATTGGTACAAGTTGAAAAAAAAAAAATCAACATTGTGCATCCCTAATATTTACAACTTACAGACAAAACAAAATCTATGAAATGTGCAGTTATGTGTGTGATGCAGTGTTTGTTCAGACTCGGACAGGATTTTCAAAGTGTTGCCCCTGCCTTAGTTAAAGAGCATTAAGATTTTAAAATAATGAACGCACCAATGGCACAAACAGTTTTCTTCCAGCGCTGGTGAAAATGTTGAAGAAGCAGCAGGTGCTTTCTGAGGCAGAAGGCAAGTTGGTGTAATTATGAGAAACCTTTCATTAGTCTTTTATCTTGTAAACAGTCCAGTGAGGCTCTAACAACAACAAAGACACTAATTCTGTCACCAGCTTTCCCACTGGATGTCACAATCAAAATTTCATTTGTCCACAACCTCTCGTTCTGAATGGTTTGAGACCACAGAGTGCATGCTGCATTGCTGGGTAGGTGTCCTATACATGCTTTAGGCCCAGTACAACCAATAACCCACCTGGTAACTCTGGCAGGAAGTTACTGAGCTTCTCCTTCACCTTCTTGCCACAGAATTTGTTGTAGGCGTGTTCCAGGTTGTAGTGAGTGATGAGGTTGGTGTTGCCTGTTAGTTCATTGCCAACTAGTAAAGAAAAAAAAAAAGACTTTTATGTTGAGATCATGTATGCAAACATGCCACAGATAACAACTGACCTCATACTGAACCCTTCAAATATGAGATGCCAGAGAAAGCATACCAAAATAAGCATGTTGTAGCTAAACTGCTTGATAACAATTTCAATTTCAATTTAAATAGCTTTATTGGCATGACAAGGCAGTGCTTGCATTGCCAAAGCAAATAGCAGTGATAATGACAATAAAAATAAAAATAAAATAAAATAAAATAAAATAAAAATAAATATTTCTTTTATTATTTTTTTTTTAAAGGAAAAATAAAAATAAATAACAATCTGAGCACATAAATACGAGTAACAGCACACAAAAAAACTTGGTTAAACCTGGGCACAAAACTCATTTCTGTAGTATGTTCCTGATACTAGTGACTCCCCGTTTCAACAATATCCTTGTTGAAACGAGGAGGCTTGTAATTGATAGGCCAAATATTTTGGTGTTTTAATAATAGTAAAATCTTTACTTTGGTCTATATCTTGATCAGGATATGCTCATGTTACACCTACATGTGCCGCTACAGTTAAGAAGGGGCTAATCTTGTTGCTACGTGATAACAACACTATTGTTTACAAAGTGTTAGCTAGTATTTTACAGTATGTTAAATCTTTCTAGGGCATTTAAGATGCTCCGACTAAACAGACAAATTACACATAGCATACTAGCGTTGGTTAAATCACACAATACCTGGCAGTTCCCGTAGTAAATAGAAAGGTTCATTCATGGCTCCGGGCTTCCGTAAAGCAGGCCCTTCATCCCCGAGCTGCGGTGGCATCTGGCCCGCCATGGGGACTTGGTTTTGCGGCAGAGGAGGCGGAGGTTTTCCCGGTCCGAAACCAAGCGACGACGAGCCCGGCGGTCCCTGAGCTTCATTTTGCCCAAAGAGAGTTGAAAACATTTCCGTCATATCTATCACAAATAACACATTTATATGGAAAATAAAACGGGTTCTTCAAGTTTATGGCCTGCCAAGTTTTAAAACACACACGTATCCGCCGAGTGACAACTGCTCGTCTCTCCACTTCTTTGTGGCATTTTTTCATGGCCCAGTTACCGTAATGGTCTGTATATAGCTTCCCTCAACATAAGCCAGCGGGAGTACCGTAATGGTACTTGTATAGTCACCCTCTGAACTTCGCTTCAGCTGTCCCCTGTGTTTCATGCAGTCATCACAGTCACAAAAGAGTTTGTTTTAATTTGCTTTATTTTAAGACTAACGGGCATAGTAAACAGCATCAGTATGTACAGTTAAGTTAAACATATACAGATAAAAGAATTTTAAGGTCACACATCAAAGGTGTCCGCAGGGCAGAGAGAAGAAGCCAGCCTTTGGTATTCTCTGACTGATGCCTAAACGTGTGAGAGAAACAACACAAAAAAATGATAAACATAAAATGTATTTTTACCCTTTGCAAACAAGTTTTTTTGTATTTCTGTCTCACTTATGTTTATTCTACATTTGTCCACATTATTGTACTTATGCTGCAAGCCATTGCAACCCATACGAACCAAGTCTACCACCGTGTTAATACAGAATTTTACAAGATTATTTGAAATTCATCAGCAAAGCATTATCTATACAGTGAGCAGAATGAATTTACTCTGCATTTTGTTATGGAGTCTTGTGTGTATTAATTTACAGCATGGCTGTTGCATGTAAATTCATAAGTAAACCACTTAGATAATTCAGAACTGTTGATTGCACGTGCTTCAGCTTTATACGTTATTACAGAAGCATCTACTGTATTTGTGTATGGTTTTCCTTCATTGCTCCCATCTCTCTCTCTCTGTGATCTTTTCTCCCTCACCTTCCACTCATCCACAGCTGCTGCAATACGTTGTTCTGTCTGAGCGACGCCCTCCCTGCCAGCCTGTACCCTCTGTGCGAGGGCAGCGTTCTCAGCTTGGATCTTTTTCAGCTCTCGTCGCAGGTAGGCCTCCTGCTTTTGGTAGTAGGGCATCACAAAGCTAGACAGGTCCTGCTCCGGCACCCCACTAGGTCGCCTAAGAGAAAATGAGACAAGTAGGGTTCATGGTGTTGATGACGCTTTTAGCTGGCTTTGCTCCCTCATTTGTTAATTACTATTTTTTAAGAGTGGGTGGTGGATGGCAGGATTGAGATGTACTTAAAATGAGTTTAATCAAATATTTTTTACATACCATGAGGGCTCTAGATTGTCCTTGGCAGCAAGCTGCAGTTTGTCCAGCTCATCCAACTTGCACTGTAACTGACCCTCCTCTATTAATCTGTTGATGTCCTCCTTTAAATTTGGCGCGCGCACACACACACACACACACACACACACACACACACACACACACACACACACACACACACACAGACATTCAAATAAGATAAGATATTCCTTTATTAGTCCCACAGTGGGGAAATTTCCAGCATTACAGCAGCAAAGTGGATAGCAAAATATGAAGCATAATTTACAGTAGAAACAGACAATAAATAGCAACAAGTAATATAAATACTATAAACAAGGAATATAGAAAAAATAGAAATATGAACAATTTAAACAACAGAAGAAAATAACCTAAACCTGAGGAACAAACCGCTCCAACGGAGGTTCAGAGTTAGCATGAAACCATGAGACCAAGTGACAGAACCCAACGCCCGGTACTGGGATTCAAGAACTGTCATACCTGATCCAGCCTTATGGAATCACCCCTTCCCCTCCAGTCATGGGTTTGTCACATAATCATGTTGACATAAACACAGGCAGACCTGTCTGTATGCACATATACACATTTGTCATTTGCATACATACAACCTCACTGTGGTGCACACCTGTATAATCCTCTGCAAGTCTTCAATGAATTGCTTGTGAATGCTTTCCATCACCTGGGGCTTCTTCTTGGACAACGGCTGGAAGGTTTTGGCGAAGCTCTGAAAGCTGAAAAACAGTAGAAATGACACAAACATCCATACTGAAATAGGTGTTGGATTAAAAATATGTAACAAAGTAGAAAGAAAAAGAAAATTGTCTCACAAAAGATCTCCTGTTTGAGTTACTTTTATTTTGTAAAGGGCACTCGCATATTAAAATCTGAATCTGTGAAAACTGCCAATGACAGCAGATTCAACCAAAACTGCACCATTAACCCCACTTGTAATATTTTGACATAGCAGCTACAGACGGGTGACAAAGAAAAACTCTAGCACCTCAACACCTTAGATGGCCAATATCTTTAATAATCTTTTTTTTTTTTTTTTTTTTTTTTTTTAAATTTCCATGTCCATTTTAGTCACTGAACTTCAACCATATTTAACACCTATGAGTAATTCTGGAATCCACCCAGAATGGCATTTTCTGCCCATGTAAATTAATGTCACTGTATAAAATGGATTGGATTAAAGTCCTCACATCTATCTAGTAACGTTCAAGACCTTATGATACGATTTATTAGTGTTTATCATATAATTGTTTACATAATTAAGATATTTGAAATAAGATCACTTAGTGAGGTTTTCTTAACTGTGGATAGTAGCATTGTGATCCTAGAAAAGAGCACTCATTTGCATAAATCAGTTCTAATTGTTGTGTATTCATGTTTGTGTATCTAGCCCTCAAATAATTCACACCAGTTCACTGTAACAGCACTCAGAGTCCTGTCTGTCTGTCTGTCTGTCTGCTAGAGGTAAGTAAGTGAGAGCAGGTACTCCATGTGTTATCCGGTGGGTGATTCCTATGACAGATGTTTCCTAAAACAGGATTCATCCGGAGAATTCAACGCTGGTATCCGAGAACCACCGGCCTCCGAGCCCACAGCTCTAACCCTGGTCCTGTAACCTTACCTAGTTCACATTACCCAGTTTTTACTGATGCTAAACTCATATATTCCTTCGTGCACTGTAACTGCACACATGTCATATTTCAAATTCGCCCGCAAACAAAGGGTTAGGCAACATTACCTGACATTAGCATCGTCGATGAACTTGGCCAGGCTCTTCTCCATCACCTTGTTGAACAGCTTCAGCCTGCTCCGCCGGGCTTCCGCTCCCTCACACGGCTTACAAACATCCACCTCCCCCGTAGCTTCGCTTGTCTGGCCTTCATCGTTTTCTGCGGTACAAACATTACCTGCATTCTCTTTCTGTGACACCTCGCCACTTTCCTCCATTTTTTTTTTTTTTACCACCCAACTGAACTTTGTTTACGTTTTGCAATACCCGCCAAATCTACGGCGTGCAATTGCGGCCAGAAAACATCAGATTGGTTTTCGTTTTGCGCATGCGCAGTGCCAGTCACGTTTCGTGCGTCAACTCCAGTTCACGCGGTGTCTGCGACTCTGTATTTGCGTGCGGGACGATGGGTCTAATCACAGGACTTTTTGCTTTCCTCTACCACCTGCCACAGATCTACAAATGGCTGCTGAAGCCGTACTACATCGCGTCCTTCCTCATGACGGTCGCCTTCCTGGTCGTCCGCAAGGCTCCGGGGCTGTGCGAGCACCTGGCCACCCAGCGGGAGGACGGCAACTCCTGCGACTTTGACTGGGTGAGTGAGTGTGTGTGTGGAGAGGGGTAGTGTTGCACTGCGGTGCTGTGGCTAAATATGGTGGTGGGCTCAGTGCTGCAGCTGGCTCATTCAGTGATCACGGTGCTTTTGCTTCACAGAGAGAAGTCGAGATCCTCATGTTCCTCAGTGCAATTGTGATGATGAAGAACAGGAGAGCCAGTAAGTTGCCTCAACCCCCACCCCCTGCACACACACACACACACACACACACACACACACACACACACTCAAAGTGGTGTCAGAGCTGGCTGATGTCACTACAACTCTTTGTTTACTGTAGAAACAATCGTGCCATCAAAACCACTTGTCGTTTGTGAACCGTTTTTCCTGTTTCATTACCTAGAATGTCAGCTCTCCCTCTCTTACCCAGCTCTACTGTGTACAGTGGAGCGATATGGGTGATATGGGTATATGATATGGGTGCCGATTCGATATGTACTGCGATTCTCAAGTATTGTGATTCTGCAAGTATTATGATTCAATGTTGCAATTTATTGTTTTCTGAATGATCCTCTAGTTTGTGGTTGTAAAGTTTCATGAGGCTGTGATTACCCTAGAGGTCACTATAGGTCATTTTCTACAGTGATGTCAAGTTTCAAAAAATGGTCTCACCACAGTGAAGTGGCTGCTATGGGGGGTAACATCATCACACATGAATCAGGTGTGGCTCATGGAATCCACAAGAGTCTCAGCTCTCCAGTCAAACCCAAATTTATGCAACTCCAACACTGTTTAGGCCCCAGTCTGCACAAATACACCAAACTGCATGAGATTACCATACGGTGGGCATGTTTGCCAAGGGGAGACATGCAATATTTAATCCCCTGCAAAAAGAATCATGATACTTAAGTGAATTGATTTTTTTTCCCCCCTACTACTAATAAACAGTCATGCAGATGTTTACCAAGTCTTATCCAGCAACAGTGTCTACATCATATCCACTATATTCACAAGATAATGTGTATCAATTTGGATGCCGTGTTTGGGAACCCCTTTATGTAGGCTGTGCTTGACTAAAAACCTGACTTTGTTGTGTAAACATTGCATGACAGTGGTAGAGCTCGCCCTCCCCTTCCTCTGACCTTGTACTAAATACTGTTAATTTCTTCCCCCCATCTGTCTTTTCTTCTCTTTTTTTCTCTTGCTGATCCTCCGTTTTCTCTGTTTTCCCCTGTAGTCACCCTGGAGCAGCACATAGGCAACCTGTTCCTGTTCAGTAAAGTGGCCAACGTCATTCTTTTCTTCCGGCTGGACATTCGACTGGGCATCCTCTACCTTGCCATGTGTGTCGGTCAGTGGTCATTAAACTCACCACCACCAACTACTTAACTACAATCAAGCTTTTTTTTAAATTATGGGCTACGAAATGGCACATGTATCAGGTCCATTTAAAAGTCTGGTTTTCGGTCTCCTATTTATTTCTGAATTATTATTATTGTTGAATAGTTCAAGTAAGGTACAGAACTCACATGTAGCTCTTGCATGCAGTCAGTCCATTTGGGAGTGGAAAAAAGTAAATTGATGCAAAATGGCACATGTGACAGGTACATTTAAAAATCTGAGGTTCTGTGTGTTCTCTGCAGCGTTCGTCATGACCTGTAAGCCACCTCTCTACATGGGCCCAGAGTACATCAAGTACCTCAGTGACAAAACCATAGACGTGAGTATTACTGAGTCGGTGAAAACAATATTTTCATGTAGATGTAGTCAGGGCTTTTTTTAATCACCACAACCATTGGCATACAGTACAGGCCAAAAGTTTGGACACACCTTCTCATTCAATGCGTTTTCTTTCTTTTCACGACTATTTACATTGTAGATTCTAACTGAAGGAATCAAAACTATGAATGAACACATGTGGAGTTATGTACTTAACAAAAAAAGGTGAAATAACTGAAAACATGTTTTATATTCTAGTTTCTTCAAAATAGCCACCCTTTGCTCTGATTACTGCTTTGCACACTCTTGGCATTGATAAATTCTTTATTTACCGTGGGATAACCCCTTGAGATGCAGCATCTCGTTTCCAAGGGGGTCCCACACAAAAGCAAGAAACAGTAACAAGCAGCACAATCCAAAGAACAGAAAGACAAAATCAAATAATAAGTGACAAACCAGACAAAGACAACACTTAACTAAAACCTCAACAAGGAAAATAAAATCAGGGAAAAATAAAAATAAAGAAATTAGACCAGATTAGATTATCCTAAACCAATTAAATGATATGATTAAATAAAAAGCGCAATAACAAACATAGAATGAGGATTGGGGAGTAACAATTAAATTATAATCAAAGGCATTGGCAAACAGGTTGTAAATAAGTAAATAACACATTTTTGAATATATGGAGTGGAAACACCACACGAATATTGAGAGGTAGAGTATTCCAAGTAGTGGGGGCCAGATACTTGAAGGCTTTCTTGCCAATTTCTTTCTCAACAAATGGGACGGCATAAAGAGACTGATCTGAGCTTCTTAATGAGTAACTACAGACATATGGAACAAAAAATTGTTTCAAGCAGTAAGGAAAATTAAAATGAATGCATTTAAAGAGAAACTGAAACCAGTGAAATTGTCTTCTATTCTCTAAAGAAAGCCACCCAAGTGTATTATATAATAAACAATGGTGTGTGAAAAAGGAACATCCTAATATAAATCTACATAGTTTATTGTAAGCAACTTTAAGAGGTTGGAGATCGTTTTTTGATGCAGTCATATAGATGATATCCGCATAATCAATAATAGGCAGGATCAATTGTAATACAAGTTTTTTTCTAACATTAAGGGTAAAGCAATGCCGAGAACGAAACAAAACCCCTACACCAAAATTAACTTTCTTTAAAACATAATCGATATGTGAGTTAAATGTTAGTCTTGAGTCAATCCAGACTCCCAAATATTTATATTTGTCCACTATCTGGAGAACTCTACCATCATTATAGTTTAACACCAAAGAATTTAAATCAGGGTTATGTTTTTGTCTCAAACCAAAGAGCATGGCACACGTTTTAGTTTGGTTGAGTAGTAGTTTGTTTTCTGAGAGCCAAGACTGAAAAATATTAAAGTCATGTTGTAGTGATTCTTGGATCTGTGAGGAGGAGGGCTTAGAGGTATAAATAATAGTATCATCAGCATATAACTGAACAGAACAGTCAGAGAAAATAAGGGGAAGGTCATTGATAAAAATAGAAAAAAGAAGTGGACCCAAAGTTGATCCTTGAGGGACACCTCTGGGCTGGATTTGTAAGTCAGACTTGAAACCTTTTAGAGAAACACACTGCTTTCTACTATGTAAATAACAGTTAAACCACAAAAGGGCATGTCTGGATAGACCAATTGCATAAAGCTTGTCTAATAATAAATAATGATCGACAAGATCAAAAGCTTTTGTTAAGTCAACAAAAATGGATCCAGTTAGAAAACCCTGATCAAAAGCTGAGTATATGTCGTTTGTGAATTTTAAGAGAGCAGTAGTTGTCGAGTAATTGGATCTGAAGCCAAATTGAAATTGAGAAAGAATATTATTGCTGTTCAAATAATAATTTAACTGATTAAAAATAATTTTTTCAAAAACTTTTGCAATAGAACACAAGATTGAAATAGGCCTGTAATTGTTAGGATCAAGTGAATCACCACCCTTGTGCAGTGGAGTAATTCGCGCACATTTCCAAATAGTTGGCATTTCATGTGTAGATAGTGAAAGATTGAATAAGTCTGATAATGGGAAACAAATAATATGGGATGATAATTTAATAAATTTTGTCTCAATTCCATCAAGCCCAGGACCAGAGCTCTCTTTCAACTCAGCAATCGCATCAGCAACATCAGCGGGAGTAATAGTCTGAAAATTAAAGGAGCTATGAGTTAACTGAACAGGAATTGAACTTAACTGGGGAGGATTAGGGATAAAATTTGAACAGACAGTGGAGAAATGCTGATTGAGTGCAGAAGCAATTGGCAGTGGTTCATTCAGTATTATATCAGCAACTCTAAGCTGATTAATTGATGGATTATCTGATATATTTATAATGTCATGAATTTTCTTCCAGAACTTTTTAGGGTTATTGAAATTATTATGTTAAGATTCCTTATAATAATCAGACTGAGCATTCCTAGCTCGGGTTTTGCAGCTATTCCTAAGTTTTCTGTACACTTCCCAATCAGCAGGACTCCTTGTCTGTCTAAATTTAGCCCAGGCTTTATCTCTTTCTTTAAAGAGAGATATAATTTCCTGATTTATCCAGGGCAGATGAGCACCTTTGACTTTGACATCTCTCCAAGGGGCATGTTTATCTATAACCCTCAAAAACTCAGAGTGAAAAAAATCCCATGCATTTTGGACATCTGGAATTAAGCTAAATCGTTCCCAATTTAAATTAATTAGATCTGCAATAAAAGTAGTGGTATCAAATTTCTTTAATTGCCTAATTCTAATCAATTTGGGTGGGGCTCTTGATAATTTAATTTTCCATATACAATAGATAATTGAATGGTCACTAAAACATTCTGGGAGGACACCAGCATCTGCAATTCTATTTGGATGTGAAACCAAAATCCAGTCAAGTAGGGTCTGAGAAGTAGGGGTGATTCTTGTGGGCTCAGTAATTAATTGAGTTAAATCCATGCTTGAAAAAGAAGCTTTGTCCCTACTAGAAGACCTGTCTAACCAATTTTTGTTGAAATCGCCTAGTAAAATGAGTTCATTACTACAATCTATGGAGCTGATAGTTGCTCTCTCGATGAGCTTCAAGAGGTAGTCACCTGAAATGATTTTCACTTCACAGGTGTGCCTTATCAGGGTTAATTAGTGGAATTTCTTGCTTTATCAATGGGGTTGGGACCATCAGTTGTGTTGTGCAGAAGTCAGGTTACTACACAGCCGACAGCCCTATTGGACAACTGTTAAAATTCATATTATGGCAAGAACCAATCAGCTAACTAAAGAAAAACGAGTGGCCATTATTACTTTAAGAAATGAAGGTCAGTCAGTCCGGAAAATTGCAAAAACTTTAAATGTGTCCCCAAGTGGAGTCGCAAAAACCATCAAGCGCTACAACGAAACTGGCACACATGAGGACCGACCCAGGAAAGGAAGACCAAGAGTCACCTCTGCTTCTGAGGACAAGTTCATCCGAGTCACCAGCCTCAGAAATCACAAGTTAACAGCAGCTCAGATCAGAGACCAGATAAATGCCACACAGAGTTCTAGCAGCAGACCCATCTCTAGAACAACTGTTAAGAGGAGACTGCGCGAATCAGGCCTTCATGGTCAAATAGCTGCTAGGAAACCACTGCTAAGGAGAGGCAACAAGCAGAAGAGATTTGTTTGGGCCAAGAAACACAAGGAATGGACATTAGACCAGTGGAAATCTGTGCTTTGGTCTGATGAGTCCAAATTTGAGATCTTTGGTTCCAACCGCCGTGTCATTGTGAGACGCAGAAAAGGTGAACGGATGGATTCCACATGCCTGGTTCCCACTGTGAAGCATGGAGGAGGAGGTGTGATGGTGTGGGGGTGTGCATGGCATGGCTACCACAGCATCCTGCAGCGACATGCCATCCCATCCGGTTTGCGTTTAGTTGGACGATCATTTATTTTTCAACAGGACAATGACCCCAAACTCACCTCCAGGCTGTGTAAGGGCTATTTAGTGCAGTAATTTTAGGCCAAAATTGGGGTCAACCTAGGACAAATTGCAAGAGAAGCAAACTCAACTGATTTTGTATCCTCAGTTTGTCCTGA
The DNA here is from genome assembly GCF_902150065.1 of Myripristis murdjan. Classification (NCBI taxonomy): domain Eukaryota; kingdom Metazoa; phylum Chordata; class Actinopteri; order Holocentriformes; family Holocentridae; genus Myripristis; species Myripristis murdjan. The sequence goes on from NC_043989.1 coordinate 27,509,264, forward strand.
GTGAGGGAAAAAAAGTCCCAAGAAATCCCATTGGTGGAAAGTTTTGAAAATCACCTATTTATGACCACATATTACCAAAAAACACTGTTTTTAACACACAGGGGAAAGGGTTCAAAATTTATTTTCAGATATCACTATAAAAATTCACAAGATGATTACACACACAAAGACAAGTTACCTTGCATTAAAAGGTTACTATATATATAGTAACCTTTTAATTCACTGTTTAAATATCTGTTCTGGCATTTATTCCTTATATTCCTTATTAGCGCATATCAAATCAGATAATGTGTGATATGCATGTGTAAACAGAATAATTCAAAGAACTTGTAATTGACTTTTTTTCTTGTCTTTGTGTGTGTAATCAACTTATGAATTTTTATAGTGATATCTGAAAGTAAAATTTTGAACCCCTTTCCCCTGTGTGTTAAAAACAGTGTTTTTTGGTAATATGTGGTCATAAATAGGTGATTTTCAAAACTTTCCACCAATGGGATTTCTTGGGACTTTTTTTTCCCTCACTCAGGACAAACTGAGGATACAAAATCAGTTGAGTTTGCTTCTCTTGCAGTTTGTACTAGGTTTTTTCATAAAATGACTGGACTAATTTGACCAAGAAGGAGAGTGATGGAGTGCTGCGGCAGATGACCTGGCCTCCACAGTCACCGGACCTGAACCCAATCCAGATGGTTTGGGGTGAGCTGGACCGCAGAGTGAAGGCAAAGGGGCCAACAAGTGCTCAGCATCTCTAGGAACTCCTTCAAGACTGTTGGAAAACCATTTCAAGTGACTACCTCTTGAAGCTCATGGAGAGAATGCCAAGAGTGTGCAAAGCAGTAATCAGAGCAAAGGGTGGCTATTTTGAAGAAACTAGAATATAAAACATGTTTTCAGTTATTTCACCTTTTTTTGTTAAGTACATAACTCCACATGTGTTCATTCATAGTTTTGATTCCTTCAGTTAGAATCTACAGTGTAAATAGTCATGAAAATAAAGAAAACACATTGAATGAGAAGGTGTGTCCAAACTTTTGGCCTGTACTGTACATTTCCCTCCTTTTCCAAGCATCTTAATTATTCAAATGGATCTATCAATTCCAAAATCAAAGTACTTAAGGAGATTGACTTCCTGAATTGATGGGTTTAGACTGAGTTGGTGTGACAGATTAGCGATCCAGTGATTTACACATGGGTAATCTGTGCTAATCTAATCTAGTGTGATTTTCACCATCAGGAGGAGCTGGAGAGGGACAGTCGTGTCACCTGGATTATTGAATTCTACGCCAACTGGTCCCCTGAGTGCCAGTCCTTTGCTCCCATCTTCGCCGATCTTTCCCTCAAGTGAGATACAATGTCGCTGTCTGACCGACTTGCACACAGAAGAACAGCAGCAAACTGTATGTGTCCCCCTGTAGTTTGTAGCCTACTTGTTGGGGTGGACGGACACACCAAGCTGTTAGCTCTAATCTAATAGAACAGTGTAAGGTTTTAAAAGCCTGTGTGCAGTTACTGATGATCGGATTGCTCCTGTAAGTCGCCTCCCTGCACCGGTTTGACTGGCGTAGAAATCCAAATAAAATGGTTGGATTATATTACATATTCCACAGGAAAATCTAATAATATACACACACAAACACTGACCTGTCTGTAGTGTTTGGACTGCAGTTTTGTTAGATATGTTGTCTGAATATCCTGTAAATGTCCTGAGTGTCTTGCCTCATGTCCTGCAGGTACAACTGCACAGGTCTCAGGTTTGGAAAGGTGGACATAGGACGCTATGGAGAGGTTTCACAGAGGTCAGCCATTTTTCTCCTCTACACCTATGGTTCATGTAATTCTTTGCTGTTGTTTTTTCGTATCGCTTTACAGTGTGTTTGTGCTTTCCACAAGCTGCTGAATTTGACTGATTCCCTGTGCTGTTCTGATCGTCCCACAACTTGCCGCCGTGCAGGTACAGGGTGAGCACCTCCCCTCTGGCTAAGCAGCTTCCCACATTGGTGCTTTTCCAAGGAGGGCGGGAAATCATAAGACGTCCGATGGTGGACAGTAAGGGCAGAGCTGTGTCCTGGACCTTCAATGAGGTACGTCTTGTCTTATCATGTCATGTCATGTCAGACCAAACTCTTACACAGGTGTACACATCCGGCTACACTGTGAGGACCATGCCAAATAATTTACCTTATTTTCATCCTTATCTAACCTCTCAGTGATGCCTTATTGGATGGGAGGCATTGTCACCCTGGATAAAGGCAATCACTTAGAATAACTTTGTACTGATTTGCAATGAGTCTTCCGTCTAACAGGAGCCAAATGCACCCCTCAGCATAACAGAAGCAGCCTCCCTCACTGGCAGGGGTCCAGCATTCAGGCCTGTAGTGTTCTCTTGGTGAACGCCACACATGCACTCGTCCACCTCTAGAACATGACTGACCACAATCCCTTTTTTCCACATCTCTGCAGAGCAGTGTTTATGGTTTTTGCACCACTCTAAAATGTGCATGTGACTGCAGTCCTGCTGTAATATCCCTCGATGTGTACAGTACAACTTTGGAAGAATGGAGCTCCGTCCCTCCTGTAGAGGACCAGAGACTTTGTGAATCTCTGCCCAAGGAGCACTGGAGCTGTCCTGGCAGCTTGTGGTGTCGCAACACCTTACTGAAACGTTTTGTTTTGTTTTAATTTATTTGTCACCTGCCTGTGAAATTACCTCCTAGGAGAACATCATCAGAGAGTTCAACCTCAATGAGCTCTTCCAGAAATCCAAGAAGCTGTACAAGAGTCGCGGCGAGAATAGAGAGGAGCAGAACGGCACTCAGCCAGAGGAGGACAGCAGTGAGTCTGCAGCCGTCAACCCAGACCAGCCTACAGAGAGCAAGAAAGACCAGTGAGCTGGAGAGAGCTGCATGAAGAGCTTCTTTCCTTCCAGTATTGCCATGCCTTAAGTTAATCCCAGTGTCCAAAGTGTTGTGAAATGGAGGGAGAGGAAGAGATTCTATCACTACAAGTTCTGTCTAAGTTGCATTTGCTGCTGTTGCAAATATCTACCCTAGAAGAAAAAATACACCACTTTTCTGGTCCTGGTGTTGATGTAACTGTTTGAATTCAACCCTGCAACACATCAAGCAACAATCTACTTTTTATAAGAGATATTAAGTTATTGTTCGCCAGTGCCTTTTTTATTGTAATATTTATTGGCTCCAATGAGCCACAAGTCTCACCACTCCAGCTACTCTTCAGTTTTCCTGCCTGGCACTATGTGTATTTACTTATCTTAATGTGAAACTGGTTTCTCAAATGTTTAGACACCAAAGCAAAGGGTGATAGGTGGAACTGAAATAAAAATTAAAAAAAAAATATTACACATGACGCATTCAGTTTTTCATCAGTTTGACCTTTTTTTTTTATTCTGAGAAGACATCTTTTAAAAATTCTTCATAAGGCCATTTTGGAAATGTCTTTTTAACATTTTCATTACAGATATTCATGAAACTCGTTCCATTCATCACAGCCCACGATAGCAATATTTATTCTCACATACAAGTATACTTGATATACTCACATAATTTCAAACTGTTCATCGGCCACCATCCTTGGCCAGAGCAGGAAGAAAAAGTAACACAGGTTCTCTTATCTGCACACGACTGCGGCTTGTGCCATGAGTGATGCTTCATTTAGTAAAACCACCCACACACAAACCAGGTGGGCATTTTGACAAGGATATTCTCACAGGTATGCACGCCAGAGAAGCATTCAGCACGACAAACAAAACCACATGCACACCGAGGGACACAGCCGGGAAGGGTTGCAAACTCTGCTGACACAGTCGTTTGGGTTGAATGATGAATCTTGCGTGTGCTTCAAGCTTAAAACCTACTCCAGAAGACCTGCTACATTCAACCAGCTTCAACATTCTGCTCTTAAACACCGTTGTGGGCTTTGATAGAAAAAAAAAAACCTTTACTGTAAATTAATGCCCAATCCTGACAGACACGCACACACACACAATCACACTTTCCTGCTTCTGGTTAGGCTATTCCGTTCTAAACCTGCTTGTAAGCAAAAGTGAACTGTACCTTGACAAAAGTGTAAAAAAAGAAGTGTAGATCATCAACAGGGCAAATAAAACATGACAAAACATCTAATCTGCCTTTAGTCATTTCTCAGTAATAAGTGTAAAAACAAAAATAGAAAAGATAGTTCAAATAAAAATGCGCTTGCTTCACTATGAATGGTCTCAAGGCAAAAACCAATCAAAACAGTCCCCAATTGCAAACCAGTCTCTACTAAAAAAAAAAAAAAAATCTATTCAGTGGCCTGATTCACCAGCTTAATAAGCATTTCTAAATTAATCTTCTGTGTCCAAACACCCTACCCACCTTTAACTTTTTACGAAAAAGAACCAATATTCACTAACACACATATATATATTTTTAAACTCAAATCCAGTGACTGGTAGTGACTGGTTTGGAATTGTGTCCAGAACTACAAGGTTTTCTTGTCTGGTGAAATAAATAAGCCCTTCCCTCCCTGCCCCTATTTGGCTGGCCATCCGTTAAAGGTATAAGGTTTTCTAGCATCTTGATTGACAGACAAAACACTGCAGCAAGAAAAAGAAAGAGAAAAAAAAAAAACCCCACCAAGAGGACATACGATCATCTTAAAGCTACAAACAGATTTTGCATAATGTTATCTAGCAGAAATGTTACAAGCGTACATTCCACAAAGATGCTTGTGCTGCAATCATGACTCAGAATTTCTTTGTGGCTTTCAAACTCAACGATGCGCCACTCCAGCTGTCCGTCAGGGGATCATCGCTCTCTTAAGATGATGACAGTCCCGGCGAAAGCTCCTGATCGGCTGATGCAGCCATCAATTAATAAAACAGGGAACTGATTTCGACTGCTTTCTGTGAATAATTACACACAGCACATCTGTCACCCTCATCTATAACTCATCTTCAATACCTGACCGTTTCACCCAATAACAGTTTCAAAGATTCTTTACACATTTATATAAAACAATATTTAAAAAAAAAAAAAAAAAAAAAAAAAAAAAAGATTTATAAAACTAAACTTGACATTGTGTTCATGGGTGCTGACAAGTCCTTTCTTCTCCAACCTCTCAGTGATTCTAACTTTGCCTAACAGGTTGTGTTCCATTCACACCGTGGAAGAGAAAACAGTGATAGTTTCTATTGGTCAAGAGTCCTCCATCCTCGCTCCGAAGCTCCACGTCCGCTGGATAAAGGCCATCCCATCCTGAAGGGTTAGATACCGCTGTTTCCTCATGTGCTAATGTACCAAAGTAAAACCCCAAATCTCTGATTAGCTATGCGTGCTCTGTAGACAAATCTGCACCCGGCCGTGATGATACAGTCACATCAGTCTATGGCTCGTAGAGTGGCCAAATGGAGACAAATTCATCCTGTGAAAAACGCACCAGTGTTCCTCGTTACGGTTTGTTCAAATATGAAAGGCTGGCGGAGAAGAGTGGCCAGTGGCATTACAAAGATAACAAAGTGAGTACCAAGACATTCTTACTCCTTTTGTACCCTGCACCGGAACACACAAAGCAAGAGAGTCTTTTTTGTTTTTGTAGAAGTGAATAATATCCAGCAACTAAGAGACAACTGAAAGGTGTACGGTGACGGTGTGTCCTCCTCGTTATCGAACCGTGGAGGATGGCCGTCACTCAGACTGATATCTCATAGGTGGTCCCGCCGACGCCAGTCACCTTCTTCACCCCGCCCCCTGGTTTGGATGTACTGTGATTGGTCAAGCCTGGGCGAGAGGTGGATCTGATTGGACAGCCATCAGGAAAGGTAGGGAGCGGGAGAGGGATGTTCAGGAAGTGGACAAGGGAGAGAGGAACGTGGAGGTGAGTAGTGCAAATTAAAACAAAAACAAACAAACAGCAACATGTTTCTATACCAATGACTTTTTTAAGCTATTAGTGAAGTATCCTTAGTGGGTGAGGAAAGGACATAGGACAGAACAGACTAAAGAACAGAATTAGACAGGAGCATGCAAGAGTAGGCAGGCTTTCACACACCTAAACACGTACTGCCATGCTTTTAAACACGTGAACACCAACGTACACACACAACAAGCTGAACTGGAGTCTTCACAAAACACAGCTGTGTGCACTGACTGGCTAAAAACCATGGAGGAGGAAAAGGAAGACTCACACAGATCAGGGAAGAAGAGGAGGGCTGACACAAACCAGGGAGGAAGAGGAGGATTAGGAGGAAAAGGAGGAGGAAGAAGAGTAGCAGGTTGACGGATCTGGCAATGGATCTCTACTCACTGTGGAGCCTGTGGCCCTCCTCCGGCTCCTCCCCCTCCCAACACACTGCCTCCCCCCGTGGGCCGAGGCTTGTGCTGTGGCCCCGCCTCCCCAGTGTAAGACTGGGACTTGCCTAGGGAGGGGCCGCGAGGTGGTGGGGACACTGGGGGCTCCAGTGAGCGAGCCCGAGGGGAAGAGGATGAGGAGGAAGGGGCGTGGGATGAGGCACGAGGGGGCCGGGAGGAGTCCTGGTTGTGTTGGAGCAGGTGCTGGGTCTCAGGAGGACCGGGGGGGGAGGAAGGGGGCGGGCTAACAGCACGCAGGTAGGCCCTATGGGGGGAGGAGAAAGAGGCAGAGCCCTGGAGCAGCTGCCCCTCCCTCTGCTGGGCAATCTGAGCTGAGAGGAAGGGCGACGTGTAGCCCTGCAGCGGGGCACCGGCTGACGCCACCTCATGCTGGCCCGCCACAGCCGCCCCTGTCACCGGGGGAAACGGGGCGTGGGGCTTCTGCGGCGACAGCTCGTGGGCGGCCGATTCGAACTCGGGGCTCTCGGACGGTGTCAGCAGGCTGTCGTAGGACAAGCTGCCGTTCCGAGGCGTCTGATTGGCTAGGCTCTTGTAGCTTGTGTCTGTGGTGCCCTCTGATTGGAGCGTGGCCAGCGCGTTGTGTGCCGTGTGTGCCGAGCGCAGGCTTGAGGAGTGGGAGCCACCGGTGGACAGGACCAGAGAGGATGGGTAGGAGGTGTAGGAGCGCCCAGCCAGGGAGTAGCCTGACATGCCCCCTGAAACCCCACCGGTCATCCCGCCAGGACCTCCGGGGCCCTCACCCCTCTCCCCTCCCCCCCTGCGTGCCCCCACACCTCCCCCCACCACTGTGGCCCCATCCAGGCTGCTGGGCTCCGAGCGGTAGCTAGGATGGTGGCTGGACTGGAGGATGGAGGTGGATGGGGAGTCAAGACTCTCCCCACGGATCATCTGAGGAGAGGAGAGGATAGACAGACAAAGGTAGAGGGATGGGAGAGATAAAATGAATGGGGGGCAAATATAAATAAAGAGGGGAGGATGATGGAATGAAGCAAAATGTGATGTCGACGAAGGTAGGAGAGAAAGAGGGAGGGAAAAAGATGGAAATTGCCATGTTACCCTAGGAACAGATAACATAGCACAACGCATTCTTGGCAAAAAAAAAAAAAAAAAAAGAAAAGTTTTTCTACAGATTGTAACATAGAAAAACAGAGTGGTGGGGAGGAACTGGATGCTTGACCGGTGCTCTACTCCATCAAACTACTGGATTGGAAACATACTGACTGGCTGGAACAAGCACTGCCACTGGATGCCAAAGACTGCATATAAACACATAGATGGAGACACAGGTACACATATGTACTATACATTCCAGTCAATGCAGTCTCAGGGAAAAGGACAGATCCACCCAAACACACACAGGTAGTCAAAGAGACACACACACACACACACACACAGATGACACTGGCTGAGACTTACTGATCGACCGATGGCCACTGAATGATCAATTAAAAGTTGAAAAAACAAACAAACAAAAAAGAGGGGCATGGTATTAAACACAATGGAAATTATAAGGGGAAAGATATAATTGTAACCAAACCATTTGTGGACTAATATCTAGGCCTGATATCTGGGTCTCCTCCGCTGGTGAGTACAGTGCTCTACATACCACCAGTGAGTAAGTTACAGACATGGGATACTGTTATTTTGGCTCTCTCCATTTGCCTTTGTGCAATGCAAGTTTAAGTTAACCACGTCTCCTTATGTTGTACAAAAACAAGCTTGCCAGTTTTGAAAAGATTTTTTTTTATTTATGCTTGCCAGCTCTGTTCACTGGTCCAGTCAGGCAAAGTGTTTAACTTTGGAAATCTAAACAGATAATACTTTGAATAGTATATAATGTATGCATATCATGTTATGTGTACACTTTATGTATTACAACTTGAGTTCTGTGTAAGTGCATGTTTCGTTTACCTTGTTGGGGTGTGTGAGGGCAGTGTGGTTCCTTCCTGGGCTGCTGTAGGCCGGTCGGTACTTATACATCGATGGAGTAGGAGGAGCTTCAGTCAACAAGCTACTCTCTGAGCAGGAGAAACCAGAAGAGACACAGGGATTGGAATAATGTGTATGTCTGAGTGAATTATACAACAAACCACAGGGCTGCCCCTTGAAAGTCGAGTAGTTGAATCATCAGTCATAGACCTCCACGGTCGACTCAGAAGATGGAGTCGAAGAGTGGTGGTGTTTTTTTAAGATTGTTATTGGGCAATATGACATTAAAACAAGACACATTCTCTTTGAAATGTACTGGGAATATATTGGAATAGGGAATGGAAAAATTGTAATACGTTTTGATCTCCTTTTAGAACTAATTGGATGAATTAACTGGGAAATTACAGGGGACAGTGCTGAGGCCACTCTGTCAGCTACTCTGCCCGTGATCAACATGAAAGCAAGTCACATGCATGCGCGCAAAATCAAGACATTTCCGATAGTACCAAACAAAAGCTGTCATCCACTGAGCTGATGGAGGAAAAACAGGGACGATTATCAAATTCTGGCGAAAGCTGTGCAATGTCAGAGTGGGAGGGCAAGGGGGCAGGGACAAAGAACTGATTCGTCATACTGAAAGGTAGACTCTGAGTTGACTCTCAGAACTGTGGGACGAATACAAACCGTCACACTGTATGCTGACATATGACATAAAATACTGTAAGCATGCAGGGTTGGTGTTTGAATGTTGGTCTCACCCTCTGTGTCAGCACGGGGCAGGCCGGGATAGCGAAGCTCCGGCTTGGGAGGAGGAGGTGGCTCTGCATCTGCTGACTGGCTCTCCATCTGATCTAGACTGCTCTTGGACTGGCAAAGACAGACAGGTCACGAATAAACACACACACACACACACACACACACACACACAATAAGTTAATACACTGCCACTAACATACAGCATTTACCGCATTACAAACTTTTTATGAGCCCATGTGTTTTCAGTACATTTGTTGACCCTGAAAAACGGAGTCAAAAGTAATCGGTCACAAAGGCAACAGAGGAGTTTTTCTTGAGCCATAAAAACGTTACTTTTTTTTTTTTTTGCTTTTTGGGTGATATGAGGTTTTCATCCTGTAGCAATACTGTAATTGATTTGTGAAGAAGCGTCTGCAGACTTTTGCAGTGGGCCTGAAGTTTAACAGTGTTGTGTGTTTGTGGGAGTGTAGCATCAGTACCCTGGTGCTGTGTCGGTCGTTCTGGATGCCGTTGTCCAGGACCTTGGCCTCCAGCTGGGCTTCAGTGAGGGGTGGCCTAAGAAACGGAGGATGTACTTCCACTGACTGGGGGCCCCGCCACCGGCCCATATACCTACAAGAGGGACATACAAAATAACATTAAATCATGTGTGTATACAGAAAATGACTAAAGTTTTAGACATGACAAATGTGTGCGTTTTATAGATGATTACCCCAGCACTCATGAGGCACAGAACACAAACACACACAACTGCACTGTGTACAGAGCACTACACTCACTAGTATACAAACTAACTGCTTTTAATTGTCCTTCACAACCAAGGTTGCCCACACCGAGGCCTCATTTAGTCATACATTCCATTTAAACTGCAAACACAAGCGTACGAACAATATGAGAAGAGTGGAAAACTGGAAGAGGAGAGAGAGCAACGGAAAGAGAGAGGCAGTGGAAAAGAGCGAGACAGCATCAAAGGAAGGGTGAAAACCGAGGCACAAACAGAACAGGGCTGACCTGGGGGCCTGGGAGCTGCAGAGCACATGTGAGATATTCCTCAAGCAGCCATTGGTGAAAGGGTTAACACCTCCGCGGAACTTGCCAGTCACCTAAGAAGGAGGGGGAGAGCGAAACAGAAAGACATCGTATACATGAGCAGGAAATATTCTCCTGACGGTTACATTTAATTCACTAACATGAAGCTTTCTGGTCCACTTGGAGACAAACAACACAACAAACACGAGAATTTGATTAAACTGGACTCATCAATTCAACGGTAATGCCGATTGGATTAAAGATTGAAGATGACAGCTGTGTGTACCTGTTCATTGGTGGTTCTACCACGAGCCACCAGAACAATGTGGAACCCAGTCAGGCCAGCTACTGGGACGAAAAACAGACCAGCCACACACATCACAGCCATACTAAGAGGACGGGGTCAAGGAGATGGCAACAACTACAGCAAATAATGTTTACTGTGCCAGTTTATTACGTTGCAGAACTTGTGCTAATGGCAGTAAACACATGACATGGACATTCCTACTGATAACATTTCTCAATATTTCTTTGTTTGGTACAACTGATGACTGACAGTAAAGCTTCACTGTTTATTCCTGCAGCAGTGCAGAAAAAGCATATATGAGCCACAATGTAAGAAGAATGGGAAACGAAAATTTGTGCATCGTCAAAAATCTAGGAATGTAAGTGTGTGGTTTAAAAATAAAAATCACTGTGGCTAATGTTTTGCTAACTGCAATGAGTCCAAGCCCCTGAGGAAGGATACGTAACGCCGGCATGTGGCGTGTCCAGCTGCTGGCGGTGGTGCAGGATGTAGACCAGGCCAAAGCCAAACACATCCACGATGTGGGTGGTGAGTGACAGCAGGAAGAGGAAGAAGTAGCGGTAATTCCTACGCCCAATGCAGTTGTTCACCCAGGGGCAGTGGTGGTCAAAATCCTAACAGGGGGTGGGGTCAGAGGGCGAAGAGATTCAAATTTAAGGCAAGAAATGACAAGGACTAAAAAAAGGACTTAAAAAATACAAAACAAAAGTGGTAAAACTACATGTTTATGTGTGTACCTCCACACAGTTGTCACAGACTGAGCAGTGGGAGCAGCGTGGTGGGCGGTAGAAGCGGCAGGTTGAGCACCACTTCATCCGCACCTGAATGCCTTTGATCTCCACCGTCTTATAGAGGGGAGCGCGGAAATCATCCTCTTTATCCTCATCCTCCTCCGCTAAATACACACACACACACAAACACACACTTCAGTGACAGTAAAAACATTAATACTATTCTCTTGTCACACTTGCTACCATCACAATATGTCACTGCATTAGCATCAGTTTATTATTTCAGTCAATTTGCTCTATTTATCACCTTGTATATCTATTTTTATGTTCTATTTATCCTACGGAAAAGCGCTTCAAAAATACAATACAGTGTATCGCAAATTATTACTAACACTGTGGGGCAAAGGCATGCAGTATTTACTATCTGACATCTCGTTTGTTCCCTGGTTTGGATCACCTTGCTCTCACACCCGAGAGCACACACATCCTTGTGTGTTGAATACTGTCCATGTATGTAAATACCTCTGGGGAAGACTCCAGGGTCCATGAAAGTAGCCATGCAGAAGTTGGCGAGGGTGAAGAGGAAGATTACAGCGTTGTAGATGGGAATGACAGAGGAGAAGTACTCCGACAACCACGGGCACCTGGATGGCAAGAATAAAATACAAGAAGAACAAAATTTAACATTCAATGCCTTTAGACAAAGCAAGCAAAGTTTTCCAAGTTTGGAAAGTGTTCTTGGTGTACTCTTGATAGACTTGGCAGCTTAGAGATTACAGAAGCATGCAGGAATCTCTGAACAGGCTGGGAAAATGTGAGCAGGCAAATGAGGAACATTTGCCACAGCCTCACCAACTATGGCTGAGCTGCCTTTGAGCAAGGCACTTAACACCCAACTGTGGCCTGAGTAGGTTATGGTTCTGGGAAGCCCTGAGGTGTGATTATGTTAAACTGGATGAACTGTTTATTCAGTCAAATTTCCCTGAACAAATGGATAAATATGGCCATTACAAATTAAACAACAGACCATAGTTAGATTTCTACACCTCTTTAGCAAACACTGCTTGGTGTAGAGTTAAGAAGAGCTGGATGAGAGTTCAGTAAATCATTTTCCACAATTTTTCAAGCACATATTCAGTGATTTATATACATCAGACCTATTCAACTAGTGGCCCACAGCTCTTTTTTCTTTTTTTTCTATGGCCCGTGAGACACTGTGAGTAAATCAGGCTGGCATCAGTGATAGCCTATGATAAATATATTAATGTAGGCAACAGGCCCGCTTAGGATAATGTTAGTCTGATGGATAGTGTTTTTCTATATTCAGCCTGTCTTCTATCTTTATGAATGTGGATCTGTCAGAAACACACAATGGGCCCTATTTTCAAAGTGTGCAAAGGCCATCACAACCAGTGCTATGACTAGCTGGTATTTTGGTGACCTGGAAACAGTCTTTGCCAGTTCATGTAGTATTTTCGTACTTGCACACTGGGCCTGACGACAGGGCCCTCTGGATGTGTGGAGACCTTTTATACACGTAGCTTATTACACCAGATATTATACCAACAACTCAGCGGCAATGTAGACTCAACAGTGTGTTGTTGAGGGCAAGAACCGCATAGTGGAGCCAACATTTGTCATGTTGAAATTGTTTTTTTTTTTGATGTTTGAACAAGTTAGGTGCCATGTTAAAATGCAGTGCTCAGAATGTGCGCTCTTTGTGGCATGCTGCGTTTTGCACAATATATTGTGTGTTGGATGCCAACATGACTATTCAGAGGAGACATTACAAAGAGTAAAGCTGAGAGAGGCTGAACTGAATGTGGCAATGGGACAGCAGACCAACATGATGTGCAACACACAGCAGAGGAGGGACCAGCTGGTGAGGGAGTTGCATTGGTATAGTGCATATTTGTTACTTTATTTAAGGGGGGGAAAAAATCAATAATGAATTGCATGTCTACTTTATTTATTCATCTGACAATTAATTTCATGAGTTTAACAGTTAATTCCCAAACATCTCTAATGTATTCCACTATTCCCAGCCCTGTTATGTTTAGCATGCGTGGGCAAGGCTGCTCTCAAGTGAGTGAAAATACCAAGGGGGTTTGGATACGTCTTCACTGACTGCGCACTAGGGCACAGCACTTAGGACTGGCTGTTGTGACTGCAGAGTTAACAAAGCCCATGTCTCCTTGGTTTGTTAGATGTATCATCATGGACTGGCTGCTGTCTGAAATTTAGTATTATAGTACCACTGTAGTGGAATAAAAGGAATTCACATGGTGACTTTATTTCATGTAATTATAGATCTAGTATCTAATGTTATACTGTGAAAGTAAGAGCTACCTGCAGTCATTCATTGACAAGCGAAGTGCGGCTAGTCCTGATTGTTAGCTGTTGCTCACAGATCACCTTAGAATGATTCAAACAAAGTGGCCAAAAAACTGAAAATTGCATGAAACTGATGCCTCAAGTAATACATTGTCAACACGTTACTTGCATTGTACACCATGTTTACATGTTAAAAAAAAAAGTGGAAATGTTAACAAAAGGCTAAAAATTAACAAATGGACTGTAAAAACATTGTCTTTATCAAAGCATCATTTAGTGTGTTTTTGATATGTTTTGTCTTCCAAACACATGGCACTGCAGTATGCTGAAAGACGACAGCTGTGTATCAACAGGCGCTGAAACGGAGCATCTGCAGCTAAAAATGTGCAACTCGATCTCAGGAAAACATTTGAAAATCAGTTTTCCAGGATCTCATTACTATTTTAAGGACATTATAAAAGTTTTCAAATTTCCCATATGTTTTCCATGACCGGATAATTAGTCGAGAAATTTCCAGGATTTCGTGATGTTCCAGGAGAGGTGGGAACCCTGGTTATACCAACAGTGATTAAGCTGTGTGTATAAGCCTTTGGCACTGTGTTTGCATTACATGTGAATGTGAGTGAGAGAGTCAGAGACTTACGTGAAGCAGAAGAACAGGGTGGTGGATCCGACCAGAAAAGTGGTGGCCGCAGAGACCGGGACGTAACGACTGGGCCGAAACGGACGGGGAGGAGCGGAAGCAGGGCCACCTACTCCTCCCCCAACCCCCCCACTACTGAAGCCAGGCATGAGAGACAGACAGAGAGAAGGGGGGGTGGAGAGAGGGGCAGATATCTACTGTCTAACTACTGTAAAGGGGGCTTTACAGGTCAAAACAGTGATTGTGATGTTGTCTGTATAGGAGGAGGGGCCATGACTACAGACTGAGAAAGTAAAGCAACACTACTATTAACATGCAAAGCAGCAATGGAAGGGGCACGCCTCCATGAAAGATGTCCAGCCACTGAATATCTCTCGGCACTAATATAATCACTCAAAAACTGATAGGGTTCTTGATAAAGCAATCTACAGCTTTACTTGCCTGTGCACAGATAATTCTAAATATGTGTATTTTGTGTACATAAATTTAATAGAAGCTTTAAAAAAAGCAAGACTATACAACAGCAATATGATAGAAAAATATGTGTGTTTTCATAAATATTCTGTATGGCTTCAATGTAACTGTATTTGGTACACCAATATAAATATCTCTAATCTATGCTGCTTCCTGGCACCAGTGCAGTCTTATCACGGTTGTGCATGTACCCAAAAGCAGACACTTGCATACACTCAACTAAAAATCAGAGCAATCCAGGCTTCTTCCTACTCTTGAAACTCAACATTTGCAATGACACTATTCAGTGTGCTTGAGTTCTGATTATCTCTCTCTTATCCAGAAAACAAAATACAGATATATATTTTTAGAATGAACAGATCAGAAAATTAAAGAGGTAGTAGATGGACAGCCAGCAGGAGAAGAGCAGAAGCACATAGCGGAGAACAGGCAGAGGGATTGAGCACAGCAGCTGCTGCTGACTTCTGTGCTTGTCTGAGCAGGGTTATTTAGGCACTGGGTGGGTGGAAGAGGCTGAGGATGGCTGCAGGCAGGACAGTTCCAGCGTTTCAAACTAAATCAGCAGGGAAAAACATCTAAACAAAAAATCTGCTGTAGAACCAGTGGCTAGAGGCTGCTAAAAGTCAAACAAATGTCCATTTGAAATTTCTTGCAAAAAAAATAAAAAAATAAAAAAAGCTGTTAAAAAAAAGCTGCTCAAAAAAAAGACATCTAGCCTTGCCTTTGCAAGTAAAATAGGTCAATTAGCTGAGCAGATTCCCCGAGGATCTTTTGAGACCCCTGCCTTCAGTCTTTGTGTCAATGTGGGGGTAGAATCAACTCATTCCAAACAGAAGCTCCACGTACGTCACCAGGGTCTCGCCACACTTGGCCGGGTCTGGGTGTAGAGACCCCTCCCACCTCCAAATTCTCTGCCGATAAATGTCCTTTCCCATTCTGTGCCGTTCAAACAATGCCATGTGCAGCAGGGTTTTTATGTAGACAGATGCATGTCAGTCCCTTTCTCCCCTCTGCCTCTCAGTCGGTATTACTCTGTTCTGTCTTCTTTCACCTTCTGCTGATAAATGGTACAATGTCCCTGTGAGAAAGACCATAAAAAGCAAAGCCACAGATTACAAACAGCTGAGGAGGAGTACAAGAATGCATACACTACTTTAGGTAAAAATACCCATTTCATTCCACACTATATGACTTCATTATTATGAGAGATTTCCAACTGAGATTACAAGCTAGAGCTAATAGGGAGTGGCAGGATGTTTGTCACAACTTGACCATTTTCTCTCTACTCAACTTTTATTTCACAACCCTCATGCTGACTAACCAAGAAGAGTCAAACGCCTGTTCTGTGCGTTGTGTATATTTCTCTCTCTCTCACTCAGAGTTGTCAAACAGCCTTATAGAACGGCCGACACCTTTATGTCCTCAGGTGTGTCAAATGAAACACCTCCCATGACTCCAAACTAGGACTGAGCAATACATAGGTATCATAGCGTTAAGGAAACAATATGGACAGTATCAAATTTAGAGTTAGGGCTAGCCTAATGATTGGTCTGTTTTGATCAAAAAAACATTTTGTGAAGTAAGTGCATTTGTAACACTTTACAACAACAGTACAACAATTAACGTTAGTTTACATTAGTTAATGCCGTAATGGTTAATTAACTGTTAGTTAATGATTATTATGGCATTTACTAATGTTAATAATACCTACAATAACCCTTACATAACATATAAATTTAAACCTTAGCATGAGCAGCATTAGTAAATGATTCTTAGACACATTAGTTAATGGTTAGTTAACTGTTACTTAATGTTCATTACCTGTCACTTAATGTTTCTTACAGCATTAACTAACGTTAATTGTTGTACTCTTATTGTAAAGTATTACCAGCGCATTTTCTACGTCCATTTGGTATTACTGGGCTGTTTTTAAGAAGGCTTAATTTTCAGTGTTGCTACCTTAAAATTTCAAATAAGTGTGAACTCATACTCATATGGCGGTGGTTCTCAAATGGGAATACATACCACTAGGGTACATTGGAGTACTGCAGGGGGTACAAGAGATTTTTTTTTAAATGTTAATTTAAAAAATATCAGACGTACACACTGTTTAAAATAATTAGTTGATGCTATGATGATAATTTTAATTTTTTAAAAAATGTAACTTGTATTGTATGTATTGTATGTAACTTTGTATTCAGTGTTCCCTGACACCCAAAGGTGTCAGGTGTCAAATGTGTCCGTTTGTGGTTTAAATCTGCGGCCATGGTCGTTGAGCGAGGACGTTTGTCCACTATGACCGGGAGGCCAAGACAAAAATATGGACCAGGAATTTGTGGAGGAAACGTGGCAGCAGTACAGCTGAAAACAAGGGGGAAGAAGTGAAAATGAAAGCAAAACCAAAGCAGAGAAATTATCCTTGGTATCATTTTGTTGTTTCAGATTGGTGGAGCTAGGTTATATCTCTTTGGGCCTTTTTTCTACCTTTTTTGCACTGCTCAGGTGGTACTTAGCTGAAAAAATATTCTAGGGGGGTGCATTATTGAAAAAAAAAATTTGAAAACCATATTGTTATCGAGATAAATATCGAGGTGTGAAATTTTGTCCCTATCCTGCAGCCAACCTCAACACATCTCCACTGCTGTCACTGATGAGGCTGGGACCTTCATCACACACTGCTGTATCTCAACCCTGATCTACTGAGTGGCACCAGATGAAAATCAGGGTGCTGGAGCAAAATGAAAACAGATCCGGAGTGATAGTGGAACCTGATAGTTTGGACACACCCCTCTTATCAACAATCAACAGCAGCGGCGGCTCGGAGCCTCGGAGAGGAGGCAGCGTCTGTGTGACCCACTCAGACACTGCTGGTAATCATCTCATCTGCCCTACGACAAATCCGCCCCCCCTCCTGACTATAATGGATGTTAATCCTAAAATCTCCCTGTCGAGCCTTGCCTACTACTGTCATGTCACCGCAACAATTTGTAGCTATCAAGCTACATCACCAAGTGGCCAAGTTTAATCCAATTTCAGAGCAATACTGTCTCTAACCGGTGTCTGACGTAAAAAAAAAAAAATAATAATAATAATAATAAAAATAGTGCCTGTTAGCCGCCCGTCACATCTCGTGTATGAAAAGGTTAGATAATGAAGGCTCCGGGTGAACCAAGCGTTTACCAACAGGCCAGGGCAGTGCGAGGAGTCAACCGGGATAATAACCAGCACAATCTGCTCACATCACCATTTACCTCATCAAACCCGCTGCCTACGTAACTCAACTTTTTCACCGTCCAGCTGACGTGGTGTGGCTGAATTAGACAACAACAAAAAACAACGCGTTTCAAGCCGCACAGTCCCACCTGGCTAATCGGTTAGCTGTTACCGAGCCTTCAAAGTTGTTTTGCGACCCTAGTCGGTCCTCTTCCACCGAGGAGCCGCACAGCTAAAGTAGTTAGCTAACGTTACCTGGCTAGCGTGGAAGTTTTGCCTTCGCGGAACGGTGTTTCTCAACGCCTGGCAATGGCAATATACGAACGGGAAACTGGCTATCACGAAGAGTGTGTGAAAGTAAGCGACACATACCTGGTGTTTGACACACGGGTCCTTTTATGTGTAGGGTGTGTGTCGTTTCGGTCCTCCTTGAGCTAGCTGCTAGCAAATTAGTTAGCTAGCTTGCTAGGCCGACATCGGAATCCCGGAACTAGTCCGTCCTCCCTCAGGTGGAGCGAGCAGCCAATCAGAGAGCGAGGCTGTTGTGGCCGTCTGAGTCAGTGTGGTTTGGGATAAAAACACACACCAGAGTCATGTCAGCCACCAAACTGAGACACAATCGATACATACACACATCCATGCATATGTGTGTGTGTCAGCAACAAGTCACAAAGAGCACACAGGAGTAGTTAAACATTTCAATGCAACGTGCAAGTATAAGAAACTATATAAAATACTTAAACAAGTCAATGAATTGATTAAAGCAGAAATACATAATGCAAATCTATGTGAGCTGCTGCTTTACCACAGAGACCATACAATATATGCTGAGTCAATGAGCCATGCTGAAAACTGTATCCAACATGTATTATTGCCTGTATTGCTGTTGTGTAGAAAAAGAAATTGACATTTTATTCATTCATTCATGATTTGTCATATACAATAACATGTGCACAGTAAACCAGAGAAGCTGCAGCCTGCTGGTTAGTGTTTGTAACACAAGCACAGGAAATGCACAACAGCAAAACACTGTGCTGCCACGTCCTGACTGTTGTGTCTGTGTGTATTTTTACCTGGCTGCCTCTGCCGTAGTGGGCCGTGGACCCACTTCTGTCCAAACTGACATGCTCTAAATTTGTATACAGCAGAGCAGGCAGGACACTACTCCCATCTCACTGAGGCAAACCAAAAAACTGATAGACAGGCCTGGGATATTAGTTCAGATTTTTGTGGACACCTCTGCCATTGAAGATCCTTGGAATTTGAAATGAGCTAATTACGGAAAATGCAACAGCCACAAATCATTTTGGCAACCATGGGGAAGTGTTTCAGATATTTTTATTTTTTTACTACCATTCAGCTGTTGCAACCCCGTCTCATGGCAGTTCAAGCAATAGTCACAAAATTTAATCTACACATTTGTGTCCGTGAATCCGATTTTTCCTTCACTGGAAGGGAAAGATCATGGTTAACATTTAGGAAAACGTCATGGTTAAATGTTATGAGATGTTTATCCTATGTAACACAATGTTACATGAATGAACAACACACTTGGGAATCAAACCCCAACCTCCTACTGGAAAGTCGTGTTGATTGGGCCATCCACCAGCCACCTTCCTCCTAATGAAGCTTTTCCTGCTCTTTTTTCTATCTCACAGTGCCTGGAACAGGCACAACACATACTTCCAACTGAAATACATTACTTTGAAAAGTGTGCTCTCACCAATAAATAAATAAATATGGACAGTTCATGTCTGTGAGCATGAATCTATGGATTAAATCTCATTTTCATATCACAAACTGCTGTGAGATGGGACCAGCTGTTTATTGTTAAACCTGACTGCAGTGGGACACACCTTGAGGATGCAAAAATCACATATAAATTTCTTTTTTACAGGGGCTCTGAAAAAAATTAATCTTGAACATAATTGATGGAAATGTTTCATCATCAACATTGTACACTATATCAATGAATATTACCATAAAAGAAAATCAAAGGATTTGATTTTCAGAATCATGAGGGATCCCTAAAACTGTAAAACTGCCATAAAAAAAAAAAGGTATTGCTTCAGTTGTTTGTTCCTACGTTTTGTTCAATGCCATGGATGTCTCTCCCACCAACATATGCCTGAATGTCAATAGACATTCAGAATTATAATCTCTTCATTTGTCCAACATAGTAAATGCGCTGAAATCTGTGTGAGTGACAGCACTGCTCATGAAGTGCAAAGGTATCTTGTCTCCCTCAACATGAAATGTCCTGTAAAGCAGTTCCTACAAAATGTTTTACCATGTAAAATCAAGTCTTGTGTCAAAAAATAAGCTCAAGGCCCTCTAAATCAAAATAAATCAGGTATTTGAGGTGATTCCATATTTTTCAAATTGTACTCTGTGTGAAGTCCACAATTTACCAGCAATATGTTTTTTCAGTGAGGCTGAGTATAACTGTTTCATTTAAGTAGTGTTGAATCAGAGCAGCCAACATGTGCTTAGTTATTTGCCAATAGCTATAAATGTACAACAGTGTGTGTCAGGTGGTGCCGCTGACATAGAAACAGTGACACACACGGCCAGCTGACCTGCAGCACCTCACAGCAACCTTCCATAAATCCTAGATTATATAATGGCTGAGCATTTACAATGAGGCATCCCTGCAGAAAACAAAAGCGGCACAAATTTCGACTGTCCCTCTACCTTCCAGAGGAGAGCATCGGGGTTGAGCATCAGTATAGGATTTCTTTGACTGTTACTTTAGCCAGTACAAGTATTTTGAGCCGTTTCCACCAGGTAAAGGAAATAATGAGTGTTGAGCGCTGTCTTGCAGTATTTTACCACTGAGCAGGTCCAGTGGAGTGAGCAGCCAGGAGATAAGTGCCTTGCTTAAGGGCATTATCAGGGTAATTATTGATGGGGATGGTTTTCATATCAAGTTTCTTATTTTTCTGCACAGAGAAACAGGTGGCAGGTGGTGGCAGCGTCATACTGTGGAGATGCTTTTCATCATCAGGCACTGGGAAACTGGTCACGGCCGAGGGCAAGATGAATGGAAATACAGGGCAATCCTCGAAGAAAACCTGTCTCTGTCTGCGAGAGACTTGAGACTGAGGCGGAGGTTGACCTTCTGGCAGGACACTGACCCTGACCAGACAGCCAGAGCTACACTGGAACGGTTTAAGGCAAAGAATGTTAATGTGTTAGAATGATCCGGTCAAAGCCCAGACCTCAGTCCAACTGAGAATCTGTGGGGAGACTTGAAAATTGCTGTTCACAGAGCGTCTCCATCCAGTCTGACTCAGCTCGGGCTATTTTGCTAAGAAGAGAATGTGCAAAAATTGCAGAACCTAGATGTGCAATGCTGGTAGAGACATTCCCCACAAGACTTGCTGCTGTGATTGCAGCAAAAGGCGGTTCCACCAAGTATTTAAAGCCCTGTGCATGTTGTGTCAAACAGTAAAAAGGCCAATAAAATCTATTTGAATTCCATGTTTTAACACTGCAGTATGTGGAAAAGTCCATGGGGGTGGGAGGACAGGATACTTAGCCTTTGTCACTGTTAAGTGTCAATAGTAACTGTACACAGAAAACTGTCGGTTTCAGGGTTTGTGTAGGAAAGGAAAATGTCCATTTCTTGTAACTGCATTATTTGACCAGTCCTTCTTTTATAGTGTTCTATACAAATCCAAAATCCAAAAGCAAATACTGTATGCAAGGTAACTTTTTCTTTCTCCAATCAACATGATGCTTTGAATTCCATAATAGTGAAGGGGCTAATAAAGTCTGTTGATCCCATATAGGGTGGCGATCAGAATTTGAATAAGCAGATTGTGACAGATGCAGCAAAAAAATAAATAAATAAATAAATAAAATAAAATAAAATAAAATAAAATAAAAACAACAACCAAGGCAGCTCTGAATTAGCTGTCCTGGCTGGTGGAGCTTTGGCATAGAGTTTAGGTAATATGGGTTCATTGTTACTTGATAACACTCCAGTCGCATTATTGACTGTAATGACTGCGTTGTTTGAATCTGAAAATGTGCTGTAATCATTGTGTTATGTCTTTGGCTCGCAGGCTAACCCCTGGCCCAAATTCTGTTGTAAGATAACAGAACAAACTACTATAAGCTCTTTTTTTTTTTTGCTTATGAGGAATAAAAAGTCCTGTCAGTCCAGATCATTCTCATGCAGTGTTATTCCATACAGGAGCCAGACCTCAAATAAAGATTTGCTTTATATGATGGTTTTCTTTCCAGCTACCACAGTTAATGATGTTTTTTGACATCAACAAGCATGCTACCACAAATAGTAAAGAATTAAAACATTGATATATGTCCAGAAGAGGGATTGTGGCTGCCAAAATTATGGGTTTAGTTAATTCTCTACATCCATCAGAGGGCAGAGACACCAGGCTGTCACATTTGTAAGATTTATGATGATCACGGTATGTATGTATAGACTGAAGCAGGACATCATTAAAAAAGAATGTGTTGAACATGAAACATTGGCCTATTTCTTTGTCATTTCTGCATAATCAACACAAAAACATGACATTTTTTAAAAATTTATTGATTGGGTCAAAAACAGGTTTTAGAAAAACGTCTCATGAAAAAATTACAGTACTAACAAAGCATTTGTTGTCATACATCAACCAAACGTCTGCACAGTGTGGGCTATAAAATAGAGTCTGAATGAAATTTACAACAGTCTCGTATCAAATTCCATACTTGAGCCTTTGTCAATACGTTACTCAGCAGCAGTGCTTAGTTTTACTCTCTGCAGTCCTTACTGAGTGTCTTCCACAGAGTGAGCTGCAAAGCCCTCAAACAAAAAACATGTCCATTCAATGCGTTTCAGCTGAACTCCCATTATCCCTGCTTACTCCCCGGCCCTCGCCCCACATCCGAAGTGCTCCCTCACTTCAGGTCGATGAAGCGGATGTCCATGATGAGCAGCGTGTGTCTGGGCAGCGGTCGGGGCGCCGGCGACAGCACAGTCATCACCTGCGCCTGCGTGTCCACAGCAGTCACCACGATGAAGCCACACACCGGGCTCTCCACCACGCTCCTCCTGCTCCCCTCCTCGCCCTCGTCGGCGCAGCTCACGCTCAGCACGTGGTGGGTGAGGTCCCGCCCCGGCGTGACGGGCACCAGCTTGAGCTGCGTGTCGTCCTGAGACATGCCCAGCGGCAGGCACGAGTCCGGGATGGACGGCGCCCCGATCTTATAGATGCGGACGTCCGAGAACCGAACGTCGAAGGCGTGGGGGTAGAAGGTCACTCCGCGGAAGCCGTAGAAGTACTCGCGGATCTTCTCGTCCCGAGCCTCCCGCCGGCACTCCTTGGAGCGCTCCACAACCCCGCCGGATTTGGGCAGGAGGACGACCCGTACAAAGTGCGGGAGGTCTCGCTTAAGTTCGTTGTAGAGCCTCTCCTGGTCCAGCACCAGCACCACGTCCACCTCGAAGGCGGAGGCGCAGTGGACCAGCGCCTGGTACCCGGAGCCCTTCACCCAGCCACAGGTGTTGATGATGCAGCCTCCCACGCTGGCCTTCCTGTTCACCTCACAGCGCTGGGAAAACACCTCCGCTAGACAGGACGTCAGCTACAGCAAACACAGAGGGAGGACAAAGAGGGAGACGAGGAGGAAGATGATCAAGATGTAGAAAAGGAGCCAAAACGAAATGGCAAATTTTATCATGCCAGAATAGTTCACCACAGGCTAAACCAGCGGTGCTGCTTTCATCAACAGTCCAGGGTCTTTCTTTTCACCTTGTTGTACAATTTGATGTTGGTCCCTGGGGTGGTGGAGCCGAAGTGGAAGACCAGAGGAGCCTGGACCGAGAAACCCTCCTCCACGTCTGCTGGACGCTCCACGCAGAGCGCTGACACCGTCCCTGGCACAGACACCTGCAAGAACACCAAGTTTTTATCACTTTCCGCAGATAATATTATAATGCTCAGAGCTCATTGGAGGCCAGCAGCACCTGTACAGGCCAGCGCTGCTAACATTTAGAGATTCAGAGAGGAAATTAAGGAAGAAAAAGCAACCAAAATGACTTTCAAGCTGACTTGCTCCGAGCTGAACAACTTAGAAAACTGAGTTTGGGTTCCAACATTCCAACCTAAACTGTTTAAAAGACTTGTAATTAATAAATATCAGCTCTGATTTCAACAATTTCAACAGCAAAGTGGATCACAGCATTCCTGCACTCTTGTTGCAAAAATCTAAAGCTGTTACATTTCCTACTGTAAATTGGTTCCTACCTGTCAATAGTAGTATCTCTCTATTGTGTAAACCTAGATTTATTTTAAGCATGCATGGAATCAAGATGTGTAAACACGTCCAAAACATTTAACTGGGGTAGTTCAAGAAACTCCAGTCTAATTGCTGTATGATTACAGAAAGCTCAGTACATCTTACCCCGCTCTGTCCGACGTCCAGTTCCACCAGCGTGGGCCTCCTGCCCAGCCGCACAGCGTAGCTCAGCAGCAGCCGGCACACTGTGGACTTCCCCACATCAGTGGGCCCCACCACCATGACCTGAGGGGCAAACAGTCACCCAGCATCCATGAAAAAAACCCGTATGATGGTGGCTGAAGCACTCGCACATGTCATTCAGTCAGGCACACACACACACTCACCCTCGGCCCTCTCTCATTGTCTCTCTCGGCCTGCCGTCTCATCTGCTCCAGGGCAGCGTGTGTGTTCAGGTACAGCAGCATGGGAGTGTCCTTGGACACATATGCCACCTGTGGTGGGGAGGGAGAGATACTAAATCACATCCAAATGGAAGCAGAAGAGAAACCATTTTTGTGTGGTATTCACACAGCTGGTACACACAATCCTGCAGGTGCTCACCTCAGTCTTCCCATACAGAGACACGCTGCACCCCTGCCAGGTGAACACTGCTATTTTGGATCCCGGTCCAAACGTGTACTTCTTGTTCCGGTTGAGCTCAGAGCCGAACACCTCGGCCATCCCCGTGAGGAGCTCCAGCTGGACTCGTTCCCCCGCCTCCACCTCGAACCGCAGCTCTGTCTCCTTCTCCAGGTCGAACCTGGTGCCTCCTGTCCCAGGCGCTGGAGCATCCTCACCCGTCTTTTCTGCACTCTCCGTTGCCATGGCTGACATGACAGAGTCACTGTTACCAGTGGTAAAACCAAAGTATATAAAAAATATCTATATAAAAATAGGAAATTGCCAACTCATTATGCTGTTAAAAACTGCTATTATGTTGATGATGCTGCTCAAGGATTAACTCCTCCTCTGTGTCCAATAAAAAGAGATTTCAAGACTTTTACAGCACAGAAATCACACTGTGTGGTGGCTGGTTTACTGTGAAACATCATGTTTCTGTGATTACAAAAAAGAGCTATTAGAATAATTAATAAAGTAGGATATTTTGAAGCAACTAATAATTTATTTATTCAACTTAAAACCTTAAAATTCCAGGATATTGTATATATTAAAATATTAGAGATGATATATAAAGTAAAAAATAATACTGTTCCAAATACTATTCAAGATTTCTTTAAATTAAGAGAGAGCAATTATAATTTAAGAGGTTATTGTATTTTTGAACGTATGAAAGTTAAGACAAATGTGAAGTCTAGATGTACTTCGGTTGTGGGTGTGAAATTATGGAATGGACTCGATGATGAATTTAAGACTTTCACTTCTCTGACAAAGTTTAAAAAATGCCTTAGGTATAAGATCATACAGGAATACTAAGTTGAGATGGTAAATGTGTTTTTGTTATTGTTGATTGTTGTTCTTTTGTTCAATGTTGAATGCTAGATGCTGTACATATGTAATGTAATAGAAGCAGTGAAACAGGTGTAAAGGATAGGCACAAAAATAAGCTTTTGCTTCTAGCCTAATCCTTTTTTTGGGTTTTTTTTTTTATGTGTTTATTGTGATTGTTGTACTGTGTGCAATGATTGATGTACAAACCAAATCCAAAAATAAACCATTCATTCATTCATATATGACAAGAGGGCCTCCTTTGATTCACATGACCGTGAGAAAGAAGACACCACATGATGAATGAGGATGAAGAAACTCTATTTGGACCAACTGGGTTATATCGAACCAGCTGTTAGTTTGTTGATTATCTTTCTTGATACAGATCAAAGTCCTGGTTAAAATCACTTTATAAAGTTTAAACCAGAGTAAACCTTGGAGAACGGCTGTGTTTTGAGGCTTTGATGAGGTGTAACGAAACGTCACACATCTACGCCAGCTCGGTGAAATTCATGGTAAACAAACTGAACATTAGTGACTGCCAGATCTCATGGAGTTGACATATTACAGTCACTAGATCACGAATTAACTCTCATACGTTTTGAAATCTGTCTGCTTAAAGCCAAAGACGAGCCAGTCGAGTGGCTGTGAGCGGCTAACAGACTTAGCCAACTGGCTGGTGCTTCAGCCGCGACGTGGTTAGCGTTAACATTTAACTAGTTGGTACAAAACACCGCACAGACTACAGCGGCAGAGCACCGTGCAGTTTAATGTTTAATACTTACAAAGTGACTGGGGAAACCTTCAGCTTCACACGGCGAGCACAAGTTTCCAGCTCAGAGGCGCTGCTAGCTCGTCGCACGAAGATGATGTCACGTCCTCGTTGCTGAATTCGTGTGTGCATTTTCTTCTGCGGCTTTTTTTTGACATGTATTTTTTTTCTTATTACAAAACATTGTAATGGTGTCCCACGGCCAGAGTATAGTTTTGTTACAAATTTGTGTTATAGATGGTGATTTTCTGCCCCCTTCCGTCCTCCAGTCACAGAGGATTATTTGGCTATAACCACAACCATGAAAACCAACACGCTTTTCATGTATAAAAACAAGTTTATAAAAACTTATAGTTTTATAAAAGTACAATACACCGATGGGAAATGGAAAAACCCACACACCAAAGTAAAAAGCAGCAGGACAGTAAATGTTGGTCATGAGGTAATGTCTAAGAAGCACCACTAGGTGTCAGCCTGTGTCCAGGTCATGTGAGCGTGGAGCCTGGCTCATCAGAGGAGAGACTGGGAACATCCCGTTGGTCACTCCTCATCATTCTGCTCCCAGGAGTCACACAGTCTGGACGCTGGGCTGCACACACAACACATGAGGACAGAAAAAAGCACTGGATTACACCGACAAGTAGGAGCCACCTTCTTTACAGTGGGAATTCATAAACACCATCTCAGTATTTCAAGGCATTTGCAGGAAATCAGAGTTAAGTTGGTGGCACATGGCTCTATAATAGAGGAACTAAAGGCAGGCTGTTGTATAAGCTGCACAGTGGATTACAGCCAAGTGATCAACAGAAGAAACCGCTTCCAGAGGATGTGAGGAGATGCCAGTAAAACAACAAAGCAGCACTGACAAGCTATGTCTTAAGGAAGACAAATCTTATCACTATAACTTTAATTGTGATAACATTACTGATTACTGTCCCTTTCGTTTTAAAAAGGACCATGAAGATAGTCACTACTGAGACATGTGAATACATGTTACCTTGAAAAAAAGAAATACATGAATGTGGACTGAAAAAAATGCTCAACAAAAGGTTTTATATAGGCCAACAGAAAAAAGTCAGAAGCTACTTTTGAGTGCAATTCATCCATAAGTACAGGTATTGCATTCTTTCATGTTACTGAACAACTTTTAGATTTTTTTTTTTTTTTTTTGCATAAATTAAGCAGTCAGTAACTAAACCTAATGCAGAATGTACCAAACTCTTGAGTTTCTTGAGTCATTCCACCTGTACCCTCTACTTATTACAGCAGAAGGGGGAAAAATCCTTTTGCTTTACAGTAGCGTCCTCTGAACTGAATCCATGTTGTTTTTCTAATCATATTTAAGTCCATCAACCAGCGATGTGAGTGACAAACCTTCACTTGGTGTCTACTCTGCCTCCAGAGCGCTCTCCAGAGCAGCAACAACGATGTCACTTTCAGGGAACTTGAGCCGAGCGGGTGGACCTCTAGTAATTCCCGTCCACAGGGTTGTTTCTGTTGAAAGGAGGGTCACAGTGAAAAGAAGTAAAATAATCCAAAAACCTGCATGTGAATTTGATCGAGTAGAGTTTTTTTTTGTGAGTACAGGCCTTCCTTGTTCCAAATAAGAGAAGAAATTATTTGAGAAATTATGATAGCAGCCACAAAGTCCAACATTGCTGTTTTTTATGCAACGCTGGCTGGTAGGCCCTTGGCATACAGCAGCCCTAACATCTTCATCTTGTCTTGAACTGCTTGATGCCTCCTCCTCACCTTTTCCCCCGTCCACCAGAGTGATGTCAAAGCTCTTCTTGCGGGGCTTCTCAGGGTTGAGGAGCACGGTGAGGTCCGGGTGGACAGCCAGGAGGGCGGCTTTCACCCTCTCGGCATGATTCCTGTACACTCGTCAGCTCTTGCTGCAAGGAATGACAGCAGATCACTCAGGCAGAGATTTCTGCGAACTGCATTACTCTATTTAAGATAAGTTCACGAGCTTCAAAAAGTGGGACAATGTCGTGAGCATGTGTTCAGAGTGACTGTAACGCAACTTTAACACTCACCAGTGTTCAATGAGCACTCTCTGGCCTGCTACGCCATCCTCCTCTCCTCCTCTCTCTTTCTTCTTCTCCACCTCCACTCTCTCCTCCACTCTCTCCTCCGCTGCCTCCTCCGCCCTGCGCTTCACTCCACGGCGACCTGAGCGACACAAGCAGCGGCTTTTTCGAGTCTCAAGTGAAAACGGCTCATAACAAATGTCGTTAAGCTAAACCTTCACTGAAACTAAGCCATAAACCGTGTTTTCTCCCGCACTCAGCCTCTGAGGCGTAAGCCTTCATTAGCCGTGCAGCTCCGTACTGTGTCATGCTTTACGTAACGTCACACACTTTGCACTCTCCAGCCGTCAGCCAAAACATTAAACAACAAAATTTACTTTGTGCCCGAACAACCTGCCTCGTGTCTGTCTGATACGGTGTACTAGCACAGTACTATGTCTTAAATAGCATTAGTGGACACACAACAACCACACACCCACCTGTCTTCGAAGCCATGCTCGCTGCCACTGTTACAAAACTTTGGCGCGCACGTGTGTCGTGGACTGTACCATTATGCACAACAGGTTGGGGGGCGGGGGCTGGGCTAAGTGGGCGACACCCGGTGTACCCACATAAAATGCAATATACAGTGCAACGATAACAATATAGGCGTGATCAGTAAAGCATATTAACAGACAAATGATAAAGATATTCTTACATTTTAAAATGCATTACACAGTGCAACAATAACAATCGATAACATTAGGTAAAGGGTTTTGACATTGTGGTATTTTGCTCCAGCGCCCCTAGTAGCAGTAGTAGCAGTGAACAGGTCACCCTGTGGCTGGGGGGCTGTGGCCTTCTCGCCTCCCACAGTCAACACAGCCTCCACAGCCAGTGCCTGTACTCTGTGTCCGGGTGTCCAGTTATTCCATCAAAATACAAGAACTTCTTTTCTTCACCAAGAATATTTTACACTGTTCATAAGCAGCATCACGGCGCAGGCACCTCTGTATGTCAGGGGTTATTTTAACAGGGTTTTCTGGAAACAGTAACCACAAAAAACAAAGCATCCAACTGAAAACCTTCCACCACTGTAAAGAAGTCACACTGACATAGTTAACAGTTGTGGTGAGAGCACTGGTGGTCTCAGAGAAAATGTGATGTGGAGCCATTACAATGGGACAAATGGGAGGTTCCCCAGGAGTCTTTCTGATGAAGAAAACTCAGAAGGTGCAAAGTGTTTACTATATGTTTTTGAAAGGGCCAATAAGTTAGGCTAATATCTTGCTGGCATTTTGCTGTAATCTCTGATGTAATCTGCACAGTCCCTGTTGTTTTATTTTTCAAAGTAGCCTTTAGGTCACTTGTTAAAACTTCCATTCAGTTTCAGCCACAGCCCCTTTTCAGTGTTCAGCTGTCAAAGGCTCTCACAGTCTGAGCTGAAACTGCATCCTGCTGCAGGGTGAGAACACAGCTCACTGTCTTCAAGATGGAAACTTTTACCTATATCCCAGTGACCAAAGACAAATGTATGCTGTCTGAAGTGCTTTTATAGATAGCTCTATCACATTTTTAGCCTGGATGCTTAGCTAAGGAGCTACCTAACACAACAGGTACCTTGCTTAGCTGATTCTGTGTTTGGAAATCAAGCAGAAATCTAAAAATCTTAGAGTAATTTGCACAAAAATCCTGCAGGCCGAGGAGAGAGAGAGAAAATTGAATCAGACTGAAATGGACCAGAGTCAGTGTGGGTTTGACAGGATGGCTCTAGAGCTGCAGCAGGACAGCTGGACACAAAGATAAAGGATGTCCAGCTGTACGTCCTCTCACTGCTGGCTGTTGGTCTGTGTTGCAGAGCCTCAGTTTAGATGATCACTGTTCTGGTGTATGTGTGTCAGTAACATGGTAGCACTTCAAAAGTGCCTGAATCTTTTACAGGCATTGCCTAGTTTCTATATTTGGGTTTTATAACTGGAATAATAATAAATAAATAAACAAACAAACCACCCTTTTAAACTGAAGAACAATATATCTTGTTTGTGTGATGTTGCCTTTGTGTACCTATGTACATATCTAGAACCATCAAAACCAACAAACTGGAATTTTCATGCAGAAAAAAAAGTTTATTACTGACAAATCTAAAAAAATACACAGATGGGAAATGGAAAAAAACACGCACACAATTAAAAGCAGCAGGACAGTAAATGTTGGTCATGAGGTAATGTTTCAGATGCACCACTAGGTGTCAGCCTGTGTCCAGTTCATGTGAGCGTGGAGCCTGGCTCATCAGAGGAGAGACTGGGAACATCCCGTTGGTCGCTCCTCATCATTCTGCTCCCAGGAGTCACACAGTCAGGACGCTGGCCTGCACACACAACACATGAAAAAGCTCAAACATCAAATTTCCTATCAAAGCACTATTTGTAATGTGCTAAGTCACAAAATGTGTGGTTTCCTATAAGGCAGTGGTCTCAACCATCACCAGTTCTCCAAAGCATTTGGTGAAAAATGTTTTGATTAATAATCTGACACAGTCAAGAGATACAGTCTGCACACTGTGTTAAGCAGCCAGCAACCAATAACTGTATTCTCTGACATGTTTGGGCAACATTTTGATCAGTGAGTGAGAACACTCAGCCTGGACTCCAGTGGATTACACCCATGAGTCGCAGCCACCTTTTTTATGGCACCTGCAGCCTGTGAGATTTCACAATCTTACAAGTTTATTGAAAGCCACGCTGTGCAACAAGTTTGCAGCTACTGCAATTTATCTATAAGTAAAGATGTTGCATTCTTTGTTTTTTCAACAGCTTTTAGATCATTTGTTTGCATAAATTAAGCAGTGAGCAACTGAACCTAACGGAAAATGTACCAAAACCCCATGAGTCGTCCCACCTGTACCCTCCACTTATTACAGCTGAAGCAGCGATGTAAGTGACAAACCTTCACTCGGTGTCTACTCTGTGTCCAGAGCGTTCTTCAGAGCAGCAACAACAACCTCACTTTCAGGGAACTTTAACTTGCGAGGTGGACCTTTTTTTATTCCAGTCCACAGGGTTGTTTCTGTTGAAAGGAGGGTTACAGTGAAAAGTGTTACAGGAACTGAACAGGGAATACACACTGCCACATATGGATGTACAACTGTAATATTTCAAGAAAAGATTTCCCAGATTACAGACTGCAACATCAGACAGAGGATGTGTTGACTGGCTGACATTTAAACAAAATGAAATCCTGGAATTAAAGAAATGAACAGCATACTGTAGAAACACGTATTCCTTTTTCACTTCACATTTCAGTATAAAGTTTTATACATATTAAATTTTTTAAAAATGGGAATATTCTATCTTTTATCCAGATGACAAATGTGACCCTGAGGATATTACACAGCCTATCTGCAAGCTATGTAAAAGATGCATGCCAGTGAAGGGCATGCAAACCACTAATTTATTTGCACATGTGTGGGTCCACCATCTCTTCAAGCCTGCAAAACTGCCTTAATGGGGCTCAGCGGGTGGACATGGCACTCCACAATAAACATTTTAAATTCACAGTAGGAGCCAGATTCTAGCAATTATTTTTGTAACATCTTAGTTGTGATAGTATTTTTTATTATTGCCACAATATTGGCGCAGGAAAAAACAACTGTTGATCATCTCTTCCCTCACTGATATGTGATCTGTGTACACAGTCTGAAACTGGGTACAATGTAAACACATTATTCGTTGTTTGTACACCTTTTCTTAAATCAAATTCACACACTTCCAAACATTTTCAACTAGCCAACTAAGAGGAGAAATTATCTGGAAAATAGTGCAATTTCACAACAGCCACAAACTACTGACAGCCCTGCCATCATCATCATCATCATCATCTGCAAGATGGTGGCCTTGCCCCAGAGACACTTCCTCCTCACCTTTCCCACCGTCCACCAGAGTGATCTCAAAGCTGTTCCTGCGGGGCTTCTCAGGGTTGAGGACCACGGTCAGGTCAGGGTGGGCAGCCAGGAGGGCGGCTTTCACCGCCTCGGCGTTACGCCCATACACTCGTCAGCTCTTACTGCAAGAAATGACAGCAGATCACTCAGGCAGAGATTTCTGTGAACTGCATTACTCTATTTAAAATAAGTTCACGAGCATGTGTTCAGAGTGACTGTAACCCAGCTCTTTTAACACTCACCAGTGTTCAATGAGCACTCTCTGGCCTGCTGCGCCATCCTCCTCTCCTCCTCTCTCTTTCTTCTCCTCCACCTCCACTCTCTCCTCCGCTGCCTCCTCCGCCCTGCGCTTCACTCCACGGCGACCTGAGCGACACAAGCAGCGGCTTTTTCGAGTCTCAAGTGAAAACGGCTCATAACAAATGTCGTTAAGCTAAACCTTCACTGAAACTAAGTCATAAACCGTGTTTTCTCCCGCACTCAGCCTCTGAGGCGTAAGCCTCCATTAGCCGTGCAGCTCCGTACTGTGTCATGCTTTACGTAACGTCACGCACTTTGCACTCTCCAGCCGTCAGCCAAAACATTAAACAACAAAATTTACTTTGTGCCCGAACAACCTGCCTCGTGTCTGTCTGATACGGAGTACTAGCACAGTACTATGTCTTAAATAGCATTAGTGGACACACAACAACCACACACCCACCTGTCTTCGGAGCCATGCTTGCTGCCAATGCTACAAAACTTTGGCGCGCACGTGTGTCGTGGACTGTACCATTATGCACAACAGGCTGGGGGGACGGGGGCTGGGCTAAGTGGGCGACACCCGGTATACCCACATAAAATGCAATACACAGTGCGACGATAACAATATAGGCGTGATCAGTAAAGTATATTAACAGACAAATGATAAAGATATTCTTATATTTTAAAATGCATTACACAGTGCAACAATAACAATATAGACATAATCGATAACATTAGGTAAATTGTTTTGACATTGTGGCATTTTGCTCCAGCGCCCCTAGTGGTAGTAGCATTGAACAGGTCACCCTGTGGCTGGGCGACTGTGGCCTTCTTGCCTCCCACAGTCAAAACAGCCTCCACGGCCAGTTCCTGTACTCTCTGTCTGGGTGTCCAGTTATTCCATCGAAATACAAGAACTGCTTTTTATTAGGGCCCTCGCCTCTCTGGAAGAGAGCCCTATTGTATTTGTACCGTTTCTTTTTTCTTCTCCCTTATTACGTCTCTTCGAGGCTTAATTTGACCCCCTAAACATGCTCAAAAACTCACCAAATTCGGCACGCACACCAGGTCTGGCAAAAAATTCGATAAAATCAAAAAATGGGCTCGGTAGCGCCACCTAGGGACGCAAAGGCAGCCGCTGCGGCCCACAAGAATGTCATAGAAAGACCAAACCGGCGCCGAAACGTAGATCTCATCAAGCCCGACATTTTTCGTGCCGTGCCCCCCACCTAAAACCAACAGGAAGTCCACAATGTGCATTTGAAAGTCACGTTTTCGCCCAAATTTCCACTTTGCATGAAATCTATCTCCTCCCAGGGAGTTAATTTTATCGGCCTGAACAGCTAATATATGACAGAGGACACAGTGCTTAACAAAAGTTCTTCAAGGTTAAGTAACATTTCGAACGGTTTGGATTTCAGAAGCCCTCAAAGTCAGAGTGTCCACAACCAGCGCCTCCACTTTTTCTCATGGACCCTGGTGGGAATAATTCAGACTCCTAGGGGCTAATTAGGCCCCTGGTGACTAAAGTACATGTCTGACAGCTTTCAAACCTATGCCGATGGAAAGAGGACCACAATTCCTACAAAATTATGTATCATGGTGTGGACTGGAAAAAGTGTGTGTCCACTGTGAAGAGTTGTTCAACAGGTTTGGACTCTGGTTTCTCTGCTCTGCACTGCTCTCCCTCCCCTCCTCCACTCCTCTGACTCACAGTAGTTGCCTGCAGCCTTCTCCCAATGCACACTCATTGGGAAGGAGCAGTAACAACTCTGTGTGTGTGTGTGTGTGTGTGTGTGTGCTTAATGCCACAGCCACCAGGCACAAGTGGGCACGCGGC
Source organism: Myripristis murdjan (assembly GCF_902150065.1). NCBI lineage: Eukaryota > Metazoa > Chordata > Actinopteri > Holocentriformes > Holocentridae > Myripristis > Myripristis murdjan. The sequence continues at coordinate 27,543,598 of NC_043989.1, forward strand.
AGCACGGGTGCGAGGGCCCATCCAACGCTGCTTGCAGCTTTAATATTGTTATTATTATCATTATTTTATTGAATTGTTTATTTCTTTTTCCTTATTTTCTTGTCTTTCTTTCATCTTAAATTTGTGTAATTTAATTGGTCCTATGTTCTATTTATTATTATTTTATTTTGTCATGTATGTACTCATACATGATTTTGATTATAAATGTTAAGATTATGTGAAAAGGGAAAAAAATGTAAATGAAGGGAAATGTACATGTCATGTTACTATTGTGAAAAAATAAATAAAAATTAAGTTAAAAAAAAAATTCTGAGAGAAGAGGTTCTTTTTCTTCTGATGTGTGCACATCAAAATTTGATCAATAAATATACACACTCAGAGTCACTTTATCAGCTCCACCTGTCCAGTCTGCTGCAGTTCAGCTCAGCAGCTCTGCCTTAAATTCTACTTTTAAAGAAAGTTTATAATGTTCAGTTTGTGTTGACATTGTGGAGAATGTGTCACTTTAATTCTGTGTTTATTATTGAGGTTGTAGTTTGCAGATGTCTGCTACTGGACTACATTATACTGAGAGGTGTTTCTAATTTTTTGTCCTCGCCTATTTAATATACATGAGGGGGGACAGAATAGTGGAAACAGCTGTCAGTAAAGTGCAGTCCAGCCCAACAGCAGCACTAACTATGAGCTCAATGCCAAACATAGAAGTGAATGATCACCTCTGTTACTGTGACAACAAGACAAGATGAGCATTAAAGGCAGCAGGAGAGGAGACTTTATGGCACAACAGCTGGATTAGATTAGATTAGATTGTACCTAATACAGTGGTCACTGAGTGTACATGCATAAGTAAACAGCAAACATAAGCATCCAAAATATGCAAAATTCTATAAAAACTATATAACCGGTAACTGTGAAGTTATGATTTTCCACATTATCTGCTAAAATGTGTCAGTCCAGCAGGATCGAAGATGAAGTTTGAGCAGATCATGCCTAAATACTCACAATCGACTTTTCAGCTCCCTTCAACCTTTATTTAAGGCCAGAGAGATGAGAGAGAACACAAACAGACTGCCAAATGGAAGAGTACATTTGTTCTTTTGTGATTTAAAAAAAAACAACAACAACAAAGAAACATATGTTTCTGTGCATCAAGGGGAAAATTTGGAAGAAATTTGGAAATTGGAAATTTGCAAGAAATATTTCAATCTAAAATTCAAGACAGCCATTAAAATTTGGAGGCTTAGACCAACTGATATTTTAAAAAATATTTTAAAGCTGTGAAAGCAGCATTACATACATATGACATATATATGTTATATATATTATTCCATTAAAATATTTTTGAAAAGTTTGAGGTCTCAGAAGGTTCGATTCTGACTCGGTCCAGAATTCCAGAATTCCCGTCACAGAGGAGCATCGGAACGCCGTCACAAAGCTCCTCTGTGACATCGGCGACACACAGCAGACACCTGGACCTGCGCGTGTGTCTGGACTTTCATTTCCAAAGTGATCACTTACAGTAAGCATGTCACTGAAGCAGGTCAACAACCACAGGAGGACGGGCTCCTCACAGCTCCGTCCGGCTCCACAGAGCCTCCACCAGGCTCCCATCACCCACATTCACACCAGGTATGGACATTTTCCCTGCTGTCTACACAACTTTCTAAGGGACTTTCTGACTCTCTCTCTCGGGTCACATCTTGCTCAGCTGCTCTCTGCTTTTGTTTCCATTTTTTGGAAGAAATCAAGCCAGTTTGCTCAGGTTGCAAAGGGTTAATTAAATTTAAACACAGGAAACGTGACGTTGATCCAGGTTTCAGACGGTTAGATTTGGTTTGACAGGTTTGATGTTCAGAGTGACAGCGCTCGCTCTCCTGTGATGCTGCTTTTATACAACACTTCCACAAACAGCTTCCATCAAATAACGGAAATAAGACACGACAGATTATGATTTACTCATTTAGTGATAATAACAGTAAAACAGCAGCGTGCTGTTATTCTGTATATCAGCACTCACTGAGCGCCTCTTGTCCAATCAGACTGAGCCACTAACAAACTGCTGTATCATGTCTGACATGTATGGTGCTACATTATATTTGTTCTTTTGCTCTAATTATGTTGTTGCTGTAGTTTGTGATGTTTGGACTGCTGTTGATGCATGACTCTTGACCTTTAACCTTCAGCTCCACCAGAGCTGAGGAGCCACACCAAACTTCTGAGGAGCTCCAAAGCTCCTTCGCCTCTCCAGAGAAGAAACACCAAGAGAGGGAGGCCACAAAAGACACTGAGGAGGACAACAAGAAGGAAGGTGATGAAGCTCCCAAACTGACCTTCGTCATTGTTGACCCCCAGGACAGATTCAGCCGCCAAAGGCAGCTGTTCAGGGCCAACCTGAAGAAAAGGAGGGAGTGGATGCTGGAGCCTTCTCCACAATTTAAAAAGGCCCAGGAAAGGAAGAGGAGGGAGGAAGCGCTCCGAAAAGAGAGACAGAGGAGGGAGGAGGAGGCGGCCAGAGAGAGAGAGGCCTGTGCAAGAGAGGCCTATGAGAGAGAAAAAAGAGAGAGAGAGGCCTGCAAGAGAGAGAAAAGAGAGAGAGAGGCCGAAGAGAGAGAGGCCCAAGAAAAGGAGGAGGAGGAAGAGGCAGCAGGAGTCCCAGAGGCAGAAGTGGAGCTGAAGCTCGGCTTCTGGGAGAAGCTCCAGGCCTGGAACTTCAGGAAGCAGAAAGACCGCAACCTGAAGAGGATCTCCAGGACTCTGAGGCAGGAGCACAACTGCTGCAGCTGTGAAGGTAAGTCAGGTTAGGAGTTGTATCCCCCTCAGGGATGTGTAGCTTCACAGACACATTGTTGTATTTTTTCAAAGTGGTGTGTGAAACCATTAACAATAATATAGTCAGTCTCCAATTAATTTAAATTTAACATTTATTTCTTTTTTAAAATGATTTATAATTTAATATAACTTAAACAGCTCAGGGACATTCATGCAATATTGTTTGAGCACCTTTTTGCACCGTCAACTTAAAATAATGTTGTGTTTTTTACAGAAGGGGTGAAGTTCGCTGAGCGGCAGCAGTGGAAAAGGAGGAAGCTGCTGAGAAAGGAGGAGGAGAGACAGAAGAGAGAGGAGGCGTGGAGAGCTCAGCAGCTGGAGAAGGCCAGAGAGAGAGAGAAAAGAGAGAGAGAGGCCCGAGAAAAGGAGGAAGAGGCAGCGTCCACGGCAGCAGAGGAGGAGCTGAAGCTCGGCTTCAGGGCGAAGCTCCAGGCCTGGACCTTCAAGCAGGAGAAAGAAAGAAACCTGAAGAAGATCTCCAGGTCTCTGCAGAAGGAGCACGGCGTCTGCTGCAGCTGTGAAGGTAAGTCAGGTCGCTCACTCAGCAGGAGGAGTGACGGCAGCGTGGCCTCCTTCAGAGCCGCTGCAGCTCCGTCACACTCCACACTCACCTGTCCACCTGTCCACCTGTCCACCTGTCCCTTTTCTCCTGCAGTGGACGGCTGCCCTGAGGTGGCTGAGCGGCAGCAGTGGAAGAGGAAGAAGCTGCTGAGGAAGGAAGAGGAGAGACAGAAGAGAGAGGAAGAATGGCGAGCAGAGCAGCAGGAGAAGGCCCGCAGAAAAGAGGAGAAGAAGAAGAAGAAAGCAGAGTAGAAGGAGGACTTCTCGGGCCCATCCTAATTTTTTTTTTTTTTTTCATTCATCTTGAAAACAAAATCTCCTCCTGATGAGACCTTTTGTCCTAAACTGAGGAAAGGATCCCAACCAACTTCACCTTCAGCATCCTTTCCCATTTTAACACACACACACACACACACCACCACCACCACCACCACCACAACCCTTCACTCCTCTCAATCTCCACACCCCTTAAACCCTACACACTCTAACACCACACACGCACACACACACACACACACACACCACCACCACCACCACAACCCTTCACTCCTCTCAATCTCCACGCCCCTTAAACCCTACATACTAATGAACACCACATATACACACACACACACACATACACATATACACACACACACACACCAAAAGGTCTCATCATGATTGGCAGATTAGATTTTTTTTTTTCAAGATGAATGTGCGCTCTTAAAAAGGACGTCGGCAGTTTATTTTCCAGCGCTCCACACGTCCCAGCCTGGGAGCCGGGATGTCCTGAAAAGCTCCACGTCCTTTTTAAGAGTGCACCTCGGGCGGCACGGTGGCTGCTGGTGAAACACTGCGGCCTCACAGCGAGGGGGCGGGGCTTGGGCTCGCGGCCCCGTCCTCTCTGTGTGGAGTTTTCGTGGTTCTCCCCGTGTCTGCGTGGGTTTCCTCCGGGCACTCCGGTTTCCTCCCACACTCCAAAAACACGACTAAATTTGCCCCCATCAGTAAAATCAATTGTCTCTCCCTCAGCTGAGGCTCCCTGATCGCTGCTTTTTACTGAATAAGTCTCTTTACTGTACTTTGTTGGCTAGATGGTGTTATTTCATATTTTATTATAAGTTCTGCCAGTTAAATTTTGCTCAGAGAAGGAAGGAGGACATTATTTCAAGAATCACACATGAAGTGCAATTATAAGGAAGAGGATTTGGGCCGACCCAACAGTAAATACATAAATAAACACATAAATAAACTGACTTCTGAGATTTATCTCAGAAAAAAGTCATAATTTTGACTTTTCTATCATAATTCTGAGGAGGGGGGCGCTTGTGAGCAAGACATGGAATAGGAAGCGTTTTTCAGAGCTCCTGCAGAATAAACAATATTTTTTTCCAAAAAACAGCTAAATATAGAACTGCATGCTGAGCGTGGATTTGAATGGTGGAAAAGCTTCAAAAATACAAATACAGCGGCCAAGCTAAAGCTAACAGTTCACGGCCTGCTAGAACTGCGAGGCAGCGCACAACAGGTGATTCCGACCAACCCTCGCCCACCCGGTCTGAAAACTCAGATATGTCTGCTGAGCTGAAGGTATTAAAGAAGAGGTCTTATCTTCCTTGAGAGGAGAGATTTCCAAAATCATAAGGGATGAACTTAAAAGTGCGCTGGCGGATGACTTTAATGCACTTAAATCGGAATTTCAAGGACTGAAGTCTGAAGTTGCCAATAATACAAAGGCAATGCATGCAGAAGTAGACCACCTCAAAGCAGACATACAGGATGTGAAGGACGGATTATCAACATGGTCCGATGAAGTGACATCCCTGCAAGCCACGGTATCCAGCCTTAAAAACCAGATGACAACTCATAAAGACCGATGTGAGGACATGGAGGGGAGAATGAGACGGAACAACATCAGAGGCCTGTACCATAAAGCTGGATTAACATAGTCGGGCTTTCCCTTACTTATCTGGCTTCACTTAACGAGACATCAGCACTCAGGATTTTCGGTACCATAAAGCCGACTATCAACTCGCTAATTCAACCCAGGCTTTTCCAATCTAGATCTGTGCGCGCTCACATAAAAAGGGCGGAGTTTGCTGCATGCGACCAATCGCAGACATGGAAAAATCTACCCGAGCCGCATACGTCACAACCGAGGAGTAGACAATAATCATTAATAAATACGAGGAATATAAATCAATAATCCAGGCAAAAAGCAACTCAGTTGCAGCTGCCAAGAGCCGCAAGGAATGGTGGCAAAAAATCGCCGACTGTGTCAATGCGTAAATTAGTGGGATTATAATCTGACTTCCCCACCATGACGGCAAGAGTCGATCTGACTACACTAAATGAATGTGTCTCCCACTCAACCACACATTCCTGCAGAGGAACTGGCTCTCTCTCACAGTGAGGGGCGACTCTCGCTGGACCGCTGCCTTCAGTTTGAGTTTCGTCAGAATCGTCACTTTGATTCAACTGATTCTGATATTTCATTTTATAAAGCATCTGACGCCTCGTGATTATTCTGCTGGTTAAAATATTATTTCACTGTCACTTAAAGACAGTAAAACATTTAGCATCAACTCCCATGTGGACTTTTCAGGGCAGACCCCCTAAATACTAAATATGAGCAAACTAATGGAAACCTAAAGGAGCCCAGAGGCTGGCGTGTATTTTATCAAACTTTTATTTAACCCTCTGAATTAAATTCCCCTCATTTATTTTCATAAACATTAAAAAAAAAAAAAAAAATCATTAGGCTACATCAGTCTACAAGATCAATTTTTGGTTGGACAGTGCAGTCATGAGTAAAAAAAAAAAAAAAAAAAATAGCCTACAAGAAGAATTGTAAAATGTATTAATTTTAATTTTATAAAAGAAGAAGAAAGGGAAAATGGGCAGGCCATTTTCCAAGAGAGCTGATTGGTCAGTAGGTGGGGCTTTTCTACCTGCTGAGCTCTTATCCTGAACTTAACCTGCTCCGGAGCAGGTTAGGTGTTCAGCATACGTTACCATGGCAACGTAGCCCGATAAAAAGTAAGCCACCTTTATGGTACAGAAAAGCCAGGGTTAAGCCTGAAGTTAGCTCGCTAAGCCGAAATCCAGCTTTATGGTACAGGCCTCAGGATAGCAGGCATAGAAGAACATCCGAACTCCAGCTCTCCTAAAGCGGTCGCTAAATGTATCAGAGAAATCCTACAGCTGGACCGGGATGTAAAGGTGGAACGCTCACACCGTGTACTCGCCACCAGAAATCTTGGAGACCGGGAGAAACCGCGAGTGATCATCGCGAAGTTACATCATGATGAAGACGCCGTGGAGATCCTATGGAAAGTGTAACTGTTGTTGTTTATTAAGTTATGTTTAAGTTTATATTTTATAAGTTAAAGTTTAATAAGTTAAATTCATGTAATATAATTTATATATTTCAGTTAAAACCAGGCATTATAAGTTAAATTTATAATTTAGTGATTTAAGTTATTTGTGTTTCACTTCCTGTTATGACACATTTATTTTGAAGGGTCAAGGTCTTGTGTCTTGTTTGAGCTGCGCTCAACTTGAGTTTTTTGCGCATCGGAATTTTCCGCTCGTTAAGGAAGCAGCAAGCAGCACGGTGTTTTTTGCTCCGTTTTTATCATGTAAAAAGAGACATGTAGTTGGACAAGAAGATGCGGGGACTTTCTGAAGGTTTATTCCTTCGAATAGCATGCAGCCAACGAGGTATTTTGTTTTCTTTCGTTTCTATTTGTTTATATATCGTGCCTGGTCTTACGTTGTGTTGCTAATGTGCTATTTATTATTGTTTAGTTTTCACGGTGGAGTTGGAGGAAAAGCGGAGTCTTCTAATAAACCCATCAGTAGCAAGAAAACCACTTGTGTCTGTATATGCTTCGAGGGAGTTACAGTGAAAACTCGCACTGTTCATCGACGCAGTGGACGTTAATTGACGGTCGCTAACTTCAACGGACATGTCAGCGCATGCCCACGGAGCGCACGGAGCTTTCAGCAAGGGACTGACAGTTGAGCCACACACGCACGCACATGCACACAAATAAAAAGATACGTGAGCAACGTTTTCAAGAACTTGGACATTAATAAGTTAAGAGTGCTCCAAAAACGTTTGTTCATAGATGCTGTGAAGTGCCTGGTAAAGTTTGATAGGCTCATTTAAGTGCATTTAAGTTTTCCATTTAGCCACATTCAAGATGCCATTTTAAAGAGACATTACACCTTTTCTCATCTCATTTCTATGTGTATTTGAAGTTTAAGGCTGTGTTTGTTTGTATTAATAAGTGAAGGATTTACTATTTAACCATTTATGCTATTTCATCCATTTGACATTTACAGTTGAAGTTTAAGGTAAATATATATATTGAGTGTTTCAAGGGTATATTCAAAGCTGTATTGAATTATTTGATCTTAGAATTGAAATTTCATAGTATTCATATTTCTAGTACCTTTGTAGTGTAAGTTTACAAGCGTACAAAATTCATATAGAGATTTCATTGCAGCTATTTCATCTGTTGATGTTTGGGTGAATTTGAAAAGTGTTTGCAGGGTCCTTTGTCATTTAAATTGTGATTTAAAAAACAAACAAAAAAAAATGTCAGAAACAGGTCAACTCTTAGAACAGGTAAGGGACAGTGACAGGGATAGAGAAAATTCCCAAGAACAGCATGGCCCTGAAGAAGGTCAAGTAAGTGGTGATGAAGTCCTGCAAGAGAAAACACAGCAAGAGAATGAGTTAAGGCGGAGTCAAAGAACAAGAACTCTGACAGAGAAGGGTAAAGAGATGCAAGCTGGAAGATTTAAAGCTCTTCAACACAAGTTCAACTGTGTGTATGCTAAATGGAGGTCACAAGTTAAAACCTCTAAGCAGCCTTTATCACAAACTACAGAATCTCTATCTGAAGAGCTAATTAATGACACCATTCTTGAAATTAAAGGTCTTTGTTCAGATGTCACACGTGCTTTTGAAGAGCTACGTAAAGTTTCAACTCCAGACCAAGAAATGCGCCGAAAAGTGGATCTGTGTGTGGAGATTTCTAATTTTATTATCTCCAGAGTTTTAAGTCGACGGGATGAAAGGATTCCAGAGGAAGAGCAAGAATGGCCAGAAGCAGGCTCCCTTTTTGACACAAGCACCTCCAAATCAGCTTCCATTTTGAAGGGCCTCTTCTCAGAGCATTCAAATAAGTCTACTGTAAAACGACAAGAAGCTGCTGCTGACGCTGCTGCAAGCCAAGCTGTTCTGAAAGTGTTACAAGAACAACAGAATGAGCAATTGGAAATAGAGCGCCTAGAAGCAGAAGCTAAAAGGAAGTTAGCTGACCAAGAGGCAGCTGTAGCAAAGCGTCGTTTACAGAGAGAAGAAGAGGAAGCTAAGATTAAGGCTCAAATGGAGGAAGAGCATATAGCTATACAAAGGACTCTGGAGGAAAAACGAAGAAAGATACAGCGTTTGGAGGCAGTAAAAAATCTCACTGCAGCACAAGCGAGACTGCAAGTATATGATCAGGCAAACATCAAAGAAGAGAGAGAAGACATATTGGAACTTAATAGTGTATCAGATAACCAAGTACCTGCTCCCATAAATTCTCATTCCATGCACAGGTTTCCTGTTCCACAAGCTGTGATCAGCTCTTCAAATGAAAGTACAACAGAGCTCGTTAAGGTGCTTGCAGGTGCTTTAAGTGCCAACAGAATCCCAATTCCTGAACCTTCAGTATTCAGTGGGGATCCATTGAAATATAATGACTGGAAACTCTCCTTTGAAACACTGATTGACCACAAGAACATTCAAGACAAGGAGAAGATATATTACTTACGCAGATATGTGAGTGGTCAAGCTAAGAAGGCACTCGATGGCTATTTCCTGCTCGGAACTGAATCTGCCTACGCTGCTGCATGGGAGATTTTGGAGGAGAGATATGGAAACCCATTTACCATTGCAAAGGCATACAGAGATAAACTCCAATCATGGCCTAAGATGGGCTCTAAAGACAGCTTTGAGCTCAGAGAGTTTGTTGATTTCCTTCGTAGCTGTGAGGCTGCCATGGTCAACATCAAGGCACTGGAAATTCTGAATGACTGCAATGAGAACAGGAAGATACTTTCAAAGTTACCAGATTGGCTCACAGCGAGATGGAATCGAAAGGTTGTCAATATGGAAGAAGAGAGTAACCAATTTCCCTCCTTCAGCCAATTTGTCAGATTTCTGATGAAGGAAGCAAAAATTGCCTGCAACCCTGTCACATCACTGCAGTCACTGAAACAAAGTGATGTTGAAAAACCAAAGACTCAAAGACAACAAAGCTTAGAAGCAAAGACATTGAACACAAGTTCTAATGAAAAGACACTGACTACAATCTCCAGTGAAAGGAATGTGACATGCATCTTTTGCAAGAAGACAGGGCATATATTGCACAAATGCAGAAAGTTCATGGAGAAGGCAGTGTCAGACAGAGTCAAGTTTGTTCAAGCTGAAAAACTTTGTTTCGGTTGTCTTAAGTCTGGTCATCACTCAAAGAGCTGCAACAGTAGGAGTGTTTGTGATACATGCCAGAAGAAACACCCTACCTGTCTACATGCGGAACGAGCCAAAGAAGAACAAAAACCATCACAAGCTAAGCAGAATCCAAGTCAAGAAAGGCCAAGTACAAACCAAGAAAAATACACTGAAAGACTTCAGTCATCACAGAACAATGACACAACCACAGTTGCTACTTCAAACAGAGTAATACTTCAGGAAGCTAACACACAAACAGCTGCAATAATTCCAGTCTGGCTTTCATCCACATCTCAATCAGCAAGAGAAGTCCTTGTATATGCTCTGTTGGATTCTCAAAGTGACACAACCTTTGTTCTAAGTGAAGTAGCAGAAGCTCTGGAAACAGACAAAGAACAAGTGAAGCTTAGACTCTCTACTATGACTGCAAGAACTACAGTAGTAAGTTCTCAAAAGGTAAGCAACTTACAAGTCAGAGGCTTTTACTCCAGTAAGAGGATCTCTCTACCACCAGTTTACACACGTGAGTTTATCCCTGCCAACAGAACTCACATACCAACAGGTGAAACTGCAAAAGCTTGGTCCCACCTGGAGCATCTCCAAGATGAAATAGCACCTCTCCAAGACTGTGAAGTGGGTCTGCTCATTGGGTACAACTGTTCACAAGCCCTACTTCCAAGGGAAGTTGTGTCTGGCAATGAAAATCAGCCTTATGCGCAGCGCACAGACCTTGGATGGAGTATTGTTGGCCATGGGAATCCCTGTGTAGGCTACGGTGACGCCATCGGAATCAGCCATCGCATAGTAGTGAGACAAGTTACACCAGGTGTTAAGCCTTCTGTCAAACTCAAAACCGAAGTACACTATGTGAATCGAAGCCAAGTAAAAGAAATCACTCCCTCAGACATAATTAAGGTCCTTGAATCTGACTTCTCAGAAAGAACTGAAGAAGACACTCCTGTGTCTCAAGAAGATCTTAAATTCTTGTCAAAGCTGAGAGAGAACATTACACAGAAGGACAATGGTCACTATGAAATGCCATTACCATTCAAAGAGGAACGACCAAAATTACCCAATAACAAGATATGTGCATTGCACCGCCTAAATTGTCTTGAGAGGAGATTGAAGAAGGATCCAAAGTACTTCAAGGACTATGTAACCTTCATGGATGACATAATTGCACGTGGTGACGCAGAGAAGGTCCCTGAGGAAGAACTTGATAGCCAGTCAGCTTGGTACATGCCTCATCATGGAGTTTATCATCCACACAAGCCAGATAAGATACGTGTAGTATTTGACTGTTCTGCCAAGTTTCAAGAAACATCCCTCAACGACCACCTGCTCACTGGCCCTGATTTGACCAATACGCTAGTTGGTGTCCTATGCCGCTTCCGCAAGGGTTCTATCGCAGTCATGTGTGACATTGAAAAAATGTTCCACCAGTTTCACGTGAGAAAGGAAGATCAAGATTATTTAAGATTCCTATGGTGGGAGAATGGCAACATGGAAACCACACCAGCAACCTACCGAATGACGGTCCACTTGTTTGGAGCGGCCTCATCTCCTGGCTGTGCCAATTTCGGCCTAAAACATCTGGCAGAACAAAGTCAAGGTCAGTTTAGTGAAAATGCTGTACGCTTCATTCAAAGAAATTTCTATGTTGATGATGGTCTCGCAAGCGTTCAAAGTGAGGAGGAAGCCATCCAACTTGTTAAAGAGTCAAGAGAACTTTGTTGTACTGGAAAGTTAAGACTCCACAAATTTGTCTCCAATAGTGAGAACGTGATGGCAACCATCCCAGAAGAAGAACGAGCTGTAATCAAAGATCAAGACATGGCTTTGAGTTTGCCACACATTGAAAGAGCTCTTGGAGTCGAGTGGTGTATAACATCTGACACATTCAAATTCAGAGTTCAAGTGAAACACAATCCTCTAACAAGAAGAGGTGTGCTCTCTACTGTAGCGTCCATGTATGATCCCCTTGGGTTCATGGCGCCTTTTGTCCTACTGGGGAAACAGATTCTCCAGCAAATGTGTAGAGAAAAGGTTGGCTGGAATGAGGAACTTCCAGAAACCCTAAGACCTCAATGGGAGTCCTGGATTAGAGACTTACCTGATCTTGCAGAAATGACAATCCAAAGACCCTACTTACCTTCAAGTTTTGGCGATGTCAAAAGGTATGAACTTCACCATTTTTCCGATGCAAGTTTCTCTGGATATGGTGTATGTACCTACCTGCGAGCCATCAATAAGTCAGATGAAGTTCATAGTTGCCTGGTAATGGGAAAGTCAAGAGTTTCACCAACCAAAGTCACTACTATACCGAGACTGGAACTCTCTGCAGCAGTTGTTGCAGTTAAAACCAGTGACATGCTCCGAAAAGAACTAGAAATCCAAAATCTACAAGAGTTCTTTTGGACAGATTCCACAGTTGTTCTTGGCTACATAAACAATGATGCAAGAAGGTTCCAAGTGTTCATAGCCAACCGAATACAGAGAATTAAGTCAAGCACAAAGCCTGAACAGTGGGCTTACATTGCATCTGAGGATAATCCAGCGGATCACGCCTCTCGAGGTTTGACTGCAGAGCAACTGAAGACCTCCAACTGGTTCACAGGACCAAAATTTCTCTGGCAAAAGCACCTACCTGAAAGAGAACGCATGGTGGGAGAAATTAAGGATGATGATCCTGAACTCCATAAAACTTTTACTTGCAACACTAAGGCAAATGAAGACAGATTCTTGTTGGATCGCCTAGAGAAATTCTCTGAATGGTCAAGGGGAGTAAGAGCAATTGCCAGGTTGAAAAGACTTGTCAAGGAGTTCAAAGGGGTGAAACAAAGAACTAGTGAAAGTACAAGCCTGGAAGAAAGGAAGGAAGCAGAACTTGCTATTGTCAAGCTAGTTCAAGCAGAAGCTTTCTTAGATCAAATAAAGAGTTTGAATCTAAAGAAAGATGTTGCCAAGACTAAAGACAGTAAGTTGTATAAGTTGAATCCATTCTTGGATCAAGAAGGTATCCTAAGGGTGGGAGGACGCTTGAGCAAAGCTACGTTACACCCACATGTGAAGCATCCAGCAATACTCCCAAAGAACAGCCACGTAACAAGGTTACTCATCAAACACTTTCATGAAAGAATACATCATCAAGGTCGTGGAATGACAATGAACGAACTGCGAGCTAATGGATGGTGGATCCTGGGATGTAGCAGTTTAGTTTCATCACACATATTCAAATGTGTAAAGTGCAGAAAGTACAGACGAAGCACTGAGGAACAGAAAATGGGTGACTTACCTGAAGATAGAATGGAGACAACTCCGCCTTTCACTTACATAGGCGTAGACTGCTTTGGTCCAATCTATGTTAAAGAAGGAAGGAAGGATCTCAAAAGATACGGTCTTGTACTTACCTGTCTATGTTCAAGGGCCATACATATTGAAGTTGTTGATGACATGACAACAGATGCGTTTATTAATGCTTTAAGAGCATTCATTGCCATAAGAGGAAATGTTCGTCAACTGCGATGTGACCAAGGTACCAATTTTATTGGTGCAAGGAGAGAGTTTGCAGAACTCATGAAAGGAATGGATCAAGAAAAGGTGAAGGCTCTGGGATGTGAGTTTCTTATGAACCCTCCAACAGCAAGTCATATGGGCGGCATCTGGGAGAGGCAGATAAGAACTATAAGAAGTGTCCTTACAGCTGTTCTCGACCAGTCTACACAAAGGCTCGATAGTACATCATTAAGAACCTTCTTATATGAGGTCATGGCCATCATCAACAGCAGACCACTCAACGCTGAACATCTAAATGACCCATCTGGACCTGAACCTTTGACTCCTAACCATATCCTTACAATGAAGTCTACAATAATTCTGCCCCCACCTGGACAATTCATCAGAGAAGATCTTTATCTTAAGAAGAGGTGGCGTAGAGTGCAGTATTTAGCCAATGAGTTTTGGACCCGGTGGAAAGGGGAATATCTGTTGAACCTACAATCAAGACAAAAGTGGCACAAGAGTAGAAGGAACTCTAAGGTCAATGACATTGTCCTTCTTCAAGATGACCTGGCACCACGCTGTGAATGGAAACTGGCCAGAATCACTGAAGCCCATCCAGGGTCAGATGGTAGGGTGAGAAAATTAAAATTGTTGGTTAGTGACACCACATTTGACCAAAAGGGGAAGCCCATTACTAAAGCGGTGTTTCTTGAGAGACCTGTACAAAAGGTTGTCACTCTGCTTGAGGCAGAGTAAGGTGTGTATTTATTTTGTTTCCTGACATTTCATGGTAAATGTATTTTGAAATTCATGTTTGCTTATAAAAGAAGGAAAGATGTTTAAGAAATCCCACATTAAGATTTGTGTGATTTGGTGGGAGTGTAACTGTTGTTGTTTATTAAGTTATGTTTAAGTTTATATTTTATAAGTTAAAGTTTAATAAGTTAAATTCATGTAATATAATTTATATATTTCAGTTAAAACCAGGCATTATAAGTTAAATTTATAATTTAGTGATTTAAGTTATTTGTGTTTCACTTCCTGTTATGACACATTTATTTTGAAGGGTCAAGGTCTTGTGTCTTGTTTGAGCTGCGCTCAACTTGAGTTTTTTGCGCATCGGAATTTTCCGCTCGTTAAGGAAGCAGCAAGCAGCACGGTGTTTTTTGCTCCGTTTTTATCATGTAAAAAGAGACATGTAGTTGGACAAGAAGATGCGGGGACTTTCTGAAGGTTTATTCCTTCGAATAGCATGCAGCCAACGAGGTATTTTGTTTTCTTTCGTTTCTATTTGTTTATATATCGTGCCTGGTCTTACGTTGTGTTGCTAATGTGCTATTTATTATTGTTTAGTTTTCACGGTGGAGTTGGAGGAAAAGCGGAGTCTTCTAATAAACCCATCAGTAGCAAGAAAACCACTTGTGTCTGTATATGCTTCGAGGGAGTTACAGAAAGCACGGGACAGAGCTCCACTATCACTAGTTTCTATATTTGGGTTTTATAACTGGAAAAATAATAAATAAATAAATAAATAAACAAACAAACAAACAAACAAACAAACAAACCATCCTTTTAAACTGAAGAATAATATATCTTGTTTGTGTGATGTTGCCTTTGTGTAGCTATGTACATATCTAGAACCATCAAAACCAACAAACTGGCATTTTCATGCAGAAAAAAAGTTTATTACCGACAGATCTAGAAGAATACACAGATGGGAAATGGAAAAAAACACAAACACACACACAATTAAAAACAGCAGGACAGTACACATTTCACAGAGGATTATTTGGCTATAACCACAACCATGAAAACAAACACGCTTTTCATGTATAAAAACAAGTTTATAAAAGTTTATAGTTTTATAAAAGTACAACACACAGATGGGAAATGGAAAAAAAAACGCACACAATTAAAAGCTGCAGGACAGTAAATGTTGGTCATGAGGTAATGTCTCAGATGCACCACTAGGTGTCAGCCTGTGTCCAGTTCATGTGAGTGTGGAGCCTGGCTCATCAGAGGAGAGACTGGGAACATCCCGTTGGTCACTCCTCATCATTCTGCTCCCAGGAGTCACACAGTCTGGACGCTGGGCTGCACACACAACAAATGAAAAAGCTCAAACATCAAATTTCCTATCAAAACACTATTTGTAATGTGCTAGGTCACAAAATGTCTGGTTTCCTGTAAGGCAGTGGTCTCAACCATCACCAGTTCTCCAAAGCATTTGGTGAAAAATGTTTTGATTAATAATCTGATACAGTCAAGAGATACAGTCTGCACACTGTGTTAAGCAGCCAGCAACCAATAACTGTATTCTCTGACATGTTTGGGCAACATTTTGATCAGTGAGTGAGAACACTCAGCCTGGACTCCAGTGGATTACACCCATGAGTCGCAGCCACCTTTTTTATGGCACCTGCAGCCTGTGAGATTTCACAATCTTACAAGTTTATTGAAAGCCACGCTGTGCAACGTGGATCTAATAAACCTGACGCAAGAAAACATGAGCCTACCTCATCTATCTGCATGGTGAACAATGAGGCTATCAAGAATGGAGTCCTTGCAGTGGTGGTATTAATCTGTTTGGACAAAAATCCAAACAAGAAGGGAGGAGGAGAATGCGGACCCGGTCATTTTCTTTGTTGGAATCCCAAAATTTAAATTGAGCAAATTTTACTTCCATCGCTGAGTTTAGCGCCAGTGTCATGTTGATCTTTGTATAGTTTTATGCTGCATTCCTATTGCTCGGTTAGTAGACACAGGCCATAGCAGCAGCCACACTGTGTGGTGGTCATCCTAAAGTTTTTTACACTTTGGTCATCCTTCATTTGGGATAGTGCAATATCACACAGAGTATAGCTGCCATCTCAGTATTTCAAGGCATCTGAAGGAAATCAGAGTTAAGTTGGTGGCACATGGCTCTGTGATAGAGGAACTAAAGGCAGGCTGTTGTATAAGCTGCACAGTGGATTACAGCCAAGTGATCAACAGAAGTAACCGCTCTCAGAGGATGTGAGGAGATGCCAGTAAAACAACAAAGCAGCACTGACAAGCTATGTCTTAAGGAAGACAAATGTTATCACTATACATCAACTTTCTGGGATTACTGTCCCTTTCTTTTGAAACAGGGCCATGAAGACAGTCACTACTGAGACATGTGCAAACATTTTACCTTGAAAACAAAACCTGCAAATCAGCACAATGAACTTGCCTAGAGACAATGTTAAATCAGGCTGAGTGCAGGCTGAAAAAATTACCAACAAAGGTTTTATACAGGCTATAGAAAAAGGTTTGCAGCTACTGCAATTTATCTATAAGTAAAGATGTTGCAATCTTTGTTTTTTCAACAGCTTTTAGATCATTTGTTTGCATAAATTAAGCAGTGAGCAACCGAACCTAACGGAAAATGGAACAAACTCCCCACGAGTCGTCCCACCTGTACCCTCCACTTATTACAGCTGAAGCAGCGATGTGAGTGACAAACCTTCACTCGGAGTCTACTGGGTCCAGAGCGTTCTCCAGAGCAGCAAGAACAACCTCACTTTCAGGGAACTTGACCTTGCGAGGTGGACCTCTATTAATTCCAGTCCACAGGGTTGTTTCTGTTGAAAGGAGGGTTACAGTGAAAAGTGTTACAGGAACTGAACAGGGAATACACACTGCCACATATGGATGTACAACTGTAATATTTCAAGAAAAGATTTCCCAGATTACAGACTGCAACATCAGACAGAGAATGTGTTGACTGGCTGACATTTAAACAAACTGAAATCCTGGAATTAAAGAAATGAACAGCATACTGTAGAAACATGTATTCCTTTTTCACTTCACATTTCAGTATAAAGTTTTATAGATATTAAATTTTTTTTAAAAAAATGGGAATATTCTATCTTTTATCCAGATGACAAATGTGACCCTGAGGATATTACACAGCCTATCTGCAAGCTATGTAAAAGATGCATGCCAGTGAAGGGCATGCAAACCACTAATTTATTTGCATATGTGAGTCCACCATCTCTTCAAGCCTGCAAAACTGCCCCCAGCCAGCACTGCTGTTGGTGCTGTTAGCCAAAACCCAGCCTGCCATGTCAGTACACTGTGTGTCTGTGCTTGGCGTGTCATAACACAGCAACAGACAACTGACAGCCCTGCCATTATCATCATCATCTGCAAGATGGTGGCCTTGCCCCAGAGACACCGATGCTTCCTCCTCACCTTTCCCCCCGTCCACCAGAGTGATCTCAAAGCTGTCCCTGCGGGGCTTCCCAGGTTTGAAGACCACGGTCAGGTCAGGGTGGGCAGCCAGGAGGGCGGCTTTCATCGCCTTGGCATTACGCCTATACACTCGTCAGCTCTTGCTGCAAGGAATGACAACATCACTCAACAAGGGTGTCTGCATTTTAGAAATAAGTAACTGATAGCATTAGGATAACTGGCCAGGTTTACAAGCTGTTTATTTTTTATTATCATCATTATTATTATTATTATTATTATTATTATATGCACATTAATAAACATAAAACAAAACATACAGGTCCCCTTGGCATGTTTATGGTTTAAAAGAACTTAACCAAGACAGCATGCACAAGACACAGCAAACAAACAGTTTATACAGTCGTTACAGATACAATATGATGAAAACAAGCAAACTTCAGCACAGCAACAGACATCCCATCAACTATTAAAGTACGTATGAATGCTTAGCTCTGATGGCACTCTGGTTCAGTTTAGTGCTGCACGATGTGAAAAGGTTACTGGTCCAAAAGCAGTTTTTCTAAATGCAGTAACTCAGTAAGAGCTGACACCTCAGCTGCTGAGAAGTTAAAGAAACAGTTTGTCATGTTCAGTTCACCTGTATTCACTGTGTAGCTGGCTGCATGTCCAGCTCCCTGCAGTGAGCATGTGTTCAGAGTGACTGTAACCCAGCTCTTTTAACACTCACCAGTGTTCAATGAGCACTCTCTGGCCTGCTGCGCCATTCTCCCCTCCTCCTCTCTCTTTCTTCTCCTCCACCTCCACCTCCACCTCCACTCTCTCCTCCGCTGCCTCCTCCGCCCTGCGCTTCACTCCACGGGGATCTGAGCGACACAAGCAGCGGGTCGGACGGGTCTGACAGTCAGCACCGGTTCAGAGGAGCTAACCGACATGAGCTAAACCTTTACTACGAACCAAATCATAAACGCATGTTACATCCTCGTGGCCTCACTTAGCCGTGCAGCTAAGCTAACTTCACAGGGGCTGCACGTGAACACACATTAGATAAGAAGCTAAGAAGATAAGAAACATTCAGCGACACAGCGACATTGTCCGTGTATCAGCGAGTAACCTGCGTCATGTCTGTCTGATATAAAGCACTAACAGAGGTATCCGTCTATTGACCACCCCTGGTGCTGTGTATTAAATAACATCAGTGAATACAAAACACACACACCTACCTGTCTCCGAAGCCATGCTCGCTAGTGATGGGTCGGTCGCGAACGAACCGACTCTAAGAGCCGGCTCTTTGAAGTGAACCGCGGGAGCCGGCTCCTGACTGTTTTTTTTTTTTCAGGAGCCGATTGGTTATTTTTTTGCGAAAGCCGCACGTGATTGGTCAAGATGTGGGGTGCCGTCTGTCTGCGCTGAGGGCGTCACCCCGGACCGGCAGTTACACACGAACAGGAGAACAGGAGAACAGGAGAACAGGGGAACAGGGGGGAGGGAGACGAGAGACAAAGAAAGTGAGGAGCCACAAGGAGAGACAACACGAACGCGCTGGAAAGGTGTAGTTAAGGAAATGACTGACAGCAGGAAAAGGAGTAAAATGTGGACCCATTTCAATTTTATTGACGATAGAAAGGCAGAGTGTAGAGCAGGGGTCACCAATCATGTGCCATGGAGGGCCGAGAGGCTGCAGGTTTTCATTCCAACCAAGACCTCCACCAGGTGACTTCACTGATCACCTCACCTTGTATCAGAAAGGAGGAACTAATCAGTGAAATCACCTGGTGGAGGTCTTGGTTGGAATGAAAACCTGCAGCCTCTCGGCCCTCCATGGCACATGATTGGTGACCCCTGGTGTAGAGTCTGCAAGAAAAAAAATCTCTTATCGAGCCGGCTCCACAAACAACCTGCACAGGCACATGACAACTGTCTGGCCGTCAGTGCAATGGGAAGAAAAAACACAAGAAATCAAACCTGATATTAATGAAGGTGTTAGCACCCGATTCTTTTGTTGAATGCCCAAGGACAGACCGGAGTCAATCTTCAGCTCTCAGATATAATATTTATTTGGTCACATATAAAGCAAGACAGCACTGGTTTCAAAATGACACAGCTGTCGCCGGATCTCTATCAGGATGAACCCTGATATTAGGAAATGATGCACATTTATCTTCTTGGGCTTGGGCCTGCCCCGTACATAGGTTGGACTTAAACGCAACCGAGAATAATTGGCCAGTTACCCGGACATGGACAGGCCAACCACTGTCCATGCCTTGTTTCTGGAATGTGTGATGCTATGTGTGTGAATGTTGACTGGGCGTGTATCTAATGCAACAGACCTAAATAACAAGATAGAGAAAGTACATCTGGCTTTTGCTTTGTCTGTCCTCTGCTTAGCAGCCAAGCTGTCCTGAACTATGTAATACATTGGATAATGCAAGAAACATTGAACTATAAGGCCAATTGTAACAAAGGTGCCAGTGTGTCTACTGCAACTGTTGCTGCTGCTGCTGCAGTGTGTACAGCAATTCAATTCAACTGCAAATAGTTAAAAGTTTGTTTTTGTATTTTATAATATATTTTTTTGTAGCACTATGTAGAGTGAATAAATAAAGGCATATTCATATAATAAACATATAAATTAAAAAAAACATAACATGTTTGTTTGTTTGGTTGGTTTTTTTTACATTAGTAATTCATTTTGTGCATAATTTTACATTATTGTTGGTAATGAATTAATTTAAGCAACAAATAAATCTGAAGAGCCGCTTGGGAGCCGAAAGAGCCGGCTCTTTTTAGTGAGCCGAGCCAAAAGAGCCGGTTCTCTAAAAAGAGCCAGAATTCCTATCACAAGCTAAAACTATTACCAAACTTTGTACCAATATTTAGCTAAATTTTGTGGGCGATACCATCCCTGGAAAGTGATCACCCAACCTCAGATGCCCCACAAACTTCCTCTTGGATTGTCTCAGCTGTGTGACACATGCAGAGCAGCATGTGTGATTTTCCACTGTTTGCAGATGATTAAATGATTAATTGAGTAAGAGTCGGAACAAAAACAATCTGAAAGCCGGGTTGTTGGCTGAATTAACACATGGCAAGCAGGGCTGCTGTGATGGCTCATCAGGAGGATATTTTTAGGGAGGAATTAGAATCAGAAGCAGAAGTACTTTATTGATCCTTGAGGGGAAATCAGGTAACACTAATACACTCATTTATACTGGCTGATAGGTGGCTATACTCTAAAGTGTGAAAAAGATCTGTGTACCACTTAACCTGATACCCTCCACTACACCACTGATTGCTTGCATATTAAAAAATGTTGTCATAAAATATATTCCGACTTTAAAAGAAAATGTGTTTTCCTTTCGTATGATGCCATGAGAAAGACTAATAAGCCCACTAACAGTACCAATTGCATGAGACAGAGGCCACCAATTATCACAACCCTGGTTCATTTATTTTTCTAGTTTATGATACCAAATAGTTTTGCAGTGTTTTTAATAGTTGTAACTATTTTGAAACGATCAGTGCAGACACACAGATGGCGTGTCGTGCCCTCTGTCAGAGTCATGGGAGCTGGGCTTTCCACCACTGTCTCAGATCTGCGTCATCACACACACTCTGGGATCGAACTCCCTTCTGCCAGTTTTAACGAGGATCCGGGTAAAGTCCTCCGTAAGCAAATGGACAGACGAAGGCAGGCCCCAGGGGTTGGCGGTGCCATGTTGCCTGCAGAATCTTTAAACTGTGAAATTTTGAGCCAACACTTTAAAAAAGATCCAGATCAACCAGGGAGGTGACAGAAAACCCATGCTGAGCAACACACAGATGTGTTGGAGAACTCTTCCATCTGAATTTAAGAATAAATATGGTGTTACCGGAATAGCAACACCAAATCATAGCAGTACACGAGGCATCTTTGGGAACTAAAACAAATCGGCTCAAGACGTCACCAGTTCCGTCTGTGCCAGCAAATGAGGGCTATACCTCCCCGAGCGAGGCGGTGTGACTGACTCACAGGCTTTCATTTAGTCACTGTTCTTTTGTTCTCTCTTTTGCTCGCTACAGACTCGAGGCCCACATTGCGGTTTGGCTGCGCGGTCACTTTCACTCTCCCTGATTTGGCCATATGATCATCTGCTCAGCGTGCCTCTCTCTTTTGGAAACACTCAAACACAAAGACGCATAGGCCTACACACAACACACTTATCTTTTTCTGTTTCTGTGGATTCCAATCTGTCTTTGCAGTCTGTTCCTGTGTATTTTTGGCCATGTGAGTAAAGCTGTGGAGGAGCGGACAGACGGTCAGACAGATGTGCCCTGCCTTCACCCCGCTATCTCCTCCCTTACTTTGAAAAGTGACTCAGGACCGGATGCCCCAGAGCTCCCTGCCACATCCACGCTTCACTATGTACGGCCCTGGGATCGATCCCACACTTTCACCAATGCTCGCTCACACACACAGTCTCAAGCCATAGATGCACTGAGAGGAATAACAACCACATGCACAAACATCATTCATAAATCCTTAGCTGTGTCTGCTTGTGTGTGTTCACTTTGTGCCATTTCTACTGTGCTTTGTTTTCTGTTTTAATTTTGCAAAGAACTTCATTGGCTCATATACATTTATAACTCTATAACCTGTTGCTGTTGTCGTATAAAATCTACAGCTCCGTTTTAACCATAAAGGAGCACTGTGCAAAATTTCAGAGTTGATTTTATTGACAACCTACAAAAAAAATGGGAAAGCACATAATTTGAGTGTTCACCTGCAAAGAACGACACCATAGGTCGTTGGTGCAGCATCGTATTATGACCTGCAGTTATGGTTTTGCATTAAGCAACCTCTAGTGGTCCTGTAAATAACAACACCATGATGTATTTACTAAGGCAGGTCATATGGATCGTTGTTGTCATTTATCTGTGAGGCAGGCCAATGATGAGAGCCATGTAGACTCAAACAACAAATTATATGCTTATTCTACATTTATTACAGTTGAGTCTAAAAGGTCTAAAGTTGACACCAAGCTAAAACAAAGCTCAGTTTTGAAAATGTGACATTATGGTGATAGAGGCTGTTTATCTTACAGTGATATTACAATATGCATTTGCATGGCTGTCTATATGTGAGCCTGGGTGCAACTAAGGCTTGTGATTAATCCTGGAGGACATTTGTCTCCATGATGGCGCAGCATTGGACAGGATAGACACGGTGCCCTCCTGGACTATTTGGCCGCTTTTCATTTAAACTGTGGAGAAACACACAGGCCCTAACACTCATAACAGCAACAAAGTCTCACTGCTTCACTGAGCTGGGAGTCTCTGTTGGCACTGAAGATGAGCTGCTGAGAGGATCTCCTTTGTCTCTCTCCTCTTGTGTTGGGTGAGTTATTAGGAACAGAAGGTCTCCGCCCCGGCGGCTCATGTTTCCTCATGCTGGACAACGAGTGCTGGTCAGTGCAGCAGTGCTGAAAATGATATTTATCAATTATGGATGTAATACGTCAGCCGTCACTTTAACCAGTCATGCGTTGTCACTGGTCAGGAGCCAGTTGTGTTCTGTTTTCTGTTCTGGTCTCTTCAGTCTGCATACACATAACACAACCTTTCAGCTTTCAAATTGCATGCAGTGCATGCGCTAAAATCCAATTTTGTGTGCAGTTGATGCAGCAATCCAGCTGCACACCCAGGCATATACTAGAGCCACCAGTAATGTGATGTAGTGTAAAGGGAGTGACACACCCCACATAAGTTAAGGGGAACGATTGGTGTATCGGAGTTTGCACTGCATGCAATTTGACCGTGTAAAGTTGTGTTATTTGTATGCAGACTGCAGAGATCAGGTTGGAAATTCCCACCTACACGCAACTTAGAGTCTTCAGTTCACCTGACCTGCATGTCTTTGGACTGCAGAAAAAAACAGATCACCCAGAGGAAACCCACGCAAACACAGGGAGAGCATGTCACCTGCACACAGAAAGCACCAGGACCCAGGACATTGCTGTGAGGTGAGTGCTGATCTACTCTATTCTATTTGTTCACCCTGTCAACGCTCTGCGGTGAATCCATTTCATCCTCCCTGAAATGTTCTTTTAGCCATTCTTCCTCTTCATCTGCGGGCCCGCTGACGTCAGGGTCTTCAATCAAGACACGCACGTGAAGACAAACGTCAGCGAACACGCCAATGACACGCAAGCGAACACGCCAACTCACACACGCGAACACGCAGACTTGGACAAGACAAACACAGCCATCTGGGGGAGACTGGGAGAGAGAGAGAGAGGAAGTGCTGATGTGATATGGGTTCAGACAAAGGCAGAGTGACAGCATTATGAAAAACGAGTAAACAGACAAAAGAGCGGAAGAAAGGCAGAGACAAGAACGGCAGCACAGAGACTTGGGGGGAGAATGAGTAGGCACAGTGCTGTGTGATAAGCGCACATCAGAGGCTTCAGAAAAATTGTCTTTGCTAATGGTCTGTGTTTCATTTCTGCACTGCACAACAACTAATAGGCCCCATGACCACACAAGCTGCTGTTAGTCAGGAAAACACCTACAATGATAGGAAATAATAACTTTCATTCCTAGAAAGGGTAATCACTAAGGTCACAATTAAAAGTTTTCATTTGCATGGCTAGATGCTCTTATGCCGGCAGGAGACATGAAGCTTATAAATACTGCACCCCCGAGGTAAGACTGTTATTAGGTCACGTGGCTCACGATTTTCACAGCAAATCAGCACAAATGGCCTCAGGTGCCCAGATTCATTAAAACACCCCAGCAAACACATGGTTGTTAGATGTTGCTACAGTGGTATGAACCAGTTTGGATAAAGCCACAAAATAAATGCTGGTTGTCCTCAGTAGCAGCTGCTTGTACTTTTTTGTGAAACCGGGGCTTAAATATATTTGTGATACCATTTAAAATGTTTCCATAAGCATTTTAATGGAACTATTTCCCTTGCTGTGCTTCTTTGACTTCAACTTGGCCATAAAATCTTGCAGAGTTATGCAAATCCATCTGTAAATTATGCACCTTGTTGTGATATGCCACGCCCCATTTTGGCTCATTAGTGTAATCAGCTGTTTCATGCCCCATGACCAGGCTCACCACAAAAATGTTGCCATGTTACCTGAATCTGTTTTGGATATGACTCCGCCCAGCTCCGGTGATGTAAAACTACCAAAATTGATCCTCTTCTGAAAATGGTTTAGGCTACTTTCCCTTAAAGGGAAATTTGTGTTCATAGACACAAATTGAATTTGTGTCTTTATGCACAAAAATGGACAATTTGTCTCCATGGACATGAATGTGTAGATTAAATGTCATGACTACTGCATGCACTCGCATGAGACAGGATTGTTTAAGATGGATTTTTACTTTAACAGTGAGAGCTGCCAGATGGAGAATAAACAAGCAGAGGAAAAAAACAGAATTCAGAATTGGAAAGCTCCTGATACTAAATGATGCTGAAGAGCGTTTTTCAGCAGTTCTGCTTCATTTGACATTAAGTCTCTTGGTCCCTTGCTGAAATGGACATGTTTTTGTTCTTAAAATCTGTCACTCTTGGACACCACATCTTATTTGACTCTGAAATGATCTCGCTTCCTTACCCAATCACAGGGGAATATCTAATCCATTCTCTAAGCAAATATAGACTCTTATAAGCCTATTTCAACAGTAGTGCAACCGAGTTTGAATCCTGAACTTTCATCTTCAAATGATCACAGTACAATATATTACAGTTTGGCTTTCAAATGCCAAGCAGAGGCATTAATGCCTCACGCATCAACTCTGATAAAACAGCTCTTGCAGAATGGTGCACAGAAAATAACTCACTGCTCAACGTCAGCAAAACCAAAGAGCTGATAGTTGATTTTAGAAAAATGGAGGCAAAGACACACAACCCTGTCTACATCAATGGAGCTGAGGTGGAGCAAGTGAGCAGTTTTAAGTTCCTGGGAATCAACATAACAGAGAACCTGACATGGACTTCACATATCTCTGCCCTGGTTAAAAAAGCCCAGAAACGGCTGTGTTTCTTAAGGAAACTTAAGAAAGCAAAATTCCCACGCCAAGTTCTTGTCAGCTTCTACAAAGGAGCGATTGAAAGCATCCTGACTGGAAACATCACAAACTGGCATGGGATGTGCACGGCCCAGGACAGGAAGACTCTGCAACGAGTGATTAAAACTGCCCAAAACATCATTGGCACCCATCTACCAAGCATCAGTGATATCGGGGAGGTGAGGTGAGATCCTAAAAGACAACAGCCACCCCAGCCACAGCCTGTTCACCCTGCTGCCATCAGGCAAAAGATACAGAAGTATCCGCTGCCGTACCACCAGACTACAGAGCAGCTTCTTCCCTCAGGCTGTGAGACTACTAAATGCACCATCTACACTCCTCCATGTTTAATAATTTTATTTTCTATACAATCAATTAATCAATCAAGAGGGAACCACACTTTAATTTCATTATTCAACCTGTTGTATAATGACCAATAAACCTTCTTGTATCCTTGTGTCCTTTGGTTTTGGTGCTCTGAAACGGGCATGTTCAGATTTGTCAAAGGAGACTAGAAAAGGTGCAGAAAGAAATGAAATGTTCTGAAAAAGAGGGAAAGTATGTGGGTTTGGTGTCTTATCGAGTGTGAGACAGGAATAAGGGAGGGAGTTGTCATCAGAGGAGGAGAGAAATGAGGGAGAGAGAGAGAGGGAGGGAGGGAAGGGGAGGAATGGGAGGTGAGAAGAAAGCAAGGTGCAAAAGTGAACCCTGTGTGTGAGCCCTGTTTGAGAGGAAAGAAGAAAAAAAGACAAATAGCAGCAGGATACAGGCTTCCTTAAGTTTGTTCACCATTCACTGGAGCAAACACTAGACTGACGCTGTGTGAATTTTCATGTCATTTCTTCATGTGTGTGTGTGTAGTGTGTGCACATGCTTGAGTGCATGTATCATCATCATCATCCTCATCCTCCTCATCATCCTCCTCATCATCATCACTATGGTGAGAGCTGGTCTGTTGAGGGGGTGTTCTGATTCCGGGACAAATTGTCACATCTTCACCCTGGCTTGCTCCCCACTCTGCCCCTCCCTTGAATCATCGCACCCCGACGCACTCACACACACACACACACAGTCACACACATACACACACTTGATGCATTCACCCGGTACAACACGGCCGAATATAGCTGCCTTCTGTGCATGGTGACAAGATGGACAGGGACGAGGAGTGAAAACAGTTGAGACTGGTGACAGCAATGACTTGGACCTGAATCACACGCACACACACACTAACACACACACTAACACATACACAGTCACATGGATTGCTCATACTTCACACACTTACGACTTCTTTGCAGACTGCGACAGATATTGCACATGTATATACAACAGAGATCTATTTTACGATGCTTTTATTCCTACTTTATCTTACTTTATTCTATTTAACTTTCTTTTTTAGAAAATACATAGGTATTTATGGAAATGTCCTTTCTTTCTTTGATGTTTACTACATTCCTTTTGTGCTGCTGTGTCAAACAAATTTCCCCCACAGAGGATCAATAAAGGTGCATTTCATCTTATCTAGTCCAATCTTATCTTATCACATGCACACATACACACTCATACAAAACTCCACAAAGTCTTAACGAAGTCTTAAAGGAGCAGATTAAAACACTAAGAGGGGAAAATGATTAAAAACCATTTCCCTGCCTGCTCCACTTTCAGGATGGAAACCGTCAGATGACAGAATTACAGTGTGTGTACAGCTTACGACTGTGATGATGCTTTCATGCTTATGGCAGCCTAAATTTTTTGGCTGGGCCGCGGCAGTGGGGCAGACAGTTGGATTTTACCCATTGGCCATTGCTCTTTCAAAATATTTATGGCCCTAGCTAGCTCTGAGGGCATGGAGGTCAGAGCCTCAGTAATTACTTCAAAAAAAAAAAAAAAAAAAGTATAAATCAACAACAAAAAAACAGCTGATTTTTAAAAGTAATCATGCTGCTACTGCAGTAATTACGGTAACCAAGTGGAATCGCACATTACGATATTTAGAAACTTTTCCTGGTTTTCAGTTCATTTCAGTTCAATTCAATTTAGTTCAAAGGGATTTTAGTGTGTGTACAATAAAAACATATATGCATGGTCCAGCCATATACATTTTCTTGTTTTATTATGCTTTCAGTGTAAATGCAGGCTGCTTTTGTGTAAATGTGTAAATCTGTGCGCTCTATTCAACATCATGAAAAGACAGCGCATATACAGTATTGCTTCACTGCTTACTTGCCTGTCTATTGTATATTACTTATCTATTGTTTCCTATACAGTTCGTGTGTGTGTGTGTGTGTGTGTGTGTGTGTGTGTGTGTGTTTTATTCCTATTGTGCAGCCTCAAGGAGCAACGACATTAGCAAAAATAATGAAACAAAGTCCCACACTCTTCTGTTATATTTTTTAATAAAGCAAAACACTTTTTATTGACAAATACAGAATCTAACAGCATTACAGTTTCCTTCATGTTCTAAGTAAAAACTTACAACTCAGGGTTTAAGTTTTGGGGTGTGGGGAGAAGACATGGGTTGGTAGGTGCGGGCT
Organism: Myripristis murdjan; assembly: GCF_902150065.1. Taxonomy (NCBI): domain Eukaryota; kingdom Metazoa; phylum Chordata; class Actinopteri; order Holocentriformes; family Holocentridae; genus Myripristis; species Myripristis murdjan. Next base: position 27,571,792 of record NC_043989.1, read on the forward strand.
GAACACATGGGATTCACAAGGAGGAGACAACCTCCATGAATAATGCAGATCATAATCTGGTTGCACTATGAAGTGAACAGATTGCTCAGCAAAGTACTTCTCCCTCCCATTTCACACAATGGACTTGCATGGGTCAAATGACAAGGTACAGGTTTAACACAGGAAAGCTGGCTGATGCACGACAAAAATGCAAACAGGAGTGTGATTGGAAATCGCCTGTGGGACAAAAACACACATCTCACTGCAGTTGGGTGAAAACCTAAGATTGTCAGAAATTGAGGGAAAAAGAATTTCCAATTGACTTTCCAATGCATTTGTGGTGTTTTGGATCCTAGTTTTGTATCAGTGCATTAAACAACATTGTCAATGCAAGTTAAAGGGAAATACAAGGCAAAGTGGACGACACACTCATGTCCTGAACACACTGGGTCACTCCACATCTGTCGCTGACCAACAGCATGTCTCAGTGTCAGACTGAGACCCAGTGCTTCAGACGACTTGATGGGCTGCTCTATCGGACCCCAGTATGATTCATATACCTCATCCTGCATTCATCTTGGCGTACAGACATGTCACATGAGGGAAAAACAAACAAGAGACAGATAAGGACACGTGCACTCGGCGAAAAGCAACTACATCAAATTGGGCTTGGCAAGAAATTTGGACTTGCATTATCTTCTTGTCCTCAACAGGCCTCACGCTCATCTCCACCCACGCTCGCCCACAACGAAAACAAAAAACTGAATCACAAACAAAAAACTGGACCACAAGCCTTCCTTGTTCTGGTAGTGCCAGGTGTGCAGTGGGCATCAATCTCTTAATTTATGCTGGACGTTAGCTGTGGTGTGCTATGTCTATCAGTCCATTTTTCCATCCAGTCTGGGGTGAATTTGAAATCGGTACAGAGTAAACAAGCAGAAGGCATGAGGGGAGACAAGACTCCAAACACAAGGGAGATCGGGATTTTTAGGAGGTGACGGGTGGTGGGGAATGGGTCACAGCGTTTCATGTGCACATTTTCCATTTAGGACCTAAGAATCTCTTCTATCTTTAAAAACTGCAATTCACTGGATTGGTTGCAACAGTTAGAGGTAAAATAGAAAAATAAAAATCAAACTAGAAAGGTTTCAAAACAACAACGTCTATTGTATATTTGCTGGAGCGCAGTGAGTGTATGTACAGTCATGGTGTCTGGTATGTACAAGTGTGGGCGGTGGTTTGCTGGCATGATCAGCATCAGGGAAGATTGAATCTGAGGAGTTGGACCAGGAGAGAGGAGAGCCGCTCTGGCACTCTCACTGCTCTTGGCTGCAGATTCCACGTTCATAATCCTTTCATCCTCTCCGCTTTAGATTTTTCAACCCTACTCATCTTGTTGGGATGGATTTTTCTTTCGTCCATCCATTTCTCCCTACGATTCTTTTTCCCTGTCGCCCCAAAGCCCCATCCATCTTAATCTGTCTCTGTCTTGTAATTCTCGTCTCACTAATCACACTCTATCCTCTCTCAGTGCGTCACTGTCGTTTGTCACGGTCATTGCTGTCCAAGTATTTTCGTGAAAAAAGCAATGGTTAGTAAGGGAGATGAAAATTAAAAGGTGCATGCTCGAGCTGAACTGTAAGCCATGCTAGGGACTGCGAGGTGAGTGCTTATAGAAAATCGCTGTAGACAAAGAGTCACAACGCCTGCGTTGTTTGCTGCCCCCACTATAGTTGTGGTGTTAAAAAATACCTGAAGAATCCACCAGCTGACTGTCTGTGTGTTGTGTTTCGCATCGTGTGAAAATGTAATGGCAAGTTTCGGAGCTGGTGCCTCTGTATGCTTGCTTGATGATAGAGTCTAGTTCCCTGATGTAAACCCCACCCTGCAATACATCATCTCAACTGAACATGACTCCATACAGCAGCTCCCTACTGTCTTGCCTGTCTCCTGCATCAGCACCTCAAGGAGGCGACTGAAAGGAATCAAGATCCAGGTTGTTTTTTTTTTAAGAGTAGGAAAGAGCAAGGAGAGAAGTTAGAGTAGAAAATGGTGTGGAGAAGAGTGGAGCTCAGCCAAAGAGGAGATGGAGGCAGAGGGTTACTGTGGAGAGGGCGAGGAGGGAGAGGAGGGACGGGGTGGCGAGGGAGGAGGAGGATGCGGGGAAGGCTGGGTTGTCATAGCCTGGGGGGCACTCCAACTCGAAGCAGCGGATGGAGGCGTCTTCGTTGCCGTAGTTGGCCCAGTACTCTTCTGGCTCCAGCTTAGGAAGCGCCACCTCATCCTCTGATAGTTCATACTTGGCGGAGAAGGAGGTGGAGGGGTTGCTGGGGAGGTGTTGGTTCTTGCCGGAGGAGAAAGGGAAGGCCTTGACCGTCTCTGAGCTCTTCTGGTACATGGCCTTGGACGAAGTTGCTGGCTTGTGCTTGGAGAACCACCAGCGAGTCTTGGTGCTAAAGGTGGTCGTGGTCGTTCCCGCCAGAGAGCCAGGGTCTGGGAGAGGGCAGAGGGCAAAGTCCATCTCCCGGAGGAATCGGAGGTCCTGGCCACGACGGGGAGATGGTGAGGTGCACATCAGCTCAGAGGAGGAGATGCGGGCCTTGCGGAACCACTCCCAGAGGGGACGCGCCTCACAGCCGCAGGACCAGGGATTGCCATTGAGGCGGAGGAACTGGATGCCTTGGACGTCCTTCATGGTCTGTCCCGGCAGCTCAGCCAAGGAGTTGTTGAACAGGTAGAGGATGGTCAGGCGGCCCAGGTCGCGAAAGGCCCGACGGTTGACCTGCCTGATACGGTTGTCATGGAGAAGGAGGCGGTCCAGGTTGACCAGGCCTCGGAACACATTCTCAGACAGCATGCGGATGCGGTTTCCATGCAGGAAAAGATGGGTGAGGTTGACCAGGTCTGAGAACAGGTCGTCCTGCAGAAAGTGGAGCTGGTTCTCCTGGGCAAAGTCAAAATATAATAAAATTTAGGGATGAGGTTGTTGAGAAGAGCTGTTGATAGAAAAAGCTGTCCTTGTGGAAGAAGACAGCTTTTCCCTGAAATTGTAGTACTGCAAAATTTAATCACTTACATTCCAAATGCCAAAACATTTTAACTTGAACTATCTGAACTGAAGCATCAATCTAGAATTGGTAAAAAAAAAAAAAAAAAAAAAAAAAAAAAAGCTATGATTGCCCTGCAGCAGAGAGAGAACTCTTGCACAGGAAGCATTTTTTTCTGTTTAAATATAATGTGAATTACAATTTGAATGAAATCACTCCCTACTTTGTAGTCTAGTATTCAAGTGATGCATTTATAGTGGTGCTTTAAATTTGGACAGTTTTGCTGATTACATCTTGTGTTGAGCTTATTTTACTAAAAGGTTTTAGAGTTTTTAGGTGATAGACTTTAATTTGATCACTTTGCTTCATCTGGCTGGCAGCTAGACTGTAAAAAGAGATGTGTGGGTGCATGGTCCCTGTTGTGTTTGTTATTCACTCTTTAAAATATGCACTGGCTTTTTTATATGACCACTCTCATTGACATTAATGCCCTTTCTAATTAATGTAATTTACTGACTGCAATTGATTGTATTTGATCAAAAACATTATTCTTCAACAAGCCTTCATGTAGTTTTTCCACTAGTGACCAAATGTTACCTTAAGTGTGTTGTTTTGATTCTTGATATTATGGACAATAAAATGTAAAATATTATAGATATTATATTTGGTTATATGTATTTGCATGTGCTTTGCTTTGATGGGAGGAACGATATAATGTTCTACTAATGGCTCACCATCATGCCATAGTGATACACCACACAGCTTCTGCAGTATTTACAACACATGATTCCCCACCTCACTGTCTGCCTGAATAAATATCCCCAAAACTGAATTCTTTACAATGCCTCTCTTTCCATGCATGCATGTGTTCCTGCAAGCAAGCGTGTGTGGATGCTGTTGTTGCATACCTGCAGGTAGAGAAACTGCAGGCTGTACAGCTTGTGGAAGAGGTCATGGGGGAGAGTGGCCAGCTTGCAGCGGTGCATGTGCAAGCTCTGCAGCTTCTCCAAGCCCCTGAAAGCTCCACCTTCCAAGCGCCGCAGTGAGGGGTTGTCGCCCAGGTCGAGTTCCTCTAGCACCCTGAGGTTACTGAAAGCCCCGGCCTCGATCCATGTGATGTTGTTGCTGTACAGCCACAGCACCTGCACACAGGTTACACACAGAGAAATAATGAGAAGTGAAAGGGAAATAGCTCCAAATACCAGGCAACACGGGTGAAAATATGCATGCACACACGGGATGCCACCCCTACCTGTGTCTCAAAGCCAAAGGAGTCTGCCCGCAGCTCTGTGATGCGATTATTCTGCAGGAAAACACGCTGGGAGTCATAGGGCACGCCGGCTGGCACTATGGTGAAGTTCTGGGACTGGCAGCTAACCGTCATTGGCATGGGGTAACACACACACAACCTGGGGCATGCTGTTGCTCCACCCGGCTTCACTACCAATAACCACAACACCAACCACAGGGTCAGTCCACCTGGAGGGAGAGAGAGAGAGAGAGAGAGGAGGGGGGGAGGAGGTTATTTCATGCTATACTGATTTCTCTAGGGATGGAAAAGACCGCAAACTGATAGTAGAAGCCATCTGTTACAGTAGTTAGTCATATTTTCGAAAAGATGTTCAGCGTGTGTGCGTGCATGTGTGTGAAAGACACAGAGAGAGAAAGACACAAAGAAAGAGAGGTTGATTTCAGCTTTCAGCCCAGGCTTATTGTCTGCCTGTCCATCAACCTGGCGCTGAAACTTGTAGTGACGCACGGACTCTTCACCGCACTGTCGTGATCACAGCCGTGACTTGTTGACTGTCCCAAGAGCTTTGGAACTCATGCATAATAAAACAAATTACATTACATAAATCATTCACCCATTCATGTCTACCTGATCACTTTACATAGGTGACCACCAGACCATCGGGGCACAAGCTTGCATTACTCTGGAAGCCAGAAATGCAGTAGAGAAGAAAAAATCGAGACAGATCCATGAGAAGTAAATCAGAAGTGCCAGACTGGACTGACTTAACCTACTGGCCCAGTTCGCAAGCCATCTACACCAAAAGGATGAATCCCCCCCCCCCAGAGATTTGTGATGTTAGGGGCACGCGTAAAATCAGCACGACACCTGAAACCGGACCCTGTTCAGTTTCCTTGCTCATCAATAATTCCACACCGGCTTGGCAAGCTCGAATATCGGCACACAAAAGTGGCCACTACGGGAAAAAAGTACCCTCATGAAATAATTATTAGGTTCCCATTCATGTCCTCTGCGCAAGATTTTCCAGCGGCTCACCTCCTGACCTCTAACAAGGCGGACAATTAACTGCTGGATGCTGAGTGAGAACCGGTGTCCGGCATTTAAATGGAATAAAACACCTCTCGTGAGTCTATGCCGCAGTAAAGTAACACTAATTTACCTCAAAGTCACTGTGACACTGAGCAACAAGCCTCAGCATCATGCGGATGGAATCATGGCCGTTTTTCTCCGTGCGTAAAGGAGATGTGGAGGTCTTGGCAAACTTTGCAGAGAGCCAAAACAACAAAAAGTGGACATGATTTTGAGAAGCTGCTGCAAGTATGTTCTAATAATAATATTATTATTACTATAAATATTACCAATGTCAATATTATACACAAATAAATCGACAACTGCGCTGCTACATAAATCTCATCATCGAGTTACAGACCCATTTCTAGATTAATTTATGTTTTTGCTCCAAACGCATGTTAAGTCCCTCTAAGTAAGATATACTCCTGTCAGCTCCAAACATATAATGCGGAGCAACACGAGGATGCAAATCTGAATGTATATTGTGCAAACTTCTAAGAAAGTCTTCACGTTGTAGTGCGTAGTGAATGTGCGTAAAGGCATTAGACACCATGCAAAGTCACTATAAATTCATCAGCTTAGCACAGGCAGACAAGGGTATAAATTCTTAGAAAGTAATAAAAATGTTATTTCTTCGTTTTGGGATTTGAGAGATCGTTCCCAAAACTACAACAGTAGTTTTTTTAAGCATTGCATTCCACAATTCTGAGTGACAACCTGCATGAAGACACTTTACAATCATGCAAAAAAGAAATAAATGATACTACTGCTAATAATAAATGCATTCAAGTAGCAGGTGCATGGCAAAGAGAAAACTCACTCTTGAAGCTGTGGCTGCTGGAGTTCCGTGCGGTCCAACGAGTCTCCATTTCGAACCAAAGCCGAAAGCGAGTTAGCCTGAGCGGCGACGAGGTGCCTGCTTGCTGCTATCTCCGCTGAGGTTCAGCTCTGGTGACAGAGTCGCTGCGGGTTCAGGGAGTGACGGGCTGGATTCACGGGAAGCCGTTTATACTCGCGGCCGGCAGTCGCCCACGGCCGTGGGCAGTGGAGGATCCTCTCTACGTCAGCCAAGGAGGAGGGGATGACAGGCCCCAAAGGAAGCGACAAGAAAGGCAATGGCAGTGTGTGGTGTTCACTGTTTCTTCAGCTACTCCAAAAAGTTGCGCATTACATCATGCAAATAACAAAGTAATTACTTTGCTTGCTGTAAATTGGTGAACCTAAAAGCACCCACAGTTGCTGATGATCATATAGGCACATCTCGACCAAATACAATGTATGTGTTTGTGAGAAAAGTTTCAATTTAATAATCCGATGATGATTCTATGATTATGGTGGCATGAATTTATGCCATATGCAGAAATGCTAGTATAAATGAGAAAAGTGAATGTCATTCAGCATTGCTTAAACATATTTTTCCTAAACTAAAGCAAGGTATTACTCAATTACTTTCACTGTTACATCTCCAAAAGGACTAGCAGGGATAACACTTTGGTAGCCAATAATTTCTTTGGTGAAAAAAGACGAATATTGTTATGATGGGTTATTATTACTGGAATTAATTGTGGTTGTGGATTCATGTGTGGTTTGACCCGATGGAAACGCGGCGGGGGGCTGGAGGAGGACAGGAGGTGTGAAAACTCATTTGGCATTAAAAACCAAAAAATCATTCTTTTGTGTAGGCCAGCTTGGAACGAAGCCGCGCGTCGCCTACAATTTGGAACGCCAGATGAACACGAGAGGAAAACCCTGCAGTGGAGCAGCAGCATGTCCTGTAATCCAACACATGCTCTGATTACAGATATTTTTGCACGAAGAGTTTCAAGAAAGGAAAAGGAGACTAGGAGTGCATTTTTACGCACGGACATGACTTAGGACGCGCGCAACACAATTTCTTCTCGTTTAATTTATTTCTAAATCATCTACATCAAGCGATGCAAAGTCAAGGTAGTGGTAGTTTGAATGTCACAAATCACTGCTGGAAAACGGAAGTGAGGTGAGTTTTGCTTCTATGATGAAGATGTTGTGGAATCCCTCAGCAGTGCGCACCGATGGGAGGATGAGGGACGCCTTGTGCCTGTCAGACTGCAGTCACAAATTTGGGTGTACATGAGTCGATAAGTCACTTTAATAGCACCGGGCATATTTACCAAGTTTCTCACTTCACACTGCAGAAGCGGCGTTTTGGAGGGGGCGGGATGTCTCATATGGTAGGACGTGGGATGGACGGGACACAAGGGGCCAGTGCATGTGAGATCAGCCGTGTCTGGGCAGGGGTGGGCCGGCTTTACTCACCACTGACTCTCCTCAGCATGACACGGGTCAAAGCTGGTTTCCCGTGCGGCACCATGATGCACATCGTCTGTTCCCAAATGAACCAAACACTCACCAACGAGCTGATCATGGGGGGTCATATGTAACTTCAAGCTGTGTGCAGGGCATGACATAAGCTGTGTGTGTGTGTGTGTGTGTGTGTGTGTGTGTGTGTGTGTGTGTGTGTGTGTGTGTGTGTGTGTGTTTGCAGTCATGTATTTCTGAACAAAGAGTTGCACACATTTGTGCACACATTTGTATGTTCTATAAATCATAGATACCCCATGTGATCCTAACAGTTGTAGGTACACTAGACACATTACACAACATACAGATATATGTAAACACTGTCTCACTCACCCACACAGCTGTTTTCACCCCGTCTCCCCCATAGCCCACCCAACCCCATCCCTGCCCTCATTTCACTTGCCCAGTTCACCCATGTGAATCACAGGCACACTGGCATTTGATCTGTTGTAAACACAGCATGTTCCCAAGATCTGGCCTGACTCTCAAAACATGCTGCTGACTCCCTCTTTACCCACCTCCCCACTCTTTCTCGCTCTATCACACTCATACACACTCAAAGGCTGTGTGTGTGTGTGTGTGTGTGTGTGTGTGTGTGTGTGTGTGTGTATTACAAGGAACATCGGGGTTGACAAATGAGGAAACTTCAAAGCCATCAGAGTGAGAAAGTTGTGTTGGAGTGCTACTGGCAAGCTACTTGGGAGTTAATTTCAGAGGTTTGTAAGTGGCATAAGGGATATGGGGATTGCTCATGTGTACCCTGGTAGCAGGTTTTTCCAGGACTTTTGTGATTTAAAGAGACAGTTACCCCACACTCACCTAACAACAACCCCCCAACAAAAAAGATGATTTTCCTGGATATCCAGTAAATTTGAAGGTAACAAGGGGGGTTACTTTTTATCTTTTTCCTAACCATAACAAAGGCGTTTTGGTGGCTAACATCAGTGAATTAGCTAACATTACATAACACTGCAAGGCCTCACTGGTGACATCATGAGCGTTGAAGGTGATGGGTGGCATTTGGACACACCTGCCCTCCACAGAAGGTAATGGGAAGGACTGTCATATCACCTGCAAGCAAAAGTGGACTGGACATTGGATTGGACATTGGTGTATGCACTGCATGCATTTTGAAAGTGTAAAATCATGTTATTTGAATGCAAATTCATGAGACATATGAGTGTTGCTCAAAAAAGACAGCCTTCGGGGGTGAAAAGTTTCATTTTGTTTAGTTTTTCGTTTCAACAACTGCCCCCTGCCTGCTAACTGTATCTATTCACCTCAATTTTGTTGGGGATGGGTAGCTGCAATTTGTACTCCATTATACTGAGGTGCAAGGGGACCAAGCAGATCTGATTGAATAGATTACATCAGACTAAAGGGGAAAATATCTTTTTTCTATTTAGGATGAACTATTGATTTAAACACTTTTTTGTTTAAACAAGATGTAATTGTATGAAAAAGAGTGTGTGAGCTCCAGCTAAATCCAGCATGTGTGAGCAAGCATCCATGTGTCTATCAAGTAGCAGCATTTGAATACAGTAGTAGGAGGAGTAGCTGAAGGCTCTGTTTTCTCCTCATGCAAACTATTAAATACAGCACTGGTTGACTGTAATGTGAGTCAGACAAAATGTGGGTGTTATCTCAGGTCGGAAAGGTCTGATGAGACTTTGTTGTCAAGATAATGAGTCATTTGATGTTTGGCCACAGTGTCAAACATTTATCTTTACAACAACTCATGCTAATACACATTAATTCTATTTTGATTAAGATCATCATCGTTTATATGTTAGAAATGGAGGTGGGGAGGCAAATGTAAGGATTGCAGAGCGTCATCGCATCTCTGTTTTCTACCTGGTTTTGTGCCTGGAATAAATAAAATGTCTCATTTTACTATCCCATACAAAAATCTGATCTATATGGGGGGAAAAAATCCCGAATAAACTTTAACTTTTTCAGTTTGGGTTTAAAAGGTTTTTTCAGTTTTTTATGAGCCTACATGATCTGACCTTAGTTTTAATAGATTCACTGCCATAACTCATAAGTCCCAAACCAACTATGTAGGCTAATAAATACTTCTACTCCTACTACTACTACTAATACTAATACTACTAATAATAATGCTAACAAGCCCATGGTTTAGATCTGTGGTTTTCAGGGGTTCATGGACCCCAGGGGTTCCTGAGGGTCTTCCACAGGGTCCTCAGCAAAATGAGGACAAGTTGAATTTCACTTTACTTTAATGTACAAGACATTGTTAGAACGCAGGAAATACAGGAGGGAACATTTGAACTCTTTGTGTTTTTATGTCATTGCATTTTGTCAGTGTTTAAGTATGTCTAAACAATTTAACCCTTTGAAACCTGAGCATATTCACTTGATTTCTCTCAAAAAATATGGTGAAAAAGGCAATTAGCAAATTAGAAAAAAAGAGCATTAAGTGCAACATATTACCAGAAAATTAGCAAAAAATGAAAATTAAAAACAATATCTGAAAAGAAACGTAAAAATCAGCGAGAAAATCTTTTTATAATTAGATAATTATATTTGAAATTATTAAAGTAATATATGTAAAGTTAAGATCAGGGATGGACTGAAGTCAGATATGTGTTTAAATCTTCAGACATCTTTTGCAAGCATTTAATACTGAACACAAACCGACATATCTCTTGATAGACAGGCAAAAATCACTTCAAATGGAGGTCCGTGGGTTGCTGAAAGTCAACCTGAGGGTCTACAATATTTCACAACCCCTGGTTTAGATCCTCCTGGTGCTCTGACTGCTAGAACATGCGAAACTGCCAAATTTGGGCAACTAATCAGCTGCTCTGCTCGTCAACCCACTCCTCCATTGCTGAATTTTCTTCTTTATACACAACGACAAAGCAACACATTCTATGGTTAGTTTTTATAGGCTACTTCAAAACTGAAATAATTAGACAGGCACTAGGAATATTGTTCTCTTGTTTTATTAGTTAAATGTCAGTTATAACTGAGTTGACAGAAAGATAAAGCTGTTGCTATATGTTCAAGATGAGTTGGGATGAAGTATGGAGTGTGATGATCAACCTTGAAGGCATGCATTGGCAATTTGAATCGCAAGTGGTTCTTTGTCTTTTGCCTTTCATTCATTTCAAGGCATAAAATGAATTCAAGTGTTTGTGAGTTAGTCTAAATAACTGCATAAAGGGTTTATGTTAATACTGTATGCATGTGGGTGTTCTGGTTACACACAATCCATGCACTGAATTATGGTCTGCAGCTTCTTAAATACATACATTAAGGATTAGGTGTAATTGCTGCATCGGGGCAATGCTTCAGAGCTGTTTCTTGCTGCATGAGGTCCATATTTCCAAGCTTAACCAAACTGTTTGCTTGAAAAATGGAATCAGATTTGCCTTCCCCTCACCAAAACACAGATTGGTACACTCATAATGCAAAACGCCAAAAGTCCCTGCAAAATGCCAAAAGTCCTCCCACCCATATGACCACATAGGCTGTCTGAATAGGCTGTCTAAATACTGGGTTAAGGTTAGGAAAAGGTCAGGGTTAAGGTTACGAAAACACTGCTCTGGCTTGGATTTAAACCCTAATCAGCTGAGTGAAAGGAAAGGTGATTGACAGATCCATCACCCTACGAGCATCATTTATCACTTCCTTAATATGACAGCACAGTGTTGTTATTTACAGGACCACTACAGGTTGCAAAACTTTAAAATGCAATTGGCCGTAATAAGCTCTTGTACAAATGCTGTATGGCAGTGTTTCCCAACCTTTTTCGTCTTGTGTACCCCCTGAGCCTTTTTGTCAGACCATGAGTACCCCCTCACTCATATGTGCTGATGATTCTCCAAAAGTTGTAATGTTATGAAATGTTTCCACGTACCCCCTGCAATGTGCTCGCGTACCCCTAGGGGTACGCGTACACCTGGTTGGGAATCACTGCTGTATGGGACTGTTTTTGGCCTCAGTCAAAATGCTTGTAGAGATGGTTTGTGTGATCACATCTTCATTGCATCTTACGTGCATTTATGTCTGGAATGTATGTGTTTTAAAAAGACCCAGTAAATGTAGTTTTGAAGCCTTAAATATGTTCTCAAGTGTATATTTGAACATATTTTCCAGCAATGCTTGAAGAATACTATTATGATTCTCTTTACCGGGGTGTTGTTGGCCAAGATAGTCATACCACAAAAGTTTGACACCCGCTTATGCCTTGTCCCTCATCGCTGACTTAGGAAGGAGAGCCAAGATTTCGAACAGCATTGGGGTCGTCAGTTGGATCAATTCTGAACTCAGAAGGTCTGAGCTTCATGATGCTCGTCTTGAGTGAGTACCACCATCCTCGCCAAGTGAACCAAACTACACCATCATCTGTCTTCGCACTGTAGTGTCCGTAATGGTAGTACAGGCCATTAAGATGGGCTGAATGGCACCTGAGAAAGAGAGAGGGGAAGGAATCTTTTATTTAAAAGTAAAGAATGGATGTAAATGTGTTGATGGACATGTTTGTTTCATGTGACAATGTAATGCTGCAGCAGAAATTCATTGAGGTCAGATGTAAGGGTCAGAGAGAGCAGCAGCTCTGAAGCTGCAGGAGGTTCAGTGCCTTGGACACTTGGTGGAACCTCTGCATCTATGAGCCCTGACTGAAACTCCTACCTGTTGAACCACCAGCCTCCTTTGTCTTCCTGGGCACAGCTTCTGATGTAGTTGTCATTGTCCTGGTCATAGGTGCTGAACTTCATGCCCTGGTGACTGGCCCACTCTGACACACCGACCTGATAGTTACCAGACAGAGCATCTCCAGCTGTACCCAAGTAGCTTCCAAAGGTAAGTCGATATTGGTCCTATACAAAGTAAGAGAGAGGGACGGTGAATATCAAATCCAAGAATTCTGATGGAGAGAGTCTGTAAGAAAGCGAGTAAAAGGAAGATGGTGTTACAGTTTGAAATGGACTCTGTGTTTGAACTTGTGTGACTGATCACATATAGACACATAAATTTCCTCAGCTGATTCAGTTGTCTTGTAAAGACTGTAAAGACTGTGTGAAAGCGATGGGTAGCCTGGCAATGAAACTTGGGCTTCCCATACATTGTCATGGTTCAGGTCACTATGCAATGTGTCCTTGACTGGGATCTGTATCCATCCTCTGACCTTGCATGTTTTGCTTAGAGTGGCACTTCTATTGTTAGATATCACAGTAATAAGGTATAGAATATACCTTACCTGCCTTTCTTAATATGTCCTTGATATGTGCTTGATATGTTCTCAGTACTTTCAAACATATCATGGAGGTTAAGTATTTACTCTGACTTTTGAATGGGAAAGCTTTATTTTGTCATGGGACAACTGACATTTATAATGAACAGCAGTGTATCTCTCCATTTAAATAACTTTTCATCCATCCCACCTTTTCATGAGCCACCTTGAAGTTCTTGTAATCTGCGTAGCGTTGGTTACCCTGAAAGTCTTCCATGTTAATTCTTAAAGAATAATCTCCTGTAGTAGAGAGAAGAATTATAAATGCTTACAGGACAAATGAGAAAATAATGACATATTAAATTATAAATCCAACCAATTTTTTACTGATGGACATTATTTCTCCTGTGATTGGCTCTAGACACAGAAAAGGATGTTACCTGTTACTGAAAGCCATGATACACACCATTTTAAGGCATTTAAATAATTTAAATGTCATAATTTTTTTTTATTTTTAATCATCTTTGCAGATGATGATGCCTCATTCACTAATGACAATGAGTGCATTGACAAAAAAGTTTCTAATATCAACCTTGTGCAGTAATGTAATGCAGGTTGTCATTTCCCAGCCAAAACTCTCCTGATTGTGACTCCATGTCTCCAAAACCATCCTTATACTCAGCCCATGACCTGATACACAGACAGACAGACAGACAGACAGACAGATAGATAGATAGATACATTAAATGTTTAGTTAATTAAAAATAAGGAATCGAAGCATCACTATAACAGACATCAGTTTATTTCTAATCACCTGACCACTTTCTCTGTATTTCTCTTTATCTAACTGTTTTTAAAGAGGCATAAAAGCAGGGTATATTGCTTCACATTGTTTCCCTGCTTGACTTCCACACACACACACACACACACACATACACGTACACACACCTGTTAAACCTCTCGGAGCCATCAACCCGTCTCTGTATGACTGTCCAGCCTCCTCCTTCAGTCATATCACAGTAGACTCTGACTGGAGAGGGGCTGCCCTGGGGTTTGACACTGTAGAAACCACTGGATTTGGAGCCAGAGATGAAGACCTGGGCACAGTCTGATACATCCACACACATGCACACTGTGAATGTCTGGTGTATTTTCTTGTTTCTGTTTCAGCATTTTCACAGCTGATTTTAGTATGAGAGTTGCATAAAATAAAGTTGCATCCAACATTTAGATAGACTTGATTTGAAAAAAAAAAAAATGATGCAACAAATATTCCAACAAATACTGAGCTCAGTTATCAAGCATTGTTTTCCAGGGAAAATGAGCTGACCTCTGTGCTGTGTGCTCTGGGCCTGGTCTTGTCTGGGTTTGGTCTTGTTGCCAGACTGCGGTTGGTTCAGTAGCTGTAATCTGTGCAGGAGGAGTTCTTGTTTCTGAACACGGCTCTTCAGAAGTTTCTCTTGTTCCCTCAGACGAGTCAACTCCTCATGACAGCTGTCTGATGCCTACAAACACACACACACACACACACACACACACACACACACACACACACACACACACACACACGCACACATTTGAATTCATTTATTGAATTTTCAGAAAAAAACATATATAACATCAAAACCCAATAGTAGCAAGAGTCAACATACAACAATACAAGATCTTGACCACAGAGTGAACTACAGGCTATTAGACAGGGCAGATTGAGACCATGAAGGCTATGGATAAAGGTGACAGCGTCTTTTCCATATGTAATAACTGCCAATGATGGCAGACACAGAACAGTATTTAGCCAACTGTTTTGCAACTTTTTTTTTTGCCCCACACACACACACACACACACACACACACACACACACACACACACACACACACACACACACACATTTAAATGTGTATTTAAAAGGTGTATTTTAATAAGACAGCTTAAGAGATGCTGTAGGTGTATTTTTTTCATTTTGATGCAGCTAGGCTAATGACTTCCATAGACTTCAAGTCTTCATGTTAAACTAACATGAAATGCTACCAGTGGGAACCAAACTACTGGAGGAACAGAGCTGAAAATGGCACTGAACATCATGTCTCAGTCTGGGTAAGTTAAAACAAGGGAATTTTGCCCAAAATGGTTTCACGTGAACTCAGAACTGGTATTGAGGCGTGTTGTTCTTCAGGGTGGCGACAGGTAAGTCACAGACATGCGCCAGTGCTTTTCCTCTTGAAGACTCAGCTTGCATGCCACCGGTACTACCGAAATTAGAGATAGGGGTAGGTGTGAGATATCGAGTGTATCATTCCTAACACCTAACCGTAATCACTGACCCAAAAAGCAGCTTTTTCCAAATGGAGGCACGGCTATCTCCAATTTGTCTCCATTTGAACAAGCCATCCCCAGTTAACTGGTCTTAAGTGTGGTGTGTGTGTCCCGAAAGCAGTCAAAAACAGGACACACACACATATGCTTGTATTATTGTAACAGAGATTGCAGGTCTTGGGAAAGAGGGACCCCACTCATAGGTGCTTAAAACAGCAAATGTAGCTTTCATGAAGTGGAAATAGCTTGAATCACTAATGTATGGTGTCAATCAATAGAGAATTTAAAAAAAGACATTTGTTTATGTGAAACATTTGAGATTATTAACCCTATTTAACCCAAACCCCAAGTATAACCTTAACCATAACCATAACCTGACACTAATTCTAGTCTTCAGCCTAAACCCAAATTCTAAGCCATAAACTCTTCACTGAGTAAATAAACATATAACAGGGGAGAAAACTATTGCTGCACTGCTTTCTAGTGGCTTTGCACTTCTGGCCACACCCAGGTGTTTTGCACACGCACTTTCCAGATTAGGCTGTGACCAGACATGCAAGAGTTTCAAGTTTCAGCCCACAACAAGCAGTGCAGAAACAATTTTCTACCCTATACATGGATACCTATACATGTTGATTGACGTTTTAACGAGGTGCGGGCTGACCAAATGTCCTCACGTTGGAGGTTTTTCAGTCTTTGTGAGGACATTTGGTCATAGACATACAAGAACAGACACAAAGGAATTATATTTACCAGCACATACGATTTGATATAACTGTTCTTTTTGCTGTGAAAGAGGAGGAAATTGACAGAAAATTGTGCAGCAAAGGTAAATACTGGAAATCCCAAACCACATCTCTATGCTCAGACATACTCACTGACCAGACCTGGCAACATTCACCTACACAGTCAAGGACAACCATACACACAGGCATGGTTTGATATTTAGAATGGAAAAGCTTACTAGTAACTCCAGTTGCCAAATGTAGTTAGTAAAAGGTGCAAGATTTCCCTCTGAAATGTAGTGCAAAAAGAGTCTCATTAAATGGAAATACTCAAGCAAAGCAGCAGTGCTTCAAAACCTAGATACTTACTATCCCAGAGAGTCAGATTTTCCAAATAGATGTAAGCTATAGCAAGAACACCAATGTACCTGATAGATTCTTTATCAAAGATTTGGTGAATTTGTATACTTACAGCCAAAGACGGACAGCCAGCCGTGATGACCATCAGTCCGATGAGAAGCAACAGGACGCCTCCCATCCTCTCCCTGCTCAAGAGCACAAAAGGCTTGCAAACTCTAGGGCTGCAACGCAACTCTTCTTACAAGAGTTTAATCTGTTAGATTTCCTGCTCTCAGGAGCCTGCACAAAGCATTCGATTTGCAAATTAATTCTCACGTCAAAGAAAACTGTGGGGAAAGAGAGAGGGAGAGGCTGCAGGAATACCTGATTCTCTACAGTCATAAAATCATAAAGTATGCAGGGGGCGTCTTCGGAACAGTATGCCAAAAACCAGCAGAACTAATGGGGAAAACTCTTCTGATTTACCGGAATAGACTCACCTGATCATATAACAAAGATGATATGAAAAGGGTGTAACCATATTCAGGCTTCAAACTTGAGCTCATGCATGTGTGTTTCATCAGAGGAGACAAAAGGCACAGGGTCGTCCAAAGTGCAGTGTGTGTGTGTGTGTGTGTGTGTGTGTGTGTGTGTGTGTTGCTCAACAGCTCTAAATCTCTTGTGTTTTGTCCTTGGCTGTGACCTTTTCTCTTGTCCTCTCCTTATCTCTCCCCTCCCCTCTGTTCTCTCCGCTTGCCAGCACCATGATTTCTTGCATTCTCTCAGGCCCTCTCTGCCAGCCAATGTTTTTCTATTTTGTGCCCTAAAAACTGTCTTTAAACGCATCGAGAAGTTTTTTTTTTTTTGGACAGCAGTAGCCTGGATAAATATTTTATATACCAGACAAACACTGGCAAATTGACCAGGCAGGGAATGAAAAGGTAACATGCTGCTCTTGCTCCCAAAGATGAGCAGTGTGCATTTTTTGTCTTCAAATAACTTAAAACTTGAGGGCAATTTTTTTTTTTTTTTTTTTTTTGTCACACAGGTGTATATAAGAATATGGAAAATTAACTAATGTGAAAAGGTGCTTTTAAAAAATGTTGCAACTTTTGAACTTTAAACGTTAAACTGAAAGAAGGGTAGGCCATTATCAGAAAAAAACACAAGAAGAAAAGGTTGTAAATCCTTCTTTGGATTCCTGAACACAGGTGGCACTGGTTAAAAAACTGACCAGTCATAGAACTGATAAAGGAAAAGGAAAGGGGAGTAGGGAAAATAATAGGAGAATAAAGGGGAAAGGGAATAGGTATCAGAATCAACATGTATCAGAATCAGAATCAGAAATAATTTATTGATCCCCAAGAGGGAAATTGGGTCAAATTAACGTAAATTAACACTGCTGGTATATATCTAGCATTATAAAACACATCCCACACAATCAGTATATTATTTCCAGCAAAATATATCCATACAACACAAAATTAAACATTTGCAAAATAGTTGGATCTAGATGGTGTCAGTTCACTCCCAGCAAACATCCAAATCACCTAAATGGAGAAATGGATCTAGTCAGAATATGGCTGTGTATGGTGCATATGAGAAATGTATTAGTGTCAAACTGGCAGATCATCTAACAGGCGGATTAATGTTGATATATACAGCTGGCTAAGCACTGAGTCTGTTTTAACATCAAGTTACCAGGTGGTGGCGCCAGTTCCATAAAAAAAAAAACACTTACTACACTGACTGAGAGTTGGGCTAATGAGGTAGTATTGCTTGTTATAATTTATGGTGTTCTTTGACAGTTTTCGCTGTTTTCCTCTATATAATAAAGCTACCTTTATATACTCTCTCAGAGGAACAAAAGAATTCTAACCTTAAACTTCACTGAAATAGCAGGCACACATGTTCAGAATATGAGCCACATTTAAAGATGTGATGATCACAGAACAATATTTAATCTAGTTTACATGAATTAGAAATTATTCTTAACCACATTATTTGCTATGTAAAAAGTGTGATTATAAGACATAATACTGTAGATTATTTAGCTTGCACTGCAAATACAGTAGTCGGTCCTTGACTCTGTGTAGACACAACACATAGTCTTGATCATGCAGTGCAAGATGTGACAATACACCGCCGCCTAGAGAACCCAGATGTGCAGCAAGAACTTTTCTCCATGGCAACAACTGAGAAGAAGATTCCACACCAATGTAGACTTCCCTTTTCCCCGCTTGTTGCGCTGATCATCGACTCTACACACACACACACACCCACACACACACACACACACACACACACACACACACAAATAAGTTATACTGTGTTTAAAAGGCAGTTTAACACAACAAGTAGCTGAGCGTTTAAGTTTAAGTTTATTTAAAGGAAAGTCACAATGCAACATTACAGTTCCATGCAGACTAGCCTGACTCAGTTCAAGAACTGTTTTTCAGCAGGTTCCTATAGTAAAACAATACATCAAATTCATCAAGTGCATAATAAACATAGAAGAGAACAGATGGGCATAGGGTTGGGCATACAATAAGAGGCAGTACTTTAGCACTTTCAGAGTTAATGTGGCTCATGCACACATGCCCCAGATTTCTGTGTTTGTGAGGAAAAAACATGCAGCACTGTTGACCAATATTTCCTCCACAAACATTGTTTTTGCCTCGGGTGGAAGAGCCAAGCAGGGGATCAAGAGGATTAAGAAAACTGGCCCATGTGTGAATGAGCCACATGCAAACACTACATCTCCTGTTAACTTGTGCTTTTAAAACAAAACGTTGACAATGGAGGCCACGATCAATGTGGAGGAAAGGCTTTCATGATTCCAAAACAGCTCCAAACATGTCCTTGGATTTCATGTTTTTATCTTTGGAATTTCTCAAAAATGTTCATAGATTATTTATAGTAGAACCTGCTACTCGTTACAGTTGCATATACTTACATATTGTACAGGACAGGTCATACAAATTACAAACTAGGATTATGACTAAAGGGAAAAATCACAGTGTTGCACTCAGTGCCATCATCAGACAAAGGGACACTCGTTCAGAATACCAGTCATGTTCAAGGGGACAGTGTGTGCCGCTCACAGCTTTCATCCAAGGTGAATAAATAACTTTCAACATAAATTATATTAATTTTAAAATATATTAATTTTCAAATCTGATTTTCTATAAATGCCTCGTCGATAATCCTGATGCTCATTCTGATCCAAACTGAATCTCACCTTCAGGTCTAAGTCAGACTTCCTTTGGCTGGTCTGAGTGTCTCTCCTCCTGGCCACAGCAACGCCAGCCCTCCCTGCACAGAACAGAACGGAACGGAACGGAACAGAACAGAATACTGTCATTATCAATAACGGAACAGAATACTGTCATTATCAATAACAGAACAGAATACCGTCATTATCAATAACAGAACAGAATGCTGTCATTATCAATAACAGCAGGAGCAGTGCTACAACTACAGGTGCTGCTGCTATTGTTATCACTATGACAACCACATTCACTGCAGGTTGGTACTACTACTGATACCTCTATTATCACTAGTACTATTTCTACTGATATTAATAAGCACATTACCATTGACATGCTGTGTTTGTGTCTGCTGTGAGAACTCAGGGTCGTCTGGTTGAGCGTCATCAGACTTTTTATAGTAGTAGTCTTGATCAGGGGGTCCAAACCTCTGCACACACACAAACATATACACCACCAACATCATCATCATCATCATCATCATCATCATCATCAGGTTTTTCATTGTTCTACCGCTGGACAGATCTTTAGGAACACTCCAACCTACAGTACCTTATCAGGCCACATGAAGCTGATGAAGAGGATGATGGGAAGTCCAACAGTGAAGACATAGACCCCCCACAGCCAGGGACGCTGATGGGCGGCCAACAGGAGGCGCTCTATGAGGCCAGGCTGGATGCACATACACAGAGATACATACACATGTGTGTCCAATTATATCTACATCTAACACAGACATACACAGTGTCACCTAGAAAAAACATACCCAAAGATTGTGCAGCAACACTTTATCCTTACCTTACCTAAGGCAAGATGTCCTTGAAAGAAGTGATATTTGACTTAGGTGTTAGGTTTCTGCAGATGATTTGTAACACTTTGGGCATTTAGGTGTTAATCTTAGCCTTAACCTTAAATCCCCAGCAACAAGTAAAGGAAATCAAACACCCATAACCCACAAAATTTAAAAACTGGTTCCTGCAAACAAACAAATACGATGAAATGTCAACATTTTTGAACCAAAAATACATTGCATGTCATCATTTAGACTTGCAGCCAGTGTGGTGGAGCTTGCGTGAACGTCACATGACTGTAAATATTCACACATGTGCAAATGAAACTTGTTAACTACTTATTTAGCTACTTGGTTAAGGTTTGGAAAAGGTCATGGTTAAGAGTAGGATGTCACAAAACCCTAACTGCTTGTTTGCTAATAACAGCGAGCAAATGTTAGTTCAAATGAATACAGCTCTTTGCAAAATCAAAATAATGTTGATTTTGCCATCTACTGCCACGCCTGTCTCCCACTGCAGTGTTTTTTATACTGCGTCATGAAACTTGAAAATGTGGGATTTCAATGTGTCTTTGATTTGCAGAGACATAAAATGCCAACGTTTTTTCCTGGCAAATGGACTGAATTTCCTCCTCCCTGCTTAGGCCTGAATAACAGCAACATGTGGCATCCTGGTTGTTGATGCTATTCTAATAAATAATAAGTGGGATAGCCATCAAATATTTAAAAGCACAACTGAAAAGTGACATGGTTTACCTGTGTCGCAGCAGACACTGGTGTCACGCTGGCCACTAACACCACGCACAGCAACACACTGACAGTCTCCATCTCTGAAACATGCATGTACATACACACACATTTGTGCAGGTGCATGCACAAATACATATCCACACAGAGAATAAACAAGCACACAGAGGCACAGTTAATACATGCACAAACACACTCAGGTAGATCCACTGAGGTTACAGGTCTATTACTGTCAGTAGGAACAAGGGAAAAAATGTTAACATCTGCATGACATTGATCTGACCTTAAAATTGATTAACTTTAAAAAAAAAAAAAAAAAGAAAAGAAAAGAAAACAAAACAAACATAATAAAATGATGGCATTTATAATGTTTTCCTTTGTTAATCAAGCTCCATCAAATGACATTAGTCAGGGATACTAGACCTGGTTTGTATGAACAGACTGAGACAGAAAGAGACAGAGGAGAGGAGGGGAGGAAAAAGAGGACACAGATAATGACAAGGGGAAAGAAACAGAAAGAAGAGATGAAGAGGAAAAAAGAAGCAGGTGGAAGAAGAGAAATAAAGCAGGGGAATGAAAGGCAGAAACTGTAAGAGAGAGAGAGAGAAAGAGAGAAAGGTGGAGAGAGAACCATGACAGTGTCGTTCTACCTGGTTGAGCCTGCGTTATCTTCCGGTTTTCCTGAGTTTCTTAAAAATCACTTCCTGAAACCTTCTAGTCATGTGATGTTGGACTTTGGTCCCAAGTTAGCAACAAAGCCATGTCGAGGGTATGGCATGGTTAATAGTGCATGTGTGCACACACACACACACACACACAAACACACAAGGAATGTTCAGAGGGGATAAAACAACATTTATTACAAACAATAAATGTGCCAATAATGCTAACAATAGACTACAATGTTTTCTGAAGTACAAATAAATAAATTAATTAAATTTAAAAATAAAAAAAAAAACATTAAAGATAATGATCAGGCTTTTCCAAAAAGTTAAGTTTTCCATTTTTCTCAAGTTAGATTAACAAGAGCCCATCCTACTGAAGAAAATGGTAATATCAGTGATCCATGAGGAAACTGTAATTGTTGAATTTGTGTTATTGGGCTTCGTTGTGGTTTCTGAGGCATACAGTGAACATGGATCTCACTCTCACTATTACCATGTGACTAAGCTGTTAGGATAGTGTATTGATTTACACTCTGAAAAAGCTTTAAGATAGAAATACATAAACTATGTAATGCATGAAGATACTGTATTTAAACTACATACAACGTGCAAGATTCTTTAAAGTCCATATAAAAAGCCATACACAATATGAAGAAAGCCTTGTGTTTAACTGTGATCCGTTCACAGCACTAAATGAGAGGACTGCAGTTTAATGATTATTTTTATGGGCTGATGAAAAAGAAAGCAGCAGGCTAACTCATTTGCAGCAGTGAGAATGCTTTTTCCATGGAAACGGTATATCCTATCAGAGGCGGATGTTGATTTCGCTGCGAATGCCATCACCCCCCGAGACACTCTCGTTGCCGTCAGCGTCTGACAGGAAGCCGCTCCCTGTGGCTACCGTGGTGACGCTGTTTTCCAGGGCTGTGATTCGCTGTTTGAGGCGAAGCTGGGAGGAGTTGAACTCGCTCTGCAGGCGGGCCAGACAGGTCTGTAGGCGACACGGTTTTCTCACTTTACATTCACAGCAGCGGTAAAATATCCAACAAACACAAATAACACTGTAAATGTTAAAAATGCATCTCACGTTTCATTAACTCACAAGCTAAATGGCACCAGGCACCAAATGTTATATGAAATTAATGCATCAGTTTTTTGGTGTTCACAACTGTTGAGGCATTATTGTCATGACTCGTAAAGGCCGTGGTAGTAGTATTAGTATTACCTGTAACCGGTCCAGACTGGACTCCAGTCTCTCCACCTTCTCTTCCAGCTCCTCCCCTGCAGACACATTGACTTCCTCTAGAAGCCCCTCCTTCTGCAAGATGTCCCGCCCCCTCTGCTCCAGCTGGGCCCTGGCATGGGGGAACTCCTGCAGCGCCTCCATCAGGTCTTGTTTGGACAGGCAGAAGAGGTCGGAGTAGCCTAGACTCCGGATATTAGCCGTGCGTCGATTCCCCATCTTGCTGCCGCTGATGTTCAGGATGCTGATTTCCCCGAAGCAGCTTCCTGCAGTCAGAACAGCTAGCTGGCTGGCTCCATCCTCCCCCACCACCGCCAGGCGGCCATCTTTAATTATGTACATCTCTTTACCCACATCTCCCTAAGAAACAGGTTGGAAAACATAAGGAGGGAAAGATTTCGATTCTGTGTTAATCCAAAACTGAAATGCGTATTCAAATTTCTGAGGATGCACAGGTTAAGGCAGATGTACCTGTTTGATTTCAGCGCTGCAGGGATTAAATTTACTTTATACAGCTGCTTAAATTGGCCTATGCATCACTAAGGCTGTTTAAATACTATGTGCTGACTGTGTCTGTCTGTTGGTGGGGTCATCTGAATTTTGTGGGAAGTAACAACTCAATAGATAATGGATGTCTAGCTGCTAGCTGTCCAATAATAGACGCATTTGCGTCAGAAGTTGTTGCAGTACAAACGGTAGTTATGAATAGCACTGTAGTTCTATTAACAGCAGTAGTACAAATTATACTAACCTTTCTGCAGATGTAGTCTCCAGGACTGAAGACTTGCGGACGAAGTTTCAACACCAACTCCACAAGCAGGCCTGCTTCACAGTCCTGGAATATACGTACCTATGCACATGCATGTGCACAACACACACACACACACACACACACACACACACACACACACACACACACACACACACACACACAGATTCAGAAACTGCTGTAGCAATAGTAATATCTCCTGATTGATAGAAATGGAAGCTGAGGAACAGATTTAGATTTTTTTCCCACATTATCACAAATGTAAAATGGGTTACTGATTTTAAGGGTTTTGAGTTTATGGAAACTACAGGTTTAAAGGTTTTGAGGGCATAATGGGCATATGGCTGCATGGTTAAAGATTTAATGGTTTAAATATTAGCTCCTTCAGTGTCTCCAAATGCATGTTGGTGGCAGTCTCCCATCTGAGCTTAGTGATGGAGTTTAATAATTTAATAATTTGAGGTTTGTGGGCTTTAAGTAGTTACACTTCAAGATGTTAGAGGGATTTGGGTTAAATGCTGAAATTAATTAGAGGATAAAAAATGTGAGGTTGACATATGTTATTGACATATTAACGGGTTGGAAATTAAAATGCTATGGGATGGGAGAACTTGGAAAGGAAGGGGCTTGGCCTTCTTTGTTGTTGTTACCCTCTTTATTGAGGTTATCATTAATATTGAGGTGGAAATTAGTGATAATGAGCATTAAATGCAATACATTTATAGAGGTTAAGGAGTTATGGAATTTAAGGTTTTAAGATGCTCACATTTGGGCGGTGTGTCCCAAATGTAGGGTCACAACTAAAAATGGGTCACAGAACGGTTTTCATTTGGTTCATTTCAGTAAAATGCACAACAGTGTTGCTATATAAATTCATTGCCCTAATTAAAATAGAAGAAGAACATTCTTTTTTGCTACACTGGTCCGATCAAAGATAGAGTCAGATACTGTGTACAGGGCTATTGATCCCCTGAGATGTATTAGGGTATCGTTATAGTCGGCTTTTTACCTTCTTCAGTGTGTCCAGGTGAACATTAATAGCAATCTCCGCCCTCAGTTTACTGGGCAGACTCTTCAACACCTCCTGTTCGTCTATAGCTTTCTGATTGCTCCACAGGTAATCAAACCAGCTGATGACCCGCTGCTCCAGCTCCTTGCTGACGTGTCTGAAATGCATGTAGTGTTTCAGGGAATCTACGCGGCTCTGGAAGGCTGCTCTTGTTGCGTTCATATTGGAGATCATTGCTCCAACATTCCCCACAATGGAGGCAAAAATCAGAACGCCAACCTAAAACAAATAAACAGAATATTTAGTGCATTTTACATTCATGGATTCACTGGAAAACACAGAATCTAAGGCTATTGTACCGTAGGCTAATATTTAGTGCATTTTAAATACATTCTAGATACAATGCATTCCGTGGGACCCACAAGATTTCAGGGTATTATACCTCAGGCTAGAATAGGTTTAAGAAACTATAAGTCAAGGTAAGACAGTGACACCAAAGCTGTTATCTCAATCATAAGAACGTACCAGAAAGTCAAATACCAGGAACAGATACTCTTCATCTCTAACAGGCGGCGGCGTCTCTCCGATGGTAGTCAGTGTAAGAGTCGACCAGTAAAGACAGTATATGTAACTTCTGGTCAGAGTGCTAAACTCTGGATCAGAAGCATTGGGGTAAACCCAGGAATCAGAGCCAAGTCCCAGGACCTTGGAGAAGCTGTAGTACCCACAGGCATTCCAGTGGATGATCACCAAGATGTAGAGAACCAGTTTACAGATGCGGAAAGCGTTGGGGTAGCCTGTTCGCGTTTCCGTCCGTTCGAAGAATTCAAACAAACGTGTTAGGCGAAGCAGCCGGTTGAATCGAAGAAGAGGAGTGTAGCCAGTTCCCAAGGTGAGGTACAGCAGGTCGGTGGGGAGGATGGAACAGATGTCAAGTTTGCACTGGAGGGTACGAAAGTAGGTTTCTCTCAGACAACGCACATCTTTCACCATCAAACCCTGATCCAAGAAACCTTGAAATAGAACAAAGCAATGATAAACTTTAGTTGCCAAGGTACACTTTAGGATTTGACTGTAAATCACTCTCAGATGACTCTCAGATGTATTCAATGAAAAGGGCACCGTCAGTTCTTTTTTGGCTTCTTGTCAAAATTCATGATTGTATGCCCATCTATCCTTCCATCAATCCATGTTTTGCTGCTTAACTGGGAGTAGGTCATGGCTGAGCCTGAGGAAAATAACACAGGCATCCTTTTCTCCAGCAACATCCACCAGCTCCTCCTGTGGATCCTCAGGAATCGCTGATCATATGTGCCCATCACAACCATTAGTTGCATAGGTGTGTGCAGAATATGCTTTCGTAGCTTAGAGGTCAAACCTCACTTACTCCAATTCACTCAGCTGTGTCATGACTGTTGATGGGAGGTCAAATTGAACAGTATGGTCCTTCAAGCCTTGATCCAGAAACTCTGGACAAGCAAAGGACATAGAAATGCTTCACCTTTCCAAGACACGGAACTTGATTTCTGGTATTACTTTAATACCTGTGCGGAGACGAACAGCCATATCCAGGATATACACTCCATCACAGAGATAGTCCAGCACCAGCCACCCCAACACACCCCGCATCTGGAGCTCATCAAAACAGGCCCTGCAACACATGGATGAATGATGAATCATTTATCATGCAGCCCCCTTCTGGACTAACCATGAACAAATATGTCACCTTGTTTTGAACTGTAATTGAAGTAGTAGTAGTACTATCTGCCATAGTAGTAATAGCAAGTAATAGCAGCAGTATTATCAGTGAGAGTAGTACTAGTATTACTAGCAGCAGTTGTTGTAGTAGTAGGAGTAGCACTAGCAGTATAGTACGAGTAGTCGTAGTAATGATCTGTGGCTGCTGACCTGACGACGAGGAAGGTCCAGTTATAGAGAACAGCAGCACCAATCACCATCAGCCAGTGGTAGTATACATCATCAGATGGAGACAAAACCAAGACATTACACCTCCTCCTCCTGAGAGAGAGGAGTGAGAGGGACAAAGAGAGACAGAGAGAGATGTATATGTGTCAGATGATGTTTTCATGTGCATGCCTTCAAGGCTGCCTTCAGTTGTCTCATCACCTCAGTCACTTCAAAATTCGTCCTGAAAGAGTTCATCTCAGAAAGTGATGTAGATCAGGAAGTCATGACAGTGTGGATACCTGACAGAAAATGACACTGAATCCACATGTTTGCCAAGATTTGGGCTTTTAAAGGCTGTGGTCTTAAACTTTTGATCAGCTGATGAACAGCCTATTTCAGTTTAATTGTTGTTTGCAATAAATTGCTTACTCAATTTTTTTTTTTTGTCTCACTCCCATTTCTTCTTTTTGCATTTTGAATCTCCACTTAGAACCTTCTTAAGATCCAACAGTGCAAAATGTAAATTCTTGTAAATTTTCAACTGGTCTTAAGATTTTGATCAGGAGTGTATATGACTGTTTCACACCAGATTGAAGAAACATGTCGTTCACACCGCTGGCAGATTGAACGCCTACGCCTCTTCCCTCCCCTGAATCCTCTTTGTTAATGCCTCACGTCATGAAATCAGTGGAGGAAGACTTTCATTGTGTGTATCAGAGTTGGTGTGGGTGTGGCTGAACCTGCTGTGTGGGGCCTGCTGGTCCACAGGGGCGGGGCCTCGGAAACGTTCCAGGAAGGAGTCGGGTCGCTCGGCCTCCTCCGCCAAACTCTTATGGGCCCATTCTCTCAGTGTCATCACCATGCCGACTAACCTGAGGACACACAGAGAACACACCAGTCACACTGACAGCTGTGTGTACGAGAATAAACATTATCATGCAGCAGAAAGAGATGACCTCTGAATATATGTTTTTAAATGTTAGCTGTTAATGAGTTAATCTGCCAGGGGTCGTACCTGGACAGCGCACCCCGCCCCCGGAGGGAATTCTGGGAGTTAATTTCCCTTCTGTCAATGGCCGCCATTCTCTGTAGCTCTGAGCAGGTATCATCGCAAATCGACTGGCCTCTACACGCACACACAAGCACACACACACATCACAGTGGAAATATAACAATGAATGAATGAGTGGACATGCAGTCTTTTATAATTGAGAATGATTGACAGGCATTTTCTCCAATCACTGGGGTCGTTTCTGTCCTCTCTATGCTGATTGGTTGGGTTGATAGTGACGCTCAAAAATCAGCTGCTCCTATTCACTTTCTTTGTTTTTTGAGTTTGATAGAAAGCTTATCGTAATCACAGATATGGATAATAATGATAACTCTCATAGGTTATTGATTTAAGTATTTCATTGCACAATACCATCAAACAATGGACCTATACAACTATTAAATAGCTCCTTTTGTGTAGTAGCAATAATGTAATGAATTATTGGCATAGCATATATTAAAGCGCTATTCTGAGATGTGTGTGTGTGTGTGTGTGTGTGTGTGTGTGTGTGTGTGTGTTACCTGCTAAGTGTGCTGTCAGCCCGGTCGCTCTCCTCTTCTGTCCATGTTTTCACAGACAGTCTGTGTGAATCCACTGCCTGATCAGTCATACTACACACACACACACACACACACACACACACACACCAAAGCAAGCGATTCTCAATTTTAGTATGATAGAGAGAAACAACCTGAGATAGGATCAACTGGCCTGCATGCACACACACAAACGCACACACACACTCACCCACAAACCAAAACGCCAAACTTATATAACTCATATAGACGTACACACACACACACACACACACACACACACAAAAGTAATAAACACAATGAAGAATTAACACTCGTGTGGACAGAAACACACGTGTAAACACACCAAGAGTAAACCGACTCACACACACATAACCCACTAACCAGCACACATACATGCAGCGACAGACACAAACACACACTCACAGAAAAGAGAGGTCATCCAGTACAAGGTCAGTGATCAGACATCGCCATGGAAACCAGATGACATAGCAAACAATCTGCACGGTTGCCATGACAACAGATTATAAGTGAGAATGACAGAAAGATAGAGAGGTAAATACATATTTTACAAATTGGCAAACCTGATAATTTCCTTGTTGTCCCAAAGTTCAGCACATCAATCCATCAGATCTATCTATCTATCTATCTATCTATCTATCTATCTGTCTGCTGGACTGTTTGTATTAGTTGAGATCCACAGCAGACTGATGAGGAGAGGCACAGATGAACACACACATATGAAGGGATGAGTGGATGGATGGATGGATGGATAAGAGTGTGCTAATGCAACAGATAAAAAGGAATAATCACATGGCACTCGACAAACCACCTTTTAAATTTCAAATAGTTTGTGCATGTGTGCGTACGTGTGTGTGTGTGTGTGTGTTTGTTGTCCCCTCGAGCTGCACTCCTTTTGTCCCAGCGAGCTCATCTGAATTCAAGAACCTCTTTTGAAGTGGCCTCTAAGCTGCAAGTGTGTGTGTATGCGTGTGTGATTGTGCACCGCATCGTCCTCAGCTCTGATTACCAAGAGGGAAGTGTGTTTTTCAAGTGTGTGTACACCTGCTTACGCCTCCATTTACCTTCAATTCAGTTCAGTTCGGGAATTGAATTTTTAATCAAAACTGAGACATTCAAAGCAAAATGAGATGGGAATGAATGTGCAGCCCCTAATGAATGAATTGCCCCATCTATTTACATTTTGAATGGATTCAAACGAAAGAGGACCAAACCTGGGATTAGTGCATGCATGCACACACTTGCACACACATAATGAGAGACACAGAGAGTGTGTAAGCTCAGAACATTTGTAACTATAGATCAACTGATGCAGGTACATTCAGAGGTTAAGGCAAGATAAAGGACAAACCTGTGAATTTCCTCGTGGAGTCAGTATATGCTTGTGATTGACATAATAAAATCACAAAAAATCTGTTCATTATGGGGCTAATATATAAGTTACTTTCAGTAAGCTCCCTCCATTATTTGTAATACTAATTTTAAAAACTTGTTTCACGTTATGGAGCCATACCAATATTTGGTATATGTTGGAAAAAATCCCGGCAGTGTGTCATCTCATTAATTTTTTGCCTAGGAAGAGAATAACTGCATCCACACATATTACCAACCATTACCAGTTCCGACCATGTGCGTGCAAATAACACCACTTTTACACTTTGGAATTGCATGCAGTGCATATGCCCATTAACTCGTGTGGACAGATGTGCACCACCTGTTAACAATAATAATAATAATAATAATAATAATAATAATAATCTCTTTATTGTCCACACATATGGAAATTTGCTCTCAGCTTCTCTGCTCTTTCCCAATATTTGACTGGCCATGTTTATAAGTCTGGGTAGTGTATTTTTGCTCTCAGACCCCAGGTGGCCATACCATGTCTGCATATTAAAAGGTAGAACACTTTCCACACCGGATAAGAGCATGTACAGCATACACACGCTGAGTCCTGATCACAGTGTCCTGGGTTTGAACCCGCCTCAGGCTGCATGTCGTCCCCTCTCTCTCCCCTGCCTTTCCTGTCTCTCCACACTGTGACTGTCAAATAAAGCAGAAATGCCAAAAAAAAAAAAAAAAAAAAAAAAAAATCTTAAAAAGCACTTTCCACAAGAAACTGCCTCTAAAATTCCCTTCCCTATATTGTATGAATCCAGGCTCCTGATTAGATACACACGTTGCAGTGCTTTTGTAAAGATGCATTCTGTGTTCATAAGGATTTTACCTCCTCTGCTGCTTCAACAGCCTGATCATTCATCAGAACAGGTGGAAAATAATGGCAGGCGTTGTCGTAATAACAGGTTCCTTAGTCTTACTTTCATTAATAAAAAGGCCACCACTTAGTAAGCTCAGACGTATGGTGGAAATATGTCGACTGATTATCTGTGTCCCCTGTCTGCGTAAGACCGACTGACACCACGTCATATTCATACAACTGGCAGGTTGAATTGAGGGAGAACACAGCCCTGAGGTGCTCCTGTCCTCAGGATGTCTGTATCAGACATTACACCACTGCACCTCACTCTCTGTGGTCTTGCTTGTTAGCTAACATTTGCACGGCTACCTGGTAACACTCCTTTTTCATGGTGGAATGCTTTTAGTGGTAAGAAGACAAGGCACAAGAGTATATAGAAAGAAACAAGAGAGAGGCAGCAGACAAATCAAACAAATTGTATGGAAAATGCTTTTATTCAGCACAATTCAACTGTTTAAATGTACACATCAACTTTTGGAAGTATTGCTAGCATTTTAAGCCTTTTTTTAGCCATGGGAGAAAATTTGCCACTGCAATGAGGGAATGAAAACAAAGATCTGTTGACTGGAAATTGATTCAGTGCACGACTGTAGCCCTTTAACGGCATTTGCAGTCTCGTATTCATTTTTAAAGGATGCATGGTGGTACTAGCATTGCAAAAAGTGCAAACAACTATTGCTCAATCTAGTAACCCAAAAATCAATAGTTAACATTGAATATTGCAACAGTAACCCTACAATATTTGAGGATAATTATTGATTTTGAAAAGAATTTTTAAAAAAATCATAAAAATCATTACATTCCTGGAGCAACTGCGTCACTGGTAAACATTTGGGATGAAAGAGAATGAGCTACAGGACTGAGGAATGTTAACAGCAGCAGCACCAGACCTAAAGCGTGCAGCGCGGGTATCATTTCAACACCATGTGGTCAACTGCAGCACCAAGGCGACATCACCTCCAAACTTACATTCCCACAGGAACAAGAAATGTGGTTTGGGACTTTTCACAGAGCAAACTCAATCCTCCAGTGTCTGTCGGATCAGGGAGAGAAAACAGCATTCCCTGTGCCTTTACCCTGTCAGGACAGATCACATCTCTGCCACATAAACAATTCAAGAGCTAAATCTGACTGTTCCTGTGTGAATGGAGCATGAAGTTTATCAACAGGCATTTCAAAGGCAGAGGAGAAAAAGCAGCGTGCTGACCAGAGGTCAGCCTGTTGCAGATTTTTAAAGGCAAATAGTGACATTTAGGAGAGAAAAAGAAGAGCAATCAGTGGATCAGCTTGCCTAGTTTTGTTTTTAGTTTGTTTACATTCTGCTCAGCTCATATGTTAGCCACAGCGGCTCTGCCATTCTGATTTGTCAGATATTGTCGATTTAGAAAGACTTCTGCACTACGATTCAAACAGAAGTAAGAGCGGACGCGGCAGTAACGGTATTTTAGTGTCTTAAAGTGAAAATAAACAAATCCCTTTTTTCAATGGAAACTATCTATGCATATGCATCATTTTCTGAATTCTCGATGTCCAAGACTTACACTTAAAGTTGGTATTTGTTTCTAAACCCTGCTGTAAGCCCTGTGTGTTTGGCCAAACTGATTTACAGGTCTACCTCTAGTCTTATGTGAATGCATAGACAACATAGAATCTTGCACAGCTTTGGTCATAATTATAAAAATGGCTGAGGTCAATAGGTGTCTAGCACAGAATATTATGGCTTACGTACATTAAATGCTTTATATTATATATTGGCTGGCACATTGGAAGATAGGAGTCATACAGCAGAAATGAAGCGATGACACACGGGAAACTCTGAGGCAATGTGGACAGGCAAAACGTAGCACGGTGATAACGTCATATTAGAAATGCAAGGACACCATATGTCCACAAAGACAACTATTGAAAAAAAAATCAGACAAAAGTCGAATTATATTCTTTCAGCAGGTCTGAGAAATGGTAAGTGTGACAAACAATAAAAAAGTGTCATCAAACCTATAACAGTGTTGGCAATATCAGCAACGCACATTGCCTCAAAATGTTGCACGTGTGTCACAGCCTTTAAAAGGAACAAAACAATGCTTTCATTCATTTTTCATACCCATTATCCCCTTTCAGGGCCATAGGCTGAAGCCTATCCCAGCATGCATTGGGCCGAAAGCAGGGAAACACCCTGGTCTACCAAAGGATGAATACACACAGACAATTGCAGTCACTCTCCCATGCATATCTCTGGGTAGTTGAGTCTCCAATTCACCTGACTTGCATGTTTTTTGGTGTGAGAGGAAACCCACCTGAACCTGAGGAGAACATACAAACTCCACACAGCCCAAAATAAGCACCGGGGTCCAGATTGAGCCAAAACTCTGATACATCTTGTAGATATGTTTCAGGATGTAGCCATTGTTGGTAGAGGACTTGTTTTTACTGCAAACTGTTTCCTGCACTCTTTTACTGAATGGAAAGACATGGTTTGGAAAATGATAGGCCAAAACCTACACAACAGCACCATCTAGTGCTGGTCGGGCTAACTGTGAGTTTAAAGTGGGTAGTTTGAGGAGCAAGTTTGCTTTTCAAACTACCCACCCGGTTGTGTGTGTGTGTGTGTGTGTGTGTGTGTGGTGTGGGTACAATCTCTAAACTCTCTTCATGCCTCTTCCCATCAGGCAGGCGAAGATGGTCATCACCATTTTGCTGTTGGGCTCCACCAGGTCTTCAGGCAGGGCGTACACTTTGGTGCCAATCTTCCTCGCCATGGAAACAGCATACCTGGTGGGGCAGGCAGAGTTACAGTCAGGGTTTCTACGGCAACAAATTATATCTATGACTCTTATTTTATCTTCCAGTTTGTGTGCATTATGTATTCATTTCTGTGTTTTTATTGACATTTACTTGGCATTGTCCAGTTTGTCTTCGTCTGACAGACTTCCTGTTTTGACCAGCTCAAAGTTCACGCTGCCTGGCTGAATGGCATCAATCAGGTCCAGAACCGGAAGACTGCTAGTGATTTCTTTATCCTGCACATGGGGACACACGCACAGAAACACACACACGTTATGCATGCATACACACCACATAAACATAATTCCTTTTCCTTTTCGCGCCATCAAGGAGTTCATAATACTCCTCCATGTTACCCCATCCAGCTCCACTTTTTGTTTGTCCTCTTTGGAGTCTAAATTTTTTTTTTTTTTTTTTACTTGTTGATAATTTGGTTCTGGGCTCTGAAGAACCCAGCCTTCACCAAGTCTTGAGAAATTTCAAGAGACAATTTACTTTTTTTTTTATAACCCCCTTCCATCTAATCCTGAAATTCAGGAGATATCCATATTGAAAGCAATAGTTTTGTTCCTTCAGCAGACCGCTGCACACTCTGATTTCTGCACCGTCTCTGTCTTTCTCTGTAGAACAATACACACCCAATCGTACCGTCGTCACGGTTCCCACTACGGGTCCTCCTATTCTTGATTCCAGCTGGGGAACCAACTTTCTGGAGTCTAAACCAATTTATTTTTTGTCAAAATACTAAGTAATAATAAATAATAAGTTCACAAACAGGGACGGAAGCAGTTCGTTGTTGGTCAAAAAAAGGCCTAACGTGTAAACTCAGTCCATAACTGAATGAATGGCACTGCTCCCTGTGTCCTGAAGAGGAACACACACACACACACACACACACACACACTTTATAATGAAGAAAACCCAACGAACCTTAAAGGTTTTGATAGATGAGGTCTTTCCAGCCTCAGCCAGAGTTTTGTTGACCCACTGAATTATGAGATCGTCTCCTGCAGCCTCTCCATCTCCAAGGTCTTCAAGAATATTTAAAGTGTACCTGTGCATCGATGTGAAGAATGAATGTGAGATTATCAACAATTTCTGCTGCATTTCCCCTAAATCCATTCTAGAGGTCCTGCCACACAGAAGGCGTTGCTACCCGTCCTTTGTGCCTGGCTCTGGATGCGCTCTCTTTGGCTTTCTTTACTGAAGAGGATGAACATGTTGGACGTTACATTTCTTTCAACCTCTGGCCATGTCTATACACAACAGCCCTCATGAATGATGACCTCACATGACTTCTACTTCCTGTAAAACAGCATATGTTAAATAGTGACATCATCCTGCACTAGTGGCTGTAAATTAAAATTAAAATTTCAGCTCTTTAATCATACTTATTATTTACCACCACTCATTCTTCACCACCTATCTCTTCAAATAAAATTGAGTTTCTCTCTCGCACTCATATCCTGTGGGATTAGAGTTAGGGTTTGGTCTGTTCTAATAGTTGCACCTGTGAATGATCCTTCCCTGCACTTTGTCCTGCCCAAACATCAAATCGACACAGCAAGAGTCCATTTCATGAGGTCTTTAAATGCAACTGTTTCTGTTCGCTTTGTCCGCTTTATTCAGTGAAAACTGAACTGTAAGAAAAAGCTCTCATGTGGACTTTTTTTTTTTTAAACAGAGAAATACAGTGGCGTTTTCAAAAATACTTCTATATCACTATCTAAGTGGACATGGCCTTTGATATCTTCTATCATCTGCCACTGCCAGAAACTCAGAAAGCTTTTGCTTTGCTTTTTGCAACCGCACCCTCTTCCTGTTTTGTGTCCTAAAGCAATCCCTCAGATTTCTCACCAAATCCAACCCACTGTCACTGTAGCCAGCCAGACTTCCTGGTGATGGTCTCCTTTACAATGCCTCTCTACAATGTCTCAGACTTAATATGTCTATGATTTAGTGACTTTAAAATGCTGCACATAGCGACTTTCAGTCAGTCTTACCTCTTCATCAGCTGCCAGACCAGCGCCAGAGTTAGAGTTTGATTTCCACTGTAGATGTCCTGACCTCCGATTCCCACCAGGGAAAAACCAGCCGACATACCGAGCTCCACAGCATAGTTACAGTTCTCTATCTGTGACACACAAACACGCATACACACACACACACACACACACACACACACACACACACGTACACGCAGGGTAAGTATAACTATATTGTAACTATGGAGGGCTCCTATCCAGGAAATGGAAGCCTGTTAATTAACTCAGTTCCCAGCATGTCTGTGTGTATAAAATCTGTGTGTATATGATTTAGTTACCTGTTTCATACGCCCTCCTCCCTGCATTTTGAATGGCGGTTTATTGACTCTGTTATCCCAGTCCACTGGCACTTTAATCTTATCATAAAGCTGGAAAAGCACCATGGCATCCATCAGGTCACTGCGCACACACACACACACACACACACACACACACACACACACACTCATATGTAAGTGTTCAATGCATTATACATTATGCTGGCGTTAGCATGGAGCACAAGAGAAAACGATCTACTGGGGACACTTGGATGTTTTTACATTCTCATCACTTGAAGGTTAAGTTGATCAGTCAACCAAAAATGTGCTGCATTGCTTTACACTCAAAAACGAATTAATGATAACTAGCCAATACTGTTGTCCCTCTAAAAACTGTGAACTGTGCCTTTAAGTTAGTCAAAGTGACAAACTGACCCATAGATATGGTGCACATAAGGATTGACTCCCAGGGAATTCATCCAGTTCCTGAAGGTTCTCTCCTCTCTGGTCTCACCTTGAGAGAGAGAGAGACAGAGAGAGAGAGAGAGAGAGACAGAGTGAAATAAAATACAAGTTTCATTCAGATAAAAACATAAACACAATATAGATTCATAGAAATTCACTCAAGGGTGAATTACATTTAGAACATTATCTTAATAAATTTACGGGCAAAAATCAGTGCCTCTCCTTTGTTTCCCCGGAGGGCGTAAATATTTTATTTCATGTTCAGGTGGGACACACTCTGGACCAAAGCGCCATGGCAAAGGTGCAAACCTGACACAAATTTAACATAAAGGATGCATGTGCGAGGGGAGATCAATATGAAACACAGAAAAACTAAAATGAACTGTGCATGAGAGTGATCAAGAAGGGTGTGTTGTGTGTGTGAGAGAGAGAGAGAGAGAGAGAGTGTGTGTTAGCGATTACTTTGCAAATTCCACTCCTGGTCCTCTGGTTTGGTGAGAGCAGGGTACTTGTTGAACAGCGTGGCTACGAAGGCCATGTTGAGCTTGGCGTTTCCGCTGACGACGTCCGCTGGAGTCACAAACTGGCGGCAGTCGAGGCGGTCGGCCTGTTTCAGCATGAGTTCCGCTCTCTGCGTGAGATCCTTCTCCTGGTGACACACACACACATGCAAACTTGCATTCTAGGCATTTTTATGTTGATGGAAAATGACAATTAGGTGAGGGGTTCAAGGTTTTCCAGTGTGGGACAGAATAAATACGATTGTACAAATTAGATCCAAATTTGCTTTTACATTTCTTCATTTATAGAGTTGGACTCCTGCAACCAAGGACTTCAGCTCTAGGACATGCATCTAGGGTTACGTTACCCACTTGTGAAACGCTTGTTTGTATCTGGATGTTGTACACTTTGTTCATCTGTTTCTCTTTTCTGGGTTGGTTATGGCAATATTCTTTCAAAAATCTGCTGTTAGCTATGAATGCTATGAACATCATGAAACCTTGTGGAAAAGTAGGTCATGTGGCAGGGAAGAGCTGATTCACATTTCACGCTGATTAGTCAAAGTTGGTGTGGCAGTGATGAATTCTGGTTGAATATCCCTCCTGTGGAAATGGCATCTTAACAACAAACCTTTCCACAGCAGCCATTTTGACATGACATAGCAGGGTAAGCACAGGCGTGACTGACAACATGAATGAAGGCTCCATTTTGCAGAGATCTGACAGAGGCAGGGTGCTGGTGTTGTATGCTGCTACTCAGTGCTCTCCAGTTAGCATATCTGTTTAACCGTACCTTAGTGTCTGTATATGTATGTATATGTGTATGCATATGTATATATATGTATGTGTATAAATAACTGATTATGTATAACTCCATGATAAGGATGAAAAATATTAGGATTATTATGATTAGATTATTGTGACAGTAAATAATTGATATAATTTCTGGCCATGGTTTATAACAAGTTATTTGCATATAAAGATAAATATGATTGGTAATAAGGATACAATAGCAGAACTAGTCCAAATAATGAATTAAGGTATGCTTCAGGTGGATAAGGAAGCCTAATATGTATTAATATGTAATTGACTTATGGACGAGGGGTGGGACTAGATAAGTTTTACTTCTTCCCACTCCCTTCCGGATAGGTAAAATTAAATTATTATGTGTTGTTTCATTTTTATGCTTATTTATGTTATGTTTGTCCATTATTGTGTGATTACTTTTCTTTTCTTTTTATTTGTTTATTTGTTTTGCTTACTCGGAATAAAGAACTACTACTACTACTACTACTACTACTTAGTGGGAACAACACGTGCCACAACAGTACAAGGCAGTGTCGTAAGGAAATTCACACACTCACTCACACTCACACACACACACACACACACACACACACACACGCAGCCTTGTTCTGTTGTGCCTGAGCGAGGCTGATATCATTATCCTAAAACAGCCCATCAGGAAACAGGAAGCAGGTCAGCAGGAAGTCAACTTCCATTTAGTCTCTGATGCTGAGTTCAGAAAGGACTACAAGCTGGTATGTGCTGTTTCAATGGAATGTTTCAATGTGTGTGTGTGTGTGTGTGTGTGTGCAATCTTGAGAGCATGGAGCTGCTGAATTGCACTACCAGCTGAATGGATGGAGAAACCATTAGAAGATTAAAGCAGTGAAATAATCCAATAACTTCCCTTGCTCTTTCTCTGTCTCCTAGCCCCCACTCTCTATATGTGTTTCTATATCTCCCTTTCATATATTCAGTCATATTCATATCACTGTTGAAATTGCTAGTGCTGGTGATAAGATCAATGTGAGGTATTGAAGGCATCACACTGACCTGGGACTGATGGGAGAAATCCTCCATCGAAATGTCCTGAATATCCCTAAACTCCCACAGAAAATGTCTGTGTTTATCACCCTTTGCTTTTATTTTTTGTTTCCACAGTTGTTAAATTGGCAAGAGCTGACCAGCTGAGGCAGAGAAAGGAGGTTTTTTCTTCTTTTCTTTCTTTGCTTTTCTGCGACAACGCTAAAAGGGGCACATTGTAACATTAACTGTAAATTAATTAACTTACATATAAACCAGACGTATCAATCTCAATCCGAGGAACGTCCTCTTCACTTCCAGTTGGAGCAATCTGCTGGAGCAGGTGGAAATATACTTCGGAGTCCTGCAAACACACACACACACACACACACACACACATGAAGTAAAAAAGTGCCACACAAGACCATAGACCCAGTTGCTCTTCATGGAGAAGAGAAGTTTAGAGAGTTTCAGAGTTTTGGGGATGTAGGATGTTTTTTGCAGGAAGGGTTTTAGATCTTATGGCAGGGTTTTCTTACCTTAACATCCCCTGAGAAATTTGATATTCTCCTGTTTCCAACTTTTTCTAAATGGAAATTGACCCAGCGTAGTAACAATTCCTCAGGACTGAGTTTCATTAACTCCTCCAGGCTCTCCCCCTCTTTCAGCAATGCTGCAATAGCTGCAAAAAAGACCATTATTTAGAGGGAGGGATGGTTCATCACCATTCTAAGCAGACTTAATTGAGAATGGGAGTGTATAAGCACGTGCATAATGTGAATGAAATAGTGCTTGTATATGTAGATTCCTTGATGCTTCTTTTTTCAGTGCCAGCAAACTGTTGTGTTGATAATCTGATTGTGTGTTGCTTGTGTGTGTGTGAGGTTTGTCTGTGTGTATATTCCTTTAATTCCTACAGAATTGTATATTGGCAGACAGCTCCATCTTGATCATTGTGTATGTGTGTGTGTGTGTGTGTGTGTGTGTGTGTGTGTGTGTGTGTGTGTGTGTGCGCATACCTTCATTGCGGCTCAGCTCTATATGAGCAAAGAGTCCGATCCTGATGATCTGCCAGAGGAGTCCTAACACCAGGTGAGGTTTGCCTTCCTTCAGATCCTGAGCTCCAATATTCACAACCTGGCAGCCAATGGCTGAGGCCGAATTCAAGGCCAAGTTTAGATTCTCCTGTTGGGATAAAGAGTTACAGGCCCTGGGTCAGAAGAAAACTGAGCAGCTGTGTCAGGTCGAAGTTTCACAAAAGCACAAGTGAATTCAAAACAAACGGAAAACCATTCATTGATGCCTTTTTCCTTAAAACACCCTCCGTAAATATCTATGTAATGTATTTAACAATCAGTTTGATGCCATGATTTATAAAACTAATTTATATCATATGGGTTTACATCATCCTAAAAACACAGTAGTAGTATTACATATTAAGTATTACATAGATAAGAAGGCACTCAGATTGAGTGTAGGGGGCTGCATTCCTGTAACTAACTAATTTATCCTGCTGATTTCTTCTGCTGATTCAACAGGTGTT
The DNA here is from genome assembly GCF_902150065.1 of Myripristis murdjan. Classification (NCBI taxonomy): domain Eukaryota; kingdom Metazoa; phylum Chordata; class Actinopteri; order Holocentriformes; family Holocentridae; genus Myripristis; species Myripristis murdjan. The sequence continues at coordinate 27,611,727 of NC_043989.1, forward strand.
AAAACCAACTAACCGACTGAATGACAGATTGTGTTGCCAAGTGATTCGACTGGAACAACAATGCAGTGTTAGAGAGTCACTCATGACCAAAATGATTAGACAACAGACTGGGTGGCTTGTTGAACGCCTCACCCATTAACGAATCAAGTACCTGTGTGGTGAAAGTGGTGAGTTTCTTCTTGTTGATGGCTCTCTCATCAATGGTGTCAGGAACGGAGATGTTGATCATTTTACTACAAAAACAAAAAGAATTGAGTACATTGGCCTGATATATACTGGCCTGTTAAATCAAAAAAATAAAGACTTGATAACTGGTTAAAGACCAAAGTGGTTTAGGCCAAACTCAAGGATAAGTGTAAAGATAAAAAAATAGACACTGTCAGGTTAAAGTTATGATATTTACAAATCATTACACAGCAATATATTGAAAATATATACCAGTATACATCATTATGTCCCCACAGGACTATACTGAAGAAGTATGTAGCTCTATCATGAAGCATTTGATGAGATTTTGGTTGATTGATTGAGGTGCAAATATAAGATTGAGGTCAAAACTGGATTTAGACTTTAAGGCTTACCAAAGCAAAATGCCATCTCCCACTACTTTAAACAGAGCGTCAGTGTTGGGGTTGATGGGCAGAAACTGTTGACAGTCCGGATCCTTCTCCAGAGATGAGTTGATCCAGTTGGCAAAGGCAAAGCGCTCTGCCTCTGAAATATAATTTAGCTTAGTTAAAGAGTGTCATGAATGCTCGCTTCACTTCTGCTATTATGGGAATCTGAATTACTTTGTTGTGCAGAAGTGCAAAAAAAAAAAAAAAATCATAGAATTCATCTACAGCCATTTCACACATGGGCTCACCTGCAGGTTTTGTACTCTTAGTAATAAGGAGCTGGGAGGATAGAGTGCAGAACAACTGATGTGGATTTGTGTTCACACATACAGCTCCTCTGGCTAACGTCAGTATAACTTGCTGTCTACTGCTGACACAGACTGCATGCTGACCTTGCTGACACAATGCATGGCTGTGGCTTCCCGTTTCAAACGCGGGTCTTGTACATGAAGGTCCTGTGGCTCCTCCATGAGCCATCCACCCCAACCCCCTCCTTACACCGACTCTCATGCTCTTTATGTTATGATGGTAATCATATGATGATATGACATGAGTGTGAAGCATGGCACATGTAACTATACTTATTTTTCTTATCCATCATGTTTGAGGCAGTCACGTCAGGCAGACATACAACACAGTGGACCTCATATCACTCAGCATGTGTTCACAGAAGAATTGTATTCCCATGTGCATGTATGCAGCACTGCATCCACCAGTTTACTCTGGTTAGCTTTTAGTGAATAATTCATTTAGACACTTGCCTTTGACTGTTCAGTGGCCCGACCTCCGACACTTGGTTGTTATTTAGTTAGTTAACTACAAAATGTTTTCATAATTCATAATAATTAGCTGTACTAACCAGAGATTGAATGCTGCGTTCCTTCACTGGAGATCTCACTGGTGCCTCCGATGGCTAAGATGCCTTCCTTCTTGTTCAGAGCTTTCTTGAAACTCTGGGCCACGTCATCATTCTTCAGGTCCGTGAAGATCTGGTCACAGACACACACACACACACACACACACACACACACACACACACACACACACACACACACACAAATCAGGGCCTGATTTCAAGTTGTGGTTATCCTTGTAAAGATATTGTTGATCTACCAGTGCATTCATTAGTGAAGCTTTAATTAGTTGACCTATAATTTATGATAGTATAACAGTTAGGCAGTCATGATTGTCTGATTAGATTAGAAACATGTTCAAGTCCTCAGTGGTTAGTGTGTCACACAGTATTTGTCATGAGATAAATTAAGACAGGCAGTTAGTCAGCCAGCTAGTATGTGAGTGTCGTTTAGGCAGCAAGGCAGCTAGACTGTAGGCAGTAAATCAGTCGAAAGGTTTGTTAACTTGGATGTGAATCTGTCAGTTAATAAGTCAGTTAATTGGTTAGTTAGTTAGTGTTACCTACAGTGATGAACTCATTAAAGTTGATCTGGCCGTCTTTGTCCAAGTCCACGCTTTGAATAATTTCTCTGATCTTGTATCCAGGCATTTGAAAGCCGATTTCACGGAAGAGCTCACCGAGCTCTGAGGTGTTGATGTAGCCATTACTATTCAAATCTAGAGAGAGAGGATTGGAGGTGAAATAGTTAAAGTAATTATCTGAAACATAGAGATTTAACTGCTCCATTTCTATCTTTTTACTATCAAATGAACTGGGCAGTTATCATGAGCAGTGATAGGCACCAAGGCAGAACAGACAAAGAAAAGAACACCACCTACAGACACTCAAACAGAACATCCAACATCAACAAAAAAATACAAGGAAAAAGACACAAAATAGCAAAACACGCTAAAGCATCACCAGCTTAAATACATTATCATTAGTGTCAGTGTTGAATTGCTGGCCATTAAATATGATCATGGTTGAATAAAAAGTGAATGAGAAGCATGAAATGCATTAGAGTTTGGAAAAAAAAAACGAGACTCAATGCACTTTGACACGTTCACTGCTGATATCTGAACTGTTTGTGTGCACACAAACACACACACACACACATATTTACTCACCAATTTTCTCGAAGCCCTCCTTGATCTCCTCTAGCTCCTCATTAGTGATGTTACCTGACATGCTGACACCTAGAAGAATGGCAAAAAATGGCAATGAATGCAATGAAGGCAACTGTACCTCAACTGAATTATTTATTTATTTATTTATTTTACAAATTCTCTGTTTTAACATTCTCATAAACCCTGCTGCACCCTGGTGGTTGTCTTTAGTGAAAGGCATTATCTTTGGATTCACTGAAAAGGATAAACATGTTGAAACTTAAGCTCTGTTGGCAATGTTAAAACTGCACCTTCTTCCTCTTTCATGTCATAATTTCAGGTCCCATGGCGCAATAAAAAATCTGACATTGCATAATGTAAAGGTAGTGTAGAAACTGTTAATCTTCTGGGTGATAGTTTTGTTTCCTTTCAGTAATGCTGTAATATTAAAGTCTCAAAATCAGTGTAGTGGTGTTAAAATGTTCATTCTAGAACATCAGTTACTTTGGTTAAACAGTAAATTCATTCCACCACCTTTGAACAATGTATTAAAAGAATTTCCTGGACCTTTGTATCATGTGTTACATGTGATCTAGAGCCTTTATATCATCATTTGACTGCATTCCAGGACCTTAACATCTTGGATTAAAGGCATTTTAGAACCTTTGTAACAAAGTTAAATTAACAAAGAAAGGTACATGCTTTCTAGAACCTCTAAATGCAGAGTAAAATACAATCCAAAACCTTGACATCATGGGTAACTGTATTCTACAAATGTCATACTATGGGGAAATGGCATAATAGAATGTAACACGGGTTAATTGCATTCCTGAACCTTTATAACATATGCTAGATGGTGAATGCATTCTAGGGCCTTTGTGCCAGGGGTTTAATGCATTCTAGAATGCCTGGCCCCTATGAATATAGAATTCTAGTTTCTCAGAATCCCTTTAATGCCTTTTATAACCTTTGACCTCAGAATGAAATACACAGAAGCTTTCTATCATGGCTTAACTGCAATCTAGAACCTTTCTATCATGGCTTAACTGCAATCTAGAACCTTTCTATCATGGGTTAACTGCATTCTAGAACCTTTCTATTGTGGGTTAACAGGACCTTTCTATCATGGATTAACTGTAATCTAGAACCATTCTATGGTGGGTAAACTACATTCTAGAAGCTTTCGATCATGGGTGAACTGCCTACTAGAATGTTTGAAGCATGGGTTTGATGGTGAATGCATTCTAGGACATTTGAACCCAGAGTGAAATATGTTCTAGAACCTTTTCATCATGTGGATTTTGGAACCTGACTTTTGAGTAAAAAAAAACAAACAAACATTCTAGAACCTCAGAAGCCAGTGGGTATTAATAAGCTTTTCTGTATCAGAGACACAGACTTGTTGAACATGGTGGCATGAAGCCTGTTAGCTAAGCTCATGAGATGTCACAGGTTGGCTTTTTCCGTGTTACCAGAGTCACTATTACATGGTTCAGTTCCCTTCTAGCTGCTCTCAGACAGCACAGCCCTGTTACACTGACCTAGAAGATATGGCAGCTTGATGTATTACACAAAGAGCCATTCAGTATAAAAGTTGTAATAGCCTAGAGAGGCTTCTAAAGCACAGTAGATTTATGCAGACTGCCTTGTAATATTGCTGTTCTGTAATGGAGGGCTCCTATCACAGCTTATGTAGACAGCCATGTTATATTACAGCTGAGTAGATCCAGAGTTCTGTTAGCAGTAAAATGAGATAAGATACAGAGAGCTGATGAGTAGATAAGCCTGATGTATTTGCATGTCGAGCTGTAAATCTGTGTATTACACTTTCTTAAACCTTTATTGAACCAAGAAATCCCTTGAGATTGAAATCTTGTCTCTGAGGGGGACCTAAACCAAGACAGCACACCAGTTACAGTTTAAATAGAATAAAACACAACAGACAGGGAATACAAACATCAGACACACAAGGAAGAGACTAAATCCAGCTCATGTAAGGTAGCTGCTTCTCTCAATTATATGAGACTAGATTATTAATATGTAGTGTGCTTTGCAGATTATTCCATGTCCAGGGAGCAAACAGAGGAAGGCTTTTTTCCCTAGCTCAGTGCAAACCCTTGGGACCAGGTAAGGAAGCCACCGGGTGGAGCGGAAGCTATTGAATAGACTTTTCATATGGAGTAGTATTATGAAAAATATTGGTGCAGTCCTGGTAGAGAGATCCGGGATACATGATGGCAGCATGATATATCAGCTGTGGAGCCGTTCACCATTAAGAGCATTGAAATACACGCTCTATTATTAGATGGAGAGACTAGCCTCTATATCCCTTAGCTTGGGATAGATCTTTCTGCTGCAGAGAGCAGAGTCCTTTCCATGAAGAGAAATTACTAGACTAAACAAATGTCGGACAGAAAACCTCAGAGCATTGTTCTCGGAAGTCCATGTCAGATTCCTACTCAAATTAGTGCCCGTCCCAGTCAAATCAAGATTCCTATTTGAATCTTCTGAGTAAGCTGTCACATGCTCTAGTCACTATGTTAAGGGACACCTCATAAAACAGTGCTTCACTGCAGCAGGAATGCAAACACGGTGGACGGATGGACAGACAGACAAGACACCCACACACAGGCAGACAGGCAGCAAGGAGCCACGGATGATTCCAAAAACACTTGATAGCTTGTTTCGAAATTTTCATCGGAGTCATGCCAGGAAAATGTCAACAGTCAGATGACACATCGCCTAAGTCCTGTTGCCTGTTCCCATGAAGTTTAGCATGGACATGAATGGAGATAAATGGAGTTGCCTGTGTAAAGCATGCTCCTTGTAACAAAACATTTACCATACTGCTGATTTCCTTTGCTGAGGGCAATGTTGTGTGGGCATTACATAATTATGGGTACATTTTATATATCTGGGAGATATCCTGTCATCAAGATATGTTTTCAATGCTTACTATATGAAAAAAAATCATTGGGCTAGGAAGTTTAATAAGATGCCACCAGAAACCTTGTTTTTCAACCCTATTGTTTCTCCAAAACGATAAAATGAACTTACATTAATAACTTTTTTGGACAAGCTGTGTAAAATAACTGGAATTAATTTGTCAGGAAAATTGTTTTCAAATCACTTTAGGTTACTCACTGGGGAAAAAAAGATGTAAAGAACTGTACAAAAAATGTGTTGAACTGCACCACCAGATGTCACTAATTCAAAAAGAATACATGTGAAAGACTGCAATGTTCATCCTTGCTCTACTTCCTGTCAAGGCTAGATTAATTAGATTAGGTCTAGTGTTACAGCAATATCAATCATTAGCATAATGTCATTAAATGCTACTCAATATATAATAAGCTTATGACATTTTGAATCGAAAGCTGGTTTTAGGCCTTTGTTCTGGGCCCAGGCAAAACATTTACTCAGGATAACAGATATTGTGAAGATGTGAGATGGATTTATAAGCATTTGCATTTTTGCATCCCATGACAGCTGCACTATGCAACACTGTCTCCACAATCTGCACATGCATGGTTTTTAAGCTATCCCACTGCGTCGACCTAGAGCCAATGTTAGGACATCTCTGCAAACTGAATCAACACTAATCACATCTGACACCGATTCAGTATCTTTCCTGATCTTAGATCTAACAGTACACTGAATCAGACACAAAATAAATCAATAGCCATGTTTCCAATTAAAATTCAATCACATTTTTTGAACGAATCAGTGACACGCTGTAGTCCCCCAGATTGAGATTCTGGTCAGCTGAAATAGACCCAAATAGACTCTGATAGACCCTAATTTACCCTCACACTCAGACAGACACACACTTCAATATCCAGAAGGACAGTGGATTCATAATTCTATCATTTTCCTGAGAGACAGAGCTGGTACTGCATGTGGAAACATCACTCTGTCCATTTCACCATGAATTACTTTGTGCTACTGTTTCACACACAGACTGCATGCATGCAGGAAAATGAATTCTTGGTCATTGTTGAAATGGGAGATTGCCTTTACATTCTATCTTAAATATTGATTTCCATAGATATAAACAGATATGAATCTCAATTTTAACTTTTTTGTAAGGGTATTGCAAGGTATTACAAATAACAGACCTATCATGGCCTATGTAATAATTAGATAATAATAATAATAATAATAATAATAATTAGAAGAAGAAGAATATTGCATATGTTCCACAGGATGTTTAGATATATGTGCATAAAATGATATTTAAAAAAATACATCCATATAGATGACATTCCTGTTCCTTGAAAATATTGCCCATTTTTAGTGGGAGAAAAATGTATTTTCAGTGTCCAAAGACATTTGGGATGAATGTCATCGGCATGTACAAATGCACACTGGCCACCGTAAATATATTTTTGAAAAGCACACCTCCAAATATGTCCAGAGGTGTGTTTGAGTCACAGTCTGTGCCGCAGCGAGTTATAAATCCTTGTGTGTGCTCCTCGGTAAACACAGGCCTAAGTCCACAGAGCCTCCACTCCGAGTTAGGAGAAAACGCCCCAAACGCAGCGTCCTCTTACCTGAAGCGCGCTGGTGCAAATCCCAAAATCTCCCCGTCTAGACGAGTCCCTGTGTCGGCCTGCCCCCGCTCCTCTGCCCCTTTATCTCCAGCTGCCACCGCCCGGAGAACCGCTCCGCCCCTCCGCGCCACTCCTCCCCATCCCCAGACCTCCTTTGCATTCCTCCCATCAGCAGTGTATGCGCCCTGTCTGCTGTCTCTCCATCCCTCCGTCTGCACCTCCTCCTCTCCTCTCCTCTCCTCTCCTCTCCTCTTTCTGGCGGAAGCATGTTCCTTCCTTCATGCCTGTCTTTTGAGTCATTTATCGGAAATGGACGCATGAATGATTCAGCAGTGGCTGCTCCAGTGGGCTCCACCTTTCCCACAGGAGAGAGCGAGCTAAATCAATGACATTAATGAAGGTTCCGGTCCATTTGAGCTGACCAGAGCCTGGCTCATTAGTAACACCTGTGTTTACCCCGCTTTTTTATGCCAAAATGGCTGCTGTGAAAAGGGGCCTTACTCCAGTGCATTTTTGCATAGCACACATTTAGGGTTCCACAAGTATAAAATAAATTAATTTAATTTAATAAATAAACATTTGTGGTAGTGTTTTTCTTACCTTTTTTTTTTTTTTTTTTTTTTTTTTTTTTTTAAAGCAAATGTTACTAGCCTATATCATATGCTGGCTAATAAATACTACATGACTTTGACTACTGTTGATGAGCCAAGCAGCCATTTTGGATTTTGAGGTTGGAGTTGCTGAGATTCGATCTTCCAGCTTTCTGAGTCGGAAATCCAACTTAAGCGAGTGATGCCGTTAAAATTCCAGGTGGGAAGTTACAAATTCAGATGTCCCAGTTGAACTGTAACACACTAACAGGCCGGCAAAGTGCTCAGGGCTTCGGGGCACAGCACATTCCTTTTATTTTTTGTCTACATGCAGAAATGAATAAGGTTTCTGGTCCCAGTTGGCCAATACTTTTGTCCACTAAATCTTTAATGGTGACATTAGAGGGAGCACAGAGTGGATTTATTGCATGCGTTATTAGCTTAATCCCTTTTTTAAAAATACAGCTCTGCTATCAAACTCAGGCAAGAAGCATGTCTTGACACGCTTTCACTGTCAGCTGCTGGAATGCTAAGCTAATGCTAGCAATTTAGGGACTTTTAAAGAGCTACAAACTTATAAAAAATAAATAAATAAATAAATAAATAAAAGCTAAACCTCAGTAGTTATTACCTTGAATGTGTTGTGTGTGACATAAGACAAAATATAACGGTCATTAATTCAGTAATAGGCTGCAACGAAATAAAGGCCTATTTCCATCACTTTTTGGGGAGCTATGGCAGGCATCCAAAAATTCCCGTGTCACCAGTGTGTTACCAGGGCAGTCCTAAGGCACGTTTTACAGGAGGATGCTGGTCAACAGGGTTGGCAGGATTGGGACAGAATTACTTTGCAATTCTAATGCAAACAGTTCACTGATTACCGGCTCTATAAACATGCTGTCCCGCTGAATTTCACTTTGTTGTTTTTAATAACTGTTGGAGCTCTGCTGCAGCTGCCAGTCTCTACATGCAGGAGTTTCTCTCGTCCCTCCCCCTCCTCTCATTCTCATTCCTCCTCTCCTCATACCTCTCCTTCCTCATTCCTGTCTTCTCTGTCCCTCTTTGTCCCTCCTTTTCACCTCAGCCCCCCAAACACCACCCTCACCCTTCCCTCTTCCTCTCATACGTTCTCTCCGTCTGGGGTGATGTGCTGAATCTTGTCAGAGAGCAAATTCCTCCTTTATGGCAAAAACCACAGAGAGATCTTTCCAGAAGACACTGGCTTTCGTAATGCATTGTCTGGAAATGCAGTGTTATACAGTATTTTGGTTCAGGGCCATTTCGCTGCTCATCACCCTTGTCTTTTCTTATTGTTTATAGTTTGCAGATATTGTCACACATGTGTAGAGAATGTCTAAGGACAACACACACCCTAAGTCATCTGCAGACATGTACTACTACTTCCTATGATCTATAGGCTGCTGCTAATTTCATACAAAAAATATTTATCTCGGCCTAAAAAGCTGATAAATCTGAAAACATTATGGTGAATAAACTAAGGTTTGCCCTCCAATGCATCCCCGGTCATCTATTTATAAAAGCGTTGCACTGAAATAACCGAGACCACTAATGTTCAATAATTTCATTTCAACAGGAAACAGACACCATTCCAGTCAATAAGGGAGAAATTCAGCTCCAAGGCAGTGAGAAACTACATGAGTCATGTCCTAAGTGGTTCACTCGATGGCGATGACACATCTTTTGGGCATACAAGACTTCATTTCATGCTTGTTGTGATTTGGGATTTTTATTTGTCCACGCAGGTTTGGGGCTCAGTGTTGAGCTCCATGTCCCGCTTCAGATTCATACAGATAAAGTCACACTAGGGAGCTGCCGAGTGCAACCACAGTCCTCTACTGCTGGCCACAGACTAGCTCCACTGGAGCAGTTGATGGTTAAATAGCTTTGCTCAAGGGCACCTAAGTGGTGGTTGTTGAGGGAAGAGAGAGTGTTACTTATTCATTTTTCCCAGCCACATTTTTCCATCTGGCTTGAAGATTACAACATGCAAATACTGACCTAAAAACTGAAGAACTGTCTTGAAGCCATCCACATTCTGACTTTACGACATGTTACCCCTGAAGCTCGAGAAAAAAACTTGTGACTGAAAGATCACTGACTGGTGAGGGAGGACGCTGGACAGCTGCTGATGTCACTTCCCAGGTGTTTATATGAATACGGAGCAGAAATAGTTGCGTTCCGTTAACCTTCCCTCCATCAAGCTCTCCTTTTGACAAATGGAAATCCATTGCCTGTCAAATTGTGGAATAGCCCACAACCATTAAAAAAGAAGACTAGACAATGATGTCATTGAATAGCGAAAATTCAACATTGACCGGACAAACACTGGATCAGGAATCTTTTCCACAACCGTTGCTCTTCAGACACAAAGACGTGGAACAGAAGGAGCAGAAAAGGATATAGAAAAGGGATCACAATCTATTGCAGATCTCAGGCCATAGCAGCTTGTTTTTAAAGTTGCAATATGTGGCATTTTTAAACATCAAGGTACCCTTTCAAATGAATTGCCTACCTTGGTATAATCCTGCAAACAAAGGGTCAAGCTGAGTGGTAGGCCCTAGCTCACATAACTGGTATGGTCAGTGCTGATGTATCTCAAAACTGGGACCACATTTCTTTCAAACCCCTTCCCATTCACCTTGGATGTTGGAGCTGAGATTGGCACCACACCTGAGTTGACCGGTACAACCAGTTCTAGCCAAGTTAGCCGTTGTTAGCCACTGTTTGCAGTACCAAATGATAACATATGACATTATGCGGTATTTCGCCAACACCGTAGCAAAATGTCCATAGATAGAAGTTGGACAGAACTGTGTGTAGTGCCCATAAACGGTAAATTACTACAGCTTTCACTACTGTTGATGAGGGGTGCAGCCATCTTGGATTTTGAGGTCAGGGTTGGAATGTGACTTCAAAGAGTGTCCTGTCGAAATTTCTGTCTGGATTCCTGAATGAAGTGTGCCATTGTTTCTGAAGAGGATAAATTTTTTCGAAGTGATTTTTCCATCAGCGTTCCCCCCTCTCCTTCATCTGCTAGAGAGCCTTAGCTCCGTCTGCTCTTGAACACAACCCTCTTCCTGTTTTGTCCCATAAAGCAGTCCAGGAGATTTACCACAGTCGCCTCAGCAGTGGTCTTGTTTGTTCATGTGAATTATTTGGAAATAATTTATTGATGCTAACATTCTGCAGATATCATCTTTAAAACAACCCCCCATGTACAAAAACATGCATGAGAATGGCCAGTTTGCTCATGCTAAATTGGAAAGTAATACTGCAAAAGATAATTTGTGTTCTTGTGTGAATGTGGTGACAGAGAGGCCTTGGATTTCTGTCTGCTGGTGCTTAACTGGAGCTGCAAGCTGACAACTGGCTCATGTGATAACACTGATAGCATGCCAGCCAGCCAAATACACTGTCGGCCAATTCACTATTGTTGGCTGTTTTTCTGCCCTGAAGTAATGTGTGTGTGTGTGTGTGTGTGTATGTGTGTGTGGGTAGGGTCAATGATCGCTGCAACAACCAGGAAAAGGGGAAACCTCCAGTGGTGTACAATCCCTTTCTTCACATGGAAGTGAGAGAGAGAGAGTGGGAGAGAGAGACAGAGAGAGAGAGACAGAGGGACAGACAGACAGGCAGATAAAGATACAGAGAGAGTAAGATGGACAGACTATCCATTGTGAAGTTTTGGCAGGATGAGGTAAATGGTTTAAACACATGTTGTGACTCATAAACCACACACACACACACACACACACACACACACACACACATGCATGCACACACGCACAGCAGACAGTATTTGCAGACTGTCATATGTGTATATGTATGTATGCTGGTGGTAATGTGTACATATTTCCACCCAGGTTAACCTTAGTTAAGCATTAAGCTCTGTAACACTGTCATTTGCCCCTGATGGGACTCTTCCTGTACAGTCACTGATCACACTGAGTGGCACAAGACAATGCTATCAACTCAACAAAAATTTCATCAACATCACAACTCAAACTGCAGACCGTTAGACAATAAAATAACTGACTGAAGATGACTGGGATGATCGATCTTGAAGGAGACTGAGTTGCATTCACCAAAGGAGACTGAATGCATGAATGAAGTTTCTAGCGCCCAGTGTTCCCATCAGCGTGGTTAAAGTGAATAAACAGGGAGCAGAGCATTCATTCGTCAAGTATTTCTTAAACATCACTGTTATAAATATGTAATACTCCCAGCAGCTTAAAGGAATAAATCACCAAAAAGCTATATATTTTGCATCATTTACTTAGCCTCAGTTGACTTAAGTTTGGGCTCTTATTATCAGCCCGAAGCTGAAAACAAGTGTTAAAATAACAAACACAAATTTGTTTGCAATTGATTATCAGTGCTTTTTCCAACCCGCTGCCTTTCAAAATGATGAATCGAATTCCTTTCCTGGAGCTGTCACTTTACAGCAAAGCTGTTTTTTAATGTTCGTTCACCTGCTTGGTGTGTTTACGGAAAACAAGTGAATATGGGATGCAGAGCGGTGTTGTGTGGTGGTAGACTGGCAGTTCTAGGGAAAAAGTTGTCCTGCCAGTTTGATAATGAAGGGGTGTTTGATTATGAATCCCAGACAAATGTGTGTTGTTGTACATCCCTCAAAGTATTTTTTCAGCTGTGAGTCGCCACTCAAAATCACGTTGTTTCCTATTCCAAATCCATTTTATTCATTTTGGAGAAGAAACCTCCTGGTGAAGCACTTGTTCTTGTTACAGGAAAGAAGCTGATAGCTGATAGTCCTCTTGCAGAAGCTATTAGTGCCAACTGCCTTCCAACATCAGAGCCTACGTTATTTACTGGAAATCCTTCAGAATTCAACGACTGGCAACTATCCTTTGAAACATAAATAGATAGGAAAAACAATCCAAAGAATGAAAAATTGCATTATCTAAGAAAATACCAAGCGGTGCTGCAAGGAAGGCCATTGAAGGATTTTTCCTACTCGGCACTGAAGCAGCATATGACTCAGAGCTGATGAAAAAATGTTTTGGAGACCCATTCATAATTGGAAAGTCTTTCAGAGACAAGCTGAATGGATCGCCAAAAATAAGCTCTAAAGATGGTTGAGAGCTAAGAGTTTGTAGACTTCCTCAAAAGCTGCGAGGCCACAATGCCCCATATGAAGACTTTGGAAGTTCTCGATAACTGCAATCAGAGTCAAAAAATCCTACTGAGATTGCCAGATTGGTTGGTATCCAGATGGAACCGCAAAGCAATGGAAGCCAGACAAGCAAACGTTGGGTACCCACCATTTAGAGAATTTGTAGACTTCCTGTTGAAGGAAGCAGATCTTGTCAGTTGAGCTTAAGAAAGAAGTACGCTTTCTGTGCAGACCTCATGTCAGTGAGATCCTTCTGACAGACGTAATCAAGGCTCTCGGCTTTACAGATCATTCCATGGATGATAATCCAGTTTCTCAGAAAGACCTTCTTTTCTTATCCAAGGTGAAAAAGGGTATAAGGCAGAAGGAAGATGGCCACCATGAACTTCCACTTCCCTTCAAGACAGACAAACCTAATGTCCCAGACAACAAGCAATGTGCAGTTCACAGGCTCGCCTCATTAGAGCGACATCTACAGAGGAATGAGCCGTATTACAAGGACTGTCCATTTCATGAATGATACAATCACTAATATTCACTAATGTCCATTTCCTTCTCTTTCATCCCCACTTCTTTCCGTCCCTTCCTGCCAATATGACCACTTTTCTTCTTTCTGCTCATCTTCCACTGTAACCCCCTTCCTCTCCTCCTCATCAGGGTAACTTGGAAGATGAGAAAATCTCCTATTCGTCTAATGTCAGTTTTTGTCTGAAACCAAGAAGGCATCAGGAAGAACTGTTTCAAAAAAACAGCATGCAGGAGATTATCAGCATCACAGGACGTTCCATCATATCCTGTGTTTGTGAACAGCTTTGACCTCTGAACTCCAATGCAGTACAGTGCCTTTATGTTTCAAACAGGAGTGGGAGAACACAATGTCTGCTACTCCTGATGGGCTGGTCCGTTACAGAGTATTTTTTTCCTTTTTCACTGCACGCTGCACACAACCTACTTTGAGACACATTTGCCTTCCTCCAAGTGAAAGCAGCAGCCATTGTTTTGGGTAACTTTACACTTGATTCACCTCCCATTCTTCCCATCTCAATGCGCCTGTTCATTCAGGGCCATTCTACTCCTGAACGACACCCACGTCCAAAAGAATGGGCCAAACGTGTGATCAACCCAGTCACACATCTTGTAGGCTAGTTGCAAATTCATTCCAGAAAAAAAAAAAAAAAAACATGAAGAGCTGAAGAAATGTGCAAGATTTGCTCCAAGAGCGTACATGTAAAATGAAGATCTGCCTTTGGGCTATTCTTGTGAAGTTCTTTACAACCAGACCCCACCCCCATCTGTTGAGTGTGTGAGAGCAAGCAAGAATGAATACCTGTATGGTGGAGCGAGAGAGAAAGCATTAGGTGTGTGTGGCTGTAGGGAGGTCAAAAAGCAAAACGACAGAGTGGCAAGTTAATGTGTTGTGGGTAGAGCAGGTAACATTGGTGTGTTTATCAGTGTGTCAGTGAGTGTGTGAACATGTTTGTGTGTGTGTGTGTGTGTGTGTGTATATGTGGGGCTTCAGGCAGGTTTTCTGAGGAACAATGCACTCTATCCACAGACCACACCTATCTTAAAATGCACACCCTCAACTCTCTGTTTAGCCCACTTGGCCTTATTTGGTCATTCTGCCAGCGTAACTGCTGATTGGCTGGGGAAAAAACTTTCAGAGTCTCCGCAGTTCTGAAATACACACCTGTTCAGGCATGTAGAGACAAACACACACACAAACCTGTGCAGTCATACCGCACAAAAAAATATGTCTTATTTGTAAAAATGTCAGTGAAATTACATTTGAATAATATATCTTAGAGCTTAATTCTGACATAATACAAGTAAACACTGGTTCAACTTGAGTTAGAAAGTCGGAGTGATACAGAGCTGAAGTTGAGATTATCCCCCTCACAAAAAAAAATTACACACACACACACACACCTTAGACAGTTGTCCAGACATGTAGTCTATAACAAGGTTACAGTGTGCAGACTCATGCATGCACACACAGACACACACAACCATCTGTGAACCTGTGTAGTTGGCGTTGGTTGAGTATCAAACACTGGCAGAGTTTTGAGGAAGTTACTTATCAGCGTTTTTAGGAAGTTGGTCAGTTCTCATCCACAGCCTATTTTTCCCCCCTCACAGCCTCTTGTTTTATGATTATGGATTCTGAGGCTCCTTCAAGGCAGTATTATCATTAACAGTGTACACCTCACCAATATGTAACCACATTTGATCATGTAATATGAGCCAGGGTCTTCAGACAACATCAAACAGGGTTCCCATGACTCGTGCATGACCTTCCACAAACGTCAGAGTGGAACAATACATTCTGGCATTATTATTCCTATGAACCATTTGCACAGCGATATTCACCAACTTCTCCAGACGACTGATCAAATTCTCATAAATGGAGGAAAATGTGTCTCTTGTTGATCTCTCCACAAATGGTTATTACATTTAAATTAAAAGACAGATAGTAATTTTGCAAGAAATCCAAGTAATATTGTAAGTCTGGAATTGTTACATTACTGAGATTTTTGTGGCTATTTCAAACATGCTAATCAGATCTCTTCATCGACTTGAGCAAAGTATGATAGTACGTTGAAAACCAGTAAAGACAAGAAGTGCTGCTTGGCTCTGATACTCTGAAAGACAGATGAACAGTTGGAAAAAACATGATCTCAAGAGCATCAAACTGATCATCTGATGTAACTCTTGTAGCCAAAATAATTTTAACTGGATATATGCTGCTGTCCTGCTTCCTTTTATATGGGATTCTCTATGAGCAACCAGCGTTTGCTCTAACTCTCTTTACCGGACATTAGCAGACCTCTAGTGGGCATATGATGTAACATCTTTTGATACATTTGTTGGAATTTGCATTATTGGGTATATGCTATTATACTTCAAATTTCATCCCTTATTAGATATTTGATTTTGTTGTTATTCTTTTGTCTATCAACAAGTGCTCCAGATCTTCATTGGACATAAGATGTATTCGAGTACTGCGATGGACTGGCGACCTGTCCAGGGTGTTTCCTTGCCTTCACTCTATGTGCGTTGGGATAGGCTCCAGCACCCCCCCGCGACCCTAGTGAGGATAAGCGGTTTAGAAGATGAATGAATGAATGAATGTATTCGAGTATCAGATGTAATTGTAATGTGTCTTTGTTGGACATATGTTATTGTCCTAGCATCCTCTGTTGGATACATGATGTCATTGCCTATCCAATTACACACAGGTGTAATGCAGACCAATGAACTGCTATTTATGTAACAGGATCCAGTTTTGAGCTTGTTAGACTGATGAAGATGATGATGATGATGGTCAATATTTGTTGCCATACTCTAAAATAATTGTTTTACATGAAGTCAGAGTGCCTTGGTACATCCTTTTCATTTGTTGCACTTTTCAAGTCTTCTACCAAAGAAGAAATATTATTTTTTGGCAAACTTACCTATCTACCAATACCTATTTAATGCATCATCATAAAACTGGACAAGACTTTTAGTTTCAGTGAAGCTTCTCTCAAAACTCTCAAATTAGTGAATGCATGTCACTATGTCCAATCAGCTTATTAAATGTGTAATGATGAATTAATAAAGCTGAAAACACACACACACACACACACACACACACACACACACACACACACACACACACACGCACACATATTCAGCCCTGTTGTTTTGTCCTTTCCCTGACACCATAAGACAGCAGATAAAAGCCTGAAATTTCATTTATGTCACACATACTGTACTTTTATTACACAGATATTGAAACATATGAACAAAGGAAATCTGCTAGATTTCTTGTCCACTGCTTTTTAACAGTTTACCAGATCTGATGCCTCACTGCATGATAAACATGGACGACCTATGAAGTCTGGACAATGAAGGGTTAAAAAGCAGGTTCTTGTCTTGCTTTACAAAAGCCCAGGTGTTATGCTGACTGGCCGGGATCCAGCGAGTGCTCTCACTCAGTCAGTGGGCTCTCCTGCAGACTCCAGCTCAGACAATGCAGCCCTGGATGGGACAGAGAAACAAGATACAGTTTCTAGAGGGGCAGAAATAAATACAGATAATACATCACCATCAAGAAATAATGGGGGCAGAGAGGCACGAACAAAACCGAGTATCTGCCCTCGGGTCGGCTCACGCTTCTGGAGCCAAATGACACTGCTGTCCTGGGATCAAAACACAAGCTTTCCCCCTGCATTTCCCCCAAGGCATCAATTCATCAACCCCTAAAGTCTGGCAACATCCCAGTATTTCATATTATTTCCCAACAAAACATCTATCCATCACGTCTTGCTCTGCCTCCAGGACCATCCGTGTATGCCATACTTGATTTTCCACCATGTACAGTTTCTCTTTCTATGGGCTTTTTTTTAGATTTACTGTAAGCTGTCTGTAAACCAAATCAAAGAATGAATGAATTTATGTATTTACGTAGTGATTAAAAACATATTTAACACTACACTGCAGCCATAACATTCATTAAAAATCACTAAGCATGAAAACAAAATAAAGCCCAAAGGCCACTGAGAAATAATCGAGTACTCTGGTATCATATTTTTAACAATTTTGAGTTAAACGTGAGCAGCATCTTAATATGAATGGTCTTTTTTCCACTGGCAAGCAGTTAAGCTTTTTAAAATGTGCAGGATCAAGATGTGTACATGAATGAAATTTGACTTTAACCCTTATCAAACAATAAAATTGTTCTTTTAAACAGTCAACATGGTATGTTTGCTCTTGTCATACAACAACTACTACTACTACTACTACTATTAATTATAATGATGATCTGTATTGCTCACCTCTGCTCATCAGTCAGGTCAAAGTCCTTGAGTGTTTGCTGGGCCAGTCGCGGTGTTGCTGGCAGACAGAAGGCTGCAGACAGCTGAACCAGCTCCACCGCCCTGTCGGGGGCGCCGGCTGCATGGCACTCCAACAGGAATTCGTTCATCAGCTCCTCGCTACAAAAGAAGACAGCAGCAGAAACACAGGAAGTCACAAACAGCCATGTGGACTGGAGCATTTGATACTGCCTTCATGTCTCACTGGGAGAAGCACAACAACAGGATGACACTTCATGGCTATAACTTTAAGTTAAATCCTGCTTCTGCAATTCTTTTTTTGTGACCAAATTTTTATTATTTTCCACAATTAATAACAGGTCAGTTCACATATTTAACATACATAATTCTTATGCAAACTCGTCAGTCTCCTATGTAGTATGTGACTGCCTGACATCCCCTTCCTTCCCATCTCCCTACCCCTAACATCCTTAGGTTCCTTGTAGGCACCTTAGCATTGAGGAATGCATACATCATACATCAAAGAAATGAAAAAAAAAAAAAAAAAGAAGAAACATCTAGGCTATATACATTTCAAATATATGCACATATGTACATTTCAATGTACATATACATACATATGCACGTACATACACATACACACACATACACATCTGCATATATATACATATACATACACACATACATACATATACATACACATACATATATATACATATATATATATATGCATGCATACATACATACATACATATACATGCATACACATACACACAAACATACATATACACCTGTACATACACATACATTCATACATGCACATACATGAGCACACCCGAAATGCATTAAAAAAAAATTGCTTCTGCAATTCTGAGCCACTAATTACCACAAGCAGATTAAAGTGAATGTTATTTTCCCAGTTGGTAGTTCATATGTACAGGAAATCCAATGTGACATGGATGTGGCATTTTTGGCAGCTCTCTAAGAAGAAAATTCTGAATGAATGATTAGAATCCAGTCCTTTGATTACACTATTCACAGCAATAAATTGAATTGTTCTGTCAACTTGTCCTCCTTGTCCTGGTTAATAACCTAAAACATAAAATTAATCAGCTTCTTGTTCATATAAAATGCAAAGGCTGAAAGCAGAGAATGTGAAACACTCTTTTAAGAGCTCTGTGATCATGTGAGATGGAAGGTCATGGGGTCACCCAGACTGACAGGTTTCATCCTCCAGCCAACATTAATGTTAGAACAAAATTTTCTCTGCCATCACCAAAATGGACGTTGAGATATGCTGCTCTAGACATAACAGCTGACCGAGTGACATGTAGATCCCTGCTGCCCATCGAAGCAAAACAAGAAACTGTCAGAGACAAAAATTGATGTGGAGTGTTTTCTGGGTGGTTGTAGTTCAGGTGGAAACTTACGAAGGAACTCGGTTCTTGGCCTTGAAGAGCTGCAGCATCTCCCTGGAGAGAGGAGGAGAGGTCAGATGGTTTTCACTTTCACACTGGTGGGCTGTATCAGGGCCAGACTGGACCAGAAGCCTGAAGCCCCCGCACTGATAGACAGATACTGTATATGTGCATGATCCGTGTTCCTCACCAGGCTTCTTGAGTCCTTTTGGCTCGGAGCAGCAGGGAGGTGATGTGGCAGAGGGCCGAGGTGCTCCACTCGAGGCTGAGTGTCCCTCTGTCTCCATTGAACACACTTTTTACATCCAGAGCACACACTGCAAAAGACTCCTGAACCTGGAGACAGACAGACATTGAGACAGACCCACACACACACACACACACACACACAGAGGACATGTGTGTGTGTTCAGAAATACAGCCACGAAAACACTTTCTGAGTCACCTTCCATGTTGCACTGCAGTCAAATGATGCAAAAATGACAAATGTCAAACTGCATTGGGAATGATGTCAGCACTCAGCACTGGCCACAGTAATGTAATTACACACGTCTCTACTGACCTCAGGACTGTGTGTCTCTCTGGCCATCAGGGCCAGCAGCTCCTCTATCAGTTCTGACTTGTTAGCATGACCCAGCAACTGGATATCTGGAAAACAAGCAGATTAGAATAGATTGATAAAAATAGAGAGATACTGTACGTGTGACTTCTCACAGCCCATGAACGACAGATATAAACAGAACAATATTGTCAATTACAGTGGACACAGCAGAATTTTCTCTTCCACGCCTTCTTCCTGTTTATACCAAGGAATTGCCCAGTAAAGAAATGGAGCGCAAATAAGTCCCGCCCATACTTAGGGCTGGGCAATATGTCGATATTATATCAATATCGTAATGAGACTAGATATCGTCTAGGATTTTGGATTGGATTATGGTCAAGTGATATATTTTCTGAACCTATTTGACAGTTCTTGCTATGTGATTACTTGCTTTTAGGCATTACTAGTAATTCATTCTGAATAATCTAATTATGTAAATATTTTGTGAAGGCACCAATAGTCCCACAATATTGTTACAAGATCGATATCGAGGGATTTGGTCAAAAATATTGTGGCATTTCATTTTGTCCACATTGCCAGGCCTACCAACCACAAAGGGGAAAACCTTCATTCACTCTCCATAGCCTTTATACTTTATGACTTTACGAGTCTCCTTGTGATAGGAAGAAGATGTCCAAAAGCTGATGTGTGGTAGGAAGCACCAAAGACAAGGTCAAACAGCCAGAATCAAGTGATTATAAGACTGCCAACAGAGAAAAACAAACTTCTCAGGAGAGAAAAGTGATAGTGATGAAGACGATGTGACACAATCCTGATGCTCAGTATGTTCATGTGTGCCACAACGTTTTACCAGTGGCAACTCAGA
Source organism: Myripristis murdjan (assembly GCF_902150065.1). Classification (NCBI taxonomy): domain Eukaryota; kingdom Metazoa; phylum Chordata; class Actinopteri; order Holocentriformes; family Holocentridae; genus Myripristis; species Myripristis murdjan. Next base: position 27,632,308 of record NC_043989.1, read on the forward strand.
TACCCAACTGTCAGTTTTAGCAAAGATAACGTTTGCTGAAACATTTGCAGTCAATTGTCAAGTATTAGCATTGAGCCTACCTTTCCATATAGTAGGGAGAAGGTCCAGGCGACTGTCTGTGTCCAGAGCCTGAAGCAGGTCTCTCATTCCTTGCACATTTGGATAGTACAGCTAGAAACAGAAAAACACATAAGATAACAATACTTTGTAAAGTTAATGTTAACCCCCATAAAGCACAAGTGCCTCCTCTGGTATCTGACTCCTATGGACATTTAACTGTACAAAAGCAACAATACACTTGCACGCCATTCTTTGTAATATCTAACAGATTTTGGGCAGTGCGGCGGAGCAGAGGTGGGAGTACTGACCGAGGGGATGAGTTTTCGGTACCACTTCAATACCACGTCGATGTGCTCCATCATACACAGCAGGCTGAAGAAGCGACCACTGGAGAGGAGGATGAGAGGACAGAGAGAGCAGGGGGAGAGAGGTGGTGAGAATTTTCTTGATCGCTTTGTGCCACAAAAAAGGAAGGGGGCGCTACTTGTATAATTTTCCATAATTGTCAAAACATCCCAGTACACTGTCTGCCTGTAGAGGGGGGACTAGTGATAGACGGGCCCGTTAAACTGATGTACTATTTCAAATTGCAAATGTTTAGGTAAATAAGCTGGAAAAACCAAAATGGCCACCACCAGACTAAAAGCAGAGGTTAATGGGAATAGCTTTAGGGTGGTGGAGTGGTTTTATACTTACTAGTAAATAGTCTGTTGGTGGGAGTCTCCCAGAAGCCTCCAGTTCTCCCCGGCTTCCACTAGACTTTGGACTCTGTAGGCCAGCTCTATATCTTTATTATCCAAGCACTGATTCCAAACACAGGAAGAGAGAAAAGTGGATCAGACAGATGCTGACCTGCTCCTACTAAAGATTATCTACACAGCAGAATGATACATGGCAAAAGCCCAGCTGGGGTCAATACAGCAGATAGGATGCACACAGTGGACGATTCATTCTGCTGTGTGTTAATCCAAGACAGGACATGCGGCACAAGCACATTTTCACCGCACAGTGAAAAATGTCTGGTATTAAAATAACTAGAATTAATGCAATATTTTATTTCACAAACAACAACCAAATGACTTACTATTCTCATGACGTTGGAGAAGAATAGAACTGGAGAGGAGAGAAACAAGAAATACTAGATCAATAGTCATTTCTTTTTATATTTAAAAGGTATTTACGATCTGTTTTTACTTACAAAGGGAGATATGGGTGGTAATCTGTACTATTAAACCCCTGCATGCTAACAACACTCCACAGCTTACCATCATCAGGGTCCTGGCAGGTGAAGCTGCTTCCCGCCAGCTCTGACATCACTTCCTGTAAAAGGTCAGTCTGGCCCTGGGTCGGGGAGGCTTTAGAGAGAAACAACAGCTTAATACAACTTAACATACAGGGAGAGAGAGAGAGAGAGAGAGAGAGAGAGAGAGGGAGAGAGGGCATATCAATAATGTTAACATGCAGTGTAATATCACTGTGTTTACCTGCTTTATAGAAGGCTGCTAAGGTATGGTCGAAGGATGCCAGGCTGGGAGCTGCACGCGCACACACACACACACACACACACACACACACACACACACACACACACACACACACACACACACACACACACACACAATTAACATGGAGATATACACAGCAAAATATACTAACGGGGTCACACTAACCTCACTCGCCCATCTAAACCATCTATTTCTATATGATACTTTAATTATCTGAACAGCATTTCTGCTTTATTTGCAAATGGCCTGATGTTGGATTTGAACCCTGGATGCTGTGATCAGGACTCAGCCTTAACAAGCGGTGCACGCTCTTACCCCGTGAGCTACTGCAGCGCCCCTTATCTGAGCTGACAGAAAGTGTTAAAATACTAGTGGGTCTTGAGTTGGTAATATGAGCAGGCATAAGGTGCATCTGTGGATGTGAATAACAATGAAACTTTGGGTGTCATCTGTTTGTACTGGGTCCCAAATTCACCCAAAGTTACCAAAATGTACCCAAAAGTTCCCACCTCCAGGTAAATTGAGCACTGTTACTTTTGGGTAATTATAAGGACCCTTTGCATTTGATATATTTGTATATCTAATTATATTCTATGTTCAAGGCAGGCAAAGCTAGAAGTGACACAGAAAAACAAAACCTATTCTTAATGGTAATAAAACCTGTTTGTTTGTGTGCACATGGAGTAGAACAGAAGAAAATGTCTTTATTGTCACTGCACAGCAGCACGGTGACATCTGGTGTGCCACTCCCGGGCAGCGCATATACACAAATCACACATCACATCCTGCTGGTGCACACTGACCTATCCCCAGAGCCTTCATCTCACTCAGTGTGTGGAGAGCCTGTGTTCTGGCCAGAGAGCCGCAGCGTCTCAGGGCTTTGAGAACGCTGTTGAAGGTCAGCAGGTTGGGCTGCACCTTCTGCTGATTCATCTGGTTCAGCAGCTCCTGCACATGGACACACAAACTGTATTAGAGGTCTGTAGAAATATTTCAAGGGACGAAAACAGAATGTGTGTCATAATTTGCAATTTCCAGGCTGAGTTAGGACTTCTGAACTCCAGTGATAAAGCAAAACATAGCCTCTTTCAATCACTTAACTTCATCTCCAGAGATGGTTAAAATCCATTATTATTTTTTTAATTGTAAAAGATTTTATTTTTTGTGATGAGATCTTTTCTTGTTTTTTGACCGTTCTTGTTCACTGGATATCTTTTCCATTTACATTTGCCAACATGTGTGATAGTTTTTGGCATACATGAATTTAACCGAATGATGATAAAATACATTATTCTACACAGTCAAAGTGAAAAAGGTGTGCACGTCATATGAGTTACCAACCGATTTACATTTTCCCTCAAATTCGCACAAAATAAGAAGCTGTGAGTCAGAAACCGACTTCAGCCTCATGACTGATTTCCTGATATCAAAACAAGAAAAAGACGCTACCCTTCTTTCATTTCAAGAAAACAGGGTTAATAGTAAATGCAGCATGTTTCTGTGGGCACATGACGGTGCATAATTTCTGCTGTGAGAAGTGAAGGGTCTTACAGCGATGAGGTCCCATCTCTCGTTGTATTTCTCTCTGACTTCTGGAGCTCCTGAGATCAGAGCGTTGAAGATGCGGACGTCCGCTGCAGAGGAGACGGCAGAAATTTTAGACATAGACTTGTAATACCCACAGATTTGAACAAAAAATAACAAGAGTTAGAGCAAGAGAAGAGTTTTCATCCAAGATGCCTATAGATTTTTAATTTTAAACCAAAAATATGTCAAAACAGCACAATTCCAAATGATTCCTATGATCGGGCGGTATATAAAAGGACAGATGGAAACTAACTGTTTTGGGACATGATCTCTATATGTGGACACACTTTCTTTTGATGAATTTATACAATATATGGCATCCATGGCAAAACACCAAAAGCAAACAACAGGTTTGCAAAGAGCTGTGCCACAGTCTGATACAGTTGCACCTAAATGGAGTTTGACAAAAAATGTTTTTACAACCTTTGAGTTAGATTTTTCCAGGTTTATCACACCTACAGGTGACCTTTACACCTGAATGTAACTGACAAAAAAGATTTGAAAACAGACTAAAGTTATAAATGTTACATCAGTGTGCTACTGAGCCTTTTCTATCACGACTCACCAGTCATTCTGTTGTTCAGCATGTCTGTGTACATGTCAAAGGCTTTCACATAGGCTCCGTGCTGGGGAAACACACACAAATTGAGGAATTAAACTCATATATGATGTAAGAAGCTTGTGACAGATAACAGATGAGGGGATTCTGAAAGGAACCCACATTAATTAAGACATTTTTACAGGTTGGTAAAGTGCTGGAATGGAGCAGCAAAGACACTGATGTGCACAAAGACCTAAAGAACCAGTGCAATGCCAAACATGTGTCCGACACCCCTGCCAACAACAGTAGCCAAGGCCTCCTCACCCTGATCATGCCTCTGATCAGAGCAGAGTAACAGTGCGTGTCTCTCTCTGGCAGCAGGTTAAAGATTCTCTCTGCGTTGTTGTTTTCTCTCCAGATGGTCTTGAGGAAGTCTGACGCCCGACGAATCCTCCCTTTACTCCTGTTCGCTTCTTCTGCTGACTCCTGCACACACACACACACACACACACACACACACCTTAGTGTACTTACCTATGCACTCTTCCTCCTTACAGGAAAACAGTATGGGAGTTTTGTTTTCAACATTTTCCAATAAAATAATTTTCACAGCAGTGATTTTGTCATAAAACAGCAGGTAAACACAGATGTTACTGAGGGTTGTGTTGCATAACAGAGCCAGAGTCCTGCTGTTGTTCATGCTGGTTCACTGGAGAGCCTCTGCTACACTTCAGTGAAACAGAACCTTAACTAGTAACATTAGTAACACCTGTGTTTACCTGCTATTTCACATCAAAGTGACAGCTGTGATAAAGGTCTGCTGTTCATTTGTGGTTTAAGGCATAAAACACTAATAGCTGAAAACCATAACTGTGATCTCACTGGAGCTGGCTTGCGGGTTTGAATGAAAATGGTTTCACTTCACATAAATTATATATATGTTAAAATAATATATGCTGCACTGTGGGAATCATGTTGCAATCCCTTCTCTCAAGGTGCCAAGTGTTGAGTGTTCATTATTGTTTTTATCATAATTGTTGAAAATTAGCATGAATTACATGTTATTAGCTGCTGGTTAATATTATGTCATGTCATTGTCTCATTATGTTGTAGTGCTGTTATATTGTTACAAATGTTGTCATAAACAATGTATATATGCTGTAAATTTAATTATTTTTCACAGTTTGTCATTCACGAATTACTTCTTATGTAATGCTTTCTAGTGTTGAGATTACCTGTTGTGTTAGGTTTTATGCACCAATTTGCATTGTTCTTATTAATATACAGTTTTTATTTGCTGTATTCTTTTATTTCTTGTGGCAACAATGCAGTTTGAACTTTAATCTAAGATAATCAAATCTAATCTAATGTTGTTTTATCTAGCCTAGTCTCATCTAATGTAGTCTAATCTGATGTAGTCTAATCTAGTCTAATCTCTCAGTGTTTCCTGTCTCTGGACATCCCTCCTGTCTCACCACGTCCTCCGTCTCTGGTCCTCCCTCCTGCACAGGCTCCCTGTCACTGTACAGACAGATCAGGTCCAGCAGGTCATGGGTTGTTTCCATGGAAACCCCCGTGCCTGCAGGAGTTAGCCAGAGGACACATGGTCAGTATGACTACAATATTTTCCAGTGTGTGTGTGTGTGTGTGTGTGTGTGTGTGTGTGTGTGTTTGTGTGAGTGTTTACCAGCTTGCAGTAGTTGATCATACATATCAACAGCAGCTTTAACTTTCCGCAGGCTGATTCTCTCCTTCAGCGCCTCCTCGCTCACCTCCTCGAGAAGCAACGACACCTTCTCCGGCATCAGACACTGCACACACACACACACACACACACACACACACACACACACACACACACACACACACACACAGAGGGAGGGAGAGAGAGAGAGAGAGAGAGAGAGAGAGAGAGAGAGAGAGAGAGAGAGAGAGAGAGAATAGGGAGAACCAATAAATACAATTAAACATTTTCTCAACAGTCATATAATCATGTTTGTTTGTTTGTTTGTTTTTTTTAAATCAAGACCCAGAGTTTTACATGGACTTTAGACTGACAATGGTTTAAAAGCTGAAGTGAAACAAAACCACAGACATTTATTAGAGGTTACATTACATTTGCTGTGTTACTAGAATAAGATTTGACATCAACAGTCTCCCCAAAGATCAATGAGACCGTCCACTTCCCAGTCCCATATCTTGCACATTTACTGGAAGGCTTGTGTGTATGTGTTTGTGTGTCTTACTGGTATATGCGGCTCAGCAAAGTCTTTGGTGAAAAACTTTGGGTTACTGTTGATAAAGTACTTGGCTGCAGATCTGCCGGACTCCTGAGACAGAGAGAAGAGCTTCTGCAGAGACACAGAAAGACATGCCGGTCAAACTGTCAGTGAACCACTGATTGCTGATTGTTAGTCAGACAGTCATTTGCACAGGATACGTTGCACTGAGAACAGTTTTTAAGTACTGTTTTATTACAAGTAAAAAAAAAATGAGCAAGACATAAAGGCAGCTGAGTAATGTAACATAAAGCTTGGTATATTGCTGACGTACAAACTCAGCGGAGGTCCTGGGAGCGAGGTAAGGATCATCCTGGAACTGGTACTTATAAGCTGTGGGGTCCTAGAGGGACAGACATGAACCATGAAAGATTACACACACGGGCAGATTAAATAAACCAACTAATGCACACACAGAGACAGTGAGGTGTGAAAGACGTGAAGGAGCCCTCACCCTGTTGACAGTAGAGGCCAGAGCCTCCAGCACTGCCTCTTTGCTCCTGTTGGAAAGAAACATCATTAACTGAGTCACTGAGTGGGATGTGTCTCGAGGTGCACAGATAACCTTTACAAATAATGCATATGGGCAGATTTATTACAGGGGATGCATCTTTACAAATGGATAATCTCATGTGTTTTATATTATTGGGTGTATTTTGTTCACATATTAAAAAAGTAAATAAAAAATGTGCTGTTTCTTGTTTGCTGCATCACTTTCATGTTACTCAGGCATGTACCATGTTTTCTTCCTGGGAATGACAATAGCCTCTGTTGATTCTGTTGGCTCTGAAACAGTGAAGACAAAACAGGTATGATTTTGCTATTGACATAATCAGCATAAGAAGCATGATACAGAGACTGTCCACTGTTTCCTCGTTTAAAATTTGGTGCAAAAATTAAGTTAGTGAGGGAAAAAAAATCCCACCTTACCTTTTTCAGCTGTGGCGGACTGTTGTAGTACAGCTGTAGTCCAGCCAAAACCCCTGGTGATAATAGAGAAGTACAAAATAAACAGAGAAAAATTACACCTTGTGCTCATCCACAGTTCTCTGCAGAAAACCCTTCAGTCCCATTCACTGACAGGTCTTTTTTATAAAGGCACAGTTCACCCAAAATACAAAATACAATTTAAAAAAATACTAAATAAACAAATACAATAAAATAAATTTTATAAACATACAAACAAATATATATATTCCCACTTACCCATAGTGCAATATATATCCATCCAGATAGTTTTACTGTGATTTGGCGAGGTGTCCTGTTGTTTTTCCCTTCACCCCAATACAACGGGGCTGGAAGGGTATTAGTTTGTGAAGCTCAAACCACCAAAAATGTACATGTTAGAAATTCAACAGGAACAGCTAGAATTAAAGCTGCAAGCAGCGTTGGTCGGCCCTCGCACCGGTGCCGGTCCGCGACGATGTTTGTGTCATTGAAGTGCAGACAATTTATCCATTTTTCCCATTTGTAAGGGTATTTTTCGGTGCTTTCAGTTGGAAAGAGTTTTGGGCTTTTATTTTGAAAGGCCCAGGATGTCCTAGTGTGTGAGTGACATGAGTACTGCGCTAATACATGAGTACTGGCATCTGTGTCATGATCAGACCAAAATGCAGGTAGACAGAAAAATCCTCATTCAATCCAATGGAGAAATCGATAAAAACGCACACCCGTTTGAGGTAACGCCGCTCGGACATCGTTTCAGTTACAGACTTTATTCAAAGTTTAAATGAGGCACAAGACTCGGCTCTATAAATCTTGTATTTACACAATTTTGCTATCTTTTACCGTTTTTGAGTTATGGCAGTTTTAGTTTGACTGTTTTCTCTGCTCCCGCTGACGGTTTATAATGGGTGTATATTGCGGAACTGTCCGTTGCCTAGAGTGAGTCACATGACCGGGCAGAGTGCAGAGGAGAGGACGCCAGGGTCTAAAATGTTGGAAAAGTCTTCACAGCGGCCACAAACTTGTTCCAATTTAAAAATTAATTTCATATTTTTGTAGGAATTTTCGTCCTCTTTCCATCGGCGTAAGTTTCGAAGCCGTGCGACGTTTACTTTAGACGCCAGGGGCCTAATTAGCGCCATGTGTGCGCCTCTTCACGCCAAACTCCATGGAAAAAACGACGCCCTCGAAGCCTTCGACGCCTTCGTGTGCCTTTTTGTGCCTAGGTGGCGCTAGCGAGCCCATTTTTGCACTTTGGGGGTCCGAGTTGCCATTTTCTCGAATTTTTCACCAGACCTGAGGTGCGTGCCAAATTTGGTGAGTTTTTGAGCACGGTTAGGGGGTCAAATTAAGGCCTAACGACACGTATAAATAATAATAATAATAATGAAAAAAAAAAAAAAACCGGTACAAAAACAATAGGCCCTCTCTCCGATGGAGGGCGAGGGCCTAAAAATGTATCTATCTGCCTACAAACTGAAGACAGATAGATGGATGACAATTTGTGAGTGTTGTTTTGCAAGAAACAGCAAGAATTCTAGCGAGAAGTAGCTCGCAGCAAAACTCTTCGTCCCCTTGAGCTGTGGATTATGCCATTTTAAAAAATTATATATTTATTTGACAACTTGTGTCCCATTATAACAAACTCATCTATATCACTGGGGCACCAGAGGACATGAGGAAGGACCGTTGGAAACCTCGCCAAATCACACGGAAACTTTCTGGACAGACAGACTGCACTGGTGTTAATTGGGAAAACAGCATGTCATGAATTTTGGGTGAACTGTTCCTTTAGCTGCATTAGTTAATTCAAGTTTGTAAGTCCTACTGGGCGGCCAAGTACAGAGGTTAAAGAGAAACATGGCTAAAACCAAGAGAAGTTGCAGACCAACAATATATAACCATGAAGGAAGTCGAAAATACAGTCCACATTACAGAAAAAAATGAAGACAGAGAGTGTCATGGGGGATGAGTGACAAGCACTTCTCCCACTGACAGAGTTTCAGAGTGTAAATCAGAGTCTGTAGTCCATAATTTAATTTCTGAGACAAAGCCTTTGCTCAGTGATGTAGGTTATGAACATCTCTACATGACCTCTCGCCGGAGGATGCAGATGCTAGCTGCAGTTTCACTCGACACAGTCATACAGCAGGCACAATTTAAGGAAAACTAAGACTGCTAAACGCTACTCTGGTTTAAAACTCAAATATAATAACGCCCTCACCTGTGACCCCGTAACTGGTCGAGGTTATTGAGCAGAAATCGGCTGTTCTTGTTGATGTAATGCCCTACGTGCCTGACGGGCGCCGCCATGTTGGAAACAAACCAAAAGGCTTGTGGGAGGGAGAAACCATGTCGACTAAAACGGGTGAGGAAATAAAGTCAGGTCTGTGTTACGCTGAACACAGCGCCTTCACGCACCTGTATTATGAGAATATGGTAATATTATGTGTTATTTATATGATTTTTAGAGGAAATACATAAAAATATTAAAGCATGACATAGTCAAATGCAGTCAAATCCCCCTACGAGCCGAGTGGAGTGGTTTCACCTGAAGTTCCCACGTGTGGACTCGGAGCAAGTTTGCGTCGCATGTGGCTGAAGACGAGTGACATGGATTTACAGCAATAAACACAAGGAGAGTGGATATATATTTTTTCCAAGATGTTATTTGGAAAAGAAGTGCCATGGCGGCGCCTGGAGAGCATGTCGTTCAGCATGTACTCCGCCGAGGAGATACGGTGAGAGGCAGCGAGCTGGCCGCCTGGCTACATGCTAACCCTCAGCTCAAAACAACACGCCATACACTCAGACACGTCTTCTTACCAATTACACAGAGACCTGGACGAATAATATCAAAATAGCCCACTTTAGAATGGTGATACGTTCATTGGTTGGTTTAAAAACTTTCTTGTGACGTAAGTCCATGCATGCAGAAACTGTGCTTAAGTGAACCTATTTTTTTCACATTGCAAGGAGCTCCCTGTGTTTATTCCCTCTCCTCACTCCTTAAATGCCATCTTTACATTAGTTGCTCTGTCTTCTGAGTGTGTGTGTGTGTGTGTGTGTGTGTGTGTGTGAATCCAGCTGGGTTGTGTTAATAATGATATTTATGTGCCATTATGTTGATTTGTTGAACTCTGAAGTCAGTTGTCAAAGTGGATCATGGCTGCTGCTCTGCTTGTCTCTGTGTGTCAAGTGTTCAGTCTGCTGTTGAATCACTGAAGTGATGCAGAGCTGACCGTCCTCTAAGTCTGCACCATGATGTGATGTTTTTCTGCTCCCTGCAGGGACAGTCCCCTTTGCTTTCCTGTCACAAGGAGGTTTATAGGTTAAGTTGTAGGTCTCATCACCTCACGCTGATTCTTGTGTCTGTCTCATGTCCAGGAGGCTGAGTGTGAAGGCAATCACCAACTTCAGGTTCCTCGACAGTGTTGGGAATGTCGCTCCCAACAGCCTGTATGACCTGGCTCTGGGGCCAGCAGACAACAAAGAGGTAAAGCTCCACCTGACTCAGATTCTGTTGTCGCGGATAGCTGCATTATATTATATTGTTTATAATGTTTATATTGCTCTTTGGTACTTATTATCTGTATATACTGTTTATAGTGTAATTTATGCTTCATATCTTGCTATCCACTTTGCTGCTGTAATACGTGAAATTTCCCCACCGTGGGACCAATAAAGGAATATCTTATCTTATTATGATTAGGGCCTATTTTCTCTCTCTACTAGCAGTGTAAGACCTGAACACACATATTGGACAAACAGGTTCAGTAAATTGAAAAATCAGTTTGGATCCGTCTTCATCATAACGGTCATCATATCTTCATGTTTATTAATTTCATCTCTGAATCGATTTTGAAGTTTTTTGTTTTTGTTTTTGAGTGTGTAGAATTGTTCTACATTGTGTTGACTGCTGTGGCGTGATGGTCATGTTAAATAAAGTACACTAATGTAACTGCTTTGGGATCACTTTTTAGTGTAAACATTAACATGTTTAATAATGCAGGGTTCCTCATGCAGTTTACAGCATTAATTCTCTGAGAATCTCTTTCATTGTAACTGAAATATAACTGACCGATTTAATATTAAATCAAATCCAGCGGATTTAGGAGTTTGCAAATCGGAATGGAATCGATTCAAGAGGTCAGCGGCGATACCCAGTCCTAACTTTACTCTCTCGAATTGTCCGTCCAGGTGTGTTCGACCTGCTGTCAGGACTTTAACAACTGTCCTGGACATCTGGGACATGTGGAGTTACCACTGCCTGTCTACAACCCACTGTTTTTTGATGTAAGTATGTCTATGCACACACGCACACACAGCCTCAAACACATGGTCCATTCTGGGTTGTAATACTGGTAATGATGGACCTGTTTGTGGGGTTGAGGCTGGCAGAATCAGCATCCATCTTTTAAATCAGGTCTTAGCCTAATATTTCTTTCTAAACTAAACTTGGTGGAATCCTTCATGGTGGAATAGTGTTCCTTAAGTTTCAGAGTTTAAAAACACTGCTTAGCCCAAGGAGGACATTATTAATACATATTAAAAACAAACAAACGAAACAAAATCAATAACGGTAGTTCTCCTGCCCTCTTTTTCCTAAACATCCGTCTTTCTTTGGTCTGCTCTCGTCCATCAGAAACTCTATCTGTTGATTCGTGGCTCGTGTCTGGTGTGTCACATGTTGACGTGTCCCAGAGCCGCCGTCCACCTGCTGCTCAACCAGCTGAAGCTACTGGATCACGGAGCGCTGCAGGAGGTCTACGAAATCGAGCATGTTCTCAACCAGGTGGGTTTATATAGACAGATCGTGTGTGTGTGTGTATAAATATGTACATACACACATGCACTCTGCATTCTCTTTATTAGGTACGTTTACATGGTATAATCTGGACCTTCATGACCAGTCAAACAATTTACAAAAGAAATTTAACATTATTTCTGGGTCATGACCACTGACGAGAGATGGTGGAACCTCATTGATGTATTGTTTTTATTATTGTTTGATTTTTTTTTTTTTCTTATAGCCATAAACAGTCACTTTACTCTCATCAATTTGTGCCTAAATTGTGATGTGTAACTCAATCTGACAGGTGATAATTAGATTCTCAGCAGTGTAATGGATAGTGTAAATGTGTGTGTTCTGTCTGTACTTGTGTGTGTGTGTGTGTGTGTGTGTGTGTGTGTGTGTGTGTTTGTTTGTGTTAGTACTTGGAGGGAAATCCAAAGGCCAGCGGAGATGAGATCCAGGAGACACTCATGGAATTCACAGATAAAATCATCAAAATGAAAGCTGGTGGTTCCGAGACCAGCAAACCGGTCAGTACACACATACGCACATGCACACATGCACACACACACAAACATATAGTGCACACACATATAGAAAGACCCATGGTGGCAGACACAGTAATGTAGCATATTATTGTGCTCAAGTTATCTGGATTTTTTTTTTTCTTTCTGTGTTTTTTGGAAAGGGTGTATTCCAATTTCAGTCATGACCCCACAACTGGAGACACAGTCTAATTGTGTGTGTGTGTGTGTGCGCAGATTAAACACCTGGTTGAGAAGAAGAGCAGCTTGATCAGTAACTTCTGGAGAATCCACATGAAATCCAGGAAGTGCCCACACTGCAGGTAGCATGACAAAAGACAAATTATCATTTGGTATCAGACCACAAACTCATATCTCGGGGCTTAAAAACAGGATTGTGCCCTGTGGTGCAAATGAATGTTTCAAATTGCTCGTGCAGTTTGAAAGAATGGACAAAAAGGCTCTTAATAATTAGGACTTCCCCTTTTTGCCTTTCATCCTGCTCTGATGTTTTGTGTTGCTTTGTTATTCACATATGAATGTGTGTGTCTGTGTGTGTGTGTGTGTGTGTGTTCAGCGGTGGGCGGTGTGTAGTGCGTCGGGAACACAACAGTAAGCTGATTATCACCATGCCAGCAGGAGCACAGCCTAAAGGCAATACTGATGGTGAGTACTAAAGACCATTACACCGATAAGTTGATGTTACTGTGCCAGCAGGGATGCAGACGGCTCAAGAACGAAAATACTTAACTGTACATGCTTAACATTGATAAAAACAGAGGAGAGAGAAAAAGTGCCATTCTTTTTTAGTTTGAGTGGATCTAAAGTAGTTATTTTTGTCCCTGTAGAAAACCTGATGGCTGGAAAAAGGGGCTTCCTGACCCCAAGTACTGCGCAGGACCACGTCAACAAACTGTGGAGCAAAGAAGGTAGGCTGTCCTGCCAGCACGGTGCAGAGTGGGTGGACACATCTTTCAAAGGCCATATGCTACATTTTATATCATTGGAACTCACTACACTAATCTCTGGGAGTCTTTACGTTTCATCATGTTAAATGAATGACTTTAAAAGCTTTTTAGTGCTAGATGCAACTAAAATCTGAAAACCAAAAACAAAAGAAACTCTTCGGTTAATGGGGCTTGTGTTACTGAGTTTGTTTTTAACCAAAGACCTTTCTAAGACCTGTGCAAACTTGGTTAGTCTGCACTTTAGATTGTTGCTTTGTATTCCTTATTTTATTTTTGTCGTCACTTAGGCTTTTGTATTTGTGACATGACTGTGCAAAATGGCAGAGTGGTGAAAGCAAATCACAGCCCTGATCAATTTTGGCTTGTGAGGGGGAAAAAAAGAAACTCTTAAAATGTGATTGTTGTAATGTGAACATGTATATGAGCATTATTAAGTTTTACTGATAAAGTTTCAGGCAAAATAGTCACATGCCCACTTGAGGTCGCTGTTTTATAAGAGAGGCTATATTTCATATGGGCAGTAGAAGATGATCTGTTTTTCTCTGTTGGTAGACCGTGCTCTCCGGCCGACAGCCGAGTTATTTAACCGTTCTGTATATAAAGTTATATCTGCACTACCGAGTAAAGATATTTTTGGGTCACGAAGTGGTGCAGTGGTTCTTGGAATAGAGCTGAAGTTGCCACAGTGATCTTTCTTCTCTTTCATCCAGGTTTCTTCCTGAGGTGCCTATTCTCCGGGCTGGAGGAGGGCTCAGGGTTACAGGGCTCCAAGGCAGGGTTCTGTCCTGACCTCTTCTTCTTGGAGCTGCTGGTGGTCCCACCCTGCAGGTACAACACACACACACATACACACACGCAACCTGTGCTAGTATAAAACTACCCAATAATTGTAGGTGTGCAGTGATCTGCTGCACAGTAAAAATTGCAGTACATCAAACAATAAAACTGTCTCAGCTCAGTGTCAGCATATGGACATTACAGCTGTGTGGGAGGAGGGGAAGGTAGGAATAGACTTAAACCTAAACCTAAATAAATAATGTCGCTTAATGGGCGCGGTAGTTTCAGGTACTTGCAGGTGTTTCATGTGTTCATAGTTTTCAGTGAAAATAAACCCACCCATTGTATCTGGTTTGTTTTATTTTTCCTCAGATATCGTCCAATCAATCGGCTTGGTGACCAAATGTTTACCAATGGTCAGACAGTCAACATGCAGGCCGTCATGAAGGACAACGGGATCATCCGGAAACTACTGGCACTCATAGCTGGAGAGAAAAAAACTCAGGAGGAGGAGGAGGTGAGACAGTGTGCCATCACATGGAGTTTGTGTTGCTTGCTCCCTAGTTGTACTTTTCTGTTTAATCCGTGTTCATGTTGTACAGGGCACAGCGGCACATTTAGCTGAAAGCTTTTATTTCAAAGCCAGTGATCATAACGTGTCATCTTGTCCTCTGTCTTCCATTCCAGGAGTCAGAACAGATAGACCAGTCTTTTCTGTCTACCATCCCAGGCCTGACATTAACAGATAAACTCTACAACATCTGGATCCGTCTTCAGAGCCACGTCAACATCGTCTTTGACAGTGATATGGACAAACTGATGACAGAGAAATACCCTGGAATCAGACAGGTGCTTTATAAAATACTTCCCTGATGTACAAAACAAACCGAACTCAAACCAAAACCATGACCCAAGAAGCGCAATACAAACTGAACCTTGGGGTTATTTAACTACAGCTGTAGTTGCAGCATATCTTCAAACTGCTTGTGAATTTTTATGTCCTTTTTTTTTTTTTTTTTGCTGTGCTGTATCAGCACGTCTGCTATAGATCTCTCCATGTAATGGACTGTAATTGACTGAGACAGACTGACTCCACATACACTCAGCATCACTTATGTTCTCCTGAGCCAGTGTTCGCTGTCAGCCAGTGGTTTGAAACCAAAAGTAAAGAAAAAAGTGTGTTTCATGATGGAAACAGGGCTCTCGTTGCATTGTTTGCATTAGTCTCTGAGTTTTAAAAAGCAGTGAAATGGCAGACTCAGCTACGAGGTGAGTTCTGAATGAAATGTTTATTTTGCTGCACTGCTGACTTATGAGGCTTTTTGTTTGTTTGGGGCTTGGTCAAGTGATTTTAATGAAGCTAGATACCGAATATGTTGCTTATTTTATTCTTTATTTTATTTATTTATTTAAAAGGGACAGTGCATATTGATAAACATTTTACATGTAAATATGCCAGTTTGTAGCCATAGGCTAATTTCCAACTGTAGTCCCTTGGCAGGTTGATGTAGAAAAAGAAGGGGAAGAAGGAAAAGAAAGAAAGAAAGCTCAACAAGAGTAAGACACATAATACTAAACATATACTATACTAAAATAAAATAAAGTTTAAAAAAAAGAAAAGAAAAAAAAAAGGCATACACAAAGACAAGTTTATACAATCAGATGTGATTGCACATTGGCCCATGATGTGATCGTATATTGTTCATAACTAACCATGATCACAGATGTGGTTTGTTCGGAACCACACCTTCAAATGTCCCTTAAATGTTGAAAAGCTGGGACTTTCTCTAATTGAGGGAGGTAGGCTGTTCCATAATGTACTACCTCTGTACGATAGAACATTTTGATCAAATGTAGTTCGTCTGAGAGGTACCTCACAGTCACCTCTGTTAGTGGCTCTGGTGGCTCGAGTGGTGGAGTGGCTGACTGCTCTCTGTTTGATGTAGTCATTTAATGCTGGCGGTGCCAACCCATGTAGGACTTTGAACATCAAACAAGCTATTTTCAAATATTATCTTAGTGACAAATATAAAATGTGGTCATATCTCAGAACAGATCAAAGTGGACTATCTTGCAGTTATAGAGCTCAAAATGTCAGCAGCCATGACACTAACAGTGGAGTTGCTGGTGTTGATCAACAAGAGCAGCACTGCTTGCACCACGTTCTTCTTGCTTAATCTTTGTGTTTGCTGCTGAAACAGTAGAATTTCTTCTAGGATCATCAGTCCAATCCAGTATATCATAGGGCAGTAACATAAAATATGATGAAGACATTGTAATTTTTGTCTCTTCTCTCAGATCCTGGAGAAGAAGGATGGATTGTTCCGGAAACACATGATGGGCAAACGAGTGGACTACGCTGCACGATCCGTCATCTGTCCCGACATGTACATCGGGACCAACGAGATAGGAATACCTATGGTGCGGTGTCTCCATATGTTCTCCTTCACTGTTACTATGAGTATCTGTCTTTTCCTTTGCCTCTCTAGCTTTAGCTTTAGTCTCTTTAGCTTGACGACGAGACAGTGAAAGATGTGACTCATTGATCTTTCTGGATTTATAAAGGCTTTTTGCAAAGGGGGATAAATGAAGTTCAAAGTTACTCAGCCGTACATAAGTAATACATGTCTAAAAATGAGTTGGATTGATCGACTGTCATCATGGTACAAACTTAACCAATCCCCCACACTGATAGTCAAAACTTACCAACCAGAAATGACATTCAGCAGACTTGCACTTGTGTAAATGAGAGAAGCTATAAAACTTGAAAATGGTCCTCAACTAATACAAATAAGACTCTCAACTCCATTGATATGTTTGCCAAATCTGAATTTCAACACTTGGACCAACTCTGTCTATTTGTGCCTCTGTCTCCTTGCTCGGTGCAGGTGTTTGCCACCAAGCTGACGTACCCCCAGCCCGTTACTCCGTGGAATGTGAAGGAACTCCGTCAGGCGGTTCTTAACGGGCCTAACGTCCACCCCGGGGCCTCCATGGTGATAAACGAAGATGGCAAGAGAACCATCCTATCAGCCACGAGCTTCTCGCAGAGAGAGGCTGTTGCCAAGCAACTGCTGACACCGTGTCCTGGTCCACACAGGATGCCCATGAAGATTGTAAGCCGGATTTAGGGAATATGGCATGTTTTAGGACCTTGTCCTGCTTGTCGTTTTAGCTCTAAAGTGATGAGAGAACAGAGGCCCTCACTGTTCATATGGCCCTAGTCTAATGTCACTGTTATATAAACTACCTTTTGTTTTTATTTAAACACCCCCACATAATCTCCTTGTCCTTCTGCTGTCTCTCTTAAGGTGAATCGTCACATAAAGAATGGAGATGTGTTGTTATTGAACAGACAGCCAACACTCCACAGGCCCTCCATACAAGCCCACTGTGCCCGCATACTGCCAGGAGAGAAGGTAACTACTATTGCTACCAAGCTGTTTCTTTTTTTAAAAAAAACAACAACAAAAAAAACCCATTCTATTTCTTGGTTTTGTCTTGGCATCAAAAGAAGATACAGTCATACATACACCACATTTGTGAATGCCCCCCCTTTATATAGGTGCTTTTATTTAATTTGGCAATTTAACTCATTAATGTCGTGAATTTTGTTGATCACTTTCCAGGAACTGCATAAAAGTGTCCCATGTTTCCCTGAATTTATTTGAGATTGAGTCTCTGTTCAACTTCTGTGATTGCAACCACATGACTCATAATTCATTTATCTGATTTTATTTGGATGTTGCAGGTCCTTAGACTCCACTATGCTAACTGCAAGGCGTACAATGCTGACTTTGACGGAGACGAGATGAACGCTCACTTCCCTCAGAGTGAGCTGGGCAGAGCAGAGGCGTACACATTAGTCAGCACTGACCAGCAGTACCTGGTGCCCAAGGTAATATTGATCAGTACTATACCTACTAGCAGCCATACTGGAGGTTTGGACTGAAGAAAACCAGTTCCCTGTATTTTGAAACAGTGCCATCACCATTCACTTATAGTTCTTAAGTTTCTGAATGGACCGAATAGATTCATGCCATCAATTTCTTATTTCAGACATCTTTCGCTTTTGCCTATTTGTTGTATGTATAGAGAACGTTTGATGTGGACAGATCTCTAGTACCATGATAGTGCCAGTCTTTGTTGATATTTTTGTGATGCTACTGTAAAGCCACTCATATATTTTCCCCTCTTTGTAGGATGGTAAGCCTTTAGCGGGTTTGATCCAGGACCACATGGTGTCGGGTACACGGATGACAATCCGCGGCTGTTTCTTCACCAGAGACCAGTACACTGAGTTGGTGTACAGAGGACTGACTGACAGACCAGGCAGAGTTAAGCTGCTGCCACCAGCCATACTCAAACCACAGCAGCTCTGGACAGGAAAACAGGTAGATCTCTGTCTTTAAAGTTGAACTGAAGCCCTTAACCAGACTATGGGCAGAAAAAGGGAACGTTATTATGACCCTAACCTTAAAAAAAAAAAAAAAAAAACAGGTTCAAGACATTTAAGAGGTAAACCTGATTACTAATTAAGGCGACATTAATGCTGGAAAGATATTTTCATGCTGGCTTGTTTTTAAAACGTCATCTCCCTCCTCTTAGCAGTTAAACACAGCACTACTTTGGGGTTATATCAGTCATTTGTCTGTCAACACAGCATGTGCTCACTTGGTATTAGAATGACATAAATCATGTTCTGTTATTTTTTGCACTGGCTTTACATCTGATGTGAATTGTAGGTGGTGTCCACCCTCTTGCTGAACGTAATCCCTCAGAAAGCCTTGCCGCTCAACCTGATTGGCAGGTCCAAAATCCCCAGCAAGGCATGGATTCAGCTCCCTCCGAGAGCCGCACCAGGGTACCACCCTGACAGCATGTGTGACTCTCAGGTATGCACACACACACACACACACATGCACACACACACTCACATGTAATTGCTAATTGTGAAACCATGAGGAGATGTACATACTACTCTCTAACAAATACATTAAGAGTGTTCATTGGTTTTTCAGTTTGTTTTTATTTTTCATGTAATCTTTCTTTCCATTGGATTGCATTACATTGCACCTCAATATTTTGCCTTAAAATCATATCGTCACTGTCATGTATGAACTCATTGATTGAATTTCTGTTTCTTGTGCTCCTCATTTCCCTAGGTGGTGATTCGTCAGGGCGAGTTGTTAATGGGTGTGCTGGACAAAGCGCACTACGGCTCCTCGGCCTATGGCCTGGTCCACTGCTGTTATGAGCTGTACGGAGGAGAAACCAGCGGCAAACTGCTGAGCTGCCTGGCCCGGCTCTTCACTGCCTACCTGCAGTTATACAGAGGCTTTACTCTGGGTAAAAATCTACTATGTACCCAGTAAATACAAACAAAGCTGTTGATTGCCTATTTGCACAGGCTTATCTCTGGCCTTTTGGAGGGCTTACAGCTAAAACACACTAGGCATGGACACTATTATAATGTGTCTATTATAATGTGTCTATTATAATCAACTGAGACTGCTACACTGACCACTGAAGCCGTGACCAGTTTTTTCAATTAGGGCTATTGTGTTTTGATAAATGTAATGTTTGATAATACGAGCTATGTCTTTATGTTTATTAAATATGTGTGTGTGTGTGTGTGTGTGTGTGTGTGTGTGTGTGTAGGTGTGGAGGACATCCTGGTGAGACCGGGAGCTAACAAACAAAGGAAAAAGATCATAAAAGAGTCACTAAAATGTGGCACCAAAGTGAGTTCCATCATCAGCTCCTGCCATTTTGATTAAAAAAAAGAGTGAGGATAAAGGTGTCAAATGCGCAGTGAAACAGTTTTTGATCGAGCCAAAAATAGATTTCATTTCCCCCGTGCTCTCCCAGGCACTCCAGGCTGCGTTCAACCTGCCGTCCAACGTGAGTCAAGCCGAGGCTCAGGACCGCTGGCAGGACGCTCACCTCAACGCAGACCAGAGAGACTTCAACTTGGCTGACCTCAAGTTCAAAGAGGTGGCCAACCAAGTCAACAACGATATCAACAAGGTAACCAGCGGAGGGCTAATCGGTTTTTAGGGGTCCAAGCAGCAAAGGTGTGGGGGATCTCCAAAACTGTAAAGGCTGAATTATGCTTCTGCGTAAGAAGAGCGTACGGGGGTTGTGCGAAGCTTACGGGGGTTGTGCGACCTCCGCAGAGCCTTGCCACGCGCCTCCCAAAAATTGTAACTACGCGGACCCTACGCAGCCCCACAAGAGCTGTGATTGGTCCGCCGAAGTACATCATTTCCGGCATTTCGTTGCAACCGGCATCACATCCTGTTGTTGTGCCGGCTGGCAGCGCCATTTTTAAAACAACTGTTGTGTTTGAAAACTTTGGAGAGTGCTGGATCTCGCAGAAGAACGCCTGGCCGAGGAGGTGCGCAAGTACCCGCACCTATACGACTCGTCCTCTCGCCATTACAAAGACGTACAGAAGAGCAGCGACCATACGTCACAGGGTCTACGTTGGTGGGCGGAGAATTGCTCAGTGTGTTTCGCAGAGGTATGTTGGACACACATGCGCTGCGTAGGAAATGCGAGCTTCGCACAACCCCCGTACGCTCTTCTAACGCAGAAGCATAATTCAGCCTTAATGGCCACCAAACTCACAGCTCAGGTCCCAGACCTCACCCATCCACTACTCAGGCGACAAAAATGACATCAGTTGACCAGATGGTGGCACTACATTAAACAATTTCACATTTTGGCCAGAAATGTCAAAACAATGCATCGCACATTGGAAAGTCTCACATTAGCACATTCAGCGCATTGGGCTGGATCTCATGGGACGGGCCAGACCCACATAGCTCTTACAATAACTGATTGACAGTGGAGACTTTCATTTAAAAAAAAAAAAAAAAGTAAAAACAAAAAAATACATAAATAAATGGTTAAACAAATGAATGAATGAATGAATATATAAATAAAAATGACAAAAAGACTTTTTTACAGTAAAAGTGAAAACTTACAGAAAAAACATTTAAAGACAGCAAAACATTCAGAAATGTCTAATTAAAATCTTGACAAAATCTTAAAAATATGCTACTTTGGCCTATGATATTATCCATGAAAAAACTGCCATGTTTGAATATGTATGAACATTTAGACGAGAGTCTGTGCTTCCTGCCAAAAATTAGATTTTTTTGTCAGCCAGTGTAGTAATATTGGATGTTTGTTTGTTTTTTTTAATAAGGGATTTTCATTTAGCTATCAGAGAGTTAGTAGTGCATCTGAGGCACTCTGGATTTTTGAACTTTTCATTTTGCAAAACAAAATTGAGCAGCTCATAAGTTGAACCTACATTCACTGACTAAGGCTGAATGTGGAGCCTGAAGCTAACCACTGCAGCAGACTGACTTAAGATTTTCATGACGCACATACAGAGCAACACAGCAGAGAGATGTGAAAATTGCAGCCCTGATGTTCACACATTAAAAGGAAC
This sequence comes from Myripristis murdjan, assembly GCF_902150065.1. NCBI lineage: Eukaryota > Metazoa > Chordata > Actinopteri > Holocentriformes > Holocentridae > Myripristis > Myripristis murdjan. The sequence continues at coordinate 27,653,754 of NC_043989.1, forward strand.
AATAGCTACTATTTCTCCCCTGGCACAAATGACATTGGCACAGTGCAACAAAACAGAAAGCAGAGCTGGTCTCGACGTTTCCTCATGATGACCTGAAGTGAACATGTGTGTTTGTAGGTGTGTATGCCACTCGGCCTCCACACTGCATTCCCTGACAACAACCTGCAGCTGATGGTCCAGTCAGGAGCCAAGGGATCCACTGTAAACACCATGCAGGTATTTCCCTCTCACTTCCTTCCCACTCACTGTTTTCTTTAGACATTGTCTGTATCTGCTTCCATGAAACCTTTGGTGGTAAAGATCATCCAAACAAGTCTTTCTCTGTTGAAAACCCTGCCCTGCCCTGTGTGTTTGTTTCAGATCTCGTGTCTGCTAGGTCAGATTGAGCTGGAGGGCCGTCGCCCACCGCTGATGCCTTCTGGGAAATCATTGCCGTGCTACCAGCCCTATGACCCATTGCCTGGAGCAGGGGGCTTTGTTTCTGGAAGGTTCCTCACAGGCATCAGACCACAGGTAGAGGAAGAGGGCGGGGTTTCAGCTCTCTGACATGGCAACTTACTTCATTTAAGTCCTTACAAAATATTAAAAGATTATATATCTATTGTTATTTCATGGTGTGTGCCTCATATTTCTGTGTAATCTTTTGTTCTCAGGAGTTTTTCTTCCACTGTATGGCTGGCCGAGAGGGACTGGTGGACACTGCGGTCAAAACATCCAGATCAGGATACCTGCAGAGGTAACAGCACAAACTCCCCAGCAGACCACAACAGCTGGCTCTTAGTAGACCTCACAGTAATAAAAGGAATAAGAATAAGCAATAAGGAAATTGGGAATGCATGGTTTGCCTCTCTGGTACGAGCCACACAAACACAGGCAAATTTTAGCCTCTGCTTAAACAAACATGGTTACAGGAAGAGGAGTCCGAGCTACAGGCCACTTCTCAGTTTTTCCTGAGGTTTACTTCGCTTATTTCAAACGTTATACACTTTTGTTCCTCATCTGGGGCTGTTTAATCATCTGAAAACACAGCATCTGTGATTTTTCAATCTGCTTCTAAACCAACTTTTGAAGTTTCTCTGTCCTGAGATTGTGACTGGACCATGATGCCGCCAAAGTCCAGCAAGCATTGTGCATAATGAGTTAAGCATTCTGTCAGTCACGCTTTTAGGAGGAGTTTTGCCTAGATGAAAGCCTTTCTTGCAGCAAACCTCTGACTCTGACCAGTGAAAGAAACGACTGTTCCAATGTGGCTCACGCTGATTAAATATAGCCTGTTTGTAAAATATAATCAGATCAGCCAGTTGACAACTTGTCCCCTGATTTAGGCCAAAGCAAACAGACTGTAGCTTTGTAAAACACCCTTTGGGGCAATGTCCTGTCATCATGTATAACTATGAATTTTGAATGTGATTCAACTAAATTCGCTTCTTATCCTAATTTGAATTTAATCACTTTTGTCTGCTCCCTTGTCTCCTTCCTTGTTTCCTGTCCCTGTCACGTGAAGATGTGTCATAAAGCATCTGGAGGGGTTGGTGGTCCAGTACGATCTGACCGTGAGAGACAGCGATGGGTCTGTGGTCCAGTTCCTGTATGGTGAAGACGGGCTGGACATCCCAAAGACTCAGTTCCTCCAGTCAAGACAGTTCCCCTTCATAGAGAACAACTACGAGGTGAAATGAACTCTTACAAAAAATGCACGCTCACTCTCTAACTTAACTGGGTTCATATCAGAGGGAACTTCCTCTTGATAATTGGGTTGACATTAATGATGCAAAAAAAGCAAGACAGCATCGATCATTATGGCTTCTGTTTATGGTGCAGTCACATTTTTTGAGTCAGGCAATGTCGAGGTGCATCGATCTGCAAAGTTTTTCAAACAGTAGTACAACTGACTGAGTGAAGACCCACAATGAACAACAAAATTTAACGCTGAGAGACTGCAGTCTTGTCAAATTCAGTGCGTCCTCCTCCATGGTTGGCACTGGCCGAAATGGCTGCTACAGTCATGGTGTGGTTCATGGGCCCCACGGCACTTTACTGTGGCCTCTGGGGATAAATATGTGCTACACACAAACACCAGCTGGCATCAAGGCCTGAGCTGGAAACCTTTATCGGCCTGTCGATTCTTTGATGATTTCTGAGGTTCAGTGACTCGTGTTCACCTGTCTACATGTAAGCATGCTCAGATAAACAGGAGCAATTTACTTTGTGGCCCTCTCACACACACTACATGCTCATTGAACTATCTTTAGAAATCATGACAGTTTATCATTGCAGTTTGTTAGCTTTCCTTCCTGCCTCCATCACTGCACGTGTCATGTTCCTTTCCAGAAAAAAATGCACAGTAGATTTAGCAAAACTTTCTGTGTAGTGTTTTTAAATGATTCATTCTCCAGTAAGACGTGGTTCATGTCGCGGATGAATTTTCATCTGCTGCATGCATACTTGTTTCCTGGCGAGTTTAGCAGCCATTGTTTTTGGCTACAGCAGAGGGCTTGAATCTGATTTTGAATGTTTGAGTTCCGCTCTGAGGAAGGAAGTTTATTCTATTGTTTAACTACATTGGTTTGCGTGTGTGATGTATGATCATCCACGTCACATATCCTATAGACCGCTGCCAGAAAATCAACATGAGCAATGTGTGTTTCCTTCTTCCCTCTAATCAGGTGATCAAAAAGTCCCAGGCCCTGGATGACGTTTTGTCCCGGTTGGATCCTCAGGCTGCATATCAACACTTTGCAAGCATCCAGCGCTGGAAAGCAAAGAGAGAGCGGCCGTGTCCACGACAAGGTGCTAAAATCCACATACAGTCTTTATGTACAGCGTTCACTGCAGCCAGTAGCATTCACCGCTTTCACCAGATGTTTCACTTAAGCCACCACCAAACTTTATGACTTAATTGAAACCTTAAATTGTCATGGTTAGGCAAGCATCTCATTTGAGTCCAAAGTGTTAAAGAGACTGAAATAGCAGGAATTTCTTAGGTAAGAAGTGATCTTTCTCTGGCAAACAGCATGGAGGTCGTGTCAGTACCTGATGGTAAAGTGATGTATGTTGTATGCTTGTCTCTCTCTTATTCTATTAGAATTCATAGAATTCATTTAAAGGGAATCTATTTTTGACTGACTTTAAAGGCCTTAAAGTTATTTTTAGTCGAGTTTAATCAGCTGGTTTTTTTGTTGCATATTGTTTTTTAAGATAGTTGTGCTTTTCAGTGAGTTGTGATACAGTGTTGTAATGTGAACAGCTTAAATACTCGTAAGAAACCTCCTCAGGTTGTGTTTGAACATGTCTCATGTAATATTATGCACTTGTGTGTATTAATTCATGTGTCAGGGGCGTTCCTGCTGTTCTCCCAGAAGAAGCTGGCCAAGCTAAAACAGGCTGAAGGAGGGGGAGCAGAGCTGACTGACGGCAGAGACGCTGCAACACTGCAGGTACACACACGCACGCACATGGGCACACACACACCCACACACACGATTTTGACACCATCCTGTTTGATAAGTTATCTCATGAGACAGATTAAAAACAGATTAGAGTTATCGAACTGATTGTGTGTTCCTTTATCTCATCCCAAATATGATTAGACTGGAAACAGCAAGACACTCACTTCAACTAAACTCTGGTTCATATTCTCTCCCTCCCCAGCTGATAGAGCGCTGGCGCTCCCTGGATGAAGCTAACAAATCAAAATACAGCAGGAAGTCGTCTTGCTGCCCTGACCCCAGTTTGGGTCTGTTTAGGCCTGACATCTGCTTCGGATCTGTGTCGGAAAACTTCCACAGTATCACAGAGAAATACCTGCAGAACACAGCCAGGAGGAGCCAGGACGGCCTGGACGCTGACAGGTGTGTGTGTGTGTGTGTGTGAGCCAAACCCTTAAATGTCATGTAGTTACATATTCTGATTAATGCTGTAATCATAAAAAAGTTAGTCTTCAAAATGTAATAATTAGCAGTTATTGTGATGATAATTAGCAGAGAAAATTTAAACTATCATTTTTGATTCATGTGTAGGTACATTTCATCATAATTTGAGTCAAGTTTAAGTTCTTACATTTCCTGTCTTATACATTATTATTTACTACAATTACAACAGATTGTCCCATTGTGTTATCACTCATGGAGAATTAAACAAAATCTTAATATCCAGATATTGCAGATAATTACTTTGACTTTTGTATTAAAATTAAGTCAGCCTTCCCTCTCTTTCCAACTTCTGTTCAGCTTGTATCAGTGCACATTTCTGTTTGTGTTTGTGTGTGTGTGTGTGTGTGTGTGTGTGTGTGTGTGTGTGTGTGTGTACAGCCTTCGTCAGCTGTTGCATTATAAGTGGCAGCGTTCGCTGTGTGACCCGGGCGAGGCAGTGGGCTTGTTAGCAGCCCAGTCAATAGGTGAACCCTCCACCCAGATGACCCTCAACACCTTCCACTTTGCTGGCAGAGGAGAGATGAACGTCACCCTGGGAATCCCCAGGTACTGTAGTCGCTTTCCTTCGATTTCCTTATCATCCACGGTCTGAAATTGTCCTGTTCCTTATCTACATTTTTTTAATTATGACACCAATTATGGCTGCTATTGCACTGGGTTGGATGTCAACATTAAGCGCCTCTGCTAGTGTTTTAAAGATCACACACCAGTAAGTTGGACATGACCAGCACATGCGTAGTAAGTTGGCAGGGCTGATGCGTCTGAATTAGGGAAATTCAAATTTAGCTGGTCTTTCTTTGGAGAAATGTGCCTGATGTAAGACCTTAAATTGGATACTACCTAATTTTGAACAAGAAGTGCTGTCATTCGCTCCAGTTCCAGATGTCCTCGTCCACGTCCTGCCCGAGCTCGCCCACCCAGTCCAAACTAATCTTTGCAAGGGTTATGTTTTTAAGAGAGGCCACACAATCATTTATATCGTTCATTTAGCCGTTTTGAATTAAAAGGGAACTCTATCATACTGTCAAAGCGAGAAAATGAAAATATATTTGGAAAGCTGTCATGTCACTGAAGGAAGTGGGGGACTTGGAGGTCCTGAAATAAGCTAGAGCAAAGCACGCAAACTTTATGTGACAAGTCATCAGAGCTTGCAAAAAATTCTAAATAGAAAGAGGAAGACAGAAGACTGAATGTGAGCAGTGTTTGTTTTTTGTTTTTCTTCTTTTTTTGTCCAGTGACTTACCGTTTGAACAGTTTATTTTCAGTTTCAGTGCAAATATAAAATTATTGAGAATTGAGATTGAGAAGTGAGTGTGTCTACGTGCTTCCACTGGAGCTGCACCCGTCTGAATAGCCACTGAGGCAAAGACAAACAACAGTCACACCCATGAACAGCAGCTCTTTCCTAACAGATGTGTGCACTTGGTATTTTCAACGCTTAGTTTAGTGGCTTGGAAGAGGAGCCACAAGGTTCTGTTAATTTTCAGTGGCTAGAATAACCTTTACAAAAACCTGTCAAGTGTTATGCACACCACAACCTATTACTGTACTGTCAACCAAAAAATCAAGGAGATGTCCACAATTATTCTTGAAATCCAGTGAACTCACGACTTAGCACAAAGTCCCCAAGTCCATCCAGGGATCCAGTCCCATCCAGGCAGAGTGGACAAGAGACTAGTTCAAAGTTCATTTTAATCCTCAACTGGTTGAAAAAGTGGTTATTCCTTCATACACATTTTTACACAAGATATGAATGGGATCCACACTAATGTTGATTTAATTTTCTCATCTAATCTCAACATCTGGTTCAACATAATTGGACTTTGTGGCTCTAAATATTTAATTTTCTGATGTAATTGTTTTCCCTTACTCTGCCATTTATAGTTAAAGAGCATTCATTACGTATATTCAGTTAGAAACACGGATTTGATAGACAGCTTTTTGATTATGGTTGTTGAATTAGCATTTAGAAAAATCCAAAAAAAACTTGGCACTTGGCTTTCTGAAACACACTGAGGTCTCAGCAAATGGCCTTACTCAACATTTTTTATTTTTTACATTAATTAATTTATGTAATATGTTCTCTACTGTCATACTGTTTCCCTTAGTGTCTAGTCAGTTAGAAGTTACCTAGAAAACAGAACCAGTCACCCTGACCAGTACTTCTCAAAATGTGGTGCGGGTTTAGTGTGATTCTATTACAGTTCACTTCTGTGAATTCTTTACTGTGCAAACATGATTATTGTAATGGTTTCGTTCTCACTATGATTATGACCCCATGTGCAATGTAAAGCTACAGGACGATAATAAACCAACCTCTGTTTCGCTCTGACCTTCTTTCTTCTCTCTTCCATTTCTACCTCCTTGCCTCCCTCATCATCTGACTCTTCCTCTATACGTTCCTCTGTCTCTTGCTCTCTCTCCGTCTCTGGCCATGTCGCTTTCTCAGACTTCGGGAGATCCTGATGACGGCCAGCCCCAGTATTAAAACCCCCATGATGAGTGTCCCAGTGCTGAACACCAGTAAGGCCTTGAAGAAAGTCAAGACTCTTCGCAAGAAACTCACCAGAGTCTGTCTGGCTGAGGTAGAGATCCGCTGTTGTCTCGTTGTCTTTTATTTTCTCATCATTTCTTGTCTCTCTTCCTCATGTCTTTTCTGTTTTCATGTCTTCATCTGTTCTTGCCCCCCTCATCTCATTTTTTGTAAACGTTTAACTCACCTTTTCTTCTTATTTGCATTGTCTTGTCATCGTATTTTATACTTGGTCTTTTGTTTCTCCTCTCTTGCCTGTTTGTTCTTTCTTTTCTTGTATTACACCACAACTGTCTGTCTCTGTGTGTGTGTGTGTGTGTGTGTGTGTGTAGGTCCTACAGAAGGTAGATGTGGTTGAGTCCTTGCGGATCACGGACAGAACTCAGCAGAAGATGCGGACATTCAAAGTCACCTTCCACTTCCTGCCTTGCGAACGTTACCGTGACGATAAGCTGCTGACACCACAGCAGATCCTCCGCTACATGGAAACAAGGTGTGTGTGTGTGTGTGTGTGTGTGTATGGATAATATATTTGTTTATCTACTCTGAAAAATGTGCAGTCCACTATGTAATGCGTGAACCAAGTTATTTGGCTGCACCATGCAATTTCCTGGATGGACCATGTGGATCTATTTCGGACATTCATTGTCCTCTAAACAAGAAAACCAGTTTAGTGACAGTAACCGTAACATCCTCATTTCTCCATGCAGGTTTTTCCGTTTCCTCCTAGAGGGCATCAAGAAGCGCAGTGCCAAACTGGCCTCCATCGCTGTGGATACAAGGAAGGCCACACTGAGAGAAAAGGACCAGGATGGAGAGGGAATTGCTGGGACGGTGGGTGTCTGTGTTCAGTGTGCTTATCTGTTTCAGTCTCCCAATCTCGATCGCATTTTTTCCTTTTGATTGTAGAAGTTGGTTGCGAATAATTTGTGCTGATATTCAGTATCCTCAAGTTCGTCTAAAAAGTCTGAACCTCAAGCCTCAAAGGGTTTACCCCTAAAAATCTTGCTGAGGTCTGTTTAAGCTGGTGGTGAGAAGACACGCCTAGCTGCTAACTTCCTACATCCAAGTGTCTACCTGCTTTCACTAGAGCCGCACCCGCCTGAGGCAAAGACAAACAACAGTCACACCCATGAACAGCAGCTCTTCTCTAATAGATGTGTGCACTTGGTTTTTTCAACATTTAGTTTAGTGGCTTGGAAAAGCAGCCACAAGGTTCTGTTAATTTTCAGTGGCTAGAATAACCGTTACAAAAATCTGTCAAGTGTTATGCACACCACAACCTATTACTGTACTGTCAACCAAAAAATCATAAAAGGAGATGTCCACAATTATTCTTGAAATCCAATTCAGTAAAATATATTGCAGAAATAAGCAGCACAACTAATCCAAAAATTCAGCAAAACTTTAGAAAATCCAAACAATCAGTAAAATTCAGGTTATGCTGATTAAGTGACAACACTCTGCAGCAGCACTTCCTGTTTTTCCACCAGAGTCTGAAATCCAGACTCACGACTTAGCACAAAGTCCCCAAGTCCATCCAGTGATCCAGTCCCATCCAGGCGGAGTGGACAAGAGACTAATTCAAAGTTCATTTTAATCCTCAACTGGTTGGAAAAGTGGTTAGTCCTTCATACTGCAGTCGATAATTTCCAGATGAAGATGATTTGTAGATGCCTCTGATGGTAAGGCAGTCCACCACTGCCACTCCAAAGGTCCGACCCCGAAGAATGAACCCCGATGGTTCTAAACCAAGTCTTTTTATACCATTTTTTCCCCACACACCACCTAGTGCACATAAAATGGTAAAGTTGAACGCACACACCTTTACACACACTCTGAATTTGAATGCACACAATTACTTACTCCTGGAATTATGTCTGTTCTGACTTCAACCTCCAATTTTGACTTTTAACAGTTAGATGACGGTGCAGGAGAGGAGGAGAGAGAGATCGTCGACGATGAGGGGAACGAAGGAGACGCCGATGCTTCTGATGCCAAACGAAGAGAGAAACAGGAAGAGGAGGTATGATTATTGGAAGTCACAAAAAAGGAAAAAAGACGAAAACAATAGCTGCTATACAGTGAAAAAAAAAAAACTGATAAAAATGTCATCCATTGATAAATTAATTCCTAAAGTCCTATAAGTCCTTTTCATACAAACAGGAGTGATCTAATTGAAACACATTTGATTTGATAAAATGCCTTTTTTGATCCAAAGCAGAGCTCTTTTTGCTTTTTCAAATCAAGTATGTGTGTTAATCAAACAACTGTTTTTATTGAATTCTGTCTGAAATTATAAGTTGTTTTATCAAACCAATTATACATTTATTACTCTTTTATTAAATAAACATTTTCAAGTCAGTTTGTATCATTTCGTATAATTTATGATTTCAAAAAGAATGCATCAAATCATTGACATTTTCAGCATTCTTATCATAATGTATTAACTATTTTTTTATTGTTTAATTTTTATTTTCATTACGTGTGACCTTCAGGGCTAGGGACATGATCGAACATTTTGTTTGAACAGACTGATAAATATTTGCATAACCATCAACAGCGACTTAGCTCGGGCCAGAAACTTCGTCCAAAGCTAAACCTGAGTGTCGTGCATGTGGTCACATTCTGCAGGTGGACTATGAGAGCGAGGAGGAGGGAGACGAGGCGGAGGAGAGGGAAGAGGAGCAGGAAGAGGAGGAGGGTGAGGGGCAGGAGAGGGGCGAGCAGAGCAGCTTGGAGGCGAGCCAGTCTGCAGGAAGCACAGAGGAGGGGAGAAAGAGACGAGGAAAACGAGCAGAGGCAAGAGGAGAAGAACATCAGGATCCAATGAGAGTGAACGCTGTTCTGGACTCCAACTCAGCCATAGAGAGCTACTCCTACGACAGCCAGCACGGACTCTGGTGTCAGGTGGGTAAAAGCCTGGTAAATCTTAAGGCTGTGTTATATCTTTAGCCTCAAATCTTTTGCAATTGTAGAACAAGACACTGTTGGCTACAGCTGAAGACAAACTCTAAAGATAAATAGTGTTTTGGGCAGAAGGCTATGTACCTCCAATATAGGAAAAGCATTAGTCCTGAGAGCAATTTTGAGAATCAGCAGCTGGGTTTACATGAAATATTGAGCTAATAAGACAATTGCAAGCCCAATCAAAATAAAAATGCCACCAGCAGTGGAACAGATAAGCTTATTTCAACTGGAAGTTCATTTGCCATGAAAAGAATGGTGTAAAACCAGTCCTCTGAGAATTATATTGGCTAATAGCGATGGAAACTCTTAAACCTGATGACTTTTGGTGGTAAGATTCTTTCAGGGTGTTTATCCACTTAGATTAAGTGGCATCAACAGCTGTCTTCAGCATTCTTCTCAACATTTAGTGTGTTTACTCGCTGTAGTACATCTTTTTTTTTTTTTTTTTTTTTTTCATTTTTCATGAGTGAGTGTTGTACTGATGAGGGACGTCATTAACGCCGGCACAACCTCCACTCATCCCTCCCTCCATCTCTTGTCTCTGTGTTGATAGGTGGACCTGGTCCTGCCGGTGAGCAAGGTGCACTTTGACCTGACCTCCATTTTGTCATCGCTTGCCCAGAACGCTGTCATTATGGAAACTAGGGGCCTGACCCGCTGCCTGCTGAGCGAGACGACCACCAAGACGGGGGGGAAAGAGATGGTTCTCAACACGGAGGGAATCAACATGCATGAAATGTTTAAGCACAGTGATGTACGTCAGCACAATGAGCTCAGTGTATTATTATTTTGTAAATGACATTATACGGTGGCTTTAAAATAATGTTTCAATGTAGATACAGATTGATATTTACAATATGGCTATGGCCAATAATAGAAGAGAATAGAGGACTTAACTTGTCACTTGTCACTATTTTGTAATGATACGGTAAAAGATGATCACTGCCAATCAGTTGATTCATTAAAGGGCATTTCACTTAATTTTTTATGTTTTTTATAGGCATGTGATGTGAAAACAAGACATTTACAAGTGTTAATTCAGTGCCATTGGTTATCTGCAGCATCCCGACTATGAACGCAAGGGGTTTCATGCATCCTCAAATGCATCTTTTACATTAATAATCAAAGTCCCTTTAAATAATTAAAGCAGCTAGTGCCATAAGCAGGGCAGATTTTCAGCAGGATATTACACTGCAATAATGACTCAGCCTGAATCATCACTGTCTCACCGAGGTCTACGGCATGGTTAACTCGCATCATATAAGAGAGGATCCACCCCCAAGGCAGTGATAGGAACATTTCAGTGACCTGCATGTTTTTCTCTCTAGATCCTGGACATCAACAGGCTGTACTCCAATGAGGTCCACGCCATGGCTAACACCTACGGGATTGAAGTGGCCCTGAAGGTTATAGAGAAGGAGATCAAAGATGTGTTCGCCGTCTACGGTACACACACACCCATAGTAAAATGTCAGATTATGGGGAGCACGTGGTAAGACTTTGGAGACCCCCGCTCATCTGTTGCTTTGTCATTTCTCTGTCTCTGTTCAGGTATTGAGGTGGACCCGCGGCATCTGTCCCTGGTGGCAGACTACATGTGTTTTGAAGGTGTTTATAAACCCCTCAACCGTCACGCCATCCAGTCGAACTCGTCGCCCCTGCAGCAGATGACCTTTGAGACCAGCTACAAATTCCTCAAACAAGCCACCATGATGGGTGAGGACAGGATAATACTGACACAATCATGATGATGACAAGCTTTTAGAAATCTATAAACTACATGGAAACTATAGAGACACTTAAATAGAACAGTTGGTCGATTGGGGGAGAGAAATTGGTAAATATGGCTATATTTTAGACAACATTAGCATTTGTCTCAGAAGATGCTCTTCTATTGATGACCACTGACATCATGTGCTTCTCATCCTATCTGTTGTCATTCATTAACAAAGCCTTGACATATTATATTGCCTGACCCAGAAGTCCCTCAAAGACTTGAAGCACACTAAACCTTTGCCTAAAAGTACCCATCTGTAATGTAATATCACACCAGCTCACACCGTTTCGTGGGCCAATCACAGCAGTTCCATTAAGAAAAAGGTACGAAAAATGGGAAAAACGTTTCATTCACTGAAATAAAAATAAAAACGAGGCTTTGCAAAAAAAGATAATCAACTGAAACTGTGTTGCGTGTTTACAAACCTAACTAAAATTGTAGAGAAAACGTCTTTAGTTTTCATCTTTGTCAGTTTATTTGGTTTTTCATCTGTCCTAAGTGAATACACTTTTTATGATGTTTTGTTGAGTTTTATTACACAATCCTTTTCTGACCTTTTTGAATCTCGCTCCTGACAAATACCCCATATTACAAAAAAGACTAAAACTAAGACTGAATCTAATAAAAGCTAAACTAAAACTTGGCGTTTTTTTTTTTTTTTTTTTTTTAAATAAAAGCTGAACTAAACCAGCAAAATTACTTTAAAACTAACTAAAACTAAACTGAAATGTAATGGAAATAAAACAATAAAAAATAAAAACTAATGAAAAATGCAAAACTATCATAGCCTTGGTTGGCACACCCTTTGATTTTTTTAAATTTTTTTTTGTCTTTGACAGCTGGTCCAGGGTTTGAAATATGAAATGAAAGCCCATTCATTTAAAAACAAAGGGCCGACAAACAAAATTTAAATAAATAAATATAAATCAGTGATGCAGGTTCTTATTTCAGAAAATAGTGTAAAATGTAAAATGATTTGTAGACTTTTGATGTGTGTGCATGGATATTCACATGAACTTTTGTCCAGTGAGGGTTGAAGGAAGCGGTTCATGTTCACAGTTGATTCACTTCTGCTGCACAGTTTTCCCATGCCAGCGCAGGGATTTGTGTCACGAGCCCTGCTTTTTAACACATCTCATCCCGATGTGTATGTGATGTTGACGCATGTGTTTTTCTTTCCTGTACAGGATCCCATGACCACCTGGTGTCTCCCTCAGCCTGCCTGGTGGTGGGGAAGGTGGTCAAAGGAGGCACTGGACTATTTGAACTCAAACAACCACTGCAGTAGAACAGATACTGCACTGACCCATCAGTTTGAATGGGAAACAATGTTTAAGGCAACTTCACATGATGGACTGATTCAATGATACTCCAGAGACCTATAGTAGGAGTTCACAGCAACATACACAATGCCATAACCAGAAACTTTGATTTGGATGGACGAATAACCAATGGTATCATTTTTCTATTTGTATTTAATAAAATGGAAAGTTGAAATGTGAGCAGGGAGTGGTGTTATTTTACTGTTTGTGTTTCACAGGGTATGATTTACCCAATTAAACCCCTGTCAAAATGTCTAGCTGTTTCATTTGAGACTGTTGTTCACCACTGTCCTGCCTGTCTGCAGTAGAAATGAGAAACTGCCTCTTTCCTCTGTTCCTAAAGAAGCCTACCTCCTTTCCAAAATATATTTTTTCTCCATCCAACCCTGCTCTGAGAAACTAACCTGTCGTGCTGAGCTCAGAGTTGCACTGATTTTGGTGAAGCAGGGTCTATTATTTGGCGAGAGATTGATTTGAGATCGTGTGTGATAACAAAAAGAAAAATCATATTACTAGATTTCAGCACTGAGGGGCTAACGTTGATAATTTTACATAGACATACAACAAAAAGACAGACCTTAAAACCTATTATTGGGGATCGCACCACAAGTTGCAGAGCATCCCCGTAACCATAGTAACTCATTGTCACTGTGCCGGTTTGCGCACGGTGCTCGAGGACGGGGGAGTGATTCGCGTGCATTGTGGTCACACTGCGGCTTTGTCTCGTCCGTTTGTGACGCCTTATCAGCCGCGACATCAGCGTTGGTGTGAAAAAAAGTCTCGGTTGCCTTCGTCTCGCGGGCATTGCGCGACAGTTGGTAACCCTCTTAATCATACCGTGTCTGATGAAAGCGACTGACAGGATTTGTTTTGCAAAACGATGTGGAGCGACGTATCAGTGAGCCATAACGCGAAGATGTCTGGGTGTCTTTCCTGTGGAAGGAGAGCGGAAGTGGAGTTTGCGGCCACTGATTGGCTGTCGGGAGCAGCCAATTGATGTTAAGTAAGTTAAACTGAGCTGGAGGAGAAGGGCACTACTTTTTGCCAGGTGCCGCCGGTCACACAACCTTCCAGAGGCTCATGGCGAAGCATTTTCATCTATGGACAGGTAAGTCACTTGATAGCAGCTGCTGTAAATAAGAGCTGGAGGTAAAATTACAGCAAACGTTGCCGCATTGAGCGCAACACAAGAAGCTGCTGCGGTAAACAGCTCGCTGTCGGTCTCCTCTTCGTCTTGGGTTAAATGCCACGAAATGGCTAACGGTAATTTCTTCAACACTGCCAGCGATGTGAGCCAGCTAGCTCAGTTAAACTGTTATTTTTTTAAATAAGTATTCTTACTATTCACAGCCGAAAGGGTTTCCACCTCGGACCTATGCTGTTTCGGATACTCCAGTTATTCTTCGTCAGTGCTGGCACGTAGCAAGACTCCAGCGCGAGACGCTCGTCTTAATTATTTGGGCCAAGCGCCTAAAAATGGCATTTTCATACAACCTAACTGGTAATAAATGAGTTATGATAAAGTAAAGCTGCGCTGTTTGTCGGTCCAGTAACACATTCAGCCGTCGGGTAATAAGAACGGCGTCGCCTTTCCATTGTATAGTTCATATGTGGCCTCTGAGTGTAAACAACAGAGCCGAGATGTTCAGGCTCAGGCATGTTAGTAACACCGTGCCGCTGTAGTCCAGTCATTTTATGAAAAAACCTAGGACAAATTGCAAGAGGAAAAAACTCAACTGATTTTGTATCCTCAGTATGTCCTGAGTGAGGGAAAAAAAAAAACTCCCAAGAAATCCCATTGGTGGAAAGTTTTGAAAATCACCTATTTATGACCACATATTACCAAAAAAAAAAACACTGTTTTTAATACACAGGGGAAAGGGGTTCAAAATTTTACTTTCAGATATCACTATAAAAATTCACGAGTTGATTACACACACAAAGACAATAAAAAAAAGTCAATTATAAGTTCTTTGAATTATTCTGTTTACACATGCATATCACACATTATCTGATTTGATATGCGCTAATAAGGAATATGAGGAATAAATGCCAGAGGAGACATTTAAACAGTGAATTCAAAGGTTACTATATATATAGTAACCTTTGAATTCACTCCTTTTAATTCAAGGTTACTGTATATATCATAACCTTTTAATTCACTGTTTAAATATCTGTTCTGGCATTTATTCCTTATATTCCTTATTAGCACATATCAGATCAGATAATGTGTGATATGCATGTGTAAACAGAATAATTCAAAGAACTTGTAATTGACTTTTTTTCTTGTCTTTGTGTGTGTAATCAACTCGTGAATTTTTATAGTGGTATCGGAAAGTAAAATTTTGAACCCCTTTCCCCTGCGTGTTAAAAACAGTGTTTTTTGGTAATATGTGGTCATAAATAGGTGATTTTCAAAACTTTTCACCAATGGGATTTCTTGGGACTTTTCCCCCTCACTCAGGACAAACTGAGGATACAAAATCAGTTGAGTTTGCTTCTCTTGCAATTTGTCCTAGGTTGACTCCAATTTTGGCCTAAAATTACTGGACTACTGCTCTGTCTTACTTATCCAGCATGATTTGGGAGTGAGTTTTCTTGCAGTAACTGCCACAGCTGTGGACCTTGGACGCCCCAAAAGCAAATGCTCTGTTGACTTTTGGAGCTACACTGTAAAGACCGTAAATAGGCTCAAGTTAGTCGCATTATTAATGGCAGGTAAATCAAAGGTCAACAGTAGATACCACATAAAGGTGCAGTACATCATCTGAAAGCCAGGGACATGAGTATTGATTTTCAAGGACAGCTACAGCTGATATAGTTATAAATATGTCATAAACACTGTTTTGGTTAGGCGTCTATTTATTATGTTTTGATTGGATGGTGAGCAGTTTCTGAGCATTTCAAATTGCTCAGAAATTCCCCCTTATTGTCAATATACCTGGAAAACCAGACATCCTCTGAATGTCCTCCCTCTCTAGTTTCTGGTTGTAAAGTTTCATGGGGCTTTGTTTATCCTGGAGGTCACTATAGGCCATTTTATACAGTCACAACAAGTTTTAAATAAATGATCTCACTACAGTGAAATGGCTGCCATGGGAGCTAACATCTTCACACATGAATTTGCTTTCCAATCAATCTCATTTTATGCAACTCCAAGTCTGTTGAGGCTCCATTATGCACAAATACACTTAAGGGATTAAGGGATTTTCCATCAAAAGGCATTGGTAAACCTCCCATAATTGTCAGCACTATATATGCATAGCAGAGTTCTGAGATATGAATAATAGCTATAGTAATTATTGCTATGCTGTGTAATGTAGAGATGTGGATTTAAGACAGTGAATAATGATTACTCATGATAAGGTAATAATAATTAGAATCTAGAAAGTTTCAGAAGAAATTTTGAATATGCCTGCTGCTCTACACATGTAGTGTTATTGTGCTTGCCAGGGTTTTGTTAAGTGGTTGTTGACTAATTGTTCGTTACTGAAGAAACTTAAAATGTGCTTGTCTCCGTCGCCGAACATGTGGCCTTGCGCTGAACCACCTTTACCTTCACTTTGTCCTATGTAGGTTGTGTTTGGTTTGTAGTTGTTTTGCTAATTGGCTGCAGTTGCAAGGGCATTGGCAGGCAGTTACTAAGGTGTTTTGGGTGGTTGCTATGGCCTTTTGAGCAGTCACTATGGTGTTTTGTAGGTGGTTGCTATGGTATTGGGGGTGGTTACTGTGGGGTTGCTAGGGTGTTTGGGTGGATGCTGTGGACTTGCTGTAGTATTTGGGGTGATTGCTGGGATTTAGTGGCCACTGAGACAGAATGTGAGATACAGAGCTGCATGTGTATCTCCCGCCTGTGTCAAGTAGCCAGTGACAGGCAGGTCTGTCACTGTCTTCCCAGAGACAGAAGTGATGTTCTAGAAAGTTCACAGCAGCTGGTAGTTGACAGTCACTTTGCTCTAGGTAATGGTCAAACAAAACCTTTTTTTTTTTTTTTTTATCAATGACTAACTCCTATCGGGAAATAAAATATATCAGCAGAAACGTAAAGCTTTGATTGGCAAACTGCAAAAATTGTGTGCCTAATTCCAAAACGAGCAAGTTAAAAAAGTGTTTTTTTCTCCTTTGGCCCTGAATTTTATAAGGAATAAAGAATAAGGTAGGGGGCTGCTGCCACATTGAAGCTCAGTAAGCCAGAAGTTTAAGCCTGTTTGCCTCTGTAGTTACATGTTCAGAAGCAAAACAAATTTTCCTACCACTTTGCTGGTTTTTATGGATGTGGAGTGAAAATTGTGGCCATGGCAGCATGTAAAAGAGAATATTATTCTTATTATTATGTTCACAAATCATATAGCAGCATAGACTATTTTTGGTTGATTCCCATTTAATTTCTCATGTCACAAAACACAACACAAAATATCACAATATATTGATCTCTGATCCCAGCCCGTTGACAATGTCCCTTAATCTCTCCCTTTCCAGACAAACCTATTCCTCACATTTCAATCCATTCCTACTTGCAGATAATAAATTCATAGACTACCTTACTGCCAGACTAAAGGTTTTATAGAAATTAATGATAATGAAGAGGTGTCAGATTCTACATTAAATGTTGTCATCCTTAGGTATATAATTTCATATGAATCCACTGCAAAAAAGGAGAGAGAGAGAGAGGTGATTATTAGAGATTAGGGACACTCTTGCCACCCTAGAGGCAACATACTAAACCACAAAGTCCTCAGAAGACTATAATAAGATAATGACGCTTTAATACGAATACAGCTGCATTCCTGGTGGTTAGATAAACAACCTCCCCTTACAATTAAAATAAAATCCCCTTACAATTTGAAATGGGAGATAAGTCCAAGAGACTTCTGGCATGCCCTTCTCAGGGGTAACTGGGATCAAACAAAATGTAATATATTTTGACCCATGCTAACTCAATTTAAAAAAAAAAAGAAAAAAGAAAAAAATGGCCATGCTGTATTTTCCCTTGCCAAAATGTAGCCTAACTTTGGAGCAATATTTAGTCCCCTTGCAGACAACCTTTAACCTTTAAATCAGTTCAGTAATTTTAAAAAAATGATTAAAAATCTTAAAAAAAAAAAAAAAAAAAAAACTTGAGCGAATTTATTTAGTTTTTCACCCACTTCTATAAGCTAGCATGTGGATGCCCGTCTGCCTTCCCTGCTGTTTACCTCAGCGCCCAGGGTTCCAGATCCATTGACGCTGCTGGGAAACTTTTATATGATTGATTTGCATTGTAGTTTCACGCTTTCAGTTTGTTATTGTGAGATATTTTTATACTTCCTCTTGTCATTAACATGAAATGTCAAATCAGTGTAGCACTATAATTAATGTTCGACATTTCTCCTAAATAGCCTCAAGGCATTTTTCACAGTAGGTGCAACTGATAGTATAATATTGCAGATGTTACTAACAATATTAAGGTTCCATTCAATAGACCTAAATGAAATGCAATTTTAATTGATGTCGTTAGCAACACTCGTTTTATTGGCTTCATCAGATTAGGCATCACAGGTCAGTGGTGGAACTGTAGCAGCACACTATTTTGCTCTGTCCATGTGAGGAGGCGTTTTCATCAGGAGCATCAGTTTGGTTTGTTATTTTATTGTGGTGAGTCACTGTAAACTTGGAGGTACAGCACCATGCAGTATTGGTGCAGGTTTGGTGAAGGTTTCATGCCTGCAGCCTAGGGATGGGTCATTTTATTGGTTTTCCGTTGTACCCTAGTAAATAATAACAATAGCAATAATAACATGTCTGTCAGTTTTTATTACTAGCTATGTCTGTGATTAGCATATTTTTCCTGCGTCATCATGAGCATAATAAAACTGTTTTCATGAAATGTCATCACTACGCTACAGTTGCTATAACATGCTCTATTTTCAATATTGAGAGGAAACATATTTGAACTTGTCATCTAGCCATGATGTTGTGCCAACACTTTATCTCCTTTTAAAATAACCCAGATCAAGTTGATCACTGTTATCATATCGTGGGAAACCTAGTATTACTGTTGTGACATAGTATTTCTCTAAATATTTGTTAGATTTTATATCTCAAACTGTAGGGGCTTTCATTGAAGTGCTGCCCTGATCAATACTCTGTGAAAAATTATGTGTATGCCTTGTTTTCTATTCCTTTGCTTTAATACTTGACTAAAAGGCCTGTGTGTTGTGTGTGTGTGTGTCCAGGACAGGGTTCCTGAGAGCCAGAGTGCCACAAAGAGGATTCCCATCGCCCAGTGTGAATGACAACAATATGAGGCTGCCTAAACGCTGTGGATCACACAGGTAATGTTCAGAACTAAGGACAAAGATTCCTTCTATTGTCTGCTCCTCTTCCCTGATTTACATTGCAGCCATCTGGGAACATGGTGATAATGTAGACAGGCACACCTGCCCTGTTTCCCTTTATTCACAGTTGTAATAAACAGGGCCAGTGTCATTTACTACTACAGACCACTTCTGTCTGCATCTTGTTTACTTTTCCTCCATTCATTTTGCAGTGTGTGTCATGTCTAATTCTATTTTTAGACATACTGGTTTTTCAGACTTCAGTGTCAGAGTGCCCTCGTTTGAAATGAACAGCTGTCCTGGCTATCAGAGGTGCCTTAAATGAAAAGACATGAATGTGACCAAAAAGGTGGTTGACAGAAAGCAGGACATCACTCATTGACATGGAGATACTCAAGTGGGGCAGTGAAATAGGTATGAAACACAAATTTTGGCCACATCAAATGAAACTTCCCTTCTTTGTGGAAGTTGGGTTTCAAACTGTATCAGAATGGATGGCATGAATGAATGAGGAAAATGTACCCTGATATCTCCTGTACTATCTGTGAGCAGACACCAGCAGGAGGAAAAGCAAAGAGAAGGGCATGATAGACCACTGGTACTGACTCAAAAACACACTGGTGTTGTCCTTTTACCTATCACAAAAGGGATGCAAACATACACTCTGCTTCTGTTCTTCCTTGATTGTCTTTGTTCAGTTTATTGATTTAATGAAATATTAGAACAATGTGAGTATGATAACAATATACGGGATCAATAATGTCTTGTTTTTATCAGTTTTTACAAAGGGTGGAGAATGAAGCACTGCATGGCTTTAGTGGCTCATGTGACAGGTGCTCTTTAGTTAGGCAGGTGAAGGTCCATTTAAGACAAAAACCTGGAAGTGTTGTTTGAGCTATGTCTTTAGGTGATGCAGACAACCATGGAAAAAACGAAGGCACTCTGTCTTTGGATGAAGCACAATAATTAAGACAACTGTTGCCTTGCTGAAGAATTTAGTACTGCATCACCCAAAGACTTAAATCAAGCAAGACCTCCAGGAGTTTGTTTTGTTTTAATTATTATTTGATCAAACATTGGATATGTCTCCCTCATTGGAAGGCCTGATCTGGTGCTCTCAAACGAACTGAACAATTTTTATAACAGTTTCAACAACTGTAATTTCAGTGAGGAATTGTCAGTTTTTAAAAATGCTGTCTCTTCACAGAGTATTGTTGTTGACAGGAACAAGGTATGTAAACTTTTCCGTGGAGTCAAGGAAAGGAAAAGCCCTGGCCCAGATGGCATTGAAGGGCGTGTTCTCAGGAACTGTGCTGAGCAGCTGGCAGACATATTTACTTTTAACTTTTCAATGTCCCTCCAGCTTCACAAGGTCCCCTCACTTTGGAATGATTCCATTATTGTTCCAGTTCCCAAATCTGCATCCCCCAAATCATTAAATGATTTTAGGCCTGTGGCATTGACTTCCCTTGTTATGAAGTCCTTTGAGAAAATTGTCAAGGAAAGACTTCTGACTTGTGTTCAAGACTACCTGGACCCGCTGCAGTTCGCTTACAGGTCAGGTAGAGGTGTTGAAGATGCATTGGCCACCCTTTTAAATCTCGTCTTGACTCATCTTGAGGGAGCCAAGACTTTTGCCCGTCTTTTATTCATTGACTTTTCATCTGGTTTTAACTGCATACAGCCACACATTATAGCAGGAAGATTAAGGGACTTCCACAGCATTGATCCTGGTCTTATAGCTTGGCTAATGGACTTTTTAACTGAAAGACCACAGCGTGTGAGGGTCAGTGGTGTCCTGTCAGACACTCTTGTCTCCTCCACTGGATCACCTCAGGGCTGCATCCTTTCACCCTTGCTGTTTGTGTTGTACACGAACGAGTGCCATAGCCAACATGTGGGGCGCCACATCCTCAAATTTGCTGATGACTCAGTAATCGTGTCCTTGCTGAGCAGTGATGACCCTGACCATGGCCCTGTAGTGAAGGAATTCACAGATTGGTGTTCCTCATCGTTTATGTGCATCAATGTGTCAAAGACTAAAGAAATGTTGATAGACTTTCGTAAACATCTGTCAGTCACCTCTCCTGTTGTCATTGAGGATCAAGCTGTCGAGCTGGTCCACAATTACAAATATCTTGGCACTAACACTGATGACAAGCTGTGTTTTGATTTCCATGTGGATGCTGTCTGTAAAAGGCACATCAACAAATGTATTTTTATAGGAAACTGTGGAGCTTTAATGTTAACAGCACTTTTATGAGGATGTTTTATTCCTGTTTCATTGAATCTGTTCTGACTTTTTCTTTTGTTTGCTGGTTCGGCTTGCTTTCCCTCAAGAACAAAAACAGATTGCAGGGCATAGTGAAAGCGTGCAGCAAAATTGCAGGGATTAATCTCAATGCTCTTTCTGACATATACAAGCTCAGAACCCTAAGTAAGGCCCGCTCACTCCTCACTGACCAGAGCCAGCCCTTGGTTGGCGAGTTTGTGCTGCTCCCGTCAGGCCGCAGGTATATCCTGCCAAGATGCAGAACGAACAGACTAAAATAGTGATAATAGTGACTAATCTAGTGTGTGTGTTTGTGTGTATAAATGTGAAACTATGAAGCAGGGTTGTGCTGAAAATGCGCACCTGTGCTCAGCAAATCTACCCAGTGCAAATAGTTTGTTTAATGGTTAACATTAAACAAATTAATGGTTAACATTAAACAAATGCCGTAAAAGTTTAACCAAATGAGAGGCAAATTACATGAATGCAATTTTTTTTTCTTTAGGGTTGTACATTATCTTCATATTTATAAAAAATTATAGCCTCCTGTTTATTATAAAAATGTATTCCACCCACAGAGGTGGAGTCAGCTGTCCAAACAGATCAGGGACTCTGTGTGTGTGGTGTGTGTGCGTGTGTGTGTCTGTGTGTGTGGTGTGTGTGTGTGTGTGTGTGGTGTGTGTGTGTGTGTGTGTGTGTGTGTGTGTGTGTGTGTGTGTGTGTGTGTGTGTGTGTGTGTGTGTGTGTATGTGTGTGTGTGTGTGTGTGTGTGTGTGTGTGTGTGTGTGTGCGCGCGCATGCGCACATGATTTAATTTTAAAAATGAAATCCATATAGCTCCAGTAGTAGTTTTAAGAGAATGAAAAATGCATAGATCAAATAAATGGTATCTATATATTTCACTATCATTCTATTTTTCATATACACAAGGCAATGTCTGGCCCTGTACTGGGCCCGTCTGGTCAAAAGTCTAGGGGAAATGTTTTTTTGTCCGACCCATCTCTAAATGAATTGTGTGTGGAAATTTTTTGGTTGTGCCAAATCTAGGCAAAAAGTACTGTAATGATTGCACTGGACTAGGAAATCACCACAGCATATCGATTACCACTGTTAACTTATTAGTATTAATTGGCATAGAGTTTATAATAAATAGCTTTTGTACTAAAGTCTATTTAATATTTGTATTATGTATTGTGAGGCGTATCATTATCATTGGCCTCTGATGTCTTAAAATCCTAGCAACGCCTCTTCAGTCGGTAGCAGCTTCTCACAAACAGTAGCTTTCAATTTCAGAGTCACAGAAATTGTAAAACAAGACGTGAAGCTGCATTTCTGTCTCTTCCGTGATTAATAGCTGGTCCAACCTGTCCACCCTCTGCAGGGAAGGCTGTGCTGAACTGATAGCATCTTAAAAACACATCATCATGAAATCACCTGGCCCTTATTTCCCCCAAAGGAAAATAAGGGCCTTTCCAGTCACCAAAATTGCTGTGACTTTGTATGTTAAACTCATTCATCTGTGTCAAATGAATCCCCTAATCAGAGTTTTGAGTTTTAGAGCAACAAGATTAAATTAAATCCAACTTAAAAGTGAGGTAATAATGTAAAATGAGTCCAAACTGAGATTTAAAGGAACGTTTAAATTTCCCCTGCTTGGACTTAAATTAGGTTTAAGGTTTGGCACATGTGAAATGCTATTGGTTTTTCCACCCTGACAGAATAAAAATCAGGGACTACTGAATGCTTGTGGCGCAAATATGGCCAAATTTATATAGATTTTTAACATTTACAGAGCACGTAGGCTTTTGGCAGTTTTGGTCCAAATATGTCATTGTTGTCCTTCAAAACCATCATCAGTCAAATGTTTACATGACACTATCGGTATCTTATTAATTAAATTAGGTTAACTTCAACTTGTACACAACAAATTACACCCTCTGGCATTTGTTACACCAAACAGTGGTGCTGTTGTGACCTGTTGACTTTGTTGAATTGGATTTCATTGTAGTGTAGAGGTAGGTAATATGGTTGAAATATCAATACCACAATACTAGGGATTTTTTCAACATCAGGACATATTACCATATTACTTATATATCACATATATATAATCACATGTTAAATAATCAAATTAGTGTTTATTCCACTGAACCACATGGTGTTAGGTGTGATGTCAAACAGAAAGTATTTCTGAAAATGATTTTAAAAAAATAGCTTGTTATTATTGCTTTAGACAGCAGAATAATTTGTCATAATATGAAGATGATAGACATTAATACTGAATTGTTGCCCAGCTCTACTGCATTGTGGATTATGCTGTTAATGACTGCTAACGTCAATGGCGAGTAGGCAAGTTTGGGCAATGGGAGGAATTTCAGTGTAAGCAACAATTCTCCCCTCCCTCCCTGATGAAAGTCTCCATATCACTTACACACAGACACACACACACACACACACACACACACACACGCACGCACGCACAAACGAACATGGCACAAATGCACACGGCACAAGCACTAAAAACATGATATGGTGCACACAAAATGACGGATTTTCTGAAACATGCACTAACATGAAAAACAATAAATGTAACAAAGGCGGTTTTACCTTCCAGATGAAATTCTGCATGCTCAGCATCACATTTGAAGCCATTCAAGCCATCTTGCCATCACTGAAAAATACCTCCAGTGTTAATTCCAGTTTAATTGCTTGAACTAATTCCTTTTTTGTACCTGTGTTCCTCTTCAGTCATCATCTGGCTGCATTAGCTGTCGCTGCCAATGAAGAAAATAAAAAAATCCTCACTGCCTTGTGGCCTTTTGTCAACTGTCACAATTCCTAACATTCCTAACCATGATTGTTTGTTTTTATTCAGGACAAATGGATTTTTGTGAATCAGAACACAGCCCAAAGGAGTAGGTCAGAAAGATGGGATTTTTTTCACAATAGTCTCATTTAATGAATACCTGTTAGTGTATATAAAGGGAATTTCACCACATATGATTAAATTGTTTTGAAAGGAGCTTGCCTGTAGCAGCTTTAAGGACGTCAAGTCAAACTTGACCCCTTGGTGCACAGCTGTTGTGCTGATGATCATACCAGAGGAGGTTTGGAGCTCTGCAATGGGACTGAGTGAAACAGCTGAATTCAATGATTAAGAGGTTTGGCCCAATACTTTTGTCCATATAGTGGCATATACGTAGATGGCCTGTAGTATTTAAGTTGGGTAGATAGGACTTTAGGATAGGGTGTAGGGTTGGACTTTTAAAGCAGCAAAATAATAGCATTAAAATCACAATGTGTAAATCCAAACACAGTAAATCATATACACTGGCATCTAAGTTCCTCCCTCACCCTCCATTACTTGAATATTTCCTGTGCTGAAATAGCCCACATGTACCACAATTCATCAATTCAGTTCAGCTGTAGTATTAAAAGAAAAAAAATGGAATCTATTTTTGCTACTGCTGAATTCCCCCATTGTGCTTGTGACTGAAAACACTGTGGTTGATGTGTTCTGCTGAAGCACAGCCTGCAGGCCTGAGTCAGGCTGATGAAGAAAGGTTTTAGCTTTGCACAGTCACTCTGGTGAGTGTGCAAAACAACCTCCCTCTGCTCCAGTTCTGTAAACTGTATGTTCATCCTGAGCATTTTCCCATTCTGAAGAGTCATGCACTTAAGTTTACATCTCTGTTGGGACAACCTACTGCTGTGAGCAGGTCTTTTTTAAACTGAATCTTGCAAAAACTTGCTTCCTCTCAAGACTGACTGACCCAAACAGGGCGTCTGCTGGCTATTTGGGTGCCCGATTGGGTGCCCGAGCATAATTGTTTTGTGGTTTAGGGTAATTCATTTTTATTATTTTGAGCAATTATATATACCTTATATTGCCTATAATGGTTTGATGTTAGACTAATAATAGACCAATATTAGCAATAAGCATTTTAAATAGTTAATCGTTATAATTATTATGATGATCATTAGGTTGTTTTAGTGCCATATACACAGTGCATGATGTTCGTATACGTAGCAGCAGGACTGGACCCAAAGCTGGAAAACCAGCTGCAAATTAGGGCTTTAGTCTGTTAGTCGACTGGTCAATTTATTGGTCGATACGTTCTTGGTCGACCAAAATCTGATTGGTCGATTATTTGCCGTGTTAATTTTATCAGGAGTAAAGCACTAAGTGCTAATGGGGGTGTTTTCAGAACACCCTGTTTCACAGGTAACAGTCTGTCTTTAGAACACCATCCTTGTTTTCACAATTTTGGATTAGCTCAACTCACTCAACAAAAGCTTGTTCATTTAGTAATCAAACTCTTCTTAGTTTTAAAATCATAATAAAATGATTGAGATAAATTTTAACTTGATAATTTTTATGGCCCTTGAACAATGTTCTAAAAATTTTAATGGCCCTTGACAGAGAAAATATAAGACAATCTTCTTCAGTTATAATTAATTGTATTGTTATTATTGAAGGATTGCCTTTGTTCTTGTTTTTCTTCTTTCATATTTTTCTTAACTAAAAGTGTTTGTGCAAAAAAAAAAAAAAAAAAAAAAAAAAGTGGGTTTCATATTCCACCCACTGACAGTTAAATGTTCACATTCACCAGTCCCTGAATTATAACTTTTGATTTTGTGTCAGAAGTCTACCTGCCACATTCGTCTTTTACCCGCATTTGGCTGGTGGCTGATGCTGATTTCCCATTTTGGAGGGGAAGATATCTTTAAGCCCAATGTCAGAACAGAGTAACAGTGCTTTAAGAAAGAGTAGCCCCCACTCACTCAGCTTTTTGCTTGCAGTGATGGGCGTGTAAATAGGTGTATGTAATACATCCTATACTTTGCACTGTGGACACCCTAGCGTGCTGTGATGAGCTCTGTCATGTAAATGGTTGACTGCATTCAGTTTTTTGCCACAACATAAAGCACAACATAAACCTTTGTGCAGTTAACACTTAAAAATAAGTACTGCCTTGATATAATGACACAATTTTGTAGTTTGTAGTGAATTACAAGTAAAATATTAATCTCCCATATCCCTCTTCTCGTTTTGTGACAAACATTTCTTAGCAGAAGAATATTGTTGTGTAGGTGTCCATAACATTCGACGTCTGTTTCCAGATGACGCCATCTAGTAAGGAGAGGCAGGACTACACCCCCTCCCACACTTTATCCCCCTTCCCCTTATGTAGGGATTAGAAGTAGGGAGGTTTATGAAGTGGCTTTGTAAATGCTGTATATTTTATTGTTCAGCTTGATATTTGTTTTGATTGAGCCCTGTGATATTCTGACATTTTGAAAACTATCATGTGTATGTATTGATGCTAATTGGCTCCCACTAGCCCTCCGCCAGCTGGTGCTGATTTCACTGTTTACAGAAGCAGCCTATATAAACCAGCTGATTTGGACTGACCGTAATCCCTGATGAAGCCCATGCAGTGAAACACGTTGCCAAACTTTTAACTAATAAATGATATTAAAGTGACCACATTGTGTGCGGCGGAACCCTTTCTTCTACTATCCAATGTCCCCCTTTTAGTCATATCAAACATACGAGTTTATATCAAATGTGTTTGTGCTGTACTACATGGTCAAATGTCAAATCTAGGGCAACATTGAGACTTTAGACATCATCTTTTAACAAAGAAACACTTTTTTTGACTAATGTTCAAGTACACACAGTTTGTATTGCTGCTGCATGAACAGCTGTTGCAAAGCACTTCTTATATCAGACCTCTCATTAAACATTACTGCAATTTAGTATCTCCAGTTCACCCGATTTGCACGTGTTTGGACTGTGGGTGGAAACCAGAGTTTCAGGTGGAGTCCCACACAGACAGAGGGAGAATTTGCAAACTCCACACAGAAAGGACTGTGGCCAGCCGGCTGAGAATTGTTGTGGGTTGACAGTGCTAACCATGCAACAACACCCTCAACCTAACATAAACCAGTCAACAGAGTTAAAATGCCAAAACATGTGACATGGAAGCATTCTGTGGAGACTTTATGTGTCACTGCCATCTGCATGAAGAAGAAACTGTAACATCTATCATGAAGACACTTAACCTAAAAACAGTATTCAGATCAGGTGTTTGGCAGGTCATACCACCACAGCCTGATATGTTTTGCCAATTCTTTACCTGCGGTAGATGTTTGGCAAGGAAAACTACTGAAGTATCTCTACATTAGGAGTGCTTGCATATTGCATTGCACACACACAATTGCTAACCCTCACTGTGTTATTTCAGTAACAGTAATTTAAGGAAGGACATGATAAACACCTCCATTAGAGGAGAGCCAGCATTATGTTCGACTGTACAAGTAACCCCATTATTTCAGTTGTATGTCTCTCACCTCTCTTCTCAGTTCTCTCACTTAACGTCCTTTTATGTTTAGTCAGCGTTCAGCCTCAGGCTGTTTACGTTTGGCTTCTAACCTGCTCCAGCAGTCTTTCCTGAACTTCTTGTGGTGATGATAGAAATATGTCGTTAAACCTTGAGTCTGAAGAAGTGGCTCAGTTCAAAGTCACCTTCTTGTCCTGTATCAGGACAGCTCCTTGATCTGAGACATAAGCATGCCAACAGTATCTGATGCTTTTCTTCTACAGTACAGCTTGGAGGATACTATGTGATGCTCTTCCCCACTCAGGGTATCAGTGAGACCTTTTAAAGCTTCAAAATATCTCTCACTTCCTTCATATTTGCTCCAAATTGTCATTTTAAGGAGTGAGGACAGCAACACCATCTCTGAGGCATGTCTTCACAAATTCCTCTTTACTGTATTGCATTTTAGTACGATGCCACCTGACATGATGCCAACGTGACTGTCTCTCAGTGATTCGTAAATTTTCAAAAAAATCTGTGTCTGCTTCTCTGACTTGAGGTTTCTGTGCATTTCCCTTGTGCTTACAAAGTTCAGTGGCTTTGGGAAACTCCTGGGTCATGTTAGCATGGAGGGACGTGAAATGGCAGTCCAGGTTTGAAACTAGCAGACTTCAGTGTGACAGTGAAGTCTGCTACACCAAGCAAAAGGATTTCTGATTTCATTTCACAAAAAATACAATTCCTCCCATTCAGGTAAAAATGTCCTGTGCCCCTCTTCATATTTGCACTTTGTATTTTCCTGACTCCGACATGGCAATTTAGTTAGCTAGCCTGCCTTCTGCATCTGCATGAGTATATTTTATGTTTGGGCTAGAGTAGCTACATGTATGATGTGATGACAAAAAACAGTTTTGATTTAATTTTTTTTTAACTTTAGCCGCACAGGAGCAGGCAAAGAGCCACATGCAGCTTGCAGGTTCCCCAACCCAGCTCCAACAGAAAGAAAACCTTCTTCTATCTCCTTGTGTGTTTTTCTCTCTCCAGGTGTATGCTGGTCTCTATTGTGGTGTTAGGTTTGGGGTATTTGGCGCTGGTTTCTCTGCCTCTGTTTGAGACAAAGACAAGCAAACCTCTGGACTGGTCCGTGTCCCCTGCACATCAGAAGGTGAGAATACAATACAAAAGGCTGCTCAGACAGGCCTCTGGGTTGCCATGTGGGTCACACACCATAAGATACTGATAGTGAGAAGAGAACAAAGTGAGTGTGGAGGAGAGTGCAGGAGAGTAAAATCAACGTTTTGAACTCAAAATATGAGAGTAGAATGAAAAAAAAAAAAAACGGAATAGATTAGAGCAAAGTAGAGTGAAGTAAACAGATTACATTGGAGGAGAATACAATGGAGTAGGTTATGGTGTAATAGGAGAAAGCAGAGTGGAATGTAGAGCAGACCTCAACTGAGTAAAACAGTTTATTAGCATAGAGTAATATTTTGTGTTTTGTGTTTAGTCGTGCTGCTTTGAATGGAAAATCTGTTAAAATAGAAAAAAATCCAAATCCAATCCAAATGAGCTGATTTGCTGTAGCAGCCATTTATCAGCATGATAGGTATCAGCATTTCACACAATAGTACATCATGTCTGTGTGTTCTCATTTTTACCCCAGCACACAATAAATGTGCTTAAAGGTGTTAAAAAATGTAAATGCTCACTGACGTGAAGTGATAATAATATCTTGGTATAATGTCATTGCTAGGTGGTGCCTGTTATTGTCATGTCTTATGTTTTTCATGCAGCTTGTCCAGGCATATGTGCACAGTGTCCTGGAGGGTCAGTGCCGTCCTGGCAGTGCCAGACAGAGTCTGTCTGCAAGGCTTCCCGCTTCTAGTCAAGTAACCCAGCCGTTCCTGTGGAAGAACACTGCCCTTACTGATGACCTCTTCCTGTTTCCTCCACCATTTGGCTTCAAAGGCCTTAAGGGCGAGCTACAGGACCTGTTGAACCTGGTGAATACTACTACTTCATCTACAGTTTTTTCTGTTTGCTATTAAGTTACTATCTTTGAATCTATAGGGTATTTTTTGCAAAAATCTACACACTAACCACAAAGCCTTACACCAAACCAGCAAAACAATATACATCTCTTGCAAAATCAAACAATTCTTGCAAAACTCTTCCAAAAATTGTGTATTTGCATCAGTACAGTGCACATACCATCATTTTAGTAAGCACTGATAGTGTAAATGAAAAACCTCCTCCTTCTCTTTATTTCTTCTCCCCCTCATCCTCTAGTTCTCACCCCTCTTACTTTGTCCAATACTGACCTCCATTGTCATCCAACCAGATATTTAGAATGTGCCTATTTATAGAGCTCAAGCTCTGATTTGTAAACTTTTACATTATGTAAAAGTATCTTCACATGTCAGTGTGGAAAGGCAGTTGGCAAAATATTTTAGCAATGTAGAGAGCAGTGTTTACAGTTTTATTAGATGTGTGTTATAAAATTACAAACATACAGAGAAGGTGCATTCATTTTGGCCCTCTTGGTAAATGCATTGGCTACATGTGTTTAGGATTTCAAAGACAGTGCTTCAAGAATCACTGTTAGTGTTTAAGCATTCAGAAAAAACTGTAATATAACATGAGATTTTATAATGATATAAGGGGTAGTTTTAGGTCAGAGGCTACAGGGACCCTGTGGTTCCCATAACACACCACTATTAAATTACATTGACCCGACTCATTTAATTGCTGTTGGGGTCATAGAAGCAGCAAAGCAAAGCCGCCCCTAAACACAACAGATCAGCCAAATAGTGGAGCATCACTGCCTCTGAGTGTAGTGTAATTTATCCTCGCATAGTTACGATAATGTTCTGTGGTCCAGGTAGCTAATTTTTTGCCCATTTTAAGAAATCATACCTAAGCTCCATGTTGGAAACATGTTTATGAAGAAAACCACACCCACCTGGTCACAGCTGCAACTTAGGACTCTTCAGATGCATTTAATGGCCTCCCTGGCCCTTTAGAGCCTACTCAGTGTCAAATGACAGTTTTCCAGAAACCTAAGTGGTTATACTTTTGTCTGGATTTCCTATTTAAGATGCCAGATTCTGACTCTGCCCCCCAGCTGGAGAAGAAATGCCGCCGCTGTGTGGTCATGGGTAATGGAGGCATTCTGAGAGGCCTGGCGCTGGGCCCACTGATGGACCGTTTTGACATCATTATCAGGTCAGAAATGCATATTTTGCACAATTATTTGTGCTTTTTATTTTCACACATCCGCACACACACACGCACGCACGCACGCACGCACGCACGCACGCACGCACGCACGCACGCACACACACACACACACACACACACACACACACACACACACAGCATCCAGCTTCTATACTTGCCTATCCTAATCAGGATCATGAGGGACCGGAACTTAACAAGATGCAAACTTTATCTGCCATTTCGACACAGTAGAACTTCCTTCCATATACTATCAAATTGAAGCAGAAATTTTATGACATGACTTGCATTAAAAATCCTTCAAAACCTTGTTGTCCCTATCAATCAGGTTAAACAGCGGTCCTCTGGGAGAGTTCAGTGTTGACGTGGGGAACCGAACCAGCATCCGAATGAGTTACCCAGAGGGCACGCCACACCACTGGACTGACACAGACAAGGACACTTTGTTTGTAGCTGTGGTTTATAAAACTGTAGACATCAACTGGATCTCTGCTATGATCAGCAAACACACTCTGGTGAGTGGAGGCCTGTATGTGTGTGTGTACAGGTATTTATCCATATGTCCATGTGATTGCGGGCATTAAGGTTAGCCACTATAGACATGGGCTGGGTTGCTTTAATAATGGACATATGGAAATCTGCTGAAAGGGTGAAAATATCCTTAGACAGTATTAACATGGTATTCCTCTGATTTTACACATTTCATTCTACAGTGGTGTTCTTTCATGTATGAGCAAGGAATAGAGCAGTAATGCTGGGGGCACTCTAAATGACCTTTAGGCAGATTTTGGTCATAATTTGACCATCAAGACTGGTTTTAAGGAAAGGAATAAATTGGCACTAGTTTGCGGCAGTTACACAGGTCATCTTGTAGTGTGTAAGGGTTAAGGATTTTAAATGTGTCCAGTCAGGATTGTTGTTATTATTTCAAAATGTGGTTGAAATACTTTATGTTTGAAATACTTTATGTCCTGAGCTGGTCATTTGCTCAAATCTATGTGGAGACTCACAAAAAAAGCTCAGCCTCCCAGCTTGTTTTGGTTGTACATTGTAATAGTGCAAGAGTTTTTTTTTTTTTTTTTTTTTGTGAGAATTGATAGTTGCATGACACTGGAACACAGTGTGTGCTCACCGAATCCAACTGGTCCTCAAGTGTTTCTCTAAGACAGGACCAAAACGAACCTGTGAGTGCTGAGTGTGGGATGTTCACTGTTTTCATGTCCCAAACTTGTCTTGATGACACCGATAACAGCCTTGGCTCTGATTTGTAGCACTCCAAACAGTTGGTCTGTATTACGATCCCTGACATAAAACAACCTTGTTTGGTGTTGCAGTCACTGTGGGACCGGATTTTCTTCTGGCAGAAGGTTCCACATCAAATCCCCCTTGAACCCCGAAGGTTCAGACTTCTAAATCTGCAAGTCATCAAAGAGACTGCAATGGACCTCCTGAAATACTCTTCACCAAAACCACGTCTGTGGGGCTGGGACCAGGTAATGGACACATCTCAAAATACAAAATAAAAGTCTGTCTAGACTGAACTGTCAAAAAAACATGGAGTAAGCACATAATTTATTAAAGACTCAGTCATTTTCATAATAAAACCTTGCTTTTATTGTATGGCCTGCGAATTCATACATTTTAAAATTACTATGTATTATAAACTCAAACATGATGTAGCCATGTTTAGTTTTGGAAGTGTCATAGGTGAGCAGCCACATATTCCTTTGCTGTGCAGTGTTTTTTTAGTGCACGCACCCACCACCTTCACTTCCTGTGGGAACAAGGAACGTAATCCCTGCTAGTTCAATACACAAAATTGGTCTGATCATATGTTATGTTAATATAACTAGTTCCTACACAAAACTGTCAGACAAAGCTGCATATCATTTATAATTGTTTACTATTTAGTTATATCTGATCTGTTATATGTGAGTTAGATCTGATATTATTACACTGGGGGAGTCTGTATAACCGCTTTTAATTATTTGCTAAAGTGAGCACAGTGGACACTCTAGAGAAAATCAGTGTTATGTAATTCACTCCTCAGCCTCTTTGCACATGCTCATATCACGAACATTGACAGAGATAATGCTACTATAAGTAGTTATTTCCTAACAAATATTAAAAATACCAATAAAATAACACATATCTCTTACATACTAATTGTTGCTCTTACTCTGTTGCTGCAGAACGTCCCCACCCTCGGAGTGTCTGCACTGAATTTGGCCAGTATGCTGTGTGATGAGGTCAGCCTGGCAGGCTTTGGGTACAACATATCCCAGCAGGCAGCACCGCTGCACTACTATGACAGCCAGCCAATGACTGCCATGCTGCAGCAGAAGATGCATAATGTGGACAGAGAGACCGAACTGCTACAGAGCCTGGTCAAACAGGGAGCCATCACCGACCTGACAGGGGGGATTCACTGCTCCTTCTGCACCAGTTGAGGGGGTTGTCTCGAGCCGGGCTGTGCCGGGCCAGAGCAGACTCCCCCGCCCTCTGGAAGTGTCGGGAACATGGAGCTCTGATACATCGACTAACAGAGAACGAGGGACATGATGTGGAACAAAAACAAAAAACAAAGTAAGCCAACTGTCAGAAGGACCAGATTTCTCATAAACAATGAAGATGTTCATCTATAAAGCACCTTCTGGAAATAGTTATGTCAAAGTGTGCTTTTTGAAAAGCACAGACATCAGTACAGGTAAGATCAACAAGAAATGAAAGTAGGAAAATCAGCTAACACATTAACTAATCTCAGAACAAGGGAAGAGCTTAAACAGGGTTAATGGTGCTTATGACACACTCACTTAATGAAACTCTTGGAGCAAGTTACTCATCTTTGAGGTACATATGAAGTTGGTCATTTTTTACATATATTTAACCCTCAGATTACCCCTGGACATTTTTGTCCAACTTTTATACTTTCCCAACTCCCCACGGTCAAATGAAAGGTCATTGGTGCCTGATTTTTGGCAAGGAGGTGTACCTTAGGGTCAACGGCGCACATTTTCCTTAGACATTGGGGGGGACACATTTAGTGGGGGGTCAGGGGGTCCTCCCCCTGGAAATTTTGAGCATTTTACATTTAATTTCCTACATTCTGGTGGATTTTTATGCACCCATTTACCATTTTTATGCATCAGTTTACTAGGAAAATCTTATTTTTATAAATATCTATTATAAATTGTATAAATATCTATCTATCTTTTATAAATATTGGGGGGGACTTGTCCCCCCTGACCCCCCCTAAATGTGCGCCCTTGCTTAGGGTAAACTCTGGATGTCCCGAGTTTTAGCATGAAAGACCATTTTTTGGACTTGTAATGCAATTTAAAAACATCCATGACCCATCCACGAAGTGGGCCCATTTTTACATGTAAATTTTAAACTTCATATTTTTATGATTTTTTTTTTTTATAAATTGGTTGCAATACATGAGAAAACTCTGCTGGGGAATTTTTTTCTCAATCGGACAACATTTACCCCTCTCTCATCGACCTTGAAATTTAGCCATAGACTTAACACAGTCTTTTTTCACACGTGAATAGGGAAAAAAATTTATCCTATAGATATCACTATGAAACTTACTAAATTGATTACTTATAATAAGCCAAACAAAAAATTTGTTACAAGTTCTCTGAAATTCTTTGTTTACATGAGCATATTTCAAGTTGAACTTTAAGTTTAGCCAGTTTTCAACACGATCCTTATATGTTTTTGCAGCAAAAACAACTGGTCAGGAAGGGGTTAAAATCTTGAAACCCATGTCAAAAGTGATTTCCATGTTTAGTCAAGACCCAGCTCTATATGGGTCACAAATATTTTGGGAGTAACTGCTTAAAACAGATGTCTAAATGTCACTCTCTATAGGTGGACATTTTTGTCCAGGGTTCATGGATGTCGTAACAATTGAAGGAGCATCTGAGGGTTAAAGAAAACAAGTCACAGTTGTTAGTCAGTATTTACCTGAGAGGAAACTAATCAGTACTGGTAAAAAAACAACAACTGTGCTGTCATGTGGTCGGGGGATGAAGGTGATCACTTCTCAACACGCTGCCTTCTCTGACGCACAATGATGACATCATTTACAGGCGAATGGAAAGCCAATATCACAGTACTGTTTCTTTACAGATGTGTACTAAGTTGGTACTATCTAAATAACTCCCCGTTTTAAATCTACTAAGTGACTGATAATTTATGTCTCCTTACAGCATGATCTCACTATAATGAACCCGTCAGGACTTAGGAATTATTGAGTAATTTACAGTTGTAACTGGACTCTGATGGTTTCAACTTGTCGTCACTTTGTTCTTGATATTGAACACGTAAGTGATTAACTACAATATGTTTGTTTAACTTCATTTATTGCATATTATTGTGTTCTCAATGTGAGGTTTGTGATGAATATCGAGTTACGGCATCTAAATCTTCCAGTGTGTTGCCAAAAACTCTGACTTAGCATCATAGGCGGAGTTTGCAGGGGGGGGGGGGGGGGCATTGCCCCCCCTAGCGTCTGAAATGTGTCACTACATTGAGTCAAAAATAGGTCCAATATTTTTTTTTTCCTGTAAACAAATCTATAAACATTTAAGCAATGCAATAAAATAAGATTATTTTCAGAAATAAATCTGAATTACATTATGTTTACATTATGTACATAATGTTAAAAAAAAAAAAGTTTGCCCCCCCCCCCAGCGCAAATTTCAAACTCTGCCTATGCTTAGCATGTGAATTCTAGGGATTACAGTGTTGTTTTATGACTGGATCATGTTCAGTATAATGAAGCTATGTCTTATTATGTCTCTCTTTTGCAGCTGCTATTTTTTTTTTTTCATGCATAAGCTGTTGCTTTCAGCAGAGTGGCACATTTCAGCCGAGTTCTCTTTTATTGTTTTTATCCTCACCTTAAAGCTGCTGCGTGTATCATTCTAAAACTATCAGTTGTGATATCTTGATATAATTACTGGAAACAAGACCATGGCTGAAGGAATTACCATCTACCTCTTGCTTGTAGTTTTTTTTCTCTAAATGAAGACCACATACTCCCTGTTTCTTTTTGTCACAAAGATGATGTTTCTTATCTCCCGCTACCTCTGTCTGGTGTTTTTCATCAGCTTGTCACTCCTCTACCATCTGCTGTTGTGAGTTCTTGTGTCCTACAAGAACAGCTCCCTCTTCCTGTTTTGTACCATGAATACACATCTCTTTGTGCCATAAAGCAAAATATAACCAGGCGTCACAGACTAAACTACAATTTAGAAGCTAATAATCCCCCAGCCGATGCTCTAATCTTAGTGAATGTGAAAACGACCAGACTGGGTACAGTTCCACAATGAAAAAATGCCTTCTTTATGTATTATTTTGTACCTTTTGAATTTTCCTTTTTCTTTTGCACAGCTGATAACGTGTTATGTAGCTTAGAACATTCTGTTCCTATGCACAGTTCATATTTTGGAGATGAAGCTGAAGCTTAGTTTGATCCATTCCAGTGTTCTGACTGCTGATGAATGACCTTCATTTTTAAGGAGGCCATGTTCTTTTACAGCTTTACTTCTGCTTACTGTGTAGTGTCATTTTCACTCATTTTCTCTGTTGTCAACATTTTATTCTGTGTAACATTCCACATAGATACACGCAGCCCAGCAGATGTTTTTATGGGTATATTTGTGTCATTAACAGTTACCAGTCTCTTTTTATGCTTTGAAACATTAAGAAATATCTGGGTCTTGTTTTGTTTAAGTGTGCAATACTCCGCACAGCTACCATAATGTCAGACTAACAAAAAAGTTGCTAAGATTTGGTTTACCAACAGTCTAAAATGGTTGGAATGGTCATTTGTCATGCTTTTGTTTTTTAGTATTGTTTGTACTGTTTTTCTCCACTCTCCGCTCTGTAACGTTGTATCATGTTCAGTTTGTCCTGTGAAGTGTCCGGGAGAAAGAGTTGGACAGCTAACACATTCTGGAAAAGCTCTCTTCATAGTCATAGTCTCACAAAATCAGGCTTTTTAGATAGCCTATGCAAGGAGTAAATTTATCTCGCCTTGAAAGTGAATGACTTCATCTCAAGAAAATGCGCTTTTCCTCATAAATTTACCACTTTCATGTCAGAGTTTTTTTTCTCTGAATATTACCCGCCTTCTTCAGCTCTGTGTATATTTTTCCCATACAGTGATCCTAATACACTGTTGTATCATGGCAACAAAGCAGAAATCCTGCTAATTACATGTACATGTCTACTCACATGCTAAAATGTCTAGAAAGGCTGATGCCCCACATTCCACACAGTTACAGAAGCTGAGCTGAGGAAGAGAGAGCCGACTTGAAACACCTCTTTGATTATTGCAAAACTGAAACTGACAAAAATCTTACAAAACTCACTGATGCAGTATAACCAGTGGAGTACTTTGGTTTCCTTTGAGTTCAACATTGTAAAAAAATAAAAATGACAAAAATGCTGTACCCGCATAGTGAACAGTTGTACCTTACAGACACTGCTGAGCACATAGGGCTTGCCCTGTTCATCCCTGCACATCCCGTCCTAAGGTTCACCTCCTGGGTTGGTGGGTTGGCCGTGGTCACCCTCCAGGGTGGGATCTGGGGTCACCATCTGCACCACACCATGAGCTGCAAAAACGCTAAGCAGGGGAATCACGTTAATTAAGAGACTGTTAACATTTAAATGAGATGAGGGGTGAATAGAAGGTGAAAGGCACTCTTAGGGTACTATCAGTAATTGCCAGACTCCCCCTGGGGAAGAAGGCCTACAAATTGTAATGTCATTAACTTACTGGACTATTTTTTCAGCGAGAAGATATTGGAGCCTCTCTTTGGGCAAAAATGAATCGTAGGCAACTGGACTTGTATTTGTCTTAGGAAGACGTTTTGCCTCTTATCCAAGGGGCTTCATCAGTTCATGCGCATCGGTCTTTCTAGTCCGCACTAGTCTGACAAAGACAGCGGGGTAAGGTCCAGGTATTTAACCTCTCTGGGAGTGTCCACCCTAAGCAAACACAGACTCTCAACAGGCAAAGCTGATCCATGAACAGGTATACTTTGCCACTCCTGTGCTGATTCGATTCTCTCACCAGAAAGGCAGACCCATATTACATGCATAAAAGTCCCTTCATACCTTTTACTTTTCTAACACAAATTATTTTCTTGTAAAGCCATTTTATAAAGTGTAAAATAATATTGGAGTATCTTAATGTGTAAATTTTCCCCAATTTCCCCGATAATTTATCAGGCACATCCCAGCTTTCATGTTAGGATCCTGACTTCCAGGAGCGAGACCCATGGCTCTGTAGTTTAGGGACTTTGTCTCTCCTGCTGTTACAGCTCTCATCCAGCAGATGGGGCTGTAAGCTTTTCATGTTTTGCAATCCTGAAAAAAAGTTAATTACTCTTCAAAATTGCTTGAATGAAGACTTATTTATGGAATTTGCGTGACATTCTCATGACTATGACTAGTCGCCAAAGCCATAATGTTATAGGGTAAATTTGGTTAAAACCAAAATAGAATAAAGTCACTTCAAAGAGCCAATGTGTGTATTTTACAAAGAAGGATTTCTGGAGGAGACAATGGAAATACTGGAAGTTCCTTGACAGTATTTCTTCCTAATGTCACTTTGCCTCACCAAGGCAAGGTTAATGGTAACGACTTTATGGAGCAAACAGAAGTTAACAATTATCCATTATTATGAAGCAGGGGAGACTGCAACACCTGCCATTATAAAATAGTCCAGTCAAAGCAGTTCAACAACAACGTGTCTGTCTATAGGGGACATGGATCACCCTTACATAATGATGCAGTGTCTCAGGGAGCTGCAATTATCAGATGAATGAAGGCAAGAGAGAGTTTCAAATTGGCGTGCTTACTCCATACCTAACCTCTAAAGGTTTGACCAACAGGGATTGCTTCCGAAAAGACCGGTTCTCAAACACATTTTCCTCCTGGGGGTCCTCAACCCACGCGGGGGGGGTGTCAAGTGACCCAAATTTGATCGGAAGTAGAGCGAATTCATCTTCAAAATAAAAGCCTGTCATGCCGCGTTTGGTGGAGCAGAGCAATTGGAGCTGGTGTAGTGACTTGGTCAAACCGCGGCGGGGGCCCTCTCCAA
Source organism: Myripristis murdjan (assembly GCF_902150065.1). Taxonomy (NCBI): domain Eukaryota; kingdom Metazoa; phylum Chordata; class Actinopteri; order Holocentriformes; family Holocentridae; genus Myripristis; species Myripristis murdjan. Next base: position 27,692,565 of record NC_043989.1, read on the forward strand.
TTGGTTGGAAGGAAGGCTTGAGTACCCTCGGCTCTCGGAGGCACATGACTGAACACCGTTGTTTTCCAACACAAGCTCAGTAATATGTGTATTATTTTGAAAAGCACTGACCGGAAGAGCCTTAGCTTTTACCGCACGCGCGTGGTCAGGACTCGGTTGACTCGGCAACACCGGGGAGAGCGGCGCTGCAAACAGGTAGGAGCTCTTTCACACACAGTCAGTCAGCACAGTAAGTGGTGGTTACTTAAGTTTGAAATGAATGAATACTCGTTTTCTCTGTTGGAACCTATTATTTATGTTGGTGGATACATCAAGTCAATTCATGCACCATGGCAACCCCGATAAATTCCCCGCTGTTTTGTCTTGTATGAAGAGAAAGCGCCTGCCGAACTGTATTGAAAACTTTAGAAAGTTTGTTGCTGCCTTGCTTTTAGGTAAACGTACGTATTTTGGACAGTATTAGCAACCATATTATTTTTTGTGTGACCTGTTTGTTCTGACGGCACATATCCAATATCCTAAGCTCCTCTGGTTAATCTTGTTAATCTCAAATTTCATCCTCTTATGTTTGCTGCGGCAGTTGTTACTTACAATGGGAAACCGTTGTGATAGTTGACATTTGATGCTATTAGCCCAAGCGTTGCTTTGTTCATTTGAATTATGTCATATTTAAGCGTGTTCTCTGCCAGTTCAAAACTCACGCTACATGTACGTTAATATTTCGCTGGAGCTACCGTTTCCTACCGAGAAAATGAATGGTGAAGTAGTTTCGTGAGAGAGTTTGAAAGAGCCACCTAGTCAACCTGCCTCAAAGGCTTTAAAGTTCAAGACGACAGTGTCTGACAGTGTTTTGTGCATGCTGGGCTGCATTCTTCTTTTGAACTTGAGTGTGTGCTCTGTGTGTATGTGTGTCACGCAGTTTTATAGTTTGCTGTGGTACGAAGCGCGGTGACAAAGAAAGAGATTGTTTAACCTAAATAGGTAACTATGGCAAGCAGCACAGAGAAGCATGTAAGAGGCCATGAGGGGGGTATAGGAGCTATAGCTTAGTGCAGGTTTTGAGGTGAAAGGTGACTCGTCTCTGATTGGTTCAAAGCCAAGAACCCACCCTGCTGTCATTGGCTCCTTAGCAGTCCCCCTAATCTCTATCTCTCTCTCCCTCTCTCTCTCCCACACACACACACACACACACACACACACACACACACACAGCCCAGTGTGACATGCAACACCTTGCATCCACAGAACCACGTTTATGTAATGCAGCTGATTGAGATGAAGTGCGCTGTTATCAGTGGCTGATAAGAGTGGAGGAGATATGCCTTTTGATACCTCCTGATATGCCAATATTAGGACACTTCAGCCATGGCACATTAATACTGATACTGTGTTGTGCTGCAATTTATCATTCTAAATTTGATTCATTTGAACTAGGCAAAATAGCTGTAAATATATTTCTGAAAGTAATGAGTGAATAATTCATAATTATAACAATAATAATGTTAATGATTTTACATCCACACCTGGCCTATGTGAATGTAAGTCGGATGGTCTCTATCTTGTGTTAAATGTTAATGTTTGTGTGCATTCTCAGCTTTCACAGAAATTGGCATTGTTATATTGCAATACTCAAAAGATGCACCCATAGAAATTGAATTTCTTTCATATTTCTAATTCAGTTTCAAGGGATGCACCATATAGTGTGAATAAGCTCAGTGTAAATTTCAGTTTCATATTGTATGTGATGACTCAGTGTGAAGTATAAAATGGCATTGTGACCCTCACAGTATTGGTACCATATCTTGAAATCCTTGATAATTTCATTGGGGGTAGGGACTATGAATCAGTCCCGGTTCATTTGTCCATGTTTGCTCAGTTTAGGCATTTAAGATTCGACAAAATTTGGGCAATTTCTACATTTTGAAAGTTTGCATAACAGGACTGCCTAGTCTGTCAAATCAAAAGGTACAAGGTAATAGCCTAGATTTTTTTTTTTTTCACACATTGCACCATCACAGCTCTCTGTCATTCATAGGGGATGACAAGTGTACTGTTGAGTTAGCACGATAGTAAACAGTATGATATGATTGAAGAAATGTTCAAGAGAGAAGGGAAGTCACCGTAACTCACGACTCTTCAGTTAAACGGCATGTGCCTTGACCCGCTGAGTCACCGAGACACTTTCCTCTCTTTGTCTCATGTGTTCTGTCTGGTCAGCTTTTATCTGACTCAATCCAGTCCTCTCAGCTGACTACACGGGGGTCACTGGGGGAAAGGTGAGGGCTATAGGTGTGTGTTTGTGCGGATCTGGAGACTGTCTGAATCTGTAAGCTGAGGCTCCGAGGGACTCCATCAGGATGGTTGCAGAGTTTTCTAGCACAGCTCCATGGCAGCCTTCTTCTGAGCAGCAAAATTTGTTGGAAACTATAAAAAAGAACAGCAAAAAAGATACTATACTCTAAAAAGATTGTGCAATATAGTCCAGGCTATGCCAAAAGATTGCACTACGGGTCCATAATCTCCTATGTTTTACACATTTGTGGTGCACCTTGCCAACAGTTGCAGCTGTGGCAAGCAGATGCTGTGTAGAATGGTGTAGGACATTTGTAATCGCTGGTGGTAGTGTGTGTTTGAAAGACCCAGTAAAGTGGTAAGTACAAAAGGGAATACAATTACTTTAATATTTTGACAAAAGTGCAAAAAGTTGAAAAGTAGTGGAGATGGATATGTAGCTGAAAGAACACTCATTTTAACATCACAGAGGGAAGAGGGTAGAGGTGCAATTTGTTAGAAACAGCAGAATTGCATTATGGCATTTAATTATTCTTTGAGGAAAATAAGAGCGTTCAGTTGTAACTTCCAGAACAAAACAACTTATGCAGTACTGCAGTGTTTCCAGTTTTCTTTTCCCACAACACTTTCCTGCAGATGTTTCACAATAAAAGCATTATTAAGAAATGAATGGTGTATGCCCACTGAAACGCTAGGGGGCTCATAATTTGAAAAGGATGCAGATCATGTTAAGTTTATATTAACAGTGTCATGCAGTTACTTTAACAATGCATCTCTGATTAAAATAAAATTAATTAGGGCCTGCTCACATTAGGGCCGTTTGTTCTGTATCCTGCTAAAGCAAAAATGCCCCCCTCCCCAGTCCCCGGCTGGCCTGCACTCACATTACATAAAGCCCAAACGCGCCCAAGCACGATTGCCCCCGGTACGTACGTGATCACGTTGAAATACGACAACAGGTATGGTCCGACGTCATCATAAATCAATATAGTTCAAATACATTTATCATGTCTTCCTTTTAACTAAAAGACATTTTTGTTCCTTTTAATAAAACATGGGATGTTTATTTACCTTGACAGTTTCGGAGGTAACTTCCTCCTTCTTCAGAAAGGTCCAACTGACAGCCGGAGCGGCACCTGGCAGAACTGGCAGAACCTGACTGGTACCCCTTTTCCACCAGGGCTGGTTCGGAGCCGGTGCCTGACTTAGCACCAGTTTTTTGGCTTTCCACCGCCCAAGCTGGGGCCAAACTGGTTCCAAACTGGTTCCAAACTGGTGCTAGGCAAGCACCGACTCCGAGCAGGGGCTAAACAGGAGCCAGAGAAAGAACCGATGATGCGGCCCACCGCGTCATTGGTGGGCGGGGTTACAAAACAAAACAGGAACTGCAAACGCTATAAACATAAACAATAATCCCCGAGAAGCCGCGGGTTATACTGATTTTACAACGGCATGGAACGCGGCTCAGCAAATTACATTTAAGGATGAGAAGCACCTGTTTTATAACTAAACATAGCTGTCATTCGTTCCGATCACGAATCCGACAGGTAGCCGGCAATAATTGTGTTTTTCGCCTCTGGATTGAAATGTAGGCTTGTAAAGACACAAGCAGTATTTGCATCGCTAATAAATCCAGATCCTGCTCCACCCGGGGCCAGAAACTGTATCGGGAAAGCAGCATTATATGCTTGACTGCGACGCGGCTCACGAACATCATCCCCGACTCACTGATCAGTTTCACCGGCTTCAGGAAGGGACGGGCGGACAGAGACAGAGACGCTGCAGCCACTGTATAGTATGAGTGTGCAGTTTTATGTGTGTTGAAGTGATGAAGCTGCCGTGACAATGTAATTTCCTGCAAAGGATTAATAAAGTATCATTCATTCATTCATTCATTCATGATGGTTATTGTGATTCTGAGCGAGCGTCTCGCGCACCCGTCATCACGTTTTCCGAAGACGTCATGACATGGCTCTGACTTGGCTCCACTTTGCTCTTGACCGGTGGAAAAACAAACCGGTTCTTCGTTGGCACCAGTTAAGCACCGGCTCTAGCACCAGCTCCGAACTAGCACCAGGTTTTTTCTGGTGGAAAAGGGGCATGGGTGCCGCGGCCGGTGCCGTCCGGCATCAGGTCTGCCGGATCTCTGCGCACACAGACTGCTGTACTTTCATTATAAACCGACTTTTGTTTATATGCGGTTGCAGCAGCACAACAGACAGTGACACAGACAACATGGTTGATTATTGATTGCGCAACGCGGCCATTCGCCGGTAATCGCACCGCGCGCATTAAACAATTTTGCAGAGGCAGGAGGAAAGTTGCATGATTTACGTAGTATCAACGTTCGCGCGCTGCGTGCGTGACCGTGCATGTGCTCGTGTATGCGCCCGTACCGTGCTGAAGCACACCCCTTCCAACCGTGCCAGAGGGGAAGTGTACCATATTCAAGCACAGAACGGAGCGCTCACACTAGTCAAATAATCCGGATTTTAGGGGCAAACGTGCCTGGGCGCTCCTTACACTTGTGAAACAGATGGAATTAGAGAAAAAAAAAGTCCTTTTACCCTCTCTAGTTTAGGTAGATAAAGGTCTCAGTCACATTTGAGTATAATAATCTTATTTCTATAAATGTCATAGAATCTTTTTAAAAAGATTTTATTTTCACGGACCCCTTGCAATTACACCACGGACCACTAGGGGTCCGCGGACCCCCGGTTGAGAAACACTGTCCTACTTAAACAGGATCAATGATGCTCACCCAGAAACAATATTGACAATATCCACTGCCAGCACATATTTGACCGATCTCACATTTTGGCAGAAATGTTTATTTTGGGCCAATGCTGATATTTCATTTTTAAGCCAATAACAAACGATATCAATGTCGTGCTAATATCATCATGTACCCCTTAAGGCAGCTATGAAACATAACTGGAAACATAACTAATGGTCCTTATTCCTGAAGCCTTCTGAACCCTAGGCATCAAAGTAAAGTAGTGGTTGTGTGTGAGTTGATCTTAACAGTGTTGCCTGTCTCGCCCAAAGCTCTGTTAGATGCTGTTCGTGCAGCCAAGCCAGGCCTCTTCATTTTTAAGAGGAGGAAGCAACATGATCCACACAGAGTTGCCATTCATTATTGAATTTATGGAATATCATATTTTGTGCTGCAGAAATGGGAAGTCAGGGTCAAAATGTACTGTCTATCTTGTTTAACTTTGCATCATTGCATCAGATAGTGCTTTTTCAGCTGTTTTCCCCTTCAGCAGCCCATCTATAGTGGAAACCAGACGTTAACAAACCGAGAAGGAAGAATGTTTTAGGGTTAGTTATGGAAACTCATGGAAAGGATGTGAAATTTCACATCAGCGTCATGATGACCCTGTCCACTTTAAATTGTCAGCTCTTGATGGCTATGGCTGTAGTTATGCCTAGTCAATAAAAGTTAGACAGTGGGGACTAGGGACAGACATTGAACAGGCTGATTGTCTTGGCAAACCTTTCCTGTTTCTCCTTCTGGACAACCTTCTGTTTACATAGGCTATCTAACGGTTTTACTCTTTGTTTTTCCTAGTCTCTCTCTGTTTTATCTGTACCCCAAACCGCCGAGCAAGTTGTGTGGTAACTGCCATAAAGATGGACATTTAATTGCATATGTAAACACTTATTTTTTCTTTCTTATTTATTCTTTCCCTGTCTCTTTTAATCAGTAATCTTGAAGATATTTCTGGTGTCTACTGAGTAGAGAGGAAAAAAAGATAGGAGAAAAGGATTGAGGCACTATCAATCAACAAATAACCACCATTTTAAAATCTCTGTTGCAGTGATGCAAGACATACAGTCTAACCACTGAAATTGAAATCAGAGTTGAACATTAAATTTCTTAACCCTAACTACAAACTTACAGACATGGAAGCACTCCTGCATGGACAATGTAAAACATTACCATTTAACACCAAAAATTAACATACCGAGATGTGAATCATATCCTGTAATTGTATTTGTATTTGTAACCGAGTTACTGTGCTGTGTCAGGTTCAGGTTCAGGTTCAGGTTACTTTATTCATACCCATAGGTAGATTTGTCCTGCCGTGAATTGTCCAAACACACATACACATCCAAACATTGCATCATACAAACATAATAACGAGAAACCATGGTTATAAAGTGCTACATAGGTCAAGTCTCCACCAATAAACACACGGATTTCCTAAAACACAAAATGACGAGGGGAAAATTAGTTTAAAACAAGAATACAAAGAGTTTAATCAAATAGCTTTATTGTCATTGTACCCAAGTTACAACGAGATTGGTTCAGGATGCCCTTACCAAAGTGCAAAGAGTAGCAATAAATATAAAAACAATGAATAAATAATGAATAAATAAAATAAGAAAATGAAAAGCAACATGTGTAAAAGCCCACAGTATAAAAGCAATAAAATACAGCACACTAACAAAAATACCCAGATACTAAAATACAATCAGATAACAAAGATTAAAAATAAATAAATAAATAAATAAATAAGTAATGAATAAATAAGGCCTGTGCACGGTATGTAGTTATAGCTTGTTTAGCTCTATGATGGCAGCAGGAACAAAACTGTTCCTATAATGTTTCGTCTTACATTTAGGCACCAAATACCTCCGTCTGGAGGAGAGAAGCTGGAATTCACAATTCAAAGGGTGAGAGTCATCATTTAGAATAGAGGAAGCAATCCTCTGTAGCTGTCTGGCATACAGGGATGCTGGGGAAAGCTGAACCTCACCAATCAGTATAGAGGACCATTTAACTATTTGGTTTAAGGCATTCCTCTCCTTTAAAGATATATGACCAAACGATGACACCAAAGAAAATGATAAAACCGATTCAATAAACGCACGGTAAAACATGGTCATAATAGTTAGGTCAATATGAAAGCGCGAGAGCTTCCTTAAACAATGCAAACGCTGTTGACCCTTCTTGCACACAGCTTCACAATTGGCTTCAAAGTTCAATTTGTCATCAGTGACAGTCCCCAAATATTTATAAGACTGAACCACCTCGATAGTCTGACCTTTAATAAGAGTGTCTTCATGCATGTGGGTGTTCCTTCTAAAGTCAATCACCATATCTTTAGTTTTTGTTATGTTAATTTGGAGATAGGACTGCTCTCACCAGTGCAAAAAATCCTCTAATACTGGACCATGGCTGGTTTCATGTTCCTGCAGTAGACTGACAATGACAGAATCATCCGCATATTTAATAATGAATCTATTGTCATGTCTGCTTTGGCACATGTTTGTGTATAGAATATATAACAGTGTTGACAAAACACAGCCTTGAGGTGAACCAGTGGATGAGCATTTTCAGTCAGAGAGGACACCATTTACTTTTACCCTCTGTGATCTGTTAGTTAAAAAATTTAAAATCCAACCCACCAGGTTGTTATTCTGCTCAAAGTGTTCTTGTAGCCTTTTAATTAGAATGTGAGGTTGGATTGTATTAAAAGCAGAGGAAAAGTCCACAAATAAAAGTCTGGCATGAGTCCCTTTTAAGATCCAAATGTTTAAAAAGCTTATTTAGCAGAGTGAGTGTTGCATCCTCCACCCCTCTGTGAGACCTATATGCAAATTGCAAAGGGTCCAAGATGTGTCCGATCTGCCTTAAAATCTCAGTCCTGACCAGTTTTTCAAAGATTTTCATGAGAACTGATGTCAGAGCGACTAGTGTGAAATCTCCAACAGTTCTCGAGCAGTTAGATTTCGGGACAGAAACTAGCCTACTACTGCGTCTTTCCAGGTGGTGGATGCTGTGTCTGAAGTGACATATTATAAATGTGATGAAAGATAGGACTCAACTCATTGGCACAGTATTTTACAGTGCGACCACAGATATTATCAGGACCATGGCTTTCTTTGTTTTAACTGAACAAAAAGCCCTTTTAACATCTTGCAGGCCAATGATAAAATGCTGGTTATCCTTCAATTTATCACTCTGCTCTTGAATTTCCTTATTAAAAGCCAAGGCATCGAAACGACAATTAAAACTATTAAAAGCATTTGCGAGATCCAAGTCAGAAGTAAACCCATTTAGAGTGACCCGGGTGCTGCTCTCTGGGTTGTGAAGGCCTGCAATGGTTTTCATGCTCGGCTCGGGGTGGAAGAGATTTGTATGCGTGCTTTAGTGATCCATAACATAGATCCAGTGTCTTATCCTGTCTGGTTGGACATGAGACATATTTGTAAAAAATTTTTAAGAGTCTTATTGAGGGAAACATGATTAAAATCGCCCAAAATAAAATTTGGTGCATCAGGAGAAATCGCCAGTAATTTCTGCACCACCTCAAAGACGGTGCTGGAGGCAGTGGCAGAATCTGCTTTCGGGTGAATGTACACAATTGTAATAAAAACTTGAGGAAACTCACAGGGTAAATAAAAAGGGCGTAATGATACAGACAAGAGTTCTATGTTTGGTGTACACGTTCTCTGACAGTCACAGCAGTGCAGTAGCGTCTGTTGACATAAACATACCCCTCCTCCTTGTGATTTCCCTGTCAGCTGTTTCTGCCGGTCTAGGCGATATGGAGCCCCAAAGCCTTCTATGAATAGGTCGGAGTCCTGATCACGCTCAGAAAGTCACCTTGGCCAAACTTATGGTGTTTAGCTGCAGTAGTGTGTCTCTAGAGTACCTGATCCTCGCCGTCTGGCTTACTGCCTCGGTAACATTGCTGCCGGCAAAAGGACCGATCAGGAGACACCACAGCACGACAAGTGAAAGGAAATCCATATTGAATTGGTGAAGACCCCAGAGCACTCATGCCATGCAGTTAAAACACTGTCATGTCAGTTTGACAGTTGTACTGAGAGGTCCAAACTACCTAATGGAGTTTGACTTGCAGCCAATAAAAAGGCAGCTACAAGGAAATGAAATAGACCCAATTATTGGGGTTATTTTATGTTATAATGATAATGGAAATGAAAAGATATGATAAGTAGGCCTGACAATATGTAGGCCTGCCACCAAATATGGTGATTATTATGAACTTAAATTGTATGAAACTTTCCACAAACAGAGTTAATAAAGCACTTTACACAGCATGATTAACAGCATCTAAACAATAGATTAGGCAAAAATTAACCAGTATGCTAAATAATAAACAAGAAAACATAAATTAGACATGAATTTAAAGAATTGACTTAAGTAAACAGACTGAACGGACTCTTGCACATTTCATGGGATCATGGTTGCAAAGGAACACTGTGTTCCTGTGTGACTGTGTAAATAAGATGGGAATAAAATGGGACCTAGAGTAGAGCCATGTGGGATCCCACAGGCCATGCTTTGGGAGAAGTCAGATGAATCACCTCTTAAGATGGTGAAAATTCCATTATGCAGATATAATAGTAGCTGAACCAGTCTAGTGTTGTTTCTGAACTGTCAACCGAATACTTTGCTAATTCAGTAGATTTGCATGATTCACTGTTTCAGTTGCTGCTCTGAAACAAATGAAAATTGCAGTCAACTGTATCCGTGGTCAAAGGGTAATTTGTGGGTCTGTTTGATTTTACACATGCACATCAGTAATTTCAATCATTCATTCAGATAATTTACTGAGGGACTGTGGTAAACCAGGTTATCCAGTGGGAACGTGTCAAACAACACCCAGCAAAACAGACAGAACACTTCAAGTGGTTTGAGTTTATTGTAAAAACCGATGCGATACTATACCGCTGTATATTTGGCCCTTCTGTAATTGAGATGCTTTGTCATAAGTTGTTAATTGCATGAAACACAGAGACATGTCAATCCATACAGGATTAAAACACCTTA